>NW_025963779.1:59919328-61119328 GCF_023055435.1 Haliotis rufescens | reverse complement strand
GACCCATGTCGCCCCGGTACAACCCTGGCAGCATGCCGGCGGGGAACCAACCAGTAAGTCCCATGATGCCTCCTTCAACGCCACCCTCCCAACTGTCCCCCCACTTCGGACAACAGCAGCAGTGGAGCCTTCACCCACAGCAGTCCAGTGCATTGCAGGGAGGACTGGGACAGGTTGGCTTTCCTTATGGTCTAGTTGATAGTCAGTGTATATAAGCAGTCACGCCATGCTTGCCTTTTGGACTTATTTACTGGAAATTACCTTGAAAAGAAAAGAAAGAAACAAAATGTAATTCAGATGTGTTTAGTTTTATCCACCACAATTCTTTTCCTTTACATTACTACACGAAAATCTTGTTCGTTTCTTTATCAAACATTGATGCAAAATCATTAATAGTGGGTCCTTGTTTAGGATTTATTTTTGTGCAATATGCTATCAGGTTATTGGCTATCAGGTTTTTCCCATTTCAACTTAATTTATAGTCGGCAAATCTGTAACGCAAGTATAAAAAAGTGTCGCCTCGCGTGTCATTTGACAGAAACACATATTGTCTCCCAAGTCAGGTCTGTTTATTTGCAGTATTGACTTGAGTTACTGAAAATAGAATGGGAATTACCCAGAAGTTGTATTCCCCATATCTTAGCCAATCAGATGTCTCCGTTTGTTGGAACCTCCTAATGGTATTGTAGCTAACATAGTTTGATATTTTGAATATGCATGGTTCTCCTTGTATAATAAATAAGTATAGACTTTAGCAATGTCGACTGTCCGAGTTCGATGTCGCTTTAAGGGGGATCCATGAAAACAGGTATTGAACACATGCAAGTCTATCTTTTCTGTGTACCCAAACCAAGACATTTAAATATCTGTCTGAGCTATAGAATTATTGCGAGAACAACGACTTATAGGATGAATGGATGCTCACACACAACCTGCATGAGTAATACTTCCACAATGTTGCATTTCATCACTGATCAAGACAACAAAAACATTGAAATATTTGATCCACGGTCACCCACTTTTCAATCAGGAAAACATGCCCCAGACTACGACAATTTGTCAAAGTTCAGTGTCCACTTGATCAGATGCCCTAGCCGATGATAATCATTTCACTGTGGAGTTAGTGTTTCCCTAATATTAATCTGAACCAAGGACAAATGCGAAACACTGCATGGCCATAGATCTCTGTTCAAATTCTTACAATATCATTCATTGGAAAATCCCCTTGAAGATCCAGGTTAGAATTGATCTTCAGCAACCCATACTTGTCTTAAGAGGCGACAAATGGGATGGGTGGTCAGACCCGGTGACATGGTTGATACATGTCATCGTATCCAGATTGCGTGGATCAATGCTCATGATGTCATTCACTGGATTGTCTGGTCCAGACTTGGATTATGTACAGACCACCGTCATGTAGCTGGGATATTGCTGACAGTGGTGTTAATCAAACAACAAACAAACATATGGGGAACAGTGAACTAACCATGTGTTTGTTGATGCCAGGGATCCCAGTTCCCAGCCCTCCAACGTCACAGATCTCTCTCTGGAAACATGCCGAGTCCAGGAGGTCAGAGTTCACCTCGGTTCCAGTTCCCGGAGAATCAATTCCCAGCTGGCCAGCAGGGGGGACAACTCGGTATGTTCCCGGGAGGTGGCCAGCAGGGGGCAGCACAACAGCAGCAGGGAGGACCTCAACAAATGTTTGCTCAGAATAGACTCATGCAGAGACAGATGAGTTTGCCACCAGGTGAGATATTGTTTAGTACATCAGGCTGCTGTAAATAACAACTCTACACACTCGCTCTATTGTTGGTCAGTATTGTTGGTCATAGGTGTTTGTATCTGAATCACCAGGTGTTCATGTGCACATGCATAGATATTCAAACAGATGAAGGGTTAGGCAGAGAAGTTGCTTCTCTGCCAGTGTGTAAAATGGTTACTAAACTTGACCTTGAGCTTCCAGATAGATGAACACTCCAGTATGTGCATTGTTCACCTCGGTGTACAATTGTGCACGTTATCAAGTGTTAATCTAACTTGAGCCTCAAGGTCATTGGCTTGACTTTATCCATACTGATGTTGACAATATTGTGAAGCAAATTATTACCACTGTACAGGCAATAAGAAAGTTTGTGGTCTTGTGGTCCTGGTGTTCACTTGTTTAACATGAGGCCCAGGTTCAGAGCCCAGCATGGTGAATAGTTGTAAGTTGATGTCCTCTGCTGTGAAATGGCAGGCAAACTGTTGGGGAGGATAAGACCCAACATACTTATGCATGGTGTTCAAGACGTGTCATTTATTTCATCCACAAAGACACTCGGACAGTGAGATCCTGTTAGTCCTGAAAACCTGCTGTTAAGACAAGGACTGGGGGAACTTCTATTTTGAAGCTGACTGTCACTTGTTTGGCTCATTTTAACAGCTAAAAACTGGTTACAGCATCACTGAAGTGTCATTAGACAATGTTCATGCATTGATGATTTCTCCCCTTCCCTCCACAAACAGACCAGCCACTGGTTGCAGTGAGCCTGTATGTGCTGTTATTGATCAGCTGGTGGATATTGTGGGGCATATTATCTCAGCTTGTTAGGTAACACTATGGCCCTGCCTCATCAGGTCATGGCTGAACTTTTAACCTCATTCCCGGGCGTCACCATAACATAACTTGCTGTTGTTCGACACTCTCCCTGGAGCTGGGTGCTGCAACATTGTAGATACACACTTTACAATGCCTTGTGCCAGAGGTAATGTCATTTCATAATTTTGAAAGGTGTTTGATTTTAATTCCAGTTCCTGGTGTGATGTAATGTAATCTGTAACAATTCAAGATCAACACAAATGTCATCTTTGTTTCTCAATTGAAAGATGATTAATATTTAGTGTGATATCAGTGTGTTCATTCCATCTAGGTGTCTGAGGTCATGCTAGTCCTTGATATGTCTGGAGAGAAACTGCTTGCCATCACTTTCCCTTTTGTTATATTAGATAGTAAGTAGGCCATGTTAAACCGTGGAGGATGTCATTTAGAATGTAATGCCCGGTGGTGTGTGGAGCTGAATTATGAAAGGTCCTCTGCACTCTGTTCCTCATCTTAAGAGTTGACAAAGTTTGATTGGGTCATGCTCTGATGAGTGTGTCAATATGTCCCGGCTTCGGATGTTGCTAATCACTGGTTTGTCTGGCCCACACTCAGCTGTGAAGGTACCCGTTTATCGGTAATTACCAGCATTTTACAGCTAAAATTAGGCTTGGGCCGGTACGTCATGTGACTGCCAGTCCCTGTGGACAGGCAAATAAAGTTACCTTATATATCTTTGTTTTCTTGAACAAAAAGTCAATAATCAATAAACTATATTGTTGGAATGAAGTCAGCTTGTCTGTTATCATCAGAGTTTCCTGTTGTCTGTTTTTGTGCAAGGAAATTTATTTGGAAACTTACTGTTGAATCAAAGTGAAATGTTGAACATGATGTTGAGAAAAGTACAAGCAGGTCAATTTCATACATGTTTATATTTCTTCGAAGTTGGGACTGACAAAAAATGGAGGGGACTGGTAATTTTGCGAGTTGCCAGTTTACTGGGACTGGCAGTTTCAAAAGCCAGCGGTGATGTGTCACACCACCCATTGTTCCAACCACTTCTGGCCAAGACTCAGTTATGTACAGGCCACTGCAATATAGATAGATTCATGTGTGACAGCACCCTTTTCTCCAACTACTGGCTTGTCTGGCCACTGTTATATAGCTAGATCATGTAGACCGATGTGTGACAGCACCCTTTGCTAGAACCACTGGCTTGTCTGGCCACTGTTATATAGCTAGATCATGTAGACCGATGTGTGACAGCACCCTTTGCTAGAACCACTGGCTTGTCTGGCCACTGTTATATAGCTAGATCATGTAGACCAATGTGTGACAGCACCCTTTGCTAGAACCACTGGCTTGTCTGGCCACTGTTATATAGCTAGATCATGTAGACCGATGTGTCACAGCACCCTTTGCTAGAACCACTGGCTTGTCTGGCCACTGTTATATAGCTAGATCATGTAGACCGATGTGTGACAGCACCCTTTGCTAGAACCACTGGCTTGTCTGGCCACTGTTATATAGCTAGATCATGTAGACCGATGTGTGACAGCACCCTTTGCTAGAACCACTGGCTTGTCTGGCCACTGTTATATAGCTAGATCATGTTGACTGATGTGTCACAGCACCCTTTGCTAGAACCACTGGCTTGTCTGGCCGCTGTTATATAGGTAGATCATGTAGACCGATGTGTGACAGCACCCTTTGCTAGAACCACTGGCTTGTCTGGCCACTGTTATATAGCTAGATCATGTAGACCAATGTGTGACAGCACCCTTTGCTAGAACCACTGGCTTGTCTGGCCACTGTTATATAGCTAGATCATGTAGACCAATGTGTCACAGCACCCTTTGCTAGAACCACTGGCTTGTCTGGCCACTGTTATATAGCTAGATCATGTAGACCAATGTGTGACAGCACCCTTTGCTAGAACCACTGGCTTGTCTGGCCACTGTTATATAGCTAGATCATGTAGACCGATGTGTCACAGCACCCTTTGCTAGAACCACTGGCTTGTCTGGCCACTGTTATATAGCTAGATCATGTAGACCGATGTGTGACAGCACCCTTTGCTAGAACCACTGGCTTGTCTGGCCACTGTTATATAGCTAGATCATGTAGACCGATGTGTGACAGCACCCTTTGCTAGAACCACTGGCTTCTCTGGCCACTGTTATATAGCTAGATCATGTAGACCGATGTGTGACAGCACCCTTTGCTAGAACCACTGGCTTGTCTGGCCACTGTAATATAGCTATATCATGTTGGCCAATGTGTGACAGCACCCTTTGCTCCAACTACTGGTACGTCATGTCCACACATGACAGGTTGCATAGATGAGTTATTGCTGACTACTTTGCAGATTCCCACGACTCATTCAAAATCTGAATATAGTTTCATTCCTCCCTGATTGTGTGGTGAAACTTGTTTTCAGTTTGGTATCGTTACATTGGTATTGGATATTATGGTAAATATGTTAACGATTTCATGTTTATTTTGGCGGATGTTGAATTTACCCTTCTCTTTTCTGTTAGTGACAGTTGTCAAAGATTTGAAATTGTTTGACTATCTTCATTTGAATATCAACATGATATTTTATATTTATTATCTTTGTTCTTTTTAAAATTATCCCTTCGTATTTGCATAGTTTTCAAATAGTTTAATGTGTTTTTGTTGTTGTTTTGAGGAACCTTGATAGATACTGACACATTCCATGGTTTGGGTATAGTGCATCTTTCCTGTGAAATAGTGTCATTACCAATATTCACCCCCAGTTAGTACATATAGTAGCACTCTGAGGCAGAAAAAGTCGCTTGTAGTCCATGCTTGTTACAACGACAATGATGTTCAGGCATTTACAAATGTGACCTGATTGTATGGATGTCATTGTATCCTGTCAGCCATTTTGACAACATTGGTGGATATAGTTTTTAGGAAACGGAGGGGGGGAGGGTTGAAAATTTTACATAAGAGTTCTCTGTGGTAGTCATGTTAATATGTTAAAAAAATATCTCCAATTGAAGTTAACATACAAGACACATTCAGTAGTCATGCTATGTTGAAAACATATTGCCAGTTTAAGTTTACACTAAAGATGCAAATACTGGTCATGTTATGTTGAAAGGATGTAACCAATTTACATACAAGATACATTTTGCAGTTATACATTATTTGGTTATGTTGAAAATATATTGTCATATGGGTTAGTTATTGTGTTGGGTTACACTTATGTTCTGGATCACTTCCAAAGATATTTATACTTTCTTAGCTTCCATACTTTAACATAGACTTAGAGCTAAAGATGGTCTTACCTTCCATACTTTAACATGGACTTAGAGCTAAAGATGGTCTTACCTTCCATACTTTAACATAGACTTAGAGCTAAAGATGGTC
Source organism: Haliotis rufescens (assembly GCF_023055435.1). NCBI lineage: Eukaryota > Metazoa > Mollusca > Gastropoda > Lepetellida > Haliotidae > Haliotis > Haliotis rufescens. The sequence goes on along the minus strand of NW_025963779.1, from coordinate 61,113,348 downwards.
TTACCTTCCATAATTTAACATAGACTTTTAATAGCTGCAGTGCTAAGATGGTCATAACTCCCATACATTTGCATAGACTTATGGTAGTCGTAATACCAGGACAGCTTGTGTATTTGGGCCAAGACAAGTGAACAGCTGGTGTGTTTTCCATTTTTTTAGTACCCCTATACGGTAATTCATGACATTTTACCATGTCTACCCTTGGAATCAAATTTGTTACAATATTTTTGACTATACGTTCAACATTTTCCTTGGTGACTAACAGACTTATTTACATTTGTAACATAATTTTTGTTTGTTACTTTGTGATCGTCCTCTGTTTCATATTGCATCAAATAAGACAGTAGATACCAGTTGTACTCAGTAGATTTCACCAAGAACAAGTATGAACATTTAGCAAGTCTGTTTCCATGACAACAGTTAGACACTGATAACACCTACTAGGTCTCACACTCATTGATCTGCTTGTTCTAGCTTGCATCCATAGTTCCAAAGGCTCTGCCAGGCAACATTCACACTCCAGTGTAAAATATGAGAAATATTCACCCCTTGTTGCTTTGTCTCTCTTACATTGTGCACGGAATAATCGTTAAAATATGTGTTATTGCAGCATTATGTTGTGTTCCATTAAATTGTTCATGTGTGGTTTGATGACGTAAGCTACATGAGGTGTTGGTTGCAGGGCGTGGATCTCCCCGCACACCTCACCCCTTGTTGCTTTGTCTCTCTAACCTTGTGCACGGAATAATAGTTAAAATATGTGTTATTGCAGCATTATGTTGTGTTCCATTGAATTGTTCATGTGTGGTTTGATGACGTAAGCTACATGATGTGTTGGTTGCAGGGCGTGGATCTCCCCGCACACCTCACAGCCCGTATGGCAGCAGCCCTGACCCCATGTTGATGTCCCCCCACTCCATCTCCCCCAACTCTCGCCAGTCTCAGCAGCCGGGAACACAGGTACGTTGTATCCTTCACTCCTCTGTGGAGATCTCGTTAGAATTGGGTCTTTGAAAGGCATTTAGAAGTGATACACATAAGGAAGAGAATATATGGATGTCAACTTCCTTTTATGAGGAACACAACGTTTCGGAGTTCCTGATGAAGGAGTAAGCATATACTCTGAAACATTGTGTTCGTCATAAAAAGAAGTTGACATCCATATATTCTCTTCCTTATGTTTAGAATTGGTTAAAATTCAGCAACCCGACTAATTTCAGTAAGAACCAACAAGCGGGATTGGGTGGTCAGACTCGCATCCTATATCCTCTCCCAATTGCATAGAACGATGCTTATTATCTCTCCATTCCAGATTCTATACTCGATTATTTACAGACTGTCGTCATCTAGCGGGAATATTGTTGAATGCGGCTTTATACAAATAACTAATATCAGGATTTATAGTAAATGGTTCCTCATCAACTGTAAATGGACACGAGGTTGAATATGTTTTATCATATAATGCATAGCTTAATCAAATTCATAAACCATCCAATGAATTAGGTATTACGATCTGATAAATATGCAAATATGTTGACCAATGAGTGAGTGAGTTAAGATTTAAAGTCACATCGGCAATATTTCAGCCATATAGTGACTGTTGACCCATGAAGATACGGGTCAGAATAGGTCTTCATGCTTGCTGTAAAAGGCAACAGTGCTTGTTGTAAGAGGCAACTAATGGGATCGGGTGGTCAGGCTCGCTGACTTGGTTGATGCATGTCATCGTAACCAAGTTGCGTGGATCAATGCTCGTGATGTCAGTCACTGGATTGTCTGGTCCAGACTTGATTATTTACAGACCTTTACATGTAGCTGGCATACTGCTGAGTATGGCGTTAAACAACAAACAATGAAAACAAATAAGGCCACCTAGCAGGAACTCCTTTAACCTGGTGAAGGAGTAAGCATATACTCCGAAACGTGTTCCTCATAATAGAGAAGTTGACATCCATAAATTCTCTTCCTTACTCTTTATAGGCTGCACTCATCGGTGAAATGCCTGTTTGCTCAATGAACTATTGCATAACATTCCACGTATGTGCAGTGCATATGAAAACAAAAAAAACTGCAAATCATTTGGCACATTGTGATGTATTGAATTCCTGAGAATGTCCCAACAATGTCACTGCCATAAATCCTGTGTTTTGGCTGTAGTCACACTATTAAAATCTTTAGATTTGCAACGGATGTCTTCTTCACTGTCAACTATCCATAATCAGTTGTGCAGACAACAGTGTCCTGCTGCCCATTGCTCTTGTGCATGTGCAAGGTGGGAAACTTCACGTTTGTCCTGTATTAAGACTTAGTTCCTAAATTTTATGAATGAAAACTTGGATATGTTGAAGACTTGTGTTATTTTAAGAATGTTATAATTTTCTATTTACCTTCTGTTACAACACGCTGCTACTTCTCTCTGCAGGTGAGCCCAGGAACTGGCTTCAACCAGTCCCAGCTGTCGGCTGCTTTTGCGTCCCAGCCTCTGTCCGCCCCGCCCAGTTTTTCAGGCCCGTCGCCTATGTCCACTGCCACATCCAGTTTCAACCAATCGCTGCCTTCTTCTTCTCAGGGCATTCCTTCCCAGCAGTCTTTTCAACAGCCTTTTGACATGCAGTTCCTGGAAACAGGGCCAGACGGGTAAGATCACTGCAGACCAGCAGAATATGTGTGTGAAAAATAGTGAGTGAGTGAGTATGGTTTTACACTGCTTTTAGCAATATTCCAGCAATATCACAGCAGGGGGACACCACAAAAATGGGCTTCACACATTGTACCCATGTCGGGAATCGAACCCAGGTCTTCGGTTTGACGAGCGAACGCTTTAACCACTAGGTTACCCGACGGCCCCCTGTGAAAAATAGAGTTAAATGGGATTGGTAGCCCGAAAAACTGAAAACTGCGATTATCTAAATTTGCTGTGCAGTTGTATCCCTCAGTCATGCCAGAAACGATAATAGTGAGTTTACCCAGTCAGCACCATACCAGTGCTTCTGACTATTACCAAAGTGGTAAGCATCGATTACCTGCATCACTTTAGGTTTTCCTGATACAATAACATAGCTGCCAACTGTCCTGAATGTTTCGGAATTTGCAACTAAAAAGTTAAAATATGATTTCTGCCTTAAATCATATGAATAATATGCAAAAGAAAATCACAAGGACTAATTTTGTTACAGACCGGTAAAGGGTAAGGGTAATTGTTTAGCCTGACACCATCTGCTTTGAACACATCTTGTATATCAACAGCTGTGAAGTCTATTTATAGTGTTGCATCTGTCCAATCGAGACACTCCATTCGTATTATCAGAAGTCACTGTAGTAAAAGTAGGACATAAACGATAAAATAATCAACTGAGTTTCAGAAACACATAGCTGTAGATTATTCATACCGTCAGGTTCTTGCTGTCCCAACTAGAAAGTTTATTTGTTAATTTGGAAAGGTGATGCTGAAACACCATGCTGAGACAGAAATACTGTTTTTAAGTGGCATCAGTGAACAAAAGGCACATATCCTTTGAATCCTTAACTTGACATTTTCATGGATTTCCGGGATTAATGTATCGTTTGTGGACACTTGAAGTGCCCACATATTTTCCTGACAGATCAGAACAGTCTTGAGTGTTTTAGTTTTGCAGCCATCTAAATGCCAATCCTTCTGAACAAAGATACCCGCTTTTGTTGCCCTGAAAACAATTGTCATTCCCTCAAAAAAACTACGGGGCAGTGGGGTACCCTAGTGGTTAAGGCATTGGCTCATCATGATGAAGACCCAGGTTCGATTCCCCACATGGTTACAGTGTGTGAAGCCCATTTTCTGGTGTCCCCCGCTGTGATATTGCTGGAATATTGCTGAAAGTGGTGAAAAACCATACTCACTCACTCAAAAACCTACTGTTTGTTCCAAGGATGCTCTTGTGACCTTGCTGTTGATCTTTGTACTATATTGCTGCAAAGTGGATAAGCCCATCAAAGGTGTTGATGTAGGTTGGTTACTTCCAGAAAAAAGCCTGTCATGTCGGGGGACCTAAACCAAGCAGTGTCCAACTCAACGTCACAGTACGTCAAACAGGAGCTTCGCATCATCTGTAGTGCACGCTCAGAGAAACAGCTTCAGTCACAACAGCAGCAGCAGCAACAACAACAACAACAGCAGCAACTTCAGCAGCAACAGCAGCAGCACGAGCCGATGTCATTTGACACTGGAGGAGAACTGCCTTTAGAAATTTTAGAGACAAGTAAGAAGGGCATGACGATTCAGCCAAGTTTTGATGCATCAACTCTCTGTTCTATTTTCGTTCGATTTCATGTTCTTTTCAGTATCGGTTGAATTATCTCAAAGTTACTGTACAAATATTGGTTAGTATTCCCTTTAAGTATGAGACTCCTTAACATGACCAATGCCATGTTTTGTTTATTCTTGGTCTGTCAGTCGGTGCATGTTTAATATTGTAAACGTGTAAGACCTGTATCAATTCTGGGTTTCCTCCCACAGTAAGCTGACAGGCAGTGATATGAATGAACCTGGGTGTTAATCCAAATTCACTCACTCACTTTGTTGTTACAGTTAATGACATGACGAAGGAGCATGCTGCAGTTGGCCTGGGTCCTCTCGACGACTTGGCGGAGAATGAAGACATCCTCAGCTCTTCCAGACAAGAGGCCAAGAAGAGATACGAGCAGTTCCGTGCCTTGTCTACAGGACAGACTCAGTATAGTAAGTAGATAGATATCCAAGATCCGGGTTAGAATTGGTCTTCGGCAACCCATGCTTGTCATAAGAGGCGACTAACGGCATGCCACCACATACCAGTTGCATAGATCGAAGCTCATGAGGTCAATCACTGGATTGTCAAGTCCAGACTTGTATATTTACAGACCGCCGTCTTATAGCTGGAATATTGCTGAGTGCGGCGTTAAACAACAAACAGTAGGCCTTTCTTCGAGTGTGTGAATCATTTACTGTGTTCTTATTGGTTATGTCACTGATACAGGCTGTTCAAGGGGTTATAACACTGGTATGTGCTGCACAGAGGTTATAACACTGGTATATGATGTTGAGGGGTTATAACACTGGTATGTGCTGCACAGATGTTATATAGCACTGGTATGTGCTGCACAAAGGTTATAACACTGGTATATGTTGCACAGAGGTTATAACACTGGTATGTGCTGCACAGAGATTAAAACAATGGTATGTTCTACTCAAGGGGTTATATAACACTGGTATGTGCTGCACAGAGGTTATAACACTGGTATGTGCTGCACAGATGTTATAACACTGGTATGTGCTGCACAGAGATTAAAACAATGGTATGTTCTACTCAAGGGGTTATATAACACTGGTATGTGCTGCACAGAGGTTATAACACTGGTATGTGCTGCACAGATGTTATAACACTGGTATGTGCTGCACAGGGGTTATATAACACTGGTATATGCTGCACAGAGGTTATAACACTGGTATGTGCTGCACAGAGATTATAACACTGGTATGTGCTACTCAATGGGTTTAAGAAACTGATATTTGCTGTGGAAGGAACACATTTACATTTGCTGTCCAAGTGGTTATGATACCAGTGATTTAAATAATTTTAAAACCCAACAAGTTGGGCAGGTGATCCACAAGTGTTGCCTGCCCATCTGCAAAATTAGCTTTGAGACATAACCAATATTGAAAATTCTTAAGAAAAATAAGAGGCAAATCACGTCTTGATTCACTTGAAATAATACAAACAATTATCCACAAAGAATTATAATAAAATTGAATATGTAAGTAGTCTTAAAATGTTCTGCAAGACAGTCGGGCAGGTGGAGGGAAATTTCATGCAGCCCTACAGAAAAGTTGCCAGCCACAGGCAAGCAGTTATTTCAGACATTGTAAGACACTAGTAATCACTGTCAAAGGGGTTATATCACTGACATATGCTATTATGGGGATTATAATTGGTTCCTGGTCCCTGTTCCACAAAACGATCGTAGCGCAACAACTATTGTAAGCCCATGTTAAAGTATGGGAGTTACGATCACCTTAGAGTTACGATTGCTTTGTGGAACAGGGCCCTGATCAATCTCAATTCAGCATTCTGTATTTGAACAGCTCCTTCAGATTCCTAAGTATGTTAGTAACGTGGTATTTGTATTGCAGTCCCAGATGATCCGGAGGGCAAGGCTACCAGCTTGTTCCGCAATCAGTTGTTGAGTGCACCCCAGTCAGGAGATCAGTCACAGAAACAGGGCGGCCAGAAGAACGAGCTTGTGACACAGGTCAACATTGTACAGAGAGAGCCACGGGTACGCTCCTTGTATTACTCATTTGCAGAGAGAGACATGCAAGTGTCTCGATAGACATCTCCACAAACAGATGCACCCTGGCAGATCCAGGGTTTTGAAAAAGGGAGTGCACTTGACTCCAGAATGGAAGGGAATAAAAACTGACAGAGGGACTGGCACGTGTTCTGCCTTCAGTCAGGATGCTCCTCCTCTGGGTCTGCCAGTGCAGGGAATTGCTCACACACTTTGCCCTGTGATGTCCTTTGGTCTAGTGGTTTAGTGGTAGAGCGTCTCCCCGGAGAGCGGAAGGTCCGGGGTTCGATCCCTGGCCGCATCATACCAACAGACGTTAAAAGATGGTACTTGTTGTTACCCTGTCTGTCTGTGTCACACACACACACACAGACACACAGACACAGACACACAGACACACACACACAGACACACACACACACACACACACACACACACACACACACACACACACACACACACACACACACACACACATCGCTATATAAGTGCAATAGTCTTGGACGCAATGTTAAACCCAATTTCACCTCACCTTTTAAAAGGTCATTTGGTCAATGTGATGGGGAAAAGCGTTATTCAGCCATACTTCTCATGCTGGTAATCAGATGCTGCTTGCCTGTCAGTGCATATAGGAGACACATTTGTACATGAAAGACGACAAGCCCCATGGCCAAGGCAAGGGTAAACTAGCTTGTATGATGAGATGATAATGTGAATGCACAATTTTCTGGCTCCTTATTTTGTTGTACACTACCCAGGGAGCTGTCAATGCAATTTGAATCTGATCTGTTGACTGTAGGAATAAAGTTGTGAGCAGGCCCTTCTGTGGTTTGGAGTTTTATGCTTTATATAAGTACTCTTTGTCTAACATGTAGTTTTACTTTCTTCACGTGAAGTTGAACCTATTTCACTTCACTTTAAGTCAAGAAGCTGGTTACATACTGATACCCATCCTTGGCGTTTCCACTAACGTTTTGTGGTTGTTTTGCAGACCCCTATTGATGATATACGTCCGGCGGACCAGAAGAATAGTTTATTACAGCAGCTGCTGTCTGAATGATGAAGTGAGAGGCTAGCAGGGAGATGTTGGACTACACTGGAGGGGACACAGGGCTTTCACTCTTTACTGTCAACCCAGAGATGCCACAACATACGGAAGAGGGCAAGAAGATGATATTATTTTTGTATGTGAGATACGTGTTCTGTTGTGTTGTGGAGAGGCAAGGAACCATTGCTCAGTAGTGTCAGCAGCCGGCCATTTGTACATAGTTCCACATAGTATTGTCGGGAAGCAGACATCATGATCTCACGGCCGCCTCTGCCATCCAGACGGACAGACGAGCGGACACATAGACAGATGGCAGTATTGTGCATTACCATGGAAACTCAGGTGGTTGAAGAATACATGACATCATGTATATCACGTTCTTACAAGGACTACAGAGGGCAAGATTTATTGAACCTCCTCTGGAATTCGGAGGGCAAAATTTATCGAAGCTCCTGACTACGGAGGGCAAGACCTATTGAAGCTCCTCTATACTACAGAGGCAAGATTTATTGAAGCTGCTCTGGAGAGACTAACAGATGAGGGCTATGAGCCAGAAGAAAGCTCATGATACACATATTCTTTGCATGTATGTTTTGCAAGTATGACACAGCGCAGCATTGTGAGATAGTGCAACTTTATGGGCAGCCGATTTTGGCGGCGTTGTTGTGATTCTACAGGAGGCCGTGTGATAAACAATGCTTACAGATTTCCCCACTAGCAGACTTGGAGCTTGTTTATGTTTATTCAGTGCACAAATCTACAAGACTGCAGAGTGCGTAGCAACAGACAGTCAAGTATTTAGTTGTTGCTTGTTGAGCTTCATCAGACTCACCGTGTACTCACAAGTGTATCTTCACGATTCCCATATCCCAATGTTCATCATCATGTGAGTTCATCATTGTGTACAGCACCTAGCACACCAAATGTGTTGTGCTGTTCACAACATTGACGCGGTGTTGAGGTCTAGTGGCAGTGTGCATCGCCCATGCCAGGCGGTTAACTGATATTGACAGTGCATATCACAGATTCTTGACACCGTGAAACGTCATTCGTCAGTTGTGTCACGAAATATGACTCTCTGCATCTCAACCCATCACTCGACCTTAGATTTTAGGGTATGCCTTCCACCCCCAAGTTACCGAAATGGTATCAACTGCCTTATAATGTGGACTATGTTGATGATAGGGGTGGAGGACTATTACATTTTGTTTGTAGGGTGGGAGAGTGATAAACAAGACATTTGCACAGTAATGTATTGTATGATTATACAGATTAAACATGTTGACTGCCCACTCGCAAAATAAGCCTTCTCCTATGTTAAACCAGGCCATCGAGCTCCACCTACATCCTCAGTATAACGCCTCACATCCACTTCTTCCTCTCTAAACAGCAGATCTGATACAGAGGGCCGAAAGGAAGAACGTTTTAGTTTCAGAATGATTAATTTCTCAAGGTATTGATACATAAGAAATGTCATCAACGCTCCAAGACAGAGATGTTTTAATTTATGTTCTATTTTCAGAATTTATTTTATTTTATGAAAAGGACACAAAAATGGACAGATATTTTAAAAAACTATCAGAGTCCCTAAATTGGTTGATGCTCGGATTGACAGGCTTCTCTTATATTGATGTTACTTTTCAACATAGAGTAACACTATCTATGGCAATGGTATTGAGAGATTTGATGTCAGCATGTTAGGGTAGAAGTGAGGCGTTGTATTGATGGTAAAAGTCAAGGCTTGGTGCAACCTTATTCAGTGGTTTTGCCTTGAGTTCCGTGTTAAGTGAACATTGTTTTCGTACGTACAGAAACTCCTTTACTGGATGTGAATGTATATTTCTGTTGATAGTTTCTTGTAGGTGCCTCAGATTGCAACACTGCGTGTGTGTTACAGAAATGGCATTTTAATAAAGAACTTGTTAGATCTGATATTTATTACCCTGAAACAAGAATGTCAGATTTGAAACTTGCTTTACTACCACAAGAAGTCATTTCCTAATCGGATTACGATGGAGTTTTTGCAGTAGGTCTATAAGCAAATTCCAGTTTCTCAGACTGATTCAAGTAAATATCCATATTTTGAGAGAATTGATACATTTACATAAATTGGAGATTAATATGGGGGTATGTTCCGTGTTTTCAGGATTTACAGTTTTAGATTTTCTCAGAATATTATAGATTCAATATTCAAGCTTTTATATCAAGATATTGTGACAAATGATATTTGTTATATTTTCTTTAAAAAATGAACTTTCAGTATATTTATTGTCAGTATTAAACAATTAACTTAATGGATTTCATTATATGATAACTGATACAATTTGTAATCGTCTCATGTATTTTGAAAATTGTTTTAAAAAACTGTACTTCAATTTACATTCAAAAGAAACCTTTTGACATTCATGGGAAAATATCCCTGTGATTTAAATTTTACATTGTATCACTGAGATCTTTAGTTAATGGATAAAATATTATAAATGAAATTAATCAAGTTGAGTTTGGAAAGATTTATAATTGAAAAGAGTAATCATTTCCCTCTGGACTGGTGGAGTTCAGGTTTCTAAAGACTTAAACACATTGCTGATGCAGACAAGCTGATGAAGATGGATTGAATAATGAAATACACCAAAACTTAGTGTCGTCACCTGAGGCATCAAGAATATTAGAAACAACATTTCATCAAATGTAGAGAAATTATTTGTTGTAGATTTGTTAAACATATCTGTTGATTAATTGTATCAAATTTCTTTTATAGATGATCAAGCGGTCATTCCTCATTTTGGATTGTCACACTGGTCACAAGAAACGTAGTTGTTCGATTTGTACAGTTATAGTGTTTTATTTCTTAGAGGTTCAACCTCATGAGGAAATTGCCAACTCTCTTATGGTTGCCATGGAAATGTCAAAGCGCGTTCCCATGACCACTACTAAAAGTAGATCGATTTTGTTAGTTTAAAAAAGTGCTATATAACTTCTGTTTTCTTCATCCCCAGTGAAAATTTGTTTCCTGTATCTATTCTGTACTAGATGTCATGTCTTGTTTTCGTTACCATGGTTACGGCCACCGTCGTTACAGTTGCTAACGCTGCCACAACCAGTCCCCTATTGTTCTGTTGACTTCTTCTATTAGTTGCGGGATAGTTCGGCAGCACTTTGACGTATGTGTGACGCGTGACGTCCTACTTGGATGGCGTATGTGTGACGCGTGACGTCCTCCTCTGATGGCGTATTCTTGCAGGGAGGAAGGCTGGTTAAAGTGCATATTGTGACTTGGATGGCAGTTAGAACTCGGAGACTGGTAAGAAGGCAATAAAATACATGTATGATTATACAAATATTTGTCTGTTGTTTTGTTAACCTGTGTACCTTGGAACATAGCTCAAGAACAGAACACATGGTCAGTGGCAGCCATACTGTTTACTTCTCCCATCATACAAGTCACTTCCTGTCCCTTAGCACATATACAAATTGTACCCCTTACCACATACAGTAACAGTTTCTTCAAGGGTCAAATTGTGTCTTTTGTGACCATAGTCCTTGGCAAAATTGGTCCCCTAGTATTCTGTGTATCTTTTACTTATGTCTTCTTACAGGAGTTGATACATAGAAAACCACTGTCGGGGTCAGAAAATATTGGACCAAAAACACAACTCCCACACAAATACTATATATTGTGTCCAGAGTGTGTAGACTATGGGATGGAGCAGTAAAGAATTTGCTTTGCATAGCAGCATGCCCAGGACCCTACGATTGTGGGTGTGTCAGCACTAAACTGCGCTGTTGGTTTCACCAATCTGCATCACATCAGCCTTTGCACTTTGCACCCTTGTTGATTCGGGTAAGCATATAGGTCCCCAGCTACCTATGTTTGTCATAAGCATCTTCCCAAGGCAAGGAAGTTAACTGACTGTAAGAGTCAAGTTCCCACCCTTGCCGAACTTGGCTGAAAATTCCAGGCTCGATCGTAGCGCAACCAGTGGCTATTACGTGTTATGTCCCTTCTACGTCCCACCTGTTGATCAATCAGATTACATCTCTTACGTCACTTGCAATTACCTAAAATAAAATGGCGTCGCCCAGTGAAGACGATCGATAATCAATATCTAAGACTATATTGTAATAAAAGGGGTCTTGCTTCCCGAAGTGCAGCAAATCAGGTTGATCACAAACAAAAAAGATTTGGAATATATCTGTTAACGTTAAGTTGGTACACATGCTTTGCAAAACCTGCAATCGACCGAAATGGTCGTATGTGATGTCAAAATGGATCATGTGGTCATGTTCGGTGACTTTGTTTTTTTACATCTCAGTTGTGTGAGTCATGGCTCATGATGTCAATCAATGTCTGGACCAGACTTGATTATTTACAGACCACTCCCCGCCGGAGTATTGCAGAGTGCGGGGTTAAAAAACAAACAAACTTCGGGTGTTCATACCACATCAACCTGACCTCCAGTGATATAAATTAGTGATCAAAACAGCCATTTACAAAAGTAACTTACTTCTGACTGTCCTACTGGGGAACTTGTATAACAGCAGACCTAATGGTGTTTCGGCTTGTCAAGGTTAAAAGAGCCATCAGCACGTTAAGCCCTGGTCTGGACAAACCCAGCTGTTTTTGGACTGCGCAGGTTGTCTATCAAAGGGATGCAACTATGTTTACTCTCGAGTTTGGACTAAATTTTGTAGCATGTGTATTATGGTTGAAGTATATATAAATATGTTCTTCGATACATTTGGCCACAAATTAAGTAAACTATTTTGGAAAAGTGATCAATTAACTGGGTTTAAAAACATGTAAGGATTAAATGAGGTCACAAAATACATGTTATATTGCAGATCAAACAGATTTAAAATACCAAAACTAATAATGAACTCTGGAATACAGCAAATTGACTGCCGTTTAATTACCGGTGTGCACTTAACACACGCATTTAATGAGCTTCACAGCGCGAAGACGTTACTCGATTATTTACAGACCACCGTAATATTGCTGAGTGCGGCGTTAAAAAACAAACAAACAATTCGTAAGCATGTCAAGAATCCGTACTAAAGTACGTTAGTTAGTCCTGTTATGACACTTTCTGGTCAGAAAAGTGTACATTGTGTATCTGGAATTTGTGTATAATCTATTATATATTAATTTCGGCAAAATCGCGTGTGAACTGATCGGCATAAGTCATTGGAGGAACAAAGTCTTCCTACCGGGACTGCACGTTGGCTTAATTACGAATTTTGCCAATTTCAGTGAGTGACGTTTAATCCAAATTTAAGACCCGTGAAGATCCGGGGTAGAATAGGTCTTCGGCAACCCATGCTTGCCGTGAAACACGATTACGCTTGTCGTAAGGGGCCACTAACGGGATCGGGTGGTCAGGCTCGCTGACTTGGTTGATGCATGTCATCGATCCCAATTGCGTGGATCTATGTTCATGATGTCAATCACTGGATTTTCTGGTCCAGACTCAATTATTTACAGATCGCCGTCATATAGCTGGAATATTGATGTGTGCGGCGTTAAACAACAAACCAAACCAAACCAAATTTAAGCCATAAGCGAAAAAGGACCAAAACATTGAAAGGAAGAATGAATATCCAAAGTTTAATGAAACAATACTCAAAAAAGGAATCAGAGGGCAACACTTTACATAAGACTTTTCTTTTTCGACTTGAAAATTATGAGTCAACACGTCACAGTTGAAATGACAACTGACAAGAAAGTAACAACAAACCAATATAGCAGTTACGCTTGTCTGCCCTATGCGTTTAAAATGCCACACTGAGCAGCCAGAATATCACCTACGCTAGGGGTCCGATGTGGCTTGTGGAAACCTTCAACAGCGCTTTAGGTGCAATATTGGGGCAAATCAGTTTACGTTCAGTGACAGGATGCCTCGTGGGACCCTTCAGCCTAAATATACACTTGCGTTTGCGTCTCTCTTGATATACAAGTTGACTTTTCACCGCTGCACAAAATTGTCATTTATCAGAGGCGTGTCACCATCAGATTCTAGTACATGAAGTATATAGCTCTTCAGCAACCTATGCTTGTCGTAAGAGGCAACTATAACGTGATCGGGTGGTCAGGCTCGCTGACTTGGTTGATGTATGTCATCGATCCCAATTGCGTGGATCGATGCTCATGTTGTCAATCACTGTATTGTCTGGTCCAGACTCCATTATTTACAGACCGCCGTCATATCGCTGGAATATTGCTGAGTGCGGCGTTAAACAACCAAAACAACCAAACAACATGAAATATATGTGACGTCATAGTGCCATACACATGGACCTTCCTTTCTTTCATCAAACTTGTAGGTACTGAAATACATGATTAAACTACTGACCAACTGAGCTGACCTTCAAGGTTGCAAGACATAGCATGTTGAGGGTTAACAGACATCTGAACCTGTGTGATACATTCAGTAAACCACGCCGGTTACATTGGTGATATAATGGCGTTATAGTAGTTCAGGGCAAACCTATACTTTACACTATGCATGGGAGTAGTGTATACTTTATTACTTTTCTAAGATCCCGAATTTAAAACTAACCTTGTGTTTTATTGGAACTGGGTTCAATATACGTAAAATTTGGGTTACGTAATGACGTAAATTGAAAATCCTCGAACAGGGCTAACTGACGGGCTCATCCACCTGATTGCTTACACCCTGACGTTCAGAGAAATATTTACGATTTAAACATAATACAACGCCACTAAATGGGTAGTTTGTTAATTAGAAGTTGACATTTGACACTCTTGTGTGGTGCAAGTGATATAGACACTGATTTACACTTATGATATATTCTATTGTGCGTTTTGTTAATGACCCAAATACCATCAAATTTGTAAAATTTACCTCCCGCCGAAAGAATTTTCTTTAGCCTGAATTATCCATCTGTCCATCTGTAGATCTATATATAATTTTTTAATGTAAGGTTTACACGATATATGGCTTTTCCATTGGACGAGAGGTCTGTCACATGACCGCGAAATTGACGTTCATAAGTCATGTATGAATTATACAATTTGACGTTCATACGATTTTCACGAGACCGTGTTCTTCAAATGACGTAAACGCTGACGGACTACTTCTACATTCTTGGGGGACGCCCAGGTAATTCCCAGCACGAATACATACAGAAGCGCGGTTCCTTATCATTTAGTCCCTTTAATCTTGAACTCAGCGTTTTAGCATACATTGAGCAACGTCAGAAAGTGTGGCTGCATGAACGTTCACGAACATCCTCGCTACGATCCAAATTGTGTCGTTCACTAAGAATTGACTTTCACTTTGTGTGAGTTCATTGGAGTATGAACCTTCATAGAGTGAGGACCAAACTTTCATTTGGGGAAACAAACCAGATACAATAAAAAGAAGTTTACTTGTATGTGAAAATAAAGATGGAGGCATAAAATGCCCACAAATACAAGAAATAGAGCAATCTCAAAAGGTATCGATAATACGCAGGGCATTTGGAAAGTTTTCAAAATGGTCGCACTTGTCATATTTTGCTTCCGTAATATTATGTGGACGGCGGAATATAATAAATATTCCAAGTATTAATAATGTCAGTTCCTTCGAAATGAATAGTTGTGATTTAAAAACAAAGATACTGGCGCAGATCAGTAGTAAATACTATGAGGGTGTATTTTATGCGTGGTGACTTTTTTCTAAAAACAAAGGATAAAGAAAATTGCGAATTTGGTATTCTTTCACAGGGAATTTGGTTTAACGATAACATTAAAATATATACTAAATGTATTCTGTGTAAGGATTGAAAATACAAAGGGATAAACTATATCAATGGCCTTTTTGGTGAAATAGGACTTTTGTTTCGTTTGAAAAACTCAAAGAAAAATAAAAACATGAGTATTCTGAATGGGGTTAACCAATTTCCAAAAGGAATCGGAATACCCAATTCGACCTTTTTACTTGTTTCACCGACTTACAACATCAACGGGAAGTCAACATTACAAGTCAACCTTAATACAAAACAGTTGTGCCAAAAATCAACACTGTGACAAAATGGAAAGTCTACAACAAATTAAGATGACGGATAAAGATAAGCTTAACCATAACTTAATAGCTTTCAGGTGTGTAACCTACGCGAAACTCCAATGGTTTCAATTCCAAATAATGCACCTTATTTTACCAACAAAGAATAAATTTCACAAGATGGGACACGTTGACAGAAACGTATGTAGCTTCTGCTCAGATTTCAAAGAAACTTTGAACAACTATTTGATCGTGTAGAAAAGTGAACTCTCTTTGGATTGATTTAGAAAACTGGATATTAAATTAAATACAGGTCAAAATTAAATATTCTTAAGACGTTGTTTTAATAGAACACAAAACTACAACCCAATAAATGCACTAATCATTGAATCAAAGTAAATGTTTGTTTGTTTGTTGTTTACGCCGCACCCAGCAATGTTGTGTGTAGTTTGTATAGATGTCACTGTCTGTTGTGTTTAGTTATAGAATCATCATATTTTCATGTGTAATATGCAACAGAAAATAAATAAATAAATTAACAAAACCCTAAAATCCCCAATATAATTCTGTAGTTAGCTCATACAACAAAAAACTTCACAAATTGTACTGAGAAGATAAATACGTGTATATTCTTTTTAAAAATCGTGTATACCATCATTGGATATTACGTCTAACAGAAAATAAATAAATAAATTAAACGAAACGGGTGGCCCAGTCGTCTAAGGCGCCACGATTCGATGTGCAGGGTTGCGTCCCTTGGGCACGCCAGAAACCTATGATTGTGGGTTAGAATCCCGGTTCGCCCCGATTATGTTTCTAGGTTTGTCAGCACCATACCTGTGTTCATGGGTTTCACCGAAGTGGTAAACGTTTATATGAGACCTGCATCACTTCGGGCTTTCCTCCCACATTAAGCTGACACGCCGTGATGTAACTGGAATACTGTTAAAAGCGGGGTTAAACCCAACTCACTCACTCACTCACTCACTCACATATCTCGAATTCGGGATAAGCGGTCACATTTATATGCACATGTTTTTAAATCTTGAGACGGTCGGGACCGGAAAATAGGTTCGAGATATCTGTATATTCGAGAT
This sequence comes from Haliotis rufescens, assembly GCF_023055435.1. Taxonomy (NCBI): domain Eukaryota; kingdom Metazoa; phylum Mollusca; class Gastropoda; order Lepetellida; family Haliotidae; genus Haliotis; species Haliotis rufescens. The sequence goes on along the minus strand of NW_025963779.1, from coordinate 61,096,897 downwards.
AACGGGGTCCGAATGTATTAGACATAATATCACATCTAACCAAGCGAAAATGATACCAGAATAAAAGTAGATAAAGAGTGAATTAAGAGGTTAAAGCATCTATTCAAAAGCCAAACGCGTCTCAAGTAGATAACAGGATATTTGTCAATATTTGTGACTATAAAATATTTAGGTTGTCTTTGTTTGTTGGTTGTTTAACGCCGCACTCAGCAATATTCCAGCTATATGACAGTCTGTAAATAATCGAGTCAGGACCAGACAATCCAGTGATTGACATCATGAACATCGATCCTCGCAAATGGGACACAATGAGATGCATCAACCAAGTCAGCGAGCCTGACCACCCGATCCCGTTAGTCGCCTCTTAAAAGCTCAGACGCTTTTGTAGCACCCCCTCTTGTACTGTATAGGAGAAACGTCAACATATATTTCGTGCGTTTACCTTAGCTAAGGGACTATAAGGGTCATATATCCGTGGCTCCCCGTGTAGTGTCTTTGAATGAACGACCAAAACAGGGACAAAAGTTAACAATAGTCCAGCACATGCGATGTGGCTGTGATAGCGAACAATACAAGCGTCGTAAAATCAGCCAACACAACGCGCTCTCGCTGTGGCTTCTTCTCCTCGCCGTCATCGCAGACAGCGGTCAACACCCGCCACAAGAAATTGGTTTCTAAAAAAGTAAACTTATGGCTGAAAAGGGCAGGTTCTCCCTCGTTTCATTTCCTCCCCATCTGCACTTTTTTGTCTGACATTTATGAAGTCGTGTGTTTCCCCGCGGGATCATTTCCATGACCATGGGAGTGTCTTCCCTTATATCCCCCTCCATATTGAGATTTCATACAGAATTATAATTACACTTTTTCATTAATCAGTTGTGTTGTCGACTCCTCACAAAAATGCTGCTGCTGCTGCGAGGGTTAGGGTCGGTGACTCGGTGTCACGGATGGCCCAGTCGTTAGCAGCGAGACCCGTGAAGATCCGGGTAAGAATAGATCTTCAGCAACCCATTCTTGCCGCAAGAGGCGACAATGCTTGTCGTAATTAAGAGGCGACTAACGGGATCGAGTGGCCAGCCTCGCTGACTTGGTTGATGCATGTCATCGTAACCCAATTGCGTGGATCGATGCTCATGATGTCAATCACTGGATTGTCTGGTCCAGACTTGATTATTTACAGACCGCCGTCATGTAGCTGGAATATTGCCCTTCTTTGACATTTCAAAGTACATGAAAAGAACAATTAATGCGTTACAGCTTCCCAAACAAACCGTAGTTAAGATTTTGAACTCTCATAAAAACACATGCTCACCTGCACATCCCTTTGGGGGCATCTCAAAACAAGATAGGAAACTAAAGTTAGATTCCTTTGAAAAGAAAGTTGTCGCAGGGGTAGCATTATGCAGATGGCTGTTACAATGAATGCTCGTTCCACCCGTGACGAACAGGTCTGGTTGTTGCTGAAATATAGTGATAGCTAAATAGACAGATTTTTTATCCATGCACCGATTGTCTTTAAATGTAATATCCAGTTATGTATGACTGTTTAATAATCTCATACCAACTTTGACTGGAGACGGTCCGATAGTTTTTCAGATATTGCAGTAAACGTCGGTACCTTAAATTAACTTCCAGACTATATGTGAGTCACCTTTATGGTGCATGTTCACTGTTTATAGATACGTCTATCCATCAATGAATGTTCGCGCTAGCAGCACTTGTCAGACATGACCTAATTACCACTGTGTGTCACTACGCTATTTACATCCATGAATAATCTAAACACTGTTGTCACTTTGCTCTATTATTGTATAGGTTGATGTATCCCATGTTATCATGTAATTACATTTGTTCAGTTTGGATTCATGATGATTTTTGAGTGATAACAGCATTGTTTGTTAGGGACTATTTCTTGTGTACACTTTGGCATGTTGACTATCTTATAAAGTTGACATATGATATAGATAAACAATGACCTAATACACTAGTAATTGAGGATTTTCCGATATCTTTCTTGCTCTCAGGTGTTTTATAGTTTATTTCACTTTGGATATTGATAATAATTACACTTGATAACTGAAAAACCAATTTGATCTGTTTGACATCTCCAAGGCTACGGTGACCTGTCAATTATGTTTACGTTTGGCATAGTTACTATTTATAACTTGAATGTCCGTCTTCACATCAAAGTCATAGATTCATGATAAAGTGCTTCCCTGCAGTCTGAACTGGAAATGTATTATTCAGACAAATAGAGGACAACAGATACGTTCCTGTATTTCTTGTATTTGTACCTGTACCTATATGACAGTCGTTCCGTGATTTGACATTCGTTGCCGACAATTCAAGGTAATATTAACAATCTGACGATCCGTTTCTCTGTTAGCATTTGCCAAGTATTTCAGTGAATCTTGTTACTGTCCGAATTAAAAAAAAGCCGTGAAGGACAACATCAATACCTGGAATGAGAGCATATTTATAATTGTCAATATTGTCTTAGCGTACTTTTGACGTCTCTCAAACTGCCCTCCCAGTCGCTTGCTCTGAACTTATGCTTGTCCTTTATTTTATTTATCACGTTCGATCTATTCGGACACTTTGTACAGGATAAGGACAATACCATAAGAGAAACTGACTTGTAATTATGGAGTTGATCACCAACCAAGATGGCGGCCACTGACACCATGTTAGCATAGATATATTGTCCACTTAATAAAAACAAACTGTCTCGATTTCCTGACTATTTCTACCATGTCCTAATTGTATTCGGACAAACAGGACAATACAAGGATATTTAGTAACCACTTACTTTGTGTTACATATGACACTACCTATGTCATGATACTACCTATGTCATGTGTTCTGATTGGCTGAGAAAGGTCACGTGACCTGTTAATGATGCCTAATTGCTTATAAATACGATCACGGGTCAAGGTCTTTGAAACTTCTGCATATCATTCACTACCTCTAGTTATATATTTTCTAATTTTTTAGCCAAATTAATAAACATTATCTTGACATTTTATGACACATAATAACATTTACTCAAAACTCAAATAACTGAAATACTATTAATTGAATTACTTCTTTGGAGACTGAGCCCTAAATTTATTCAAAACTGGTGGTATGAATTGGCATCAGTTATTCATCCCATTGTTAATAAGTAATATCTACATTATTGACATTAAACCAAAATTAAACATAAACTTTGCATACATTATTACAAACATTGACTGCCAAACTTCATCTTTTGCCTGTGTTATTTGTGTTTACACTATCAATATAAATATACTACTGGAAATACCTCAATCAAAAACCAACTGAAGAAGTTCTCTTAAAAACTTGCATACCCACTGAACATTTTGAGGAAATATAATAATTATTATGAAAGTGAAATATTTTCTCGAAACGACTTGACTTTTGGGGTAAAAATCCGTAGACCAAAAAAAGAAAAGAAATGACTGACTTAAGGTGGAATACTAAATAAATACATGGGAAATATGTCTGGTATCTATATATTAATGATACATTGGGTGCAGAATCGACAAAGAGCCGGTATTGAACTCTTTAATGGACAGAAAACGTCCAACCCCAACCAAGGAGAACGTATGACTTAAAACGTTATCGCACATTCCCTACGCATGGTGCATCGACTGCGGGAGATGGGCTACACAAATAACAGGATATAATCACCTGCCACATACGAATACAAACATGGCGTGACGCGTATTTCCACATCCAGATTCTAAGTGTGAATTGGTTTTTGGACCAGTTACGGCACCTGTCCTGACTTGTTTGACCTCAGTCTGGTCAGTGATATACGTCTGTGTCGAGTCAGCGGACGATGGAGTTGACCTTTCCATATAGAAATCGCTTTCAGCTCTATTCAGTTCAGTCGAACCGCTGAACTCCGCCGACCTAAAACAAGCAGACAATGACTAAGCACACGCCTCCAATATTGGAGAGAAAATAACTTACTTGGGTGAACTTTCCACAATACCATTAAATATATTACACTTTGAAAGAATTTGACAAACTCCAATGAAAAAATACTTACAATAGGTTCCTAAAGCATTTTTCTATAATCTTTTAAACATTTTACTGGTATAACAAGCCGGATATATACAATAACACTGATATAAACTAAACTTTATCACTTTAAAATGTCATTTGCAAAAATGTAAAAGTTCACAATTTAACTAAATCAATGCAAAACACATCGTCCAAACACAACAATGCTCCATGTAGAAAGTAATACACGTCCACGGAACGTGTTTTTGTACAAAATGTGAAAAATAAGTGACGCTTGGGCAGCCGAAACCACACGTGCAATAAGGGTATGTAAATGATACGGCATGTCAGACACTCACACTGATGAAAAACCACCACAGAAAATCCACGACTGACACCTGAATAAGGCGAGCGGGCCCTGGGTATGATACAGATAGGAGCCACCCATTCCCACATTGATAGGACTTTTGGTTGCTCCCGTGTTGCTGTAACTGACCTCATGCAACGCGTTACAGATAGACCGGGCAGACATAAGACAGGCCCAAAACAGGCAGACCCAGGGTAACTATGCCCAATGAAGACTGGTACTTGCATACCATGCATCTCCGGAATCGATTCCTATCATTGACGTCAACAGCGACGAATGCATGGAACGTCGTGTTTGACAGCGACCACATCCTCAAGTCAACCGACGTGAACAAAGAAGAATGGCGACGTATCCCACGTGACGTCATCAGACGACTGACACTTTCTGTGCGCCGGAGAAGTTTTGCATTTCTTGTAGCAGTGGGTGGTCATACACGCTATTAATGTGACGTACCATTGAACCTAAGCGATTTTTCATGTGGGTGCCCTTTGTCCATCACGTTCGAAACTTGTTTTACTACACCACCTCAACCAGGGCAACTGTCATGCCAATATCGGATGCGATATGACTGTCATTACAAATGTTGTTTTCGTTGAGAGTTTGATCTTTTCAATACATTTTACTTCATGCACCTGACCCGTGAAGATCTGGGGAAGAATAGGTCTTCAGTAACCCATGCTTGCCGTGAAGGGCGACTAGGCTTGTCGTAAGAGGCGACTAACGGGATCGGGTGATCAGGCTCGCTTACTTGGTTGATGCATGTCATCGTAGCCCATCTGCGTAGATCGATGCTCATGATGTCAATCACTGGATTGTCTGGTCGAGACTGGATCCTACGATCACGAAGAGACGGGGACGCCAAATATCGCCAGTACAAATTTTGCCATTGCGGGGATTCGAAGCAGGGTCTTCTGCGTGAAGATTGAACACGCAGTCGACAGAGCTGCCCCACAGCGGGTACTCTGTACACATATAAAGTATACTGATGGAAATGAAAAAGGGAACACTTAGGTTTAGACACTAGAAAATGATCATGGGTTCCCTATTATTTATCATTGTTCCCTTATTCGTCTCCATCAGTATATATCGCATGCATAGTAAACATACTGATAAATTATAAACTTACCAAAGAGAGGTGTATTTCTCTCAAAGCCTCACATAGCACCGACTGGGATCCTCTGTATTCTCAAACGCCTTGAAGTAAGTCAATTTTCGATTCAACCTTTTTGTGTTTTTTAACACCCGAATTTGCCTTTAAAACATCTTGTCGTTGGGGTAAAGTACCGCCTTCGAGTAAATTCATCTTTACAAGGAGGGGATATGTGGTTTAATAAATACATGAAGACTTCTGTGTTCTTTGCCTCGTCATCACGCTGAAAATTGGTTTCATCCAGTTGAGTTGGATTAGAATCGCCCCAAATTTCCTTTTCCCCAAGATTGTTAACTTTATCGACAGTAATAGGTTGCGAGGTCTCTTTATTGTTTCCCAAGGCAAAGGAGTCAACTGACTATAAAAATTGCGGTTTCTACCCTTGCTGAATAGAGCTGGAATTTCTGATCTCGATCGTGGCTATAACGAGTTATATTTTGTTTGTTTGTTTGTTTGTTTGTTTAACGCCGCACTCCAGCAATATTCCAGCTATAAGACGGCGGTCTGTAAATAATCGAGTCTGGACCAGACAATCCAGTGATTGATATCATGAACATCGATCCACGCAATTGGGATCGATGACATGAATCAACAAGACCACCCGATCCCGTTAGTCGCCTCTCACGACAAGCATAGTCGCCTCTCATGGCAAGCATGGGTTGCTGAAGACCTATTCTACCTCGGATCTTCACGGGTCTACGAGTTATGTACCTTCGATGTCCTTCCTATTGATCAATCAGATTCCACCTCTCATATCCCTTGCATTTGCTTCAAACAAAATGGAGGTACCCAGTCAAGACGATCTGGTCGATAATCAAAATCTATATTGTGATAAAATGGGTCTTACTTCGCTAAGTGCATCAGCTCAGGTGAACATCTTCATTAAAAACATGAAACGATTTCGGAAATATCTGTTGACGCCGAGTTTGCGGCACATATGCTTTCCAAATCCTGCTATCGACCGAAATCTGCACGGCAGTTAACATCATGTCGATTTCGTTACGCGATTTTGATTTGACTATGCATAGACTCGTTCTCCCGCCAAAATATAACCCCATAATTCTAGCCAGGTTCGACAAGGGTGGAAACTGGACTTTTATAGTCAGTAACTCCCTTGTATCGTTTCAGACTTTGACTCAATATCTATTATATCATTTCCAGCCTCACAAACTCTGTCGATGAACTTACTCTGAGTTCGGAAACAATTCGGACTGCAGTCACTATCGGACTGCAGCGTAGATGCATTTCAACAGAGGGGAACGATACTACTTTTTGAACATTGAATTAATTTAGCATCGAAAATATGAAGGTAGTCGACGATTAAAGTAGTCGGTTATTGGAGCCGGTCGTGGTCATTCTAGAGGCACCAAGTCCTCGTCATACACATGAGCAATTCTCGAACTTCATTCCCAAAGGGATCAAAGCGCCAGTGTATGTTCAGAAGTATATATGATATGCCATTCTTTCATTATAGACCTTGGATGATGGGAAAATATCTGCTTAAGAAAAATGAAACAAATTCTATAAATTATGATTATGACTGACAAACGTGTTTCTATTGTACTAATATCGGTTTAATGGCAGCTAAAAAACTGCAAACTTTGATGGATTGCTATTTATACGTTCATGCAATCTGTAAATATAAAACGTCAATGCCAGAGAATAACCAGTCTCGATTATCCACCGTAACAGATTCAATAATACCAAATATAGGCAGAAACGTACCAAATGTAAACTCAGTACAGATGTTCCTTTAAATGTTTATTCAAAAAGTCCACCAGATCTAGTACTGCTATTGTAATGATAGAATGTAGGAGTTATTAGGATACAGCGTCCAGAGTGTACTTGTATGTAATAGGGCTGGGACGAGTCCAAATTTACTACCCGGGTACCCGCTGCAGGTCTCAAGAGAGGTATAAAATGTCTCATTGGGAATAGTTTGACCTGGACAAAATGTATTAAGATACACGTATAAAACGATCCGGTCATGCATATACGGAAGTTTACTGAAGTTTTTTCTAAGTTTTACCAATGTTTTCGCACTTAAAGGAGAAACCAGCAATTTCTTTAACATCAGCGTCCAGTGAACGATTTTTTCTTTTGGTGAGTGAATGAATTGGTTTTAACGCCGCCTTGAACTGTATTCCAGTTTTATCACGACTTGTCAGTTATGCAGGTTCCAGACGTTTACCACTTAGGTGAAACCCACAAGCACGAGTATGGTGCTGACAATCTAATCTTGGCGAACTGGGATTCGAACCAACGATCAAAGGTTTCTGGTGTACCAAATGGACCGGACCTCTTCTTATCGATTTGCGGCGCCTTAGACGACTGGGCCAACCGTGCCGCTCTTCTTTTGGTTGAAGCTGAGGACAAGAAACAGTTTTTGTTTAAGGAAATTAACATGGCTTCGTTTGCGTTCCTGTGTATTAGGCACCTACGCGACTGCAAAAGCTGATACATGATCAACATCACAATGTCATCGGACGCAGGTCTAGCGTCTGTCGAAACCATGCGACGTATCTTCGATAAGACGGTACGTAACCGCCTTTTAGACCTTGAGATTCGAGCGTCAACCTTTCAGACGAAACATCCCGACGTCTCGTCATCACGCTGAACGTTGCACCGATACCGTGATAGGTAATTTCTTTGGTGGAGGAAAGTCCTGTTCAGTGATGTATCAAGTCACCCCCTGCGAAGGGCAGATGGTAGCGAAGGGGTACGGACGACGTAACGAATGTGAACACATGCTTATCATGTATATATCTAAATGTGTTTAGGATTCAGCACAGGATTTACATTAAAGATCAAACACAAAAACACGTATTGTGCTAAAATCTCACTAGTTACTTACGACATCCCCAAAATTTAAATATGTTAATGATCAAAACGTGTTTCGAACTTGAACAGATTCACGTAAAAGTTACGGACATTTCACGGTTACCTCCCTTTCGGGAATCAGATCTACAGTAACATATCAATCCGATCTGTTATAATATCAATCGGTGTAATAAAGACCCTTGATGAGAGTGACTTGTGTTCATGCCGTTATGTATAGAACGTCAGTTAAGAAATCATGTTGATCATTGTGTGACCTACTGGCATTTTCAGGTCCTTAGGGATCCATCCCATAACCAAGTTCCATGCTGTCTAAACATTTGATCTTTCAACTATGTACCACTATCCCACATGACAAACATAAGGAAAAACTTAATTCCTTGATCCATGGGGCTTTTGTTACAAAACGTGGTGATCCTTATTACAGTTACGTATCTATATTCAGAGGTTCAGGTCAATTTGTCAAAAATAAAGCAAATGGCATCTGAAGTTTACACAAGCAATATGTGAAATGCTGGACTTCCTTATTGATAACACCCATGTACAATTTTGGGGGTAAGACATTTAGGCAAGACGTTGGCCTCTCCATGGGCACCAATTGCGCTCTGATCTGTTTCTTTATGTACTAGTATATGAATCAGGGTTGCTGCTCGGATTAGCAAGGTCAAAACAAGGTAGTTTGGTCCAGAAGTTTGACTTCAGCTTCAGGTATATTAATCATATGATATCGTTCAATAACCATTGAAAAGTCCATTCCCTTCCACTGATTTACCCACCTGAAATAGAAATAAAAGAGACCAGTGAGAACGTTTCATCTGTTTCATACAAAGCACACTGTATGACAAGAGGGATGACTTCAACTTTCCAATAGTCAACTTCCCCCTTATATTCCTGCAGCTTGGTGTCTACATTTCACAACTTTTGAGGAACAGTCGAGATGCTCTTTCTTCCAAGATTTCAAAGAGCGTCAACACCTCTTGCTCAGAACATTCAAGGCCTGAGTAAATCTTCCAAAACGTTTTATGGAAGACATGTGGAGGACATTTCCATATTTGACACATCAGTGACACTATTGATGTCCGATCCAATTCCCTATTTTGACTTGTATAACAATAATGTTCCCGTGTCATTTTCAGGTGAACGGTTGACTTGCCCTTGCATGTGTTTGTGACGGATGCCACCAGTGGACAAGGATACGCTCACCTTTTCGCGAACACCTGGTATCATCACTATTTGATAAATATTCATAAACACTTGCTCATGATATAGTCGGAATCGTACAGTCGACTCTTTTTTCGCAGATATTTCTGATGAATATGAAAAGGGTTTGTCGTTTATATTTCGTAAACTCAACAAACATAAAAAATCATGAATATATATTAACAGCCTCAGTTTTCAGATGCATACACTTTTTTCTTCTTCGAAACATTGTTTAGGTTGCCAAATAAGATACCAAAGGGCACAGCTTAACTTCTCTATCAATGCCCTGTGTCACACTTGAGAAAAATCAGCTACATTTCTAGCCCTGTACTGGAACCATTAATGTGTTTGCTGTTGCTTAGCCCTAGTGGCAGAACAGTCTCATTTTCATGACTTAATTTGCACATGTGTTAACTGCACAGTGCATTTATCAAATGTTATTGGCCCAGGCAAGAAACTTCATTGGACACAGTCATATATATAAGGATTTCAGTGAAATCTTGTCAATTTCAGTTGTTTTTTACATTAAGTACATTAAGTTGTCAAAATAATATGCTCTCTGTGATTTTGTGTTTGTCTGTTGTTTAATGCTGCATTCAGCAATATTCCAGCTATACGGCGGCGGTCTGGACCAGCCAATCCAGTGATTGACATCATAAGCATCGATATACGCAATTGGGATACGATGACATGCATCAACCAAGTCAGCGAGCCTGACCTCCCGGTCCCGTTAGTCGTCTCTTTCAACAAGCATGGGTTACTGAAGACCAATTCTTACCCGTATCTTCACGGGGAATGTTTTGTGTGAGGGCATGTCATGCAGCTGATGGACGCGACCTGAAAATAATTGTACCCCGCATTGTGCATATATGTAGAAACCGAAGCATGATAGGGTAAAGAGAGAATTTACGGTATATTTGAAACTTTCTCTCGCTAATTCCAACAAGTTTGTTGATCCATACGCCACACACATACGACGCTGCTGTGATGTATGGTAAACGAGAATATCAAAGCTGCAGAATGTTGTGAATAACATATTCCGAAATAGACAAATTGCCTCGTTAAGTTGACAGCTGCATATATAGTAGTCTGTGAAACTAACGGTGGTCAATAATCGACTTATTCAAATATCTGATATGCGTCTTCACAATTACAAAACTCCCTGAGTACTCCGTCTGTCTGTTAGCTGACCTTTTGAAGTATTGAAAGACGAGAGATGTATCTGTTTGATGTATAGTTCTTCATACCGCCACATACATACACCTAATACCTACTCTAAACCAGGGGCGGTCGGGTAGCCTAGTGGTTAAAGCGTTCGCTCGTCACGCCGAAGACCCGGGTTCGATTCCCGATATTGGTACAATGTGTGAAGCCCATTTCTGGTGTCCCCTGCCGTGATATTGCTGGAATATTGCACAAAGCGGCGTAAAACCATAACACTCACTACTCTAAACCAAAAATAATCTAAATCGAGATGACACTCATATTTGATGTCGAAACTAACGAAAAAATACAAGCCGATTGTTGGTTTGTATCTATCAATACTTCGTATGACCTACACCTTTTTCGATTTAAAAAAAGGTGAGAATAAATTCAATTTAATATTTGATAGGACTTAGGACGGATACCTCTCACGTGTGATGCAACATAATATAATTAACGTCTTAACTATGTCTTCTTCAACAGAAATATTTCTTCAAATGAAACCGGGCGTGCCAGTCTGGTGACACAGTCGTCACGCATTGGGTGAAATAACCCAGTGATGAAAGCGTTCAATTTTCACGCTAAAGACTCGTGTTCGATTCCGCACATGAGTAATATGTGTATTATTGTTGGTGTCCCCTATCGTGATATGGCTGGAATATACTTGCGGGGGAAAATATTCTCATCCTCAGCTGACATTCGTTTACTCGGCCATCTCCGTTACCCTCATAATAAATACCCCGGGTTGCAATTGAACAGTGATGGGGCATGATTTCACTGTAAACCAACTGCATAACGCCCGATCTTTCGAGCAACATGACTGCCAATTTTAAGATTTTCTTTTAACATTACATTAATAGGCATCATGCATACAATTTGAACATTACCATAAGGGTTTCGACTCCCACCAGATCGTGTTTTATAATAATTATGATAGTCATATGAACGAGTGAAACTAGAAGATCAAGTTCCAAAATGGATTCCCCCAATGCTGGCTACTGAGTAAGGAGCACATTGATCGAATGCTATCACACTCTCATCGGGAGGAATGTCTCAGTACCCATTTCTTTTAGAAACTAGCAAATTATTAAGAAATATCAATGTGCTCATATGAATGAGAATTTGAGTCTTTTTTCTTTTCAACACTTGCATGATTGCGTTTTATAACAGCACAAATGTGGAGATGCTTTCTGGAGTTCTTTTTATACTTGAACAAAGGCAAATCTTTTGACACAAACTGTTTTTCGTATAGGTAAAGGTAATACATCATATGGTAATATAAGATGGTCATGCTAGTATATTTTGACATTTCGAGACGCTCGCTCTCACACTCGTTCACTTAAACATTCACCAACACATCCACTCTCTAAAACAATTACCCACACATGATCTCATTTACTAAGATACTCACCCACACATTCACTCATTCACTAAAACACCCACCCACATATTCACTCTCACATTCACTAATTCACTAAAACACCCACCCACATATTCACTCTCACATTCACTCACGCTTTCACTCGCTAAAACACTCACCCATACATTCACTCACACATTCACTAACTTAACACCCACACATTCATTCACACACTTTCTCCCACATTCACTCTCACACTCAACCACACTTTCACTCACTAAACCACTCACCAATACATTCACTAACACATTCACTCTCACACTCAACCACACATTCACTCACTAAAACACTCACCAATGCATTCACTCACACATTCACTCTCACACTCAACCACACATTCACTCACTAAAACACTCATCCATACATTCACTCACACATTCACTCTCACACTCACTCACACATTCACTCACTAAAACACTTACCCACACATTCACTCACTAAAACACTCACCCACACATTCACTCACTAAAACACTCACCTACACATTCACTCACATGCCACTCACTAAATCACTCACCCATACATTCACTCACACATTCACTCTCACACTCAACCACACATTCACTCACTAAAACACTCACTCACACATTCACTCTCACACTCACCCACACATTCACTCTCAAACTCACCCACACATTCACTCACTCTCACACTCACCCACACATTCACTCACTAAAACACTCACCCATACATTCACTCACACACTTTCTCACACATTCACTCTTACACTCACCCACACATTCACTCACTAAAACACTCACCCACACATTCACTCACATGCCACTCACTAAATCACTCACCCATACATTCACTCACACATTCACGCTCACGCTCACACTCACCCACACATTCACTCACTAAAACATTCACTCACACATTCACTCTCACACTCAACCACACATTCACTCTCACACTCACCCACACATTCACTCTCACACTCACTCACACATTCACTCTCACACTTAACCACACATTCACTCTCACACTCACCCACACATTCACTCACTAAAACACTCACCCGCACATTCATTCACTAAAAAACTCACCCACACATTCACTCACTAAAACACTCACCCACACATTCACTCACTAAAACACTCACCCACACATTCACTCACTAAAAAACTCACCTACACATTCACTCACATGTCACTCACTAAATCACTCACCCACACATTCACTCACATGCTTACTCACTCACCAAACACTCACCTACACATTCACTCACTAAAACACCCACCCACACATTCACCTACACGCTCACTCACACGCTCGCTCACTCACTCACTTACTAAAACACTCACTCACTAAAACACTCACTCACTCACATACTCACTAAAACACTCACTCACTCACTAAAACACTCACTCATACACTCACTCACTAAAACACTCACTAAAACACTCACTCACTCACTAAAACTCTCACTAAATTTCAAACACTGACCCACTCATTGACTCACTCACTCACTCACTAAAACACTCACTAAAACACTCACTCACTCACTAAAACTTTCACTGAAACACTGACCCACTCATTGACTCACTCACTCACTCACTAAAACACTCATTAAAACACTCACTCACTCACTAAAACACTCACTCACTCACTAAAACACTCACTCAAACACTCACTAAAACAGTCACTAAAACACTCACTCACTCACTCACTCACTAAAACTCTTACTAAAACACTGACCCACTCATTCACTCACTAACTCACTCACTAAAACACTCACTCACTCACTCACTAAAACACTCACTCAAACACTCACTAAAACACTCACTCACTCACTAAAACTCTCACTAAAACACTGACCCACTCATTCACTCACTAACTCACTCACTAAAACACTCACTCACTAAAACACTCACTAAAACACTCACTCACTCACTAAAACACTCACCCACTCATTCACTCACTGTCTAAAACGCTCACACATTATCTCGCCGCTTAGGATTTTGCCTGTCAGCTATCTCGTTCAACTCGAAAGAGACGTTTAGCGTTTAACGTTATAACGACGTCGAACAACAAACATGTCAACACCTTTTTCTGTTGTTTGCTTTACATTTCTTTGTCAGTATTCTTCTGAATATCGGTCTCCATTCAACATTACAATACAAATGTAGATCGGTTTCACTTCATCAGGATATAACTTGAATTGTCTGGGCATGCATACACATGGACTCCATAACCATGAGGAGTACCGCCAGTTGGAAGTAATAACCTGTCAATTACATCATTATTTAAACACATTATTGTTTTTCGGATTTCAATCTTGTCTTGGTGCAAACCACGTCCAATAAAGTAAGTACTTCACGCTCAAGTCCCGTGGGATCTGGTCTCTCCGAGATGTGAATTACGATATGATTGACGAGTCATGTTAATATTAGTCGCCTTAGCAGGCTCTGAGATGTTGCAAAGAGATAAAGATGGGAAAGGCTGCGCCTGTCATCCACACGTCCGCCCTCTGAGGGTCCTATCAGCAGCATGAGCGAGTTAGTAGGCCTTTGGGGCACTGGTTTTCTACGTCAAGAATGGACTTATTTAATGCACATGGATAATTTTACCCATGGATCAGGAATAGTTGTGAAACTAACATGATCTTCTCCTGTATACAGTAAAACCTCGTTAATCCGGGCGTCGTTAATCCCGAAACCACAGTTTCGGACAATGACTTTTGGAACGCTTACACATGAAAAGCAAGTTATAACTCCGTGCCCATAATTTGTGAATCCCGACCTTCGCTAATCCGGCCGCGTCTGGCTAGGGAACGCCACCGTCACTCCCTGCACTGTCACGTCACGTCTCTTCATTGTACACACATTTGCCTGCCTTTTGTGACTAATATGTGGTGACAAATGGGTGATGACAGGTCGGAAGTGACAAATGGTTGATGACAGGTCGGAGGTGACGAATATGTGATGACAAATGGGTGACGACAGGTCGGAAGTGACAAATGGGTGATGACAGGTCGGATGTGACACGTATGTGATGACAAATGGGTGATGACAGGTTGGAGGTGATAAATAATTGATGACAAATGGGTGATGACAGGTCGGAGGTGACAAATGGGTGATGACAGATCGGAGGTGACAAACGGGTGAAGACAGGTCAGAGGTGACAAATATGTTGTGACAAATGGGTGAAGACAGGTCGGATGTATCACGTATGTGGTGACAAATGGGTGATGATAGGTTGGAGGTGATAAATATGTGATGACAAATGGGTGGTGACAGGTCGGAGGTGACAAATATGTGATGACAAATGGGTGATGACAGGTAAGAGGTGACAAATGGGTGATGACAGGTCGGAGGTGACGAATATGTGATGACAAATGGGTGATGACAGGTAAGAGGTGACAAATGGGTGATGACAGGTCGGAGGTAACAAACGGGTGAAGACGGGTCAGAGGTGACAAATATGTGATGAGAAAGGCGTGATGACAGGTCGGGGGTGATAAATAATTGATGACAAATGGGTGATGACAGGTAAGAGGTGACAAATTGGTGATGACAGGTCGGAGGTGACAAACGGGTGAAGACGGGTCAGAGGTGACAAATATGTGATGAGAAAGGCGTGATGACAGGTCGGAGGTGATAAATAATTGATGACAAATGGGTGATGACAGGTAAGAGGTGACAAATTGGTGATGACAGGTCGGAGGTGACAAACGGGTGAAGACGGGTCAGAGGTGACAAATATGTGATGAGAAAGGCGTGATGACAGGTCGGAGGTGACAAATATGTGATGACAAATGGGTAATGACAGGTCGGAGGTGACAAATATGTGGTCACAGGTCAGAGGTGACAAATGGGTGATGACAATTGGGAAGTGACAAATAGGTTGTGAGGAGTGTGTAGTTTTAGTTTACCTGTCATTAGGTACTAGATTGGGAAATATCGAGATTTGCAAACATGGACAAACCAGACAACAGTCCGGCCTCCGTTAATCCAGAACCCCACCTTCCGGACAAGCCCCTTATTAACATCTACATATATACGAAGATCATTACTGATTCGTTAATAAGGACATTTGTTAACCCGGACTTTCACTGGAAACGATACCATCCGCATTAACGGGTGTTTCCTTCTCTGTAATCATGGGACTTCAGGTTGTTTAATATTTGTCGGGCTATCACTTTACAAGCGTCAGGCATCTGGAATCAGTTAAAGAACGAAGAAAATGAAATTACAAAATGTGTGTTGGTGTTATACTGCAAGCATGTACTCGGAAAATGCCATTAATGAAAGCAAAAGAGTTGCCAGCGCTCCCAAACAACTTGATTTTAACGCTCTACAATGCTTTCCTTACTCATAAGTATTACTAGAGGTGAAACCTCCGAAGAAATAATGACAGCAACATCTAAGACAATGCAGACTGCAATCATCAATTATTTGTAAGTGAATACATGTACATGCGTGGGTGCTTCTTAGAAGTCTGCTTGAAGCACTACACATTACTATATATAATGCATAAGTACTTTCTAGAAAAGCACCCAAAAGCTCACAGGCACTTCCTCGCTTGGCTGTAATATTTCCTTCGTCAGTCAACTGGTATCTACAATATCCATGAGGCGCTGAGTCTCTGCCATTATAGAGCGCTGAATCCCTGTCGTCGTAGGGCGACGAATCCCTGCTATCATGACGATAGGGCACTGAGTCTCTGCCATTATAGAGCGCTGAATCCCTGTCGTCGTAGGGCGACGAATCCCTGCTATCATGACGATAGGGCACTGAGTCTCTGCCACTATAGAGCGCTGAATCCCTGCCATCGTAGGGCGGTGACTCCTTGCCACCGTAGGGCGCTGAATCCCTGCTATCATAGAGATAGGGCGTCGAATGTCTGCCATCGTGGGGCGCTGAATGCCTTCCATCGTAGGGCGCTGACTCCCTGCCACCGTAGGGCGCTGAATTCCTGCCACCGTAGGGCGCTGACTCCCTGCCACCGTAGGGCGCTGACTCCCTGCCACCGTAGGGCGCTGAATTCCTGCCACCGTAGGGCGCTGACTCCCTGCCACCGTAGGGCGCTGAATTCCTGCCACCGTAGGGCGCTGAATTCCTGCCACCGTAGGGCGCTGACTCCCTGCCACCGTAGGGCGCTGACTCCCTGCCACCGTAGGGCGCTGAATTCCTGCCACCGTAGGGCGCTGACTCCCTGCCACCGTAGGGCGCTGACTCCCTGCCACCGTAGGGCGCTGAATTCCTGCCACCGTAGGGCGCTGACTCCCTGCCACCGTAGGGCGCTGAATTCCTGCCACCGTAGGGCGCTGAATTCCTGCCACCGTAGGGCGCTGACTCCCTGCCACCGTAGGGCGCTGACTCCCTGCCACCGTAGGGCGCTGAATTCCTGCCACCGTAGGGCGCTGACTCCCTGCCACCGTAGGGCGCTGAATTCCTGCCACCGTAGGGCGCTGAATTCCTGCCACCGTAGGGCGCTGAATTCCTGCCATCGTAGGGCGCTGACTCCCTGCCACCGTAGGGCGCTGAATTCCTGCCACCGTAGGGCGCTGAATTCCTGCCACCGTAGGGCGCTGACTCCCTGCCACCGTAGGGCGCTGAATTCCTGCCACCGTAGGGCGCTGAATTCCTGCCACCGTAGGGCGCTGAATTCCTGCCACCGTAGGGCGCTGAATCCCTGCTATCAAAGGGCGCAGAATCCCTGTCATCAAAGGGCGCAGAATCCCTGTCATCGTAGGGCGCAGAATCCCTGTCATCGTAGGGCGCAGAATCCCTGTCATCGTAGGGCGCTGAATCCCTGTCATTAAAGGGCGCAGAATCCCTGCCAAAAGATTACTGATAAATTCATCATGGAAACAAGGTCTTTTTAAGTTTTGAAGCCATGTATGAGGATTTCAACTTCACCGTCCCCTGAATCCCGAATACAATGTAGTCTTATTGTCCATCCGATCCCCGAATGCTATTCAACACAGATCTTAAAAGCATTGAGAAAAGGGTGAGATTTGAAGTTACTGAAATAACTGAAAACATATCGAAAAAAAATTAAATAAATAAAATATAGTGTATGAAGGAATGTTTTACGTGCACCATCAATTTATTAGAAAAGTTGAATCTGCGTCCCAAATACCATTCTATTTGCGTGTCGGGTAACACACTGCCGAGTCCTGAATACCTTCCAAATGCACCTCCGAATCGCGCGTACCAAAAGTGGTACGTTGCCAGGAGTGTTGCTGATGGCGGTTTAAAACAACACTCACTCAATCCTGCTAAACATACAAATAAGGCTTGATAACGAAATTAAAAAACGAGGTGCCTGTATTCCGAATGACGACATGTTTGTTTTTTGTTTCACTCATCAATATTCCTGCCTGTAAATAACCGAGTCTGGACCAGACACATAAGTGATTGATATTATGAGCAATGATCCACGCACATGACGTCATCTATTATAATGGCGTCCTTGCATTCCAATTTGACGTAATTTAAGGCTCACACTTAGAAGGGGAGTGTTCCAAGCGTTAATGAGTATTTAACTTCAGTTACAATACAAACTTGAAAAGAAACAATTCTCAGAAGTGTTTTGAATCCCACGACGGGACTCATTTTATGGTCGATATTTTGGCGCCCAATGTTGGTTCTGAGCTAGTTCATATTAAAGGGGCACTAGGCTCTGGCTTCTACCTGGCTTTCTTACCCTGCTGCTGGGGTTCATTAGCTGCAGTGTGCAGATTTGCTGGCCTAACGCAACTGAGCGTGACAAGAGACTGGGCTACTGTCTGTAAGGACAGCGGAAATATACTTTGAGGCAACACTGATCGGTTACCCGAGATCTACGAACATTGAGAAATTACAAAGGGCGCATGTTGATTAATTTCTACCTAAGCAAATAGACAAAAAGAACGGTGGAAGCTCATCGGATGCCGTTATTTGAAAATATCCCTGATGGTTATAGTTTGATAGGAACAGGTATCAATGGAGGGAAAGCATTTTCGGATTTCGGATTGCGCGGATGATAACATGACTGATGTTGATTTGGATCCCATTTCTGCGTTTCAGAGCTTGATATTTAATCGTGTAATAATGTCATATCAATACCGAGACCTATAATTAAAAAAAATGATTTATTTGCGGATGTAAATGAAAGCCCTGTTTGCCATTGCATGATTATTCTATGCTTTGGGCTATCGGATGTAAGCTGAACAGAAAATAAAGTCATCAGTGTCCCTAATTGCTGCTCCCTTGTCATTCGTCTTACGTTGTTATCTCCCATTAGTTGCACGTCCCATTTGTCCCACACCATATTCCCAGTTGTTACACAGCCAGGGTAGAGGCCAGGAGGGGATTAATTAAGAGTGAGTGAGTGAGTGAGTGAGTTTGGTTTTACGCCGCTTTTAGCAATATTCCAGCAATATCACGGCGGGGGACACCAGAAATGGGCTTCACACATTGTACCCATGTCGGGAATCGAACCCGGGTCTTCGGCGTGACGAGCGAACGCTTTAACCACTAGGCTACCCGACCGCCCCGATTCATTAAGACAACACCTACCGAGTAATGGACCAGCCCTAACTGGAGTACAGTAAACTACGTTTATAACCAACACGCTTATAACGAACTGACGGATATAACGAACCTACTTTTTTGTCCCGACTATTTGCTGTCGTTATGCTGTTTATATGCTTATAAGGAACTGCGGTCATAACGAACTAAAATTAGTGGTCCCTTTGAGTTCGTTTTAACCGTAGTTTACTGTACATAGGGTTACCACAGAGACCAAGGTATACATACTGATTGTCAAGCTGTCAAGCACAAATGTTATTATGAAATGTATTGATATGACTAAAAGGCAACTAATCTGTATTGAATGTATGATATGCCTATCTTACAACAATGCAGTAAACTACGTTTATAACGAACACGCTTATAACGAACTGACCGATATAACGAACTTATTTTTTAGTCCCGACCATTTGTTGTATAAATGCTGTATGTATGCCTATAACGAACTACGGTTATTACGAACTAAAATTAGTGGTCCCTTCGAGTTCGTTATAACCGTAGTGTACTGTATATATGAAACAAAAAGGTGTGTGCTAAATGGGACGGGTAACTAATGGGAGGCCACCTGTTTCGTGGTATAACCCTACACCTGTGTATTTGTCGTCATTCACCTGATGCTCTGTTAACAGATTTAATGCAGGTAATTAATGGTAATTAGTGGTAGCACCTCTCATATTACCTGACAAAGGTATTCATATGGATTTTTTTATGTGAGGTAATTATTCAATCTAAGATTTGGTTATAAATAGAGGTCAGATGTTGTGAATGGGTTCCGTGTTATGTTATATGCACGTGGCAGCGCAGCAAGTGAGGAATGGTCAGATGTGTTGTCAACAAAACAATAATCGATAACACGTTGATTGATTAATCACTGTTATCTTGCACGGTGAACAGGTCGTCCACACCCTAAAGAATTCACTCACATTGCAACTGAGGCTCGTAGTTTGTTTTAATATATCACATTACCGATACACACATGCAGTAACACTCATATTAGGTCACGAGTGTGCAAATTGTTAACGTATTCATCAGTTATAGCAACATCGGCAAATGTGTCTTAATCGAATCGCTTTATAAAGAGATCATCACCTTATCTTTTCAGGAGTTATTATAACGTAGACCTGCCAATTATTCATCTAAATAAAATAAGATAAAAAATAAATTAGTTTATTTTAATTTAAACAGCAATGCCACGGCATCTGGTTTAGTGTCCATGTATTTAACAGTCAAGGGGAGACAACCGAGACAATCAAATTGCTGATAATGCTGTAAGCGGTATTTGTATTGTTGCAAGGGACACGTCATAGGCGCCAAACGTAACATGCAAACAACATGTTCAGAAATGTGTTGCTTTTTCATCAGTCTCCATGTTTACAAACATTCATCTATTAAAATAAAATAAAATAAAATAAAATAAAATAAAATAAAATAAAATAAAATAAAATAAAATAAAATAAAATAATAAAATAAAATAAAATAAATTCCAATAATTAATTTATTGTGGCCTAAGAATTTGCTTGTGCTTACAGAACTAGTCCGTATGGAAATATATGTAATAAATAGATGGTCATAATCCGTATTATAATCAACTCTAATAATTCGGTTTCTTGTGAACGTTTTCTCATTCATCAAGCAATTAGAGTATAGTACAGCCGCAAGGCATTCTCTCCCAAGTCGACTACCCTCATTTATACAGCTGCCCGTCTCCGTGACTCGCACAAACCAATTACATGGGCGTCATGGGAAAACAATGCAATATAGTCACCTCAGCTGATTGATACATTTTCTTAAATCGTATTTTGTTGGAAAGAATGACATCTAAATCTCGTTTCATGGATGTTGAATTAACCACAACCCCATTAGCCAGATGTCAGATAGTGCTTCCCCTTGTCGCCGTTATAACCGTGTTCATTGAAACCATAACAGCAGCTTATATTCAACCTTATGGCCGCGTTACCCTTCTCCCAGAATGCCTCAGGGTGCAGTTATGACGTCACTGGTGCTCTAACTTTGTCTGCACAGATCCATTTAGAAATAAGTATTGTCTTACCTGTTTTTTTTATTCAGTTGCATCCGATATAGGTTTTAACAAACGTCCTATGGGAAACCCTAAATGAGTAAATACATATATAAGTATTACGAAACTTGAAACACCATTTCTTACGTCAATTAAGATCCTTACAGTGACACAGTGTCACGCGCTGTGGTGGAGCTCGGCCCGTGTTACCCTTGGAAGTACCTGAGCCTGTTTCTGAAAGTAAATGTATCAGATCGAACGCTGGAAATTTAGCGTTCTCTTTGAAAAAACATTACCCATCTTCATGAGGCAAGGGAGTTAACTGACTGTTCAGTTTCCAACCTTGCCGAAATGGGCTGCAATTATGGAGTTATATTTTGGCTGAACTAACGAGTATATGCCTAGTCCGACCAAAATCGCGTGACGAAATCGACATCCCGTTTGTAACAACGTGGATTTCAACTTTCAGATTTCCGTCGATTGCAGGATTTGCAAAGAATGTGTACCGTCAATTGTGCGTCGACAGATAAATCTTTTCATGGTTTTTATCAAGGTGCTCACGTGATCTGATGCACTTCGCGATGTTAGACCCCTTTTATTACAATATATATCTTGATCATCGATCAGATCGTCTTGACGGCGCCACCATTTTCTTTGAAGCATATGCAAGTGATATGAGAGGTGGAATCTGATTATTCAATAGGAGGGACATAGTGGTGGCGCTACGATCGAATCTGGAAATTCCAGCCTTGTTCGGCAAGGGTGGAAATTGGACTTTTATAGTTAACTCCCTTGCCTCGGGAAGATGACCATTACCTCGTAGAGAATTCCTTGAGATCATAACCTCTATGTGAATTCCGGGGAAGAAATTATAGGCCCCGAGTATTCTAAGTATCTTTTACATTAGCGACAGACTATTCTTTCATTCAGCGATTCAAAACATATTCTTTTTGAACGAAAGTTTTGTCTCAAGACTAAACTACCGGGAAAAAGAAAGTTTCCACCGACTTCACTTGACCAAACACCAAAAACAAAGGCATATGTGAGATTTATGATGATAAATTTATAAACAGAAATCATTTTCCATGAATTAGAATGAAAATGCATTGTAATGCCGATATTGCATTCTCCGCAATACACAAAGAAAGAGTCAAGGGGTCCAAATTAAAAATGACACAAATCAGAGTTCATTGAAAAAGTGCATGAAGGGTCCATTAATGACCCAGTAGTCAGGTAACACGTCATCAATAGCGATTGTGACCACCCTGGGCATCCATGCACGCCAACACACGCCTCCTAATTGACGTCGTCAGTCGGCGGATAACGTCAACAGGAATCCTGTTCCATAAGTTCAATAGAGCCTGTTCAAGTTCCTGTCGGTTCGCTGGAGGCGGTACATGTTGTCTCAGCTGACGATCAAGATGATCCCAGAAATGTTCAATGGGGTTAAAGTCTGGAGAACAATGTGGCCAGGGCAATACGTTGACGTTAACGTTGTTCAGGTAGTCTTGAACAATTCGGGCGGTGTGAGGCCTTTCGTTGTCTTGTTGCAAAATTAATCCTCTTGGCTGATGTTGAATAAAGGGCACCACAACAGGTCTCAACACTTCATCCCTGTATCGCTGAGCATTCAGGGTTCCTCGGGTGATAACCAGCCGTGTTGTAAGCTGGCCACAAATGCCACCCCATACCATGACGCCTCCACCTCCAAACGGGTGAACTTCTCTAATGCTGTTTGGCGCTAGTCGCTCTCCCCTTCGTCGAAAAACTCGAACTCTGCCATCGTTCCTGAACAGACAGAACCGACTTTCATCTGTAAAGAGCACTCTCGCCCAGTCACGTCGCTGCCACCGACGTACAGTTCGTGCCCATTGCAGTCTGCGTTGACGGTGTAGACGGGTCAAGGCCATTCAACGGAAGGGTCGGTAGGCTCGTATACCAGCCGTACGAAGTCGTCGAAGGACTGTTCGTCTGCTGATGGCATGCCCTAGTGCTGTTGCCGCCGTTGACGTCGCCGTCACACATCTGTTTCGGAGGTGAATCTGCCGGATGTAGCGGTCTTCGGCCGGTGTTGTCACTCTCGGTCTTCCCGATCTTGGCCGGTCTTGAGTCTGTCCTGTCTGTTGGTAGCGGATTATCAACTTGCTCATGGTGGTCTGGGAGCAGTTGAAGGTTCTGGCCATCTGACGTTTAGTAGCCCCCATATTTGCCATACCGATCGCTCTGTCTCTTTGCGCTTGTGTAAGTCTGGGCATATTCTTGGTGTTTTTTTGCTTACTGAATGCCTGCTCTGTCCAACGTCGGTATTTATGCCACAATCACACGTGCATTTGGACCAATGTCTCAAAATCACGTTTTGCACGTTTTCAACAATGCATGATTTGGAAAGCTGCGTTCGAAAATCTGCGTTGTGGTTGTGGTCATGTTGCATTTGGGCGAATGTTTTCTGCGGGGGTTCAAACCTGTACCAGCTTTTTTGCTTTTTATACAACTATTTTTAAAGTGAAAACTTTCTTTTGCCCGGTAGTTTACATTATTTTTGCAACACATCCAACAGGCCATGCGAACTGTTTATTATAATGCGAAATGCCTGGAAACATTTTTTTCAGGATTTTTTGGAAACATTATTTTTTTCAAAAGAAAGAGAGAGAATTAACAAATGGTCAGCCCCTAAAAGTTAAAAGTATGCCGACTGATCACGTGTTCCCAAACCCCGATGGCGAGGAATATTCGCTCACCCAACAGAGGCCGTTTTATTAGATAAACCACATTAAGGAAGAAAAAGTAATAACGACATCTTTTTAAGTAAAATATGACCTCCTAAAGGCATAGTTATAGGTTTGAAGCACCCTGGGCCTGTCGCTTACATAACTTTGTTTGTGAATTGACGTCACAATCTCCTCTCTAAGGAGTAACTTTGCACAGAACGTCTCTTGCTCGTAGGTATAATTTGATTGGACAGCTATTTTTAGCCCCGTGTCATTCAAATCGGATTCACGTGACAGCAGCAAGATATACAGGACATAATCGAGGATGGAATTGGACATACCAGTCTCACAAAAGCATCTAGTTTGTGATTTCCCGTCCTATGACGGATATTTGGACGTTCAGATATCCATGTGTTCTATACCGGGTGATCAGGCATCCATGTTCAAGGACCGCCTCCATGGCCTAGTGGATGGGGCGTCTGGCGGGACTGAACATACAAAAGTTTTGTAAAGCATTTCAAATGTAAATCACTTCAACGTATAAGATTTGATTTAACGTTCCTTCCCAGCCTTTGACGGATATTTGTACGTTCAGAGAATATCCCATCCTCCTTGGTTCTAACTCCTGTAGGGGCTCGAGACCAGAAGAGTTCCCCGGTCTGTCTGCTTGTCTTGAGAGTAATATAATGTGGTGGTTGCATTGTGCGATCTTCCCCGACAGCGCCAACCTCTGCTCACGCTATCAACCACTAGCTATCCTGGGTAAATTTCATGATTTTCAAGAATATACATGATATAGCTAGAATGTTACTGGCTGATGCGTGGAACATCCCATCCTCCGTGCATCAGTGCATCAGTGCATCAGTGCATCAGAGGCAATAACAGAGTTATCTGCCGCTAAGTGCTATTTTGTCCTTTTTATATCCAGTGATAATCGTTTCTTTCAAAACAGTCATTTCTGACCCTTGGTGAAGCACAGTTCATATTCGCGTGTGTTACTTTCATTCCACATCAAGGTCCACTTGCACAAAGCCATCTTAGTGCTACGACTATTGTATGTCTATGTTATAGTATGGGTGTTACAATCATCTTAGCGCTAAGATCGCTTTGCGCAAATGCGCCCTGGTAGATGTAAATACATAAATATGTGGGTTGATTTCTAACTCACCTGGTTCAAAGCCAAGTGGACATTTGGTTATTTGATAGTGATGTATTTGAAACGAGTATCATAGTTGTGTTTTGGACATTAAGTTTGCAATGTTTCAGCGACTGTATTTAGCCTAGTAACATTATGATGATGTTTGTAATGTTTGATCAAATCAAATTTTCAAGTATATACTTTCTTCTGCCCGGCGGTTTCTATGTTAAGAGGTACATTTGATGATACATGTATATCGCTGTGATACTTCACGCGGAAGAAAACAAATATATAACTGGCAACAATCACTTTATTCCACAACAAAATATATTAGGAAGAATACAACATTCGTTATTTTTAGTTATACTACATAAAGAATCTGTTCGTGAACATGTTTATATATATTGAGCAAGCCAGTGCAGATAGTGCGACGCCCGCCTTAATTCATGTGTTGAATTAATCTGTTGTAATTGAATCATAGCTATGTATCGTGTGTGAATCATTATCAAGTACCCCCCACGGGTACTTGTTAAACTGATTGGAATATATCTTAAATGTTTATCAAATATAGAGCAAGAATTCATGCCTCGAAATTCCGGTAAACTTAAGCCCCTAGCAACGATTGTTTAAAGGCTGTCCCTAAGGACGTTAAACCCTCAGTTCTGTCATAACACGCTTTAGTTTCCTCCGTGAGAAATGGTTGTCCTTGGATCCTGCCCATATAGTTCTGAACCAAACAAACAGTCATTCACGCTGTGTGATATAACAATTCCAATATCATAGCGGTTTGGTTGCCTCATGTTTTGATATGTCTCAAATAAACAAAATAATACCGTACGTGAAGAGCTTCGAGTGTTAACATATTGTAGTCAAAGAATCAAGGCAGTTTCCAATATCGCCAACATTATCATTGGTATAAATTTGTACAGCTTATGGAATATGGCGATTTACAATCCCAGCAGATATTAACAACACCCCATTAACGTAAAATCTCCGTTTGTCGTGAAGTACTTCAGCGTTCCACAGCAGTTTAATTGGTTGAATTCACAATCGTTACGGAATAACGTTAACGGAAACGGAATTGGGGTCGGGGGATTTAGCGCAGAGTTTGTTCTTTGTAAACGGTATGAATCTCAATGGGACGATTGCAAACAGAACCAAATGAATTCTGTTGCTGCATAAACAGAGTGGTGAAGATGCGCAAGGGCAAGGTGTCGAACAGGGAGCAGATTGTAAGTCGTCGTCTTGTTAAACTAGGTCTAATAACACCTCCAACGGCCTGTTAAGGTTGATGAAACATTCACTTATTAAAAATGGTAATCTGTATTTTTGAAAACATTATCGGTTTAACTTTTACTGTCAAAGTTTACTAGCAACACAAGCGAAGGGCATTTGGGCATATGGCTTGGTAGAAAAGCACAATAATTATTATAAGATATGAGCTTTGTATCTGTCTAAATTTCTGCAAATAAAAAAACACAGGCTAGAACAACTTTGCATTACAAGAACTAATGCCAATGTATTTGTCAGTAATAAAATGTGGACCATCTATTTTTCATGCTCTGTTTGAGCGGCTGCAATACGGAACAGAATCGTCTCTGTTTATAACACAAACAATAGTGTTCACGTATGTTGTCAGATCCGACCTCGTGAAAATATGTCGAACAATCCTTTACTTGAGGTTATCATTATCACAATAAAATTGAATTCAAAACCATCCATATTAAAAATGTTGTTGACTTATTCCTTGCAACTGAACCGTAAGTTCACTGTCATCATTTCAAAAATATTTGAAAGTCATATTCCAACCTGTACATGTTTACACTCTGTTGCCCTTAAGCACGATATTTCGTTGGGAAGTGTTAGATTGTCACTAGAAGTCTTTTAAGACCGAACAAATTTGAATCCATGAATTGCGTCTCTTTGATCAACGTTTTCCTGCCACTAGAAGGCGTTGTCGAAGTCGAAGCGCCGCGGCGTGGTCTCTGCGTTGACCCTCCGCCGAAAGCATATTCGCCAAGGAAGATAATGCGCCATTTATAGACAGGCCTCGTTTCTTGTTCTGTGTTATAAATTTCCCGTCATTCATTGCTCGCTCTGCGTCAAATGAAGGCATCCCGGGTTGATTCCGCTTGAGCTTTGCCCAGACACTTTGGGGAGCTATATACCGCCTTTCGTTCTTTGCCTTGCCAGGCAAGTTCGGATACTGACCGGAAGAGCCGAATGTTTCCTGTGTTTTTCCTATTCTGTTGAGGATCTTTGTCCACAGAGAGGTCCCAGAAGACCGGTTCTCCCTTTCGGCAATACGTCCTACATTTCCTTTGCCATCCTCGTCCAAAGCTTGTATCTCGTCTTCATATACCCCGTTCCCGGTCGGCCATTTTAGTTCTCCTGGAGAGAAATAGTTCTCTTCTGTTTTTGACTTGCTTTTCAATTCCTCCGCCGATATACGATTCACGGACACACATGTATAGACTAGGACAGCCAGGAACACATACAGGCGGGGCATGGCCGATCTGAAAACAAAAAGGCTAGATTAGAATGGTCGTCATAGGGCGATATGCATAATGAATGATGATTATGCGTGGCCTCATCATTGAAAAGGGACTATATTCCACGGTGTGGTGCCCCTTTTAGGTTTAGACGTTGTAACTAGTATGACCAAGCTCAATCTAAAAAAAATACTAAAGGTAATAAAATGTTTTAAGCACCCATAAGGGTGGTTTGTAAGCACCATGACCTTTCTCTTAGGTGATCATCATGTGTGTTTTTGCTAAGTCCACTTATTTGGTATTTTCATCAATAATACATGATTGTTTTCATTACTGTATCCAGGCTATTAATCCTTCTGCAGCCGGGATAACCGACAGGTAGAGTCCTTCATGTGGCCCCGTAGCAAGGGAACATATCTGAACATGCCTCGAATTTGGTTTAATAATAACATTGATTCGTTAATCTCACATTCTGTATCGAATCTCGAATATCAGCACCAAACAACACATCGCATACAACCATAGTTGGAACGTTGTGTTAAGTTTTATCACTATGCTCTATCATAATTTGCCTGATTATTTACCCATCTTTACAAAGATGCCATCAGTCGTGCGCCCGGCGACACATAACCTTTGAAGATTCCCTTCCCACGCATTCCTTAATAAACGCACGTCATTCGTATGGATTCCCCCGCTCGTGTTAATCTAATACTGAAATTAATTGTCACCAGACAGAGGCTGCATGACTACCTGGCGTCCACTGGCATTGCTGAACTTGGTTGACAACATTTCTCATTTTGACTAAAGTCGGTTGAACTTTAAGCGAAATCAATGAAATGTCTTTGCTACTTCAGTTGCTGTTTCAGATACAAGAGAGACATTAGAGTTTTCAAATTCCAGCTATAAATTTAGAGTTTTGATAAGCGATAAAGTGGACATTTACATTCTTTGCCTGACGATGAAAGACAGTATTTAAACCTTTCGAAAAAGATCCATTGAGAACCAACACTTTCAATCTGCATGTTTTCACAAATATTACTGTGTAATAAAAATGACAAAGCCCTTTCAAAGCAAGCACAGCTCGTGGCAATCAGCAACATCACAGATACATCATAGCTACATCGTGGTAGTCAGCAACATCACAGCTACATCGTGGTAGTCGGTATAATCAGAGCTACATCGTGGTAGTCAGCAACATCACAGATACATCATCAGCAACATCATAGCTACATCGTGATAGTCAGCAACATTACAGCTACATCATCAGCAACATCATAGCTACATCGTGATAGTCAGCAACATTACAGCTACATCATCAGCAACACCATAGCTACATCGTGATAGTCAGCAACATTACAGCTACATCATCAGCAACATCATAGCTACATCGTGATAGTCAGCAACATTACAGCTACATCATCAGCAACACCATAGCTACATCGTGATAGTCAGCAACATAACAGCTACATCATCAGCAACATCATAGCTACATCGTGATAGTCAGCAACATTACAGCTACATCATCAGCAACATCATAGCTACATCGTGATAGTCAGCAACATTACAGCTACATCATCAGCAACATCATAGCTACATCGTGGTAGTCAGCAACATTACAGCTACATCATCAGCAACATCATAGCTACATCGTGATAGTCAGCAACATTACAGCTACATCATCAGCAACATCACAGCCACATCGGGGAAGCCAGTATAATCAGAGCTACATCGTGGTAGTCGGCAACATCACAGCTACATCGTGGTAGTCGGTATAATCAGAGCTACATCGTGGTAGTCCGCAACATCACAGATACATCATCAGCAACATCATAGCAGCATCGAGGTAGTCAGCAACATCACAGCTACATCGAGGTAGTCAGCAACATTACAGCTACATCGTGGTAGACAGTATAATCAGAAGCTACATCGTGGTGGTCAGCAACATCACAGCTACATCGTGGTAGACAGTATAATCAGAAGCTACATCGTGGTGGTCAGCAACATCACAGCTACATCGTGGTGGTCAGTATAATTAGAAGCTACATCGTGGTAGTCAGCAACATCACAGCTACATCGTGGTAGTCGGTATAATCAGAGCTACATCGTGGTAGTCCGCAACATCACAGATACATCATCAGCAACATCATAGCAACATCGAGGTAGTCAGCAACATCACAGCTACATCGAGGTAGTCAGCAACATTACAGCTACATCGTGGTAGACAGTATAATCAGAAGCTACATCGTGGTGGTCAGCAACATCACAGCTACATCGTGGTAGACAGTATAATCAGAAGCTACATCGTGGTGGTCAGCAATATCACAGCTACATCGTGGTAGACAGTATAATCAGAAGCTACATCGTGGTGGTCAGCAACATCACAGCTACATCGTGGTGGTCAGTATAATTAGAAGCTACATCGTGGTAGTCATCGTGGTAGTCAGTATAATCAGAGCTACATCGTGGCATTCAGCAGTATCACAGCTACATCGTGGTAGTCAGCAACATCACAGCTACATTGTGGTAGACAGCAACATCACATCTATATCGTGGTAGATAGCAACATCACTGCTACATCGTGGTAGACAGCACCATCACAGCTACATCGTGGTAGCCATCAACATCACAGCTACATCGTGGTACACAGCAACATCGCGTTGCTTTAACCTTAGGGTTAACATTAGTAACTATTTTACACACAAGCAGAGAAGAATAAACTTTTAAAATCTGTTTGAACACCTATGCACGTGCGCATGAATACCTGGGTACGTGCAAATTCTACAGAAAGACATGTGATTCACAGATATTAACAGCTGGGTGTAATTATTGTTATTCTGCTTGTGCTCGGCATTAAGGGAGTAAAACAAGAACTGGTCGGCTCGGAGTCAGCATCCTGTGTCTGAGTGGTGTATCCATGTTAAACTGCAGCATTGTATCTCAGTGGCCTAGTACTATATAAAGGGGCTAAGTCTGGATTACTACTTTGTGTGGACACACACAAATGCACGCATGCGCTCCAGGTAAGTGAAATATTCTTGAACGCAACGTCAAACCTCATAACGCCCAAGCCCGATCTCATTGACTTACCGTAACAGGCGACTAACGGGATCGGGTAGTCGGGTCTGGGGGATGTATGTCATCGTATCCCAATTGCGTAAATCGGTTATCATGATGTCAGTCACTAGATTGTCTGATTCAGACTTGATTATTTACAGACAGCCATCATATAGCTGGAATATTGCTGAGCGCGGCGTTAACCATCAAACAACCACATTGGCTAACGCTATTGTAAAACGTTACATGGGTGATGGGCGTATAAACTACGAGTGTCAACATTTAAGCGTTTACGACGAACGATAACAACTACTACTACTACCACCACTACTACTCCTGCTGCTGCTACTACTACTATTGCTGCTGCTACTATTACTACAACTACTACTACTGCTGCTGCTGCTACAACTACTATTGCTGCTGCTACTATTACTACAACTACTACTACTGCTGCTGTTACTACTACTGCTACCACTGCCACTGCTGCTACAACTACTACTGCTGCTGCTACTACTAGTACTGCTGCTATTATTGCTACTGCTGCTACTACTACTACTGCTGCTGCTACTACTACTACTTCTTACTACTACTGCTGCTACTACTACTACTACTACTACTACTGCTGCTACTACTGCTAATACTACTGCTACTACTTACTACTACTCCTGCTGCTGCTACTACTACTGCTACTACTGCAGCTGCTACATCTACTACTACTGCTACTACTACTACTGCTGCTGCTACTACTACTACTACTACTACTACTTCTTCTACTACTACTGCTGCTGCTACTACTACTACTACTGCTGCTACTACTACTACTACTACTGCTACTACTACTACTACTACATACACTTTTAAATTGATTCAACCGCCACACCATTATTACTTCAGCTGTCACCGGGACACCTCTCCTTTCTCCAAAATGGACAAACGCTGAAGCCCATTTTGATGTCCAGCATATGATTCTAACTTATATAACTTCAATCAAGCCTTTCTCAGTTGGGACCTCTGTACTACGGATTGTGTGACATCAGTGCTTGCTGGGTATGTATGGTCTCTGAAAAGGGCTGTCAACGGGTATTGCGATACTCATAAAAAAAACTCCCCGCATTCAACCCGCATATTTTACATAAAAAATTAACGTTATCATCATACTTAAATGCACATTTTCAACTATTGAACCATTATGATGACGTCACGCTATTGTAACAGTTGATTCTGAGCCAGGAATTTACTGGCTTTTCTGAAAGTGCACTAAAACGTAAGAGTGACGCAGCCATAGGTCATTATGTAAAAATTATACAGAAATTATATATCAACCGTAACATGTTTTAATTCCGAGAAATCCCCCGAATCTTTGATTCCGGAAGTAGAATCAACTCGCATCTCGTGGGTTCTCTCAAACTACTTCCGGAACCAACGGATTCGAGTGATTTCACAATTACAAACGAGTTCTAAAACGTGATTCCAGAAATGCATCTGTCTAACACACGGCCAACACGGCCAGTGTTGAGAAACTATGATTGCGGTAATCGATTAGCGTTTGAATGGCGGTTTTGACTAAAACTTTACAGGGCACCGTTCCTGGCCTGTCGGCGACGCTGCCCACAACAGCCCCCACGACAAACATCTTTACTCCAGTGTTTAGATCCAAACGAAACAATCAACAGTTCCAATCAATCAGAAGTGCTGTTACATGTCAGATGTGGTGTCGCTCTGACGGCCAACAACAATAAGTGACACAACGAGGGTTATGTATCACAAAATGCGAAGATACCCGACGTTTTCTGATTGACTGAACTTTTTCTCCTTCGCTGTATCAAGAGAGCGAGAAAAGAGCGTTATTTGACGGTTGGAATTTTGCTTCCGGAATCAAGAAGCATTGAGTGAAAGATCCTGGGTTTGAATGTGTCAAAGATGGAGTTATACGACGCGTATAACAATGTTCCTTTTTGCACTGACATTTCCGATTGTAACTTTCTTGGAATCGCTTCCAATTTGCCCTCAGTCAATCGGAACTGTCCCTAGCGTAAACCATGATGGAGCGCACTGCAAATAAACCGATTTCAAATCATGAATTTGTGAGTTATGAAGTATGCTCAGATTACAGGCCCTCTTTCAATTCACAAGGAAGAGTTAGAAAGAAAATTTCCTCTGAGTAGAATCCTTCTGATAGAATTGACGTCGGATTGTAATCGTTATCGTTATGGTGGACTGATGAACAACTATCGTTATGTTGGACTGGTACACCACTATCGTTATGGTGGACTGATGAACAACTATCGTTGTGTTCGACTGGTACACCACTATCGTTATGTTCGACTGGTACACCACTATCGTTATGGTGGACTGATGAACAACTATCGTTATGCTGGACCGGTACACCACTATCGTTATGGTGGAATGAT
This sequence comes from Haliotis rufescens, assembly GCF_023055435.1. Lineage (NCBI taxonomy): Eukaryota > Metazoa > Mollusca > Gastropoda > Lepetellida > Haliotidae > Haliotis > Haliotis rufescens. The sequence continues at coordinate 61,063,368 of NW_025963779.1, read as the reverse complement.
GAACAACTATCGTTATGTTGGACTGGTACACCACTCTCGTTATGTTGGACTAATACACCACTATCGTTATGTTGGACTGGTACACCACTATCGTTATGCTGGGCTGATGCACTGCTATAGTTATGTTGGACTGGTACATCACTATCGTTATGCTGGACCGGTACACCACTATCGTTATGTTGGACTGGTACATCACTATCATTATGCTGGACCGGTACACCACTATCGTTATGCTGGACCGGTACACCACTATCGTTATGCTGGACCGGTACACCACTATCGTTATGTTGGACTGGTACACCACTATCGTTATCCTGGACCGGTACACCACTATCGTAATGTTGGACTGGTACACCACTATCGTTATGTTGGACTGGTACATCACTATCATTATGCTGGACCGGTACACCACTATCGTTATGTTGGACTGGTACACCACTATCGTTATGGTGGACCGGTACACCACTATCGTTATGTTGGACCGGTACACCACTATCGTTATGTTGGACTGGTACACCACTATCGTAATGTTAGGCTGATGCACCGCTATAGTTATGTTGGACTGGTACACCACTATCGTTATGTTCGACCGGTACACCACTATCGTTATGTTCGACCGGTACACCACTATCGTAATGTTGGACTGGTACACCACTATCGTTATGTTCGACCGGTACACCACTATCGTTATGTTCGACCGGTACACCACTATCGTAATGTTCGACCGGTACACCACTATCGTAATGTTGGACCGGTACACCACTATCGTTATGTTGGACTGGTACACCACTATCGTTATGCTGGGCTGATGCACTGCTATAGTTATGTTGGACTGGTACATCACTATCGTTATGCTGGACCGGTACACCACTATCGTTATGTTGGACTGGTACATCACTATCGTTATGTTGGACTGGTACATCACTATCGTTATGCTGGACCGGTACACCACTATCGTTATGCTGGACCGGTACACCACTATCGTTATGTTGGACTGGTACACCACTATCGTTATCCTGGACCGGTACACCACTATCGTAATGTTGGACTGGTACACCACTATCGTTATGTTGGACTGGTACATCACTATCATTATGCTGGACCGGTACACCACTATCGTTATGTTGGACTGGTACACCACTATCGTTATGGTGGACCGGTACACCACTATCGTTATGTTGGACCGGTACACCACTATCGTTATGTTGGACTGGTACACCACTATCGTTATGTTCGACCGGTACACCACTATCGTTATGTTCGACCGGTACACCACTATCGTAAAGTTGGACTGGTACACCACTATCGTTATGGCGGACCGGTACACCACTATCGTTATGTTGGACTGGTACACCACTATCATTATGCTGGACCGGTACACCACTATCGTAATGTTGGACTGGTACACCACTATCGTTATGCTGGACCGGTACACCACTATCGTTATGGTGGACCGGTACACCACTATCGTTATGTTGGACTGATACACCACTATCGTTATGCTGGGCTGGTACACCACTATACCGTTATGTTAGACCGGTACACCACTATCATTATGCTGGACCGGTACACCACTATCGTTATGTTGGACTGGTACACCACTATCGTTTTGCTGGGCTGGTACACCACTATCGTTATGTTGGACTGGTACACCGCTTTAGTTATGGTGGACCGGTACATCACTATCGTTATGTTGGACTGGTACACCGCTATAGTTATGGTGGACCGGTACACCACTATCGTTATGTTGGACTGGTACACCACTACACATGAGGACGAGGAGGTGTGATATCGTGCCCAAACGACTTGGATCATTGCCCATTCTATCAGCCTTTGGTTTGCTCGTCCCAGATTATTTATTTACAGACCACCGACATACAGCTGGAATATTGCTCATTACACAGAGACCTGTAAATAAGTGAAGCAGCAAACCAGTGAGCGATAGCATGAGACACGATCCATGCAGTCAGGGCAGGGTGACACACCATCAGCAAAGTGACACAGAGTAACCACGTGATCACCTACCGGTACAAAAGCGTGTGTCGCATGAGACATGACGTGTGATGTGTTACTACATACATACAAGTCTCGGACTCATGTGGAACGAGAGAAACAGTTCGACTTATCCGGAGTTCGACTCATCCGACTCTACCTTATTACTGTCTGTCCTGGCCGGGATCGAAGTATGAGTTCCGCGCATTTGACACATCCGATTTCGAAACAAAGGGGTCCGCCATATGTGCGGCAAATCAGGCAGTGACCAAGTTGATTGTTAGAAAGTAAGACGATGACAGTCAATCCAGTAATGTTGTATGTCGGTAGCACTGAGCAATGGTAAACAACGCCTACTTTGATCTGTACTATCAGGTCACAATAAATAAAACAGACCATGGTCGCACCATCAGAAACGAATGTTGTATCCATATGCCACCCTAATACCAGCGTTGAAGTTAGATAATGTGCAAAGTTTAAGTGATTAATAATATTATACTATAGTCGTCCCCTTTAGACGCGGCTTTATTACAATTCGTAATTTCGCTCGTTAGATACGTCTGGAAATACATTCATAATAAAACACGGTATCTTATGTGATATATATATTAAGTCATCTATATATTTCTGCCACGGTAAATGATGATACCTCATAAGTAATTCGACTTCGATGTAGCCATTACTTATTGAATACCTCTGAATAATACATTTAAAACATCACGAGTTTAATAAAAAGATATCAAATCTACGACATCAAAACCACAGAAACTTATCTCCTGGTAAACGTCTTTAAACTTATACAGTTAAAATCAATAATTACTATTTTAGATACACAAGGACGTAATGATTTGATGGTAATCGCCGTTCTGTAATTTCGTATATCTTCAACACTGGTAGTTTAAGCTTGATATTTTAATGTCGCCTTCATGATTCCAAAACCAACGTTTACGTCAAGGTGTAAATATATATATATATCACATATACAAAACACTTCTCATATACAGTTAAGGGATCAATTTGAAATTTCAAAACATGTTATAATAACAGTCTGAAACTGAATTAGTGCCGAATTCCAAATTTCATCGCAAATAATCCATAACAATGTCAGTAAATCTTTGTCACACACAATGTATCCAATTTCAATTGACTTTTTAAAGTAAAAATGTATGAAGACATTTACCAAATTGTTTGAAACCCGTATAATTATCACGTACCTGCTCTAAAACCAAACTCCGCAACAGACCGAGTGCAAGAACGCAGCGCCACCTTCTGGCTGTCTGACATGCGCAGTGTGTAGCTGCAGGGGACGGTTTCGCGAGGCTCCAGAAGGTGAATTCAGCAGCCACGTCATATTTATTTTAAGATTGACTCGTGCATTGTGTAGAGGTCTAAATATTTGTCCATCCGCAAACCATAACTTTAATATATATGTGAAAACAACTTTTAGGACATAATTTATGTTTTAGCAAGCTCTGTACCCCCACCTTGTAAACTCAAATGTTATGTACTATTTATATCAGTTTTACAGTTAATGGTTAGCACATCTAGTGAGAGACAATACCTCACACACATGACATTATTTACAGCATCCAGAGTGGACAAAGGCAACAGTGAGTGAGTTAGTGAGTTAGGTTTAACACCGCTTTTAACATTATTTCAGTTAAATCACGGCGTGTCAGCTTAATGTGGGAGGAAAGCCCGAAGTGATGCAGGTCTCAGACGTTTACCACTTCGGTGAAACCAACGAGCACGGGTATGGTGCTGACAAACCTAGAAACATAATTGGGGCGAACCGGGATTCGAACCCACAATCATAGGTTTCTGGCGTGCCCAAGGGACGCAACTCTGCACAGCGAATCGCGGCGCCCTCGACGACTGGGCCACCCGTGCCCCCAGACAAAGGCAACAGATCATTGTCACTCTTTAATAGTATTGTGAAATGAACGATACTGCAGAAAGTCTGCTTTAACGAAAGTCACACTAACCTTATCGTTCACCTACATAGAGTGATGCTACACGGTAACAGGATCTACGCCAGCTGGGTAAGTCTCGGCCACACAATACAATGGTCAACAGAATGAAGGGCGAACCGTGCCATCCGTGTACAAGGTCAAAGCGGTGTTGTTCCAATATGTAACCAAGAGCTGTTCATTCACAGCATACAATTACAGTAAACTACGTTTATAACGAACACGCTTATAACAAACTGACGGATATAACGAACCTACTTTTTTGTCCCGATTATTTGCTGTCGTTATGCTGTTTATATGCTTATAACGAACTACGGGTATAACGAACTAAAATTAGTGGTTCCTTTGAGTTCGTTATAACCGTAGTTTACTGTATATCATCTGATTCCCTGATTACAAACGTCATTTTCCAGATGACTAAGAAGTCTTCTGTCCTGAGTGAGTGACTGTATGTTTTTACGCCGCGTTTAACAATACAACAGCAATACAAGTGAGTGACTGTATGTTTCTACGCCGCGTTTAACAATATAACAGCAATACAAGAAAAGTGCTTCAAATAATGTACATGTGGGGAATCGATCCCGGGACTTCGGGATGGCGAGCGAACGTTTTAACCACTCCATCCAACAGTTCAGGAACGATGAAAGGGAAAGTCATAGTTTGTCCGTGCGATGTCGCAATTAACGTGTATTTGTTGCAACAATACGGCATGGTGATAGGCATATGATGACGCTTATTGCGCCCCGGAGAACAGTCGACCCGTGTCTGCTGTGACAGACACGCATATGTTGGCATTGCTTGCAACAGAAGTAAAAGTGGACGTGTTACCATGCAGTGCCTCAAGGAAAGATTGGTGCGTGTAGAAGCACCATACCAGACGCTATAAAATATAACTGAATGCTTTTAAACGTGACGAACTGAAATAGCACCATTAACATTAAAGTTTAGGCAAATGCAAGAATATTGACAGCTATGGCTGTTTGTTAAGATGTGTATTCTGGTATTAGTTTGTGTACATTTAATTAATTATAGAGAATGCACTTAAGACATTTGGGCGTACATATATCGTGGCAAAATCGACGCTGGGCCTTCGGTGTGACAGAACAGAACAGAACAGAACAGGACAGGACAGAACAGAACAGAACAGAACAGAACAGAACAGAACAGAACAGAACAGAACAGGACAGGACAGGACAGGACAGGACAGGACAGGACAGGACAGGACAGGACAGGACAGCACAGGACAGGACAGGACAGGACAGGACAGGACAGAACAGGACAGGACAGGACAGGACAGGACAGGACAGAACAGGACAGGACAGGACAGGACAGGACAGGACAGGACAGGACAGCACAGGACAGGACAGGACAGGACAGGACAGGACAGGACAGAACAGAACTTTATTTATGCTCAGGCCGGGATCCTCCGCATATGAGGTACAAATTTGCAGACAGTAAATACATCAGATGGCGGGATGGTTTACATGGAAGATTTTACAGTGTTCATAACAACATTAAAGAATGTACAGAGTTTCTTAATAACATTTATTTTTTTACAATTAAAACGTTCTTTGAATTTAAACATATTTGGGTTTTTAGCATATGAAATTGGAACATATATTTTCCGTTGGGGTTTGAAAAAAGGACATCACCAACGTCGCTCATGTCGCAGAGTTTTACACGTTCGTTCATTGACAGGGATTTTGTGCCACCTACCTAGTTCAATAGGTAAATGGTGGCATGAGGTTCTAAACAGAAGGAATTTTACAGCCAACGAGAAAGGGATAACCAATAAATACTTTTCAAGGACGAGTTCAGTTTTAAATATGCGATATGTGATACCTTTAGAAGAATGGTTTAACTACAAAGCTACACCACCGCTCTAGATCTTATATTTTCTGGTCGTAAATGTCTATTATCGATGTTTGCTAAATTAAGGGTCGATAACCCACTGACAGCACTGGACGTAGGCAGCTTCACTTAATATCTTTGCTGGCACCAAATACAGTAAACTACGGTTATAACGAACTCAAAGGGACTACTAATTTTAGTTTGTTATAACCGTAGTTCGTTATAAGCATAATTACAGCATAGCTACAGCAAATAGTCGGGACCAAAAAGTAAGTTCGTTATATCCGTTAGTTCGTTATAAGCCAGTTCGTTTTAACCGTAGTCTACTGTACATCGCTTTTAATCTTGTCAAATTAAAATGGAGACATGCATACTGTAGGCGTAGAGCTAGGTTACCTGCGGTTACCGGCGGTTACCTGAGCCGAATATAACATGACATTTGAAACTCCACGCTGCTTGTTCTCTTCCAAGTTCAAGTTATCACTATAGTGTTAAATCTACACGTGACCAAGATTATCTCATAACTATGAAACGATCCCCAACATTAAATTGTCAAGATACATATCTCTGCTTGGTCCATTATTATCCAGTGCTTGATATTTCAATACTGTAATGGTGACGCTTATACTACCATTGAAGATAAGTCTGCTTCTTCACATATTTGCATTGATCCGTATGGTTTGCCTTGTCTTTACACGGACGCCCCGTCATTATTTATTAAACAATGGCTCCAGGGCCGGGAGGGCTCCGATGGAGCCTCACTGAAGGAGCCTCGTTTACCCAGGAAATCTGTTGTTAGACCGTGTAGGTGATTCTCGATGCTCATTTGCAGCCTCGCCCCAAGGCCGAGAGCGCGAGGGTCACAAAAGGTGATTCTCGAGGCTACTGCGGCCCCGGGTCTTGACGGAACATTTACGTCATCATTACAAAAAATGGCAAATTTAAACTAGGGCTTTTCAAAAATATTACATTTCCTTGCTGTATTTTGTTTTTAATGTATTAACCTAAATTATTGCAATTATTCGTTATTAGAATTTTTTTTATTAACTGAACATTTGTCTTCTAAGCTACATAATAATGAACTACTTCTTGCGCAGTAGTCTAAGGCCACGCAAATCGCTGTACAGAGACGCGTCCCTTAGTCGTGCTAGAATCCAGTGTATCGTGGGTTCGAATTCGCCCAGACAACGATCCATACTTTATCAGCTGACACGTGTGATATAACTGAAAAAACTGGTGAAAGCGGCGTCAAAGCAGACTCACGCATGCGTCTCTTTGCAGGGTCATGTACCGACGTCACAAACATTTAATATATTTATTTCTCGAAACTGAATATATGAAGCGTCAAGTACATTTGTTTTGGTGTTTTTAATAATATTTCTTAACAACTAGTTAACTAGTCAATTTTTACCATCATGAACGGATAACTATTTTTCTTTTCAAATGAAAACGAGCTAAAGCTTAACGAGTCGCCATCAAGTAACGGAGGTATGGCGATAACCAGTCGCTAGCCTGTAAGCTTTAAATCTTACTTATCTATCATTAGACAATAAATAGAGAATCTCACCCGAGTGTCTTTTGATATCAAATATACCAACACGAGTTGAAAAAGTGGAAATTAATAAAAAGTTTGTCCACTTTAATCAACGAGTGTTGATTTATTTGATATCTAAAGACACTCGGGTGAGATTTTTCTGTATCATCCAACATCATTCTTCCAACTTTTTCAGTTTGCAGACAGTAATGAGCAGTGTCTTAAGTGTAAAAAGTACTGCTAACAGCTTCAGGGGCAGAGCCATTACTGATGTCATTTGATTGAGACGTCATGGTAAACAATGACGTTACAATGGTCTGGTAAGCATTGTGATGCAATTTCATTGAAGCCAGTGGAAGCCAGTTTTGGATGATAATATATAATATTGCGCTAATCTATACTTGTTTAACGACTGCAGCTCAGACAGTTATAAGTTGTACCAGGCGGTCTGTCGATGTCAATGCCTTGATACCCAGGTGTTTCAGCTCCACTCTTATGAAATATATTGTCTGTACTGATAAGGAAAAGAAAAGAAAAGAACATTAACCTCATTTTAACTACTGGTTGCAGATGCTACTTAAGGTTGATCAATCTCGTAACTTGCCCCTTTAAACAAGTTAGTTTTAAGACAAAGAGGCTATTAACTTTGAAGAATATTTTAAAAAGAATTGATCGCCAACAAACGGTGGAAGCCGTTAGTGTCTCGCATTGTGTTCATGCCCTCAAACTTCATATGTCCATGTCCAACTTGAAATTAATATTAGCCTAAGGCTTAACTAATACATTAATATTCGGGTTTGATACTATTTGGAAGATATTTAAGTTATATCAGATGAAAGAATATGAAAATTTATGTGCAACAAGATCATAGATTTCGATTTTTCGTTTTTTGCATCTGAAAATAATTATTTTGGGCGAACGTACGTCAGCACGATCACCGCCCTGTCACCGCACGAACACACATTATAGTCCTCAGTGTCCAAGAAATATCCCCCTTGCTATCGCTAGCGATACAAATCATCACTGAGTTTTAATTACCGATCACCTGACTGCCGTTTGTAACCAATTGATCCAAACTCAATGATTATGTTTATCGCTAGCTATGTGGATATTTCTTGAAAAGCGCACTTTGCATTTTTTGTCAATACCGTAGGTTATATTCCTTATCGCCGGAATGGCCAGTTTGCACTTTTTCAATTAGTATTAGCACACATGCAGCTATCTCCATTAATTAATCATAGTGATTCTATTTCAAGTGGCGAGGACTCGACAGTGAATGCTTATAATCGTAAAAATCCTCTCCGTTTACTTACCAACAGTAAATAGTTTATTACTTCTCTATTATTATCATGAGGATCTTATCTCCAAATGTTACTGTTATTAATGGACTTATTTATTTACTTACTGTTGCTGGACATGTGTTATTATTATACATTTACAATGAATTTTAATAGCACACTTTCCAAAAATAACTGCTGAAATGCGCTTAGAACATGGTATACAGTAAAGAACGGTTATAACGAACTCAAAGGGACTACTAATTTTAGTTCGTTATAACCGTAGTTCGTTATAAGCATATATACAGCATAAGTACAGTAAATAGTCGGGACCAAAAAAAGTAAGTTCGTTATATCCAACAGTTCGTTATAAGCGTGTTCGTTATAACCGTAGTTTACTGTATTTTATTATTAAGACGGTCACTGGATCAGAGTGCGTTTGATGTTCATTCACAGCTCCAAGGGTACCATATATTTTGAAATCAATGAAAACAATAAAAATAAAACATATACAGTATAGTCATTTGCTTTCGTTATTTACCTCTATTTTAATGTAAGATGTGGAGAAAAGTCCATGTGGAAATTGTCTGTGCGGGTCTATCATGTGAGAATTGTCCTGCGGGGAAATGTCCATGTGGGAAATTGTCCTTCACTCCCTCACTCATTTATCAATGGTACCAGGACTGGTTAAAAATCGAGCATTCAACTACCCCAAAACTCCAGAACACCCCTACCCCAGAACAGATGTAACCCAGGAACATGAGACTCGCATATTTTTTGGTTGAACGTTTAGGGAAACCGGCTGCGCTGCTGACACTTATCCCATACTAACCTTTCCACGACGCAGAGAGTTGAAACCCGACCTTGTACTGTCTTGCTACTGTAACTAATCACAATACAATGGTGTCACGGAACAGATGTAAGTAATTACAATACAACCATGCCCCCGCTGACACTGACCCGCTGTTGTTTGATAAATGAAGAAGTAAATTGCTTGGGGAACCTTGGGGAAGCAACTTGGCATCGCCTCGTCCAGCTCCCCCATCCGCCCCCCCTTTCCAAATTACACGAGACAAGCTAATGACAACGTCCGCCAGCCGGCTCCAGAAAGGTCACGTGACTTTACACCAGCTCGCACCAGTTTATAAGGTGTGTCACTGATTTAATTTGAACGTGGCTAGATGTTTCTTCCTTAACGGTACTTTCGAAGCTGTTAAACTTAACCTAGTAATTCGGAAACATTGCGACTGACTGAATGACACGTTTAGTTTCACCAAAGTCTTTGTTGACTTTATAGCTGTCGTCATATTGCTGGAATATTGCATAATCGGTGTAAAACCCAACTTACTCACTCACTCTAACTATAAAGACGTAAGGATGTCAGTCAAGAAAGCAATGACTTTGTACTTCAATTTCATAAAAAATGAAATGATGCCATTTTATCTGTATTCATCCGTATATTTTTTTTCTTTTTCGTAAAGATATCAAGGAGTAACTGGTCCCAAGAAAAACTATAATATATATTTCTTAATAACATCTTCAGAAAATCACGAAATGGAGTATCAGTTGTTGCAGCGGAATCTGTAATCTTTCCCTTACCAACGGGTCATTATGAGCTGATGAGTGAATGTTGTTTTACACCAGCATGCAGTCTGACATATAACAGCGATATCACGTCGACGTGTAAATAGTTGAGCCTGGGCCAGCAAACGAGTGAGTGATAGCATGAGACACGATCCATGCAGTCATGTCACACCATCAGCCAAGTGACACAGTGTGATCGGGTGATCATCACTCAGTAGGTCCTTGTGCCCAGCATGAGTTATGGGGGCTCACTCTGCCCCGAATGCCTTCTGCATTCAACACAAGGGTGAAGAAAGACTGACTGAGTATGGTTTTACGCCGCTTTTAGCAATATTCCAGCAATATCACGGCGGGGGACACCAGAAATGGGCTTCACACATTGTACCCATGTCGGGAATCGAACCCGGGTCTTCGGCGTGACGAGCGAACGCTTTAACCACTAGGCTACCCGACCGCCCGGTTGAAGAAAGAACCGCAATGTGTTTCACCATTACTATTGTGTTGTTGATTACATCTGAAGGCTTCAAATTCCGGACAATTGTAATTGAAGCTGAAACGTCCAGATGAACCGGGCTCGTATCGAGCGATGAGATGTGGGAAGGGATCACCCGGACGACAAGATGTGACAATGATCATATAAGCCCCGAACACAGGTGATATTATAAAGTCAAAGAACATGTCATTCTTCAGAAGACAAACAAACAAGATCTATGCTTGACAAGAAAATCTGGAAAAGCAAGGTTAATTCCGAAATACCCGCCGCGACGGTACCTATGAATCGTATAACTGCTACATCTAATACACGACGACATCAGGGGGGAGGTACTAACGGCTTGACTGTTACATGTCGAACTGGTCATACGACTAATCTCGTTAATGGCATACCCAATAACGAAAACTGACAACCCGAAAATCTACTGCTTAAAAACAGCACCAATTTCTAGGTAACTGCGTCTTTGAGTCATTTTGATGTTTTTGTCGTGACGTTACTAGTCACTGGCAATTCAGATATAATTATACATATGCTGACTTCTTTAAGAGTATAATATTCTGGTGGTGGAGGGGATTTTGGTTGCAGAAGGGATACTTTTTCGGTAACTGTTTCAAAATACGCTATTTGTTCTGTCAAAGGAGGAGAAAAACAATTTGTTTTTCGCGACACATTTTTTCCAGGACGTCGAGCATGTGGACACAATATTTTGTTTCCAGTTTTTCTTGAATAATAAATTTTACAAAAACATCCCAGCAACAGGTTTTTCATGCACGTAATTATAAGCGTGTGTCGAGTTTTGTCACACTGGGTCAGCGTCATGTGAGAGGAAAGCCTGAAGTGATATGCAGGACTTAGACGTGTACCACATTGGCGAAACCAAGAGCTCGGGTATTGTATTGACATAATCAAGGTGATCCGAGCTTGTCCAAAACGGCAACTGAAATGTCTGCACAATCCTGTACATCCTGCCAATTAAGTAAATCATTACAATGTGGGTCGGAGCGCTGTTGGTGTCGTTGTTGGCCTTTGTATACATTGTATAAGTCCTGTACCTTTGTATACATTGTATAAGTCCTGTACCTTTGTATACATTGTATAGACCCTGTACCTTTGTATACATTGTATAAGTCCTGTACCTTTGTATACATTGTATAAGTCCTGTACCTTTGTATACATTGTATAAGTCCTGTACCTTTGTATACATTGTATAAGTCCTGTACCTTTGTATACATTGTATAGGCCATGTACCTTTGTATACATTGTATAAGTTCTGTACCTTTGTATACATTGTATAGGCCATGTACCTTTGTATACATTGTATAAGTCCTGTACCTTTGTATACATTGTATAAGTCCTGTACCTTTGTATACATTGTATAAGTCCTGTACCTTTGTATACATTGTATAAGAACTGTACCTTTGTATACATTGTATAAGTCCTGTACCTTTGCATACATCTATGTACCCAAAGTAAAGTGGTTTTTTTTACAAATAAGTAGACTATAGTCTCGTTATGTCTCGGGTTAACACCCCCTTACGATCATAATAAGTTATAGTTAGAGTTAGCTATCTCAACTCATTTAGCGAATTTCCCATGAGGAAATCAAATCATGTGATTCAGTATTATTGGCGAGTTTTCGTCTCATGAGGACAGCGCGTTGAACCATGTAGTCCATTATACGAGACTTGTCCAGTGTTAGCTGCTTGTAAAACACTTTTGTGTGGGTCAATAATTTGTATATAATTGTTTTAACATTCCTATAGCACTTCTGCCGACGACGAATCCACGGAACTGACCGAGCGCGTACGTCATTTATAGCAATGCCTCTGAGAAGGAATGATGAAATTTATGTCGGTAAGAAAGTGGAACGGTACTGTTTGGTGCTGATGTCCTCGAGATAATTAAATATTTGTGTATTCTTTCTTAACATAGCATCTCTTTGCGGGTGACGAGAAGAAATTGTGTTCTCGTTTTTGTTTCATTCCCGCCGAGATTCTATCAACTGAACACCAAGTGTTAATCTCGTATAGTTTCTTTCCCGGCAGGCAATCAATGCAGCGTTAAAGTGAATAGCCCTAAAAATATACCGGCAAGAATGGGCTGAACGTGTCATACTTCGAGCAATATTCCAGCAGCTCCTGCCTTTGGTGTCGGCTGTACACACCTTCTGGCGTACCACCGAGCGTGTCCTTTCCATAAAGATTTCAAAGAGCGTCATACGACTCAAAAGTTGTTTCATCAGGGTGACAACATTCAAGACAATAGTAAAACTTTAAGTGACGCATCAGTGACAAAAATGATGTCCGATGCAATTCCCTACTGCAAGCATATCATGAACATTTTGATGCAGCTTCAACCAATGATATTTACTTGTGGACATAAATCAAATAGTGCTTCAAACTCATGTTTAATCATAATGACTATGATTATTATGATAATTACCTTTATGCTTATTTAATGTTGATGTATTTTCCGTCAACAGGGGGGCATGGGTGGCCCAGTCGTCTGTGGCGCCGCGATTCGCTGTGCAGAGTTGCGTCCCTTGGGAACGCCAGAAACCTATGATTGTGGGTTTGAATCCCGGTTCGCCCCGATTATGTTTCTAGGTTTGTCAGCACCATACCCGTGCTCGTGGGTTTCAACGAAGTGGTAAACGTCCGAGGCCTGCATCACTTCGGGCTTTCCTCACACATTAAGCTGACACGCCGTGATATAACTGGAATACTGTTAAAAGCGGCGTTAAACCATACTCACTCACTCACTCACTCCGTCAACAAAATGATAGTACAGATTGTGATGATATATAGAGATATTGCCAGGATCCGCTGATCGTTCCCAATTCGCTCCGATTACGACCCTTGGTTTGTCAGCATCAACTTTGCCCTTTGGTGTGACCAACGTGGTATACCTTACGATCTCCGGCAGTTTTAGCTTCCACCCTATTGGCCACATAATTGAGAAACTAAAAAACGGCGTCTCCACTAATCTTCTCGAGACAACTCAATTACGTCATCCAATCAATACGAATTACGTTGTTGCTGTTCAGTAAATTAGTAAATAACTTAGTGAATATTCTCAGACTGCGCACTCAGCAAAATTTCAGCACCATTGCGACGGACTGTTTGATAGTCTGGGTCTCACAGACAGATGGAATCGTCAACGATCCACGGGGTACCAAACACGATCTTCCATGTCACGCATTGTAACTATCAGGGGTCCGTTTCACAAAGCTATCGTAACGCTAAGGTGATAGTAACTCCCTTACTTTAACATCGACTTACAACTGTCGTTGTGCTTCAATCGATTTTTAGAACGGGGCCCTGGCTTCCATTAGTCTGCTCTTGAGACAAACATGGGACATTTTTGAAGTTAAACGCACTCCTGGCGAGCATAATGTGCTCTAGATTCGAAATTTGAACTCGTCTGTGTACCCTTCTCACACGCCAAATAAAAATAAATTTGGCAGAAATTCTGCAAAGTACACCTTGTATGAAAATACTATACATGCTATTATCATGAAAGAAAAATATAAACTCGTTTCACAACACGATTTGTTGTTGTTTGTAACGACGTTTCAGGCTACTGATGATTGCCTGTAGCATAGTTGAGATAATGCTGGGTAGGTAGGTTGTTGCCTTGATCCCTGTGTTTATGGCTGGCTGCTTTCTGTGGATTTCTAGGTTTCTTGCCAGGACATATCGTGGTTGGGATTGTTGATGAGGAGTGCAGACACACACACACACACACACACACACACAAACACACACACACACACACACACACACACACACACACACACACACACACAGACACACACTCACACACACACGCGCGCGCATTTCTGGTGTCCTCCCCCGTAATATTGCTGGAATATTGCTAAAAGCGGCGTAAAAACATACTCACTCACTCTTACCCTGAACTTCAGGCTTTGTCTGGTGTGCCTTGTCCAGACTTGATATGAACCCATTCCACCCCAATCTCTATTGGAATATGTGAGGTCTTGCCAGCTGCAACAACTACACATTGTTCATGTAGTGCAGCCACACGATAAGATGATGCCTGACTGGGACAGCATGGGTTTGATCCAACTCTTTACCTCCTTTTCAGCTTGTGCATTCTACCAAGGACAACGTCGACTGACTCAACCCACTGTGACAGACATTCAACAGCTTCCTCTTATTATTTTGCCCGTTTTTGGTATAAGCTTTGACAGCATCCATAATGATTTTAAAGTTGTGATCCCAGTTCGTAAGAGGCCGCTCACGATATTTTGGCCCTTATTTGAATAACTGACGAAGGGTTAATATTGTCAACAACAGAGAAGTCACCTTGGATTATGTGACCAACAGGTTGGCTGCAGTATGCTGAGTCTTGACGGCCACAAGTAGTGGAATTTACACCATCAGCTGCCAAGTCCACGTTCTGCAACACGTTCCTATATTTGAACAACTTCTGTGAAATGGCGTTCGTAGAGGAAAAAAAAATTGTGGGACATTTTGGGAATAAGATTCTTATCTGAGAGTGTTACTTTAATTTCTGGCATCATTCCCTTGTTTGAAAATTGCGGCCTGTGTCTGATTAAGTGGAGTCTGTTTCTGGTTTGGCCAAACGTTTCAAAGCCATATCAAGAACAATGCTCTCCGGTCGATCTTGTTGGCTCTTACTCCTTGTAAACCCATCTACCAGCAAATATTGCTGGAGTCGTTTGGTTTCCTTCAATGACACAGAGTATCGTCTTGTTCTGACTTTGTGCAGTCTCAATGGTTCCTGAAGGAGAGGCAAAGCATCCTCAAAATGAATGGTATCATTTGGTCTCCGTCCTTTCTTGTGACCATGGCTGCGTCGACGTCTTTGGGATGCCGGAAACAGCCTCAGATTGACGTTGGTAGTTCGTTGGTTAACTTAGAAAGACTGCCAACGTCTTTTATTTTGCCATTGCTTCCATGTGGCATCGCTTTGAATCCAACGCTTTTTCTTGACATCCTGTACGGTCGACTGCATTTAAGGCTTTTATATCTTGGAAGCATTAGTAGAAATCCATTTTCGACCAGGATTCACTACTTCCACTCATTGACGTGACTATTACCTTCTTGCAGACATTGTGACGGTTATATATGCATGTATGTCGCCCGATATCAGATTGTCTTCCTAACTCCTGTTAACCCCAGGTTTTCTTAAAAATCGGTCATTGTGATAACCATGTTGTACGAAATTTATGCGGAGGGATATGTCGGTATGTCGTTTACAGTGAAATCATATAGGTTAGGTGAAATGGGGTTTAACGTCGCGTCCAAGATTATTGCATATAGCGACGTGCATGCACGTGTATGTGTGTGTGTGGCTGCTTGTACTAGTCCGGACTAATGCCGATTTATAGTGCTAGCTCACTGAGATACCATGCCGCAGTTTAAAATGAATACCCCACTCAGACACAGTATACTGACTCCGAGCCGACCAGTCCTTGTTTTAGCCCCTTAATGCCGAGCGCCAGACAGGGTAACAACAAGTACCATCTTTTAACGTCTTATGGTATGACGCGGCTGGGGATCGAACCCCGGACCTTCCGCTCTTCGGGCGGACGCTCTATTAGACCACAGAGGCGGTCTAGTGAAATCATATAACATCACACAACTTCACCGTTGCCCGAGGTATTATGGTAGCAACGGAATAAGCCGAGTGTCCCAGAATGACTTGATCCTCGCGGTTTTACTCACATAATATTATCTTGAAGGAATAATGTTGGCAAGGTAAACACAATTTACCACTTTCTGATAATACTGTAAAAGCGACGTTTCGGAAAAGATCCTGATAACTTGTCAAGGAAGACTAATGTTGGGATGAAATAATACAACAGTAATGTGTTTCTTGCTCCTGCTAACGTCTACTCAGCGGTGTTGTTACAAAAATGGGATGAAAAAAGATGCGGACAAGAATAAACAGTTATAACGGTAAAGTCTCAAGAAAACGTTTTATTTTCAAATGTCTTCTGAATTCGTCAAGGGAATTTGCTGACCGAAGTGCCATGGGAGAATGTTTTTCAGCTGATTCTTTCACAGAATATTCTTTTGCACAGCGGCGACGGGTATTGATCAAACTAAATTAGCAGGGTAATATATTTTCAATAATGTGTTTTGACGATTTGTCAAAAAGAAAGCAAATGCCAGCTGCAATTTTCTGAGAAAGCCGTGTGTGAAATGCTGGGCCTCCTCATTGGTAACATCTATGTAGAAAAATGGGGGTAAGACATTTAGGCAAGACATTGGCGGTTCCACAGGGACCAACTGTGCAATAACAATCAAATAGCCATCCACTGATTTACCCACCTGAACTAGAAATAAAGGAGACCGCTTCATTTGTTTCATATTTAGACCTATGCATAAAGATTGAGAGTAACAAAACACTCTCCACAAAACTGTAAGCAAGAGGGCTGACTTACATTATTTTTGAAGGAGAACCGGGCATGCTCTTTCTACGAAGATTTCAAACAGCGTCATGCAAATCTTGCTCAAAAGTTGTTTGAGTGAGTGAGTGAGTTGGGATTAACGCCGCTTTTAACAGTATTCCAGTTATATCACGGCGTGTCAGCTTAATGTGGGAGGAAAGCCCGAAGTGATGCAGGTCTTAGACGTTCACCACTTCGATGAAACCCACGAGCACGGGTATGGTGCTGACAAACCTAGAAACATAATCGAGGCGAACCGGGATTCGACCCCACAATCATAGGTTTCTGGCATGCCCAAGGGACGCAACTCTGCACAGCGAATCGCGGCGCCTTAGACGACTGGGCCACCCGTGCCCCCAAAAGTTGTTTGATCACGGTTACAACATTCAAGGTCTCCGTAGACCTTTAAAAAAGTTTTATAATTGACATTTGGGTGGCATTTCCAAATTTGACGCATCGAATTATTATATCCGATGCAAGTCCCTATTTTGACTTATATTATATGTTCCCGATTTGTCAGGTGAACAGTTGACTTGCCTTTGTATGTGTTTGTGACGGGTTCCGTCGGTGGGACAGTATACGCTCGCCTTTTCGCGAACACCGGGTATCATCACTATTTGATAGTGTTTCACAAACACATGCTCATGATACTGTTGAAATCGTACAATCGACTGTTCTTTCAGCGGAGAAATATTGATGCTATGGAATGGGTTTGTCGCTTTTCTTTAATTTACGTTCTTGGATTAAAATGGCGCCGTAAAAATCATTCCATAATTTTTTAAAACGTTTCGTTCTTCAATTTATGATATCTATGTCTAGGTACATATTTTCCGTATCCTCACTTATTCATGTGAGTGAGTGAGTGAGTGAGTGAGTGATGCCAGTTTTTAATTTAAATTTGATTGTTTTTATAAATTGGTGATATATTTCACACATCTGATGCAAGATTGGGAATAATGTCTAGTATATGAGCCAATGCTCCTCAAGCCAGGACAGGTACACACCAATGTGAAGGAGTAAGGACACCATCTTGCAGTAAGTCACACCTCAGCCTCACGCTCATCTCTGTCTCATCAACAATAAGCTCATAGTGAGTGAGTGAGTTTGGTTTTACGTCGCTTTTAGCAATATTCAAGCAATATCACGGCGGGGGACACCAGAAATGGGCTTCACACATTGTACCCATGTCGGAAATCGAACCCGGGTCTTCGGCGTGACGAGCGAACGTTTTAACCACTAGGCTACCCGACCGCCCCGAGTGAGTGAGTGAGTGAGTGAGTGAGTGAGGTTATACTCCAACTTTAGCAATATTCCAGCAATATCACGGCGAGGTCACCAGTAATGGAATTCACATATTGCACCAATGTTGGGAATCGAACGCAGGCTTTCGGCGCATCTCGAACAACAGCTTTAACCATTAGGTTCCCCATCGCCGTTTGTCTAGTAGAATTATTCGAACTGTCATGAATTACATCATACCTCTGATCTGAATCGATTTCTGAACCGGGAAGTTTGTGGTATCTTCAACGAGCAATAGTGACGTTTTAATTTTTGTTTGAGAACGGCAGAAGAACAGCGTTCGTGTCAAGATCCCACCTCACAATCATGTCTGTTCAATGTTGATGCCTCAACATGTCAATAATGAAGTCCTCTCTTGCAGATTTACACGTGCAATAATCTCGACATATCTGACAAAACACACAAAATGTGGCATATCTTTATGGCTTGATTTTTTCACCATCAATTTGAAAATGTCACTCACTATTCCCCAAGTGACAAACCTGCGTCACCAGGGCAGGGCGTCCATCAGTGAGGTGGGAGGCAGATCAAAGAAGGATCAACATCCAGCTGGAGGACAGATATGACAAAAAATGAAACCTCGTTTGGATACCTGAAACCATCTGTCCGGAAACAATGATCCCAGAAACCTCATTACTTAGAAGCCTCTAACCTCAACAGACCGCCTCCGTGGTCTAGTGGTAGAGCGTCCGCCCGCTCGGCATTAAGGGGCTGAAACAAGGACTGGTCGGCTCGGAGTCAGTATACTGTGTCTGAGTGGGGTATTCATGTTAAACTGCGCATGGTATCTCAGTGAGCTAGCACTATAAATCGGCATTAGTCCGGACTAGTACAAGCAGCCACACACACACATACACGTGCATGCACGTCGCTATATAAGTGCAATAATCTTGGACGCGACGTTAAACCCAATTTCACCTCACCTCACCTCTAACCTCAACACATGGTTGAACCGAATCCCCTTATCTAGCTGGAAACCGTTTAGTCCGAATGCCCTTATCCAGGAAACCGTTTATTTCGAATGCGCTTATCCAAGAAACCTGTTTACTTCGAACCTTCTAATTGCGGAAACCGTATTATTCAAAGCCCTTATATCTCGAAAAATCCGTAAGTCAGGATCCGTTTATGTCGACATATTTTTACGTCGAACCGTTTCATTCAGGAAACTTTTTTGTTACAATCTTTTCATCTCGAAAACTTTGTTAGTTCCAATCCTCCTATCGCGGAAACATTGTTAGTTCAAATTCTTTTATCTCGAAAACTCGTGTGTCCTAAGACACTGTCATTCTGAACCCTATTATTTCAGAAACCGAAACCTGGTTAGTCCGAATTCCCTTAAATCGGAAATTGAATTTGTCCAGATCCCCTATTTCCGGAATTCGTTACCCGGGACCCTTGTACTCATGGAACTCTGTTAGCCCATCACCCCTGATGTCTTGAAATGGTCATCATGGAAACATCGTTAGCCCGGATACCCATAATTCAGAAATCTAGTTTGTCCCAACCCAGCATCCCGGAAATTTAGTGTCGACCCCTTTCCCCGGTACTATCAGTGCTCTGGACAACCTTACCCCCGCAACCACCAAAAGACTCGTTGATCGGGACTCCCTTAATGCGTTAGCCTGATCCCCGATAATGCGGATTATGTTGATGTAATATTGTATTTATGGAACGGATTGCGCTGCTTATAGATATACGCGTGTAGGTTCACGTGCATTTTGGAGCTAGGCCAAGGTTATTGAGGGTTATATTTTATTGTGGTATGTTATTAGGTATTATGTTTTGTTATGGTAGTATAAATGGTAGCTGTATCACGAGGGGTACATGTGTTTTTATTCGTCCTGCGTTAGGTTTTATATCACGACCCGAGTGGAATTAAAACTAACGAGGGACGCATAAAATCACATGTACCCCGAGTGACCCTGCTACAACGAATTTATCTTACCCACATGTTTAAATATCACATTGCAAAAGAATTAAAACAAATTCAAAATTGATAGAAAACAGCTGTTCGATTGAGCTGATTGTGCTATGTCATCATTAATGATCATCACTGGCAATAAAAAGTGATTAACAGACTTTGGTGTTGTCCGGTAAAACAAAGTTATAAAATACTAAGCAAATATTCTCCGTATTTATGGGAAAGAGTTATCGCTCTTTGCCAACTGAGAAGTCACCTGATCATTTTGGAAATAAGAAAAGGGGCGGTCGGGTAGCCTAGTGGTTAAAGCGTTCGCTGGTCACGCCGAAGACCCGGGTTTGATTCCTGACATGGGTACATGTGTGAAGCCCATTTCTGGTGTCCCCCGCCGTTATATTGCTGGAATATTGCTAATAGCGGCGTTAAGCCATACAGTGAGTACTTACTGGAAATAAGAAATACTGATTTTTTTCTTGGCTTAATTGTCCTAAAACGTGATCTGGGATCGATATACATATTCAGCACGCAACGTCTTCCATGTCAGTGTATGCACAGAGATCACTATCACCAGTAACAGCTGAGGGATAATTCCATGCGTCTGGCCATTTCCAGTTGGGGGTGGTTCTGTTTGCTGGGGCTTTTCAAGTCTTGTAGCCTGGCCACACGAAAAGACCAGTTGGATCACTCAGTCCGTTCTCTCTAACAACGTTTCTTATTATTAATAACATTCAACTCTCGCCTACTATCTGGTACTTTCAATATCGTACGAAATTTGAGAACGAGCAATTGTCGATGAGGCAAACATCTTAAAAAACTGTTCGGATTTAGCTACTTTTCTTTGAACGCCTATGAAACGATACGGATGAAAGGCAAGCCACGCCTTTGTGATCAAAGCACCTCCTGTTTGCCCTATCAATAGAAGCGTAGGCTCTGGCAGTGAACAGGTTTCAACACCAACCGACTGTAAATATGCTTTCCTTTAAATTGGAATCTTTTGTAGTGAAAATACCATCTTGTTGACTCACTTTGAAATCCAGCTGAGTTTCTTATGTACAATTATTTCTCTTTTATGATATTATCATCTTATCAGATGCACGCGCGTGGCGCATAAAATTTGCGACAACGCGTCGATGTTTACATGATTTATTACATCAGAGAAACCAAATTTTAATGAACTTCGAAAATGTGAAAGAATTGGTTAAAAAACGTTTCTGGTTATTGTTCTTGCAATTCTGGCATAATAATGTCCAGTGAAGTTTGTTCGATCAAACCGAAATTATTTCCGCTAAATGATTATCATATGTATAGAGAGGTTTCAATGTTGCTGTGAACCAGCATAACATTGGTAAGGATGTTTGAAACATCGCCCAAGTATGCCAATATCATTATACTCTTCCTGGCAGGATACATTCGCCTTTTCGTGAACACCTGGCCTCATCAGTATATGAGAGTGATTGATAAACACAAGCTTATGATTCAGTCGTTATCATACAATGGCGCTAAATAACCCCGACTTACTCATTTGGCACATCAATAAGTGAAAGCTAAAATGCGAAACTGTTATACAATCAATTTAAGTTATGGAAATATCTTGATGAGATGAAGAAATGATTCACACTAATTCCGATTTTCATGAGCCTAAATATTGAAACAAAGGGTCGAAATTATGCATGTGTTAAATATCCGCAGCACGATGAACTGCCAAAGTCTACAAAGAAACACGTGACCTGGTGGCGCCCCCTGACTCTAACCAGTGACATCCTGGACTCGGGGGACACCCCTGACTGCGACAGGGGGTTGAACAGGGCATCAAGGAGGGCCGACCAGGAGGGCAATGTCAAACATGTGTTTTCCATCAAGTTATTAATTTGTCACGAACGAAAACAGCATTTTCCAGAAAGCAATTGAAATAACCAGCTTCTGAACATCAGACGGTATTTTCTACATGTACACATTTTGAAGAGTGGGATGGACAATGTTTTATACGATTGCTCACAGCCTTCAGATTAAATGATAAAGGGAAGCCTTTGCTGCACATCTGTTATATCATGTGATGTGTGGTAAAACGACAACTTGTTTTTTCAGCAATTTTTGTTGAGCTTCTTCGTTAAGCACTGACGCCTCCACAATTTTGAATAGTGTAAAACAGAAATAGACGGTTATCCGTATTTACTTATATCAGTTATTCACCTGTACATCAGCAAAGCCCGCAGGGATATTTTACTATTTTCACTGAACGGCCCCTTGGAGGCAGTGGTCAGTATATGACGGTTGCCCGCAAGGTCCTTCCCAGGGCGTCACGCCTTCGTTTCCCTCACCGTATAACCGGTGCCACCAGTGCGCAAGCGGCCATTACAAGAAGCTTTAATCAAACCCAAAATGTGGTGACATTTATATCTTTGTGTATGCTTTGGGAAATCCAGTATAGTGAATTGGGGAAAGGTTTACGACTAACTCCCAGATGAATTTACGTTTGTATGTTCAATCAGATTTGTTCGAGATTTCAGACTAACGGAAAAGCACCCATCTTACCCCTTCTGCTTAGCAAATTGCGGCGCCTTCGATGACTTGGCTACCCGTCCCCTGGAGGTATAAAAGGAGAGATGAGGTGAAATGGCGCTTAACGTCACCTTAAAAATTATTGTAGTTTTACAGTCACGTGCATGCAGATATGTCTTTGGAAACGAGTCAGTGTGCCATTTTAACGTCGTTTTTAATCCTTATCACACCCGTGTCAGCTTGAAGGACACCATCGTGAGTGAGTGAGTGAGTGAGTGAGTGAGTGAGTGAGTTAGGTTTAACGTCGCTTTTAACAGTATTCCAGTTATATCATGGCGTGTCAGCTTAAAGTGGGAGGAAAGCCCGAAGTGATGCAGGTCTCGGACGTTTACCACTTCAGTGAAACCCACGAGCACGGGTATGGTGCTGACAAACCTGGCAACATAATCGGGGCGAACCGGGATTCGAACCCACAATCATAGGTTTCTGGCGTGCCCAAGGGACGCAACACTGCACAGCGAAACCCCAAAGCTGAAAGACCTATATTAACTTGTTGCCCAAGTACGTTATATTACTCCACTGTAAACACCGGTGTTATAACTGACAAGTCTCCTGGAAAATCCGCGACGTTAAAATTAATAGTAGTATGATAATGTAGTTTTCCGCATGGGATAAGCAACGCTGGGAATGGGAACTTGAAAGCTACTTTTAATGTGGGAGGAAAGTCAGCAGGTTATAGGCGTGTCTTACTTTAATTGCAACCCAAGGTCACACACGCGACAAAGCGAGTTACAGGTCTCTGGATCACCTGTTTGAATGTCAATACCAGAGAGCAAATGTCAGTAATGCCATACAACTACACATGGGTGGACATTAGCACATCACATGACCCGAATATAGGTTTAGTCAAGTAAGAATTTATTGACCAGTCATCTTCGGCAGTTTGCTTTGATGGAAGCTATAAATATATAAGTAATGAAAAATATTGATAAGTGTCAGATCAAGATCAAGAAAAACAGGAATTGTAAAAATGCGAAAAATACCAGCAAATTAACCACATAGCAATTTACCTTAACGATCATATAATTGCGTCAACAGACATTATAACATTATATTTAAAACAAAAACACGGAAGTATGGTCGATCCCTAATAATACGTGCACAGTTGAACCCTGTTAATCCAGATATTACAGTTCCAATGTTAACCGTCTGTTTTAACAAGCTTACGGATAAACGAATCATGGGTACAAAGTAATGTCACTTTACTCTTAAAGGTAATCGTTCCTTTAAGGCGGGGTTTCCGTGCAGACGGGGTCTGGATTAACGAGGTTTACCGTATATCTTTCTTTATCAAACAGGGCCGCATTGTCAACTCTCACTAAGAATTGAAGCTTTATGATGGCCACCATGAAACAAAATGATCTCAACGTTTGTATTACAAGCAATTATTTCTACCACGTGTACAAAATATAACCTTCCCATGGAGTACATAAAGCAAGTGGGTCTAAATCCCATTGTCTAATAAAACCTAGTCTAACCAACCCTATCCATCACTGATTCCCATTACACCCTCAGGGAACCGTATAACGAGATCTATTGCCAGACAATCAGGAACAAACACAAGAAGCGTCTCGTGTTACAGAAACATTGATTTTTAGGCTGCGGTAACTCTAGAGCCTAATAAAAATACTAGAGAAAACATGTCTAGTTTAAAATTCGCCGAAGAAAAATGTTGAATGAAATTTCGGACTGATATTTTAGGTGTAAATGAACATATCGAATTAAGGTGTAATGAGAGCTGAATCAGTATGTTTGATTTGGTTTCCAAAATAGAAAACAGACAGAGACGTGTACACATGTAATCGTATGTGTAATGTATCTTGCGGGAAACTGAGTATCTGTCAACTGATGCAGCAATGCAGTGCTCATTAGTGCACAAAGTTAAACTAATTCACTGAAGGTAACAAATCTCTTCGTCAAATCAATAACTATTCACTATTGGCTTTTTCCTAGTGGCGGTCCACCTTTTGAGACACTAACATGATTACATCTGCGTAATCTCATCACGTTCGATTTACGCGAGACTTTAGACGTTGTCGAAAGAAATGTGATGAGAGAATGAGAGAGCTGACATGTTTATGTGTTTGTGAGTGTCTGATTGCAAGTGGACTCTAGCTCATCACCTCGAACGCCAATATCCACTTATTCGTATTGACGATATACACAAAATTCGGCTTCAGATTAACATAGTACAAGAAGAGTACCTCTTGAAGCAATCAGCCCGAACGTTGTGAAAAGGCACCAATTGGAGCTACCGTCGCCTGGCGGAGGAGTACAATGATCCGATGCTTGTAGCTAAGTGTTCGTGACATTCTTTCTGTTCAAATAATCTTGATAGACTATCATCCGATTTCAGAGGAGAAGACAATGACTCCACTGGCATCAACCCGTAAATGTTCCTGGTCTCCGGCTTCAGGACAAACACAGACACAAACAGACGCCTCCAGGATCACGGAAAAGAAGCTTACTACACACATGTTGTATTTCTTTAATTATAAATGTAGAATTTAGATGAAAATATCTCTTTTAGTTCGTTAATCATGTTCAAATGACTTCACGCGGGGTTAATTACCTTTCGTTTTTTAAGTCTGACAAAGAGTTTTCTGAAAGTGAAATGTCAGTGCCATTCTGACGTTATCCTATATGACATCAAAGGCTAACTATGTTTTATAATCGGTCGGGGTAACTAGTTATGACAAGTCACGCATCTTGTGCTACGTTCATTTTGAATAATTTCATGTGCTGATGTTTATAAGCGAAAAACTGTTTAAGATTTGAATTTCTTTCCGATTTATGATTTCTTTTAATTCTTTTCAGACGTTGAGTTACGTCAAACCTTATCTCTAGTTAATCGTATTTGGGCGTGTTAAGCGTTACATGTGATAATGACTGAAGATGTGATGCTCGGCTTTTAGTGAAGAATTATGAGGAAAAAACTGAATGTGAATGTTTTCGGTGTTTTTTTCATCCCTTTCAATATTGTTTGCATGTCAAAATTCGACAAAAAAATCTGTATCGAATATTATATGCATTTTGCCGTGGTACAGGGAGTGAGTGAATGAATGTTGTTAAACGCCGCTATAGTTGTCAACATATATCCCATCGCCACATACGAATCGAATTCGCTTCTTTCAATTGTGATATGAAATATGCTTCGACTTGTGTCAAATTTGAAATAATCTTTATTCGCTTGAGACTTTCATTTTTTTGTACGCTCGTCCATTCATGTATATTTTCCGTTTATTAACTTAACTATCTTACATACAGTCAGACCATCATTTTTTTACTCCCTCCTTTCTTCGTTAATAGAATGTAGTCTGCTTTGTCCAACACCCTTGGGATTTCGGGTTATGGTTAATCTACGGTTGACGAAATGGACTGGTGTTCCCCCTTGCTGACTAGGTTGATTTCATGATGTCAATTACTGGATTGTCTTGTCCCGACTCGATTATGTACAGATCGCCGTCACACAGGCGTAATATTTCTCAGAGCGGCTTTAAACAACAACCCAAGAGTGTCCAATGTACTACAATGACAGTTGTAATAAATACGCAACAGTCAGCAATTATCGCCGTGTACAGTGTTCAGGAAGCAGGATAAACTTTACTTGTTTCTATTATGTGGATTTTACAAAGGACAACAAATGTTGTTTTTCGCTGGTCAATAATACTCCAGGTATACATACCACAGTTGCCTGTAAATTATGGAATCTGTGACAAGCAAACCGGTTTTCGGGAGCGCAAGGATTAATGTAAGTATCATGATGGCCCGCACGCCATGTCACACATAGTAACTCATAGATCCTTATCAAACATCTCAAATGGCAAACATGGGGTAGCAGGGGATGTATTCAATTGGCGTTTGCAGATAATTACATGTTTTCTTCTTCGGAATCCCAAGGGGGTTGGTTTATACCAACCGAAGAGGTTGGCTTAATACCATGTTGATTCTCAAAAACTCCTTGGATTTGCTTGACTTTGTACAATCTTAGAGTGAGTGAGTGAGTATGCTTTAACGCCGCTTTTAGCAATATTCCAGCAATATCACGGCGGGGGACACCAGAAATGGGCTTCACACATTGTACCCATGTCGGGAATCGAACCCGGGTCTTCGGCGTGACGAGCGAACGCTTTAACCACCAGGCTACCCGACCGCCCCTGTACAATCTTAGAAAAGAACCAGGTTCAAATCTGTCAAAACATTTGAATTTTTAACTTCGTACACCACTATCCCACATGACAAACGTAAAGAAAAACTTCATTCCTTGACCCATAAGGGCTTTTGTAACAAAACGTGGTGACCATAGATATATTTACATATCTATCTTCAGAGGTTCAGGTCAATTTGGCAAAAATGAAAGCAAATGTCATCTGAGGTTTACTGAGAAAACAATATGTAAAATGCTGGACTTTCTCATTGATAACATCCACGTAACATTTGAGGGTAAGACATTTAGGCAAGCAGTAGGCATCCCCTATGCCACAGTTTAACATGAATACCCCACTCAGACACAGTATACTGACTCCGAGCCGACCAGTCCTTGTTTTAGCCCCTTAATGCCGAGCGCCAGATAGGGTTACAACAAGTACCATCTTTTAACGTCTTTTGGTATGACGCGGCTGGGAATCGAACCCCGGACCTTCCGCTCTCCTGGCGGACGCTCTACCTCTAGGCCACGGAGGCGGTACTTAAACACAAACACACTCTGCATTAATAAGGGTGTAATGTGGTACAATGGAGCTATCACCATTCAAATCTGCTTGTAACGGCAAACATTCGCCTAAATACCTTCATCAGGGACATCTGAACTATCACATGGCTTTCGACCAAGAGGGATACAGTCCTTTAACCACCAGGCTACCCGACCGCCCCTGTACAATCTTAGAAAAGAACCAGGTTCAAATCTGTCAAAACATTTGAATTTTTAACTTCGTACACCACTATCCCACATGACAAACGTAAAGAAAAACTTCATTCCTTGACCCATAAGGGCTTTTGTAACAAAACGTGGTGACCATAGATATATTTACATATCTATCTTCAGAGGTTCAGGTCAATTTGGCAAAAATGAAAGCAAATGTCATCTGAGGTTTACTGAGAAAACAATATGTAAAATGCTGGACTTTCTCATTGATAACATCCACGTAACATTTGAGGGTAAGACATTTAGGCAAGCAGTAGGCATCCCCTATGCCACAGTTTAACATGAATACCCCACTCAGACACAGTATACTGACTCCGAGCCGACCAGTCCTTGTTTTAGCCCCTTAATGCCGAGCGCCAGATAGGGTTACAACAAGTACCATCTTTTAACGTCTTTTGGTATGACGCGGCTGGGAATCGAACCCCGGACCTTCCGCTCTCCTGGCGGACGCTCTACCTCTAGGCCACGGAGGCGGTACTTAAACACAAACACACTCTGCATTAATAAGGGTGTAATGTGGTACAATGGAGCTATCACCATTCAAATCTGCTTGTAACGGCAAACATTCGCCTAAATACCTTCATCAGGGACATCTGAACTATCACATGGCTTTCGACCAAGAGGGATACAGTCCTTTAGGGGAAATGTAGCACTCAGCAGCAGTAATGAAATAGACCTCAACTGATGGGAAATATGAGCTGCGCCACGTGAATGATCATCTTCCTTGTTACATGAACATCTTTGCTTCAGTATGACCATTCAAACCTACTAAACATGCTGTGTAATACATGTCACAGTTTTGTATTCAGATCATAATGTGTAGATTAGTCTGCTGAAATGCCCTTATTCAGGTATCTCGGCCATTTAGGAGTTTTTCTGCAAATCAAACGTACCATAGCTCGGAAACAGGAATCGTCTGAATGGGCATTACTGCAGTGTGCTGATTGTAACGCTTGGTGCATATTTATATAAGGGAGTTAAGCATAAAACATATTATACTGTGAAACAATCTCTCACAACCACTTGTCACTGATCGCTGTGGTACACTATGGGCTTATGGCCATTCAGAATTCTGAAATAAACAATGATTTTCTTACCAAATCTCCTAGTATTGATTCACGCTGCTTTCAGCAATGAAAATTAGTGAGTGAGTTAAGTTCAACCCGCATTAAATAGACATGAGTAGTCCAGTTATTTCCCGACATGTCAGCTAAAGCTTTATGTGGGAGGAAAGCCTGAGCTGGTGCAGGTCTTAGACGTTTACCAATTTGGTGCAGCCCACGAGCACGGGTATGGTGCTCGCAAACCTAAAAACATAATCGGGGCAATCCGGGATTCGAACCCACAATAATAGGTTTCTGGCGTGGCAAGGGGGCGCAACTCTGCACAGCGAATTACGGCGCCTTAGAGGGCTGGGCCACCCGTGTCCCCGCAATAAAAGAAGTACAATGTAAGTGTTTGGGGTATGAGAACGCGTTGTGTGGAATTAGCAGTATGCAAATATACAAAGGCAAAACAAGTACACACCCATGTTTGATGCGGGCTAAAATGCAAGAAATGGTAATGCATTTGATATCCTAATTGTGTTTTGGAGCGTGTACGTTCTTCTGTCCGGCTGTTTTTATATGATATATATTATTATCATCAGCCTTGAAGTCATGTCCTGTAATGTTAGCTGAGCCTGTATGCACAGTAAACAGGTGAAACCCAATCCAACTGAGATGACTTTGCTGGGTAAGGTTAGACCACATCTAGGTGATATTACCGAATCTGTGTGGATTAATTACCCTTCTCCCTCTTGACGGTTGTAGACAACAACCGTCAAGAGGGAGAAGGGTAATTAATACCGTCTCGCGTCCCCCAACAAATGTAGTTCAAGTCACAGGAACAGACGCTGCCCATTGCTTAACGTCAAGATCGAGTACAAACAATACATTGTGACATTAAGGAGGCTTTAGAGCCAAGGTTGACATTTCAAATAGCCGCCATTGATTTGGCTAACTGTATATTCATACATTGGCTCTTCTGAAAAAAACATTTGTTAACCTTTTGTCATGTTGGTTTCCATAGTTCAATAATTATGAGTAGACATCGGAATCTGATGGTTGAAATATCATACCACTAACCGTTTCTGGTATTGATATTTGCAAAGAAAGGAACCACTTGTTGCGTGTGTTACTGGCTGAGAAATACTTGCCCTTTTCGCGGACACGTGGTGTCATCACTGATTTTAAGTGATCCATTCTTATAATTTTCAACGCTCATGTGCCTCCTACGCCCTATGGGAACCGCCTCCGTGGTCTAGTGGTAGAGCGTCCGCCCGGAGAGCGGAAGGTCCGGGGTTCGATCCCCGACCGCGTCATACCAAAAGACGTTAAAAGATGGTACTTGTTGTTACCCTGTCTGGCGCTCGGCATTAAGGTGCTAAAACAAGGACTGGTCGGCTCGGAGTCAGTATACTGTGTCTGAGTGGGGTATTCATGTTAAACTGCGGCATGGTATCTCAGTGAGCTAGCACTATAAATCGGCATCAGTCCGGACTAGTACAAGCAACCACACAAACACACACGTACATGCACGTCGCTATATAAGTGCAATAATCTTGGACGCGACGTTAAACACCATTTCACCTCAACTCCGCCCAATGGAATTTATTTCTACGAATAATCGACACAGGTTATCCTCTGGCGTTGAGGTTTTATATTTTGTGAGTTAGCGAATATTGGTTTTACGCATTTTTAGCACGATCAGAAACCCCAAAAATAAAGCAGTCGCTGTCGTTTGTGCAGGAGTAGACTTTGTACAAATATAGCGTATCAAAGAAATAATAACCCGTTCGTTATACGTAGAAGGATTAAGTGTTTGTTGTGTACGTTAATCCTTCTAAAAGAAAGCGGATTAACCATAAAGCTTCGGGAACAGATACAAGTTTATGGAAAGAGTGTTTTGAGGCCTCGTGGTCTGTAATATCGATTCCGGCTACTCAAGCTGCCATCAAACTTATCTTGACCTTTTGCATTTCTTTTCATATTTTCCTGACAGCTCGAGGCACGCCTGAACGGTGGTGTTATAAGCATGATGACGTTAAACCGGAAATTGCCACACTCACACATGCTTACTTGATATGCTACAAGTTTTGACTTGGGTTAGTGCAGCGATGTATATATTTCTGAGACATCAAAAAGGTAATCGACGGAGGTTCACGCCACAATGTGTCATGGAGGGGGCACGGACTGAAAAAGAATACAGTGTCCAGAGACATATTTATCTCTCGCAAATGACATATAAATGATGTGGTGTTGCTTGGAACAAAGAAGTCCGGACGGACCTTCCATACATCGCACTGTGACTCGTAGACCTTTATTTCATTAGCGTTTAGTTCTACACGATTAGGTACTGTACCCACTCGACTCACCCTCTTCTCACACTGCATCACTTAGGGGCGGTCGGGTAGCCTAGTGGTTAAAGCGTTCGCTCGTCACGCCGAAGACCCGGGTTCGATTCCTGACATGGGTACAATGTGTGAAGCCCTTTGCTGGTGTCCCCCGCCGTGATATTGCTGGAATATTGCCAAAAGCGGCGTAAAACCATACTCACTCACTCACCGCATCACTTAAGGCATTTCTACCACATTCAGCTGACGCGCAGCGATATAACTACAATACTGATAAGTTAAATCCAGCTAACTCACTCACTCCATCCCACTGGTCACCTCCGTCGGCTTGGAACTATCACATTACATAGCACAATATGTATATCAATGTAGATTGATATCAAATTGTTAACCACAAAGAACGCTTTTAGAATCTATTATCACGTTGTGAATAAAAGACCCCTGAAGATCCCGGGAAGAATAAGTCTTCAGCAACCCATACTTGCAGTAAAGGGCGACTATGACTTGGTCGATGGATGTCATCGTATCTCAATTACGTGGATCGATGTTCATGATGTCAATCACTGGATTGTCTGGTCCAGACTCAATTATTTACAGATCGCCGTCATATAGCTTGGATACTGTTGAGTTAAACAACAAACAAACAAACAAACAAACAAACACACAAATATAAATAAAAGCGAAAACCCTTACATAATCTGTTCTATGAACGGAGCGATTTTTAATGAAATCGCCTGTTTTCACTACTCCATCGCTGTCCGAGATATTATGCAGGTAACGGAAAAAGCCAAAAGAATCCGAATGGTATGATACCGGAAGTTGTAAATTGCTAACATCTGTAAAACACGGATCTAAACATGTTAATCGCCAAATCCAAGCACTGATGGACCTCAAGTATTAGTTCCTTATACGGAACATGACTTTTAACTGTCAGGTTTTTTGCTCCAGTAGTTAGATTACAGTTTATGTCTGTGCAGCAGAGTATTCGTCAAATCCTTTTTCGTTAGATGGAAAAGAGTTTTGAATAACCAAATTAGCGAGGAAAAGCTTAATCATTTTGTCCAACAGTCTATTTGATTATCTGTAGATGATACAGAATAGCACGTCCCTCTATAACTAAAGGGGCGCTGCGACCCGCGATTTAATGCTCATTTCAAACCTAGGCCCAGACTTTATACATAGAACCATGTACAAAATTGACATTGTCTTGTTGAAATTAAGGCAATCATTAAGTGCTTGATTGGCATACATTATTGGGGATAATGTTAGTAGGCGAACAAAGTGGGTTTGTAGCGCTTGCATCAATCGTGCATGGTCTTTGCTTTGACCCAATCCCATATCCCTTTAAGAAACCATCTTCGAAATTGTGACATGTGACTTAAACAAGGCATCGTGTAACGTCATGGATCGCGTGCACGACCTAACGTGTACAGCAAAGGAGCGACGGGATAACGGAATGGTGACCGCTATTCGTTGTTATGTTGTTGGTGGTTGTTTAACGCCGCACTCAGCAATATTCAAGCTATATGACGGCGGTCTGTAAATTATCGAGTCTGGACCAGACAATCAGACGCGTTTGGGATACGATAGCATGCATCAACCAAGTCAGCGAGCCTGACCACCCGATCCCGTTAGTCGCCTCTTACGACAAGCATAGTCGCCTTTTACGATAACACGTATTCGCCTTTTACGGCAAGCATGGGTTGCTGAAGATCTTCACGGGTCTGACCGCTATTCGATTTCCCAGACGTGTATGATGTGTGAAGCCAAATTCGGGCCCGTCGGATTATTGCGGGAATATTGCAAAAAAAAATTAAAAATGCGTAAAACAATACTCATTCACCCCACTATAGCCCCAAAGTCTTACTACTACTACTACTAGTACTACTACTATTGCTGCTACTACTACCACTACTACTACTACTGCTACTACTACTATTGCTACTACTATTACTACTACTACTATTGCTGCTGCTACTCCTGCTACTACTACTGCTTCTACTACGACTACTGCTACTACTACTGCTACTACTACTGTTACTGCTACTACTACTGCTACTACTACTAATATTGCTGCTGCTACTACTACAACTGCTACTAGTACTGCTACTACTACTGCTACTACTACTACTGCTACTACTACTACTACTACTGCTACTGCTACTGCTGCTACAATTAATCTTGAAATGAAAACAGTAAACGTGCATGCTGTGACGACCGTACGACAATACAGATATAAGACTGATTATGTCGAGAACTGTTTTCCGTACATTAACGTCGTTGATGACAACTCGCGGCGATTTAGAAGGGGATAAAAGGACTCACAGATAGTGATTATAAGATTAAAGGAAGCAATGTAGACAGTAGAACCAGAAGAATGGGTATTGCTTCCACAATGTACGAGTGCCTGGTAGACAGACCGTTCGTCACAGTCACACTGGATGGATGATTTTGAGACTCGAGTAATTGAGTGAATTGTCGTTTATGTGGTATAAGCAGAAATGGCAACGCCGCAGCGACGGAAATGTGGATAAAAACATGATATAAACCAATGTATCAGTGCACAGTGCCCACAAGCCACTGATCAACCTGAGTGTTCAGGAAGCACGGGTTAACCGTAACGTGTGTCGTTATATTGACTTGGTGGGGCGAGGGTCAATTGTTCCAAAAATAACTGAATACTATTTTACGCCGCCGTAGCAATTTTAGGTGTCGCTTCCTCCGACCAAGGCAAATAATGCAGCTAGGAAAATGATATTTTCCCTCGACAGTGTGTCTAGCACTGTTTATGAAAATACAAAACAAAAATCGTTAATATTCTGATAAACTTGAATACAAAACACGGCATGAAGACACTCTGAAATTTCAAAGATGGTAAATTATATTTCGAAATACCAACTGCTAAATGTGAAATAATCTTTTATCTTACAGAACCGCACGATACATAAGAGAATATTCTGAATCGATAATAATCTCTTTGTCATATGTTTTCATTCTTAAAATAATGGATGTTCAATACGTAATTTCACTCAATGAAGAAGCTTTAGAAATAGCCGTCGCTCATTATATGAAACAGTTTTTTTTTGTCGAGACTCGCCTATTAACAAGCATCTGTGGTATAACTGGACTATTGCTGAAAGTGGTAAACAACAAATAAACAAACAGACAATCCCATGAGGACAACATTTCTTTCAAAGAATGCATTCCATTCATCCTGGAGATTTGTACAAATCAATCGGTTCTCTGTATGTAACAGAACTTATTGCAGTCAGACTCGGGTATCGGTTCTGAAGTTTTGTTTAATGTTATTTCACGAATCATTATTCAAGTAATTAATGTTTTTATTGACTTTTTAACATTTTGTGTTTCTGTTTAAAAAAGAAAACTGTAATCGATTTTAAATGGGGAAGTGCGTGACGTTTTCTTAATCTCGTTTTGATGGAAACTTCAAAGGAATTAAAATCTATATAACCACGCTGCTTGTTCTAAATATTTACAAGAACATCAAAACAAACTTTGTGGTTAATGTTTATAGCCAGTCGGTAACCACAGCACTGTGCATGGCTGGTTTATAGGCTGTTTTTTTAAATAATGAATTATGCAACAGGTTTGCCTAGGAACAGTAAAAGTGATTTTCAGATGAACAATACCACCCCCACTCCCACTAGTCAAAGCCGGAGTTTACCGAAGGTGACAAATTGCATGTCGAGGGTTGCCGGCGTTTGCCGATCATGGCACCTCTGATGTGTCGGGCACTTACCCTGTTTGTCGAACATGTCACCATTGAGCGTCAATCAGATAAATCAAAGAAGAGCTAATATCAGTAACAAATAGCAACGTAATGGCGCGAAGTGTATTCGATTTTGTTTCGCGGTATCTATTTCCAATCTATCCTGGAAGAAATGTGTTAATGCTGGTGAAGCGATCCCCGTGAGGGCGTGATGATACCCGGACCTGTCACCTTTCACTCGGGAGAAGCCACACCGACACTTTCAAAATGGCGGATGCTTTTTGGGCAAGATGCGGTTTTCCTGCGAACTAATGCATGTCCTCTCAGACCAAGCCCCAGCCGCCACAACAAATCAGCATGATTTGCCACTTGTACCTTCAGGACAAACCCATCTAGGTGAAAGGATATATGTAGCTGTATTTTTATAGTTTGTGTAAAAATGTCTTATTTTGTAAATTATAGATAATTTGATGTGCGTGATTAATCTTGTTTTTCGAACCCAAAGGAAAGATGCATCATCCAATTACAATTATATTTAATTACTCAGGTGACTTCAAGTATTACGCATTTCGCAAATAATGTCCTTTAGGCTGGTGCATGTATGGTGTGAAATGACATATTGTCTTCTAGGCCGACAGGACGAAGGTATAAAACAGCTGTCTTCTGTTTTGAATAGATTGCCGCGTTTAAAGTATGAACCATCTGTCTTATGTTCATTTATTGTATAGACTCCGGCGTTTAAGGTATGAAACACCACTTATATTTGTTCACTTATGGTATATATTGCGGCGTTTAAGGTATGAAATATCCTTGTCTTGTGTTCACTTATGGTATATATTGTGGCGTTTAAGGTATGAACCATCGTTGTCTTGTGTTCACTTATGGTATAGATTACAGCGTTTAAGGTATGAAATATCGTTGTCTTGTGTTCACTTATGGTATATATTGCGGCGTTTAAGGTATGAAATATCCTTGTCTTGTGTTCACTTATGGTATATATTTCGGCGTTTAAGGTATGAAACATCGTTGTCTTGTGTTCACTTATGGTATATATTGCGGCGTTTAAGGTATGAAATATCCTTGTCTTGTGTTCACTTATGGTATAGATTACAGCGTTTAAGGTATGAAATATCGTTGTCTTGTCTTCACTTATGGTATAGATTACAGCGTTTAAGGTATGAAATATCCTTGTCTTGTGTTCACTTATGGTATATATTGCGGCGTTTAAGCTATGAAATATCGTTGTCTTGTGTTCACTTATGGTATATATTGCGGCGTTTAAGGTATGAACCATCGTTGTCTTGTGTTCACTTATGGTATATATTGCGGCGTTTAAGGTATGAAATATCCTTGTCTTGTGTTCACTTATGGTATATATTGCGGCGTTTAAGGTATGAAATATCCTTGTCTTGTGTTCACTTATGGTATATATTGCGGCGTTTAAGGTATGAAACATCCTTGTATTGTGTTCACTTATGGTATAAACTGTGGCGTTTAAGGTATGAAACATCGTTGTCTTGTGTTCATTTATTGTATAGACTCCGGCGTTTAAGGTATGAAATATCGTTGTCTTGTGTTCACTTATGGTATAGATTACAGCGTTTAAGGTATGAAATATCCTTGTCTTGTGTTCACGTATGGTATATATTGCGGCGTTTAAGGTATGAAATATCCTTGTCTTGTGTTCACTTATGGTATAAACTGTGGCGTTTAAGGTATGAAACATCGTTGTCTTGTGTTCATTTATGGTATAGATTACAGCGTTTAAGGTATGAAACATCCTTGTCTTGTGTTCATTTATGGTAAAGATTACAGCGTTTAAAGTATGAAATATCGTTGTCTTGTGTTCACTTATGGTACAGATTACCGCGTTTAAGGTATGAAATATCCTTGTCTTGTGTTCACTTATGGTATAGATTACCGCGTTTAAGGTATGAAATATCCTTGTCTTGTGTTCACTTATGGTATATATTGCGGCGTTTAAGGTATGAAACATCGTTGTCTTGTGTTCATTTATGGTATAGATTACCGCGTTTAAGGTATGATACACGCTATCTGCCATTCATTTATGTATAGACTTTAAGTATGAAGACTGCCTCCATAGTCTAGTGGTAGAGCGTCATACCAAAAAGACGTTAAAAGATGGTACTTGTTGTTACCATGTCTGGCACTCAGCACTAAGGGGCTAAAACAAGGCCTGGTCGGCTCGGAGTCAGTATACTGTCACACACACATACCATACACACATACTATAAAAGTGCAATACTCTTGAACGCGACGCTAAATCCCATTTCATCTCACCTTAAAGTATGAAAAATCGCTGTCTTGTGTTCACATATTGTACATTTTATCACTTATGCTATAGACTGCCGCGTTGAAAGTGTGAAACACCGCTGTCTTCTGTTCATTTATTGTATATTGCCGCGTTTAAAGTATGCAACGTTACTGTTTTCTGTTCATTGAATAATACTTTAATTCAATTAATTAAATTCAATTTAATTTAATTCAATAATGGTCAGATAGCCAATTCCCTTCCACCGATTTAAACTCCTGAGCTAGAAATAGAAAAAAAGCCGGTGTAACGGTCTCAGCTTTCTCATAGTGGATCTTTGCATACAAAAACCACGTCTCAATGATAAACTATGTCACAATTGATAGGGCACACGTTACATGCCAGTTTGTTGACATTTTGTACTTTTAAATAGTTCAATTCTACTAATGTTCATTGTGACTAGTTTGGTTGTGTTGACACATTCATTTCATTCATATTCATGTCACCTTTCATATTTAGATATATGCATAAAGATTCAGAGTGACATACAGCACTCCACAAGACTTTATAACGAGACGGATCTCTTCAACCTTCCAATAGTCAGTTTCCCTCTATTTTGAGCAATATTCTAGCAGTTTCAGTCTTTAATGGCATTCTCTTTCCACGATTTCAAAGAGCTTCATCCAACTCTTGTTCAAAAGTTACTACATTCTAGGCTTTAGTTAAGATTTCTAAAAGTTGTATGGCAGACACATAGAGGACAAAAGTTATGTCCGATGCAATTCCCCATTTTGACTTGTACCCTTATGCTTTAATTTGTTTTTCCCAAGAGCAATTGACTTGACTTTGCATGTGTTTTTGAAGGGTGCCACCGGTGTGTCAGGATACACTTCCCTTTTCGCGAAAACCTGGTTTCATTACTTTTCTGATACTGTGATCAAAGAATACATGTATATGATACAGTCGAAATCGTACAAAGGGTTAAAAAACAGTCGACCATCGTTTACAGTCTTGTGTCAAAAGACACGAAAGGATATTTCGAGCCCAAACCTAATATTTATAGAT
Organism: Haliotis rufescens; assembly: GCF_023055435.1. Taxonomy (NCBI): domain Eukaryota; kingdom Metazoa; phylum Mollusca; class Gastropoda; order Lepetellida; family Haliotidae; genus Haliotis; species Haliotis rufescens. The sequence goes on along the minus strand of NW_025963779.1, from coordinate 61,025,061 downwards.
AAGCTGATAAAGAGTTGAACTTTTTCGAAGGGACAAATAACAGTCATGCTTATCGATCATATGATATTTTTCAAAATCAAGAGACATTTCAAAAGTTTTGTGTGTCTGACATGGGAGTATTTTCAATTAATACAGGCATTACCCGTGGTGTAATTCTCTATAAAACAGAATTGTAAAACTCCAACACATATAAATAGTTAATAAGTCAATATATAATTACAACTGCAAAATCCTACTTTCAATGACATACAGTAAGATAATGTCGGTTTTCAAATATGATTTGACAGATAGGTCTAGACGCGATAGTGAATTCCGCCCCCCCCCCCCCCCCCCCTCACTTGTCTGTTCCGACATGATATGAACAATAAGATACAACTGTCAAACGTAACGTGAGAAATAGGACATGATATGTCCCACGAGGTCGCTGTGTACACACGTCATTTAGCATGTCATGCACGTGCTATCAATATGTCTGCTGGAAAGTTGAACCATGGGACTAGTATTATCACACTGTCGTTCCTTCTTATCGTTCAAAACAAAGTTTACGATTGTTCGAAGAGATATTCCTTTTAAAAATGATTAATGTATGTCACATATTATATTTAAACATCTAAATATTTTTTTCTTATTCTTTTTCCTGATACAACAAAAATAATGTCCTTGTGGGCAATGTCGTGCTTCAACTTTGAAAGGACATTGACTTTTGGTTGGATTTGAAAGTTGTGATGATGTTAAAATGTCAACGTTGAATCCACATCAGATATCAAACAATGTCGCGATTTAACGTTGAAATGACATTGACTTTTAGTTTTGGTTGGAATGGAAAATGGAAAGGGCGGCGTTGAATCCACATCAGATATCAAACAATGTCGTGCTTCAACGTTGAAATGACATTGACTTTTGGTTGGATTTGGAAATTGAAAGGGTGGCGTTGAATCCACATCAGATATGAATGTTAAATACCGGTAAGGTGTTGGTAGAATATTTGTTGCATTGGTGCTTTCAGCTCTATGGCACTATAAAATATCGCAAGGCCAATGTTCAATCACTGTTGAAAAAAATGTTACATTTCAGTATATTTTCAATAGCGAAAGGCCAATGTTGAAACAGTTGATGCAACTACTAAATTCTCTGAAATGTGATCGTCGATGGCAATTTACAAATAGACATATTCCATATACAGATACAGGTCATTATCGCCAATCGGTCGTATGTTGTCATGGATGATGGAGGAATATACACCAAACGTTCAGTTCCGACGATGACGATAAATCGCTGATGATATCTGTTTTACGGATAGACTGCGACTTTGGTATTTCAGTTATGTAAAGACGTATCGGCTTAATGTGGAAGGGGAGCCTAAAGTGATGAATGTCTCAGTCGTTTACCACTTTTAGAAAACCCCAGGATTCCAACCAATGATAATCAAATCCTGACATGACCAAGGGGTGCAACTCAGCACAGCGAATTTCGGCACATTAGACGAATGGGATACAAATGCGCCAGTTCACTTAGTGATAACTTACTAAACATAGGTTAGTGACCGGGAAACAATCAAGGGCAATCTCCTTTAAATCACATCTTAGTACGCGCTACTGCTAAATAATGATCTGAGGACATCACATTTCGGGTCACATCAGAACGACCTTCATCTGACCAATTAGAGCGTAGCTTACCAGATCGGGAAAGTGACAATCGGAAATTGTTTTCTAATCATGGTACCTCGAACGATAGACATTCCAAACATTTCTCTTTTTCAGTTTTCAAATTCTGAATCGAGAACAAAATGCGTTTCAAAGGGTAGTCTGGAATGGAAGTCGCCAGTTTGAAAATAGTGCCCTTAAGCTTCAGACAGCTGCTTTGCGATTGGCTAATGTCGACTTCATGGCAGTCATTTCATTGGATGGTCAAAGTTCGCGAAAGGTTGTTTTGACGTGACCTGTAATGAGATAATTTTGGTGTAGCGGTAGCGAGCAGTAAGATCTGATTTTAATGAGACTGCAACTCAGGGTCTCTTCTTAGGCACAGCCTTGTCGTTTGTCGACAATGACAAAAGTAATATCATTTCACTTACTGAGGGCTCCTGGTTAAAGGAAAATGTACAATTTCAAAGTCAATTTCAAATTGTACAAAGTGTTTTTCTAGGAAAGTTAAAACTTTCGTCTTGGAAGAAGTTTGAAGCTTTAAGTAATTCAAAAGCATTCAAAGAGACGAAAACGGAACGAACACTCTCAATTTTATGGACCAAATCTTTTGCCTGGCAATAACATTTCTAGTTATATTTGGAATAAGTAATTTTCAGAAAATTGAATGTGTTATCTTTAATTTGCAGTTACATAATTTTGAACGCGTAGCAAAATAACATTACATGGTATTTGTGCACTTCTTCTAAAAAAGTACGGAAAATGATTGATATATTCAAAATGTAAGTCCAATTGCACGCATGTTCTTTGTGAAGATAAAACATTTTAAGAATGGCTCTGGCTCGGAATATGAATACCAAAGTGGATCAGATATGGAGATGCAAACCTCTCAACGAATCAACATAAAAAGTCACATCCACCAATATGTTACATTTGACATTTAAACTTATATAGGGCAAAGTGCTTTGGGCATAAAATAAAAATATATGTTAATTTGTCATCAAATCTCTTTAGTTGCACGGTAGCCACAAAAAAATAAGTAGCCATAAAAGAAACCTGATAAGCATGTTTTAAGGGTACAAGTTTAAAAAAAACATAGTTTCGATTTACAAATTATTGACCTTTCATCTTGTAGTGTGGAAAACAGCTTTGGAGGGACCAGTTTTATTATGTTCACGAATCGCACCAGTTTCTGAAGGAAATGATATCGTTCAGTGCCTTTAGTTTGGTCAAAGCCATGAGTTCACTGGTCCTCGTATTGGTAGTTAATGCCATTTAGAGGAACTGGTCCTAAATAATTTACTTTTCTATGAAGCTTTTGTCTTCAATGGCACAGTTTCGGCAGACTGAGACGGTCTCATCCTTCACGAAATGACAGTAAATGCTTGCGTGCCGCGTGCTGCACGAGAATGTCTAAACTGTCACCTATCATTGTCGCCGACTTTAACTGTTTCACAGTAATGCAAGCTGTTGGGAAGAGGTTGGAACACATGTGCTTTTCCCCCTTAAAGAGAGCGCAAAAAAGATGGCCACTTCTGTGAAAATTGTGCGTGATTCTTTCAATGTGATTATGTCGCTTAAGAACTTTTTGATATGTATGCGCGTGACCATTGATGGTACTTTAATGGAACTTTAATATCAATTTTTCGCCAGTTCTGTACAACTTGATAATTGCACATTACATGTTCAAAGAAATTGTCAATTTAGATATTCGCTCCTGACCAAGTCATTGAAAAAAGATTAACTTAAGGTGAAGTGATTGTCAAAATAAATAGTGAAATGAAATGTCATTTCAGCTAAAGATGTAATTTACTACTGACTTAATGTACGTTGCCATGGCAACACAGTCGGGTATTAGTTGTTTCTTTTAGACTTGGAGTAAATCATTTGCCATGATGATAAACGGAGGTGGTGAAAATTGGGCGGATATTTCCATTGCAAGGGAATATTATAAAGTTCATTTCCTCATTTTCAGATAACGATGTGTAACAAATTCTATTAAATGTGCACACATTTGTGCACCTGTTTCGTTTCTCAGACAAAATGATCAAAAATCTTGCTTAAAAAACCTAATAAATGATAAGAGTTTGTTTCTTGAATTGTGATATTTCGTTTTCTCGTTCCGCTAAAACAAAAATCTATCGAAATAACCTCTCAGGTTTGAGAGTGACAAATCTTGTTTCACTACTGGAAAGTTTGGACGTGTCGCCATAATGGGGGTTCTCTAAGATCCTTTACGGCTCATACCAAGATGTCGTTAAAATGAAATCGTCACTATATTACTGATGGAACATGTTAGAATATGCCCATGGAGGTGGATTACCCTGAAATAACGCCGTTATATTCTTAAGCCCAGAATTTACTAAAGAAACAAATCAGTGTTATCATCGATCGAGAAGTGTTAAACGATACCATCCTTTTCCATCGTCATTTGCAGCGTACTTCTGCCGATAAAATCTAGCAGCACTGAGGTCATTACCGCTCGTTTAAGGTCCATGCTTAGTATGCGCTTCTTTCCGCGTAAACATCTTGTTGATGATTAAATTTTGATAATAGTTTTCTTTATAGGAAAAACTATGTGGTGTTTTATCTATTCTACAGTGCAGTCATCGTTGCCTAAACATTTCGCACTGTGGTAAATACGAAATAAGTTAACAGGTTTTTTTTCCGAATTGGTGAGGTTTTGCGCGAAAGCATGGCACTCGGGCCTGAGTGGAGCCGCTTGGGATAAAATCACAGCAGCAACTTATAAATCAAAAGATTCGTGGCGCTTATAAATTACTTGAAACTTTCATCGTCAAATACAGATAATGTACAACATGTGAGTGGGTTAATGTGAGTGATAATGCGTAAATATTAATATCTGATGGCGTTCAATAAGCTAATGTTCCAACCCACGCTCCATGTTGAGAGCCCACGTGACCGTCACTCCTGAATGTACGTCTCGTGAGAGACCCAGCTACTGGTCATCAAGCCGACACACACTGGATGATCAAATAATAAGGGGACTATACTAGAATTCTCAAGAATTCCGATAAATGTTAGCGTAGAATTGACATCTATAGTTTTTACAGAGAAACCGAGTCGGCAATAGTTTGACCATACAACGACGACAGAAATCGAACGCTTCTTTTCTCGATTACTGCCAGTGAAAATTCTATTTCCTATATTTGCCGATGCTCCAAATTCCGTGATTCATTGCCCAAAAGGTTCTTCAGAGCACATCTGATCGGATATACTGTATAGAAAACCCATCTTAATTCAAAGTCGCAAGGCCTGAGATAATGACGGCTATCGGGTTTAGATATGTTTTCGGCATCTTACCATTTGTTACACACCTAAAACAACACAAGGAATACTTAAACGTGCATTCTTTCATTTTTAAGATTCATTCAATCGTGCAAACGAATCTGCCTTTCGCAGGAATTTCTTATGATTACGGAATAAATTTTGTCGCTTTTATTTGACAAGACCATGGTTTCTCGACATTGATCAAAACAGAAATCTTGTACACAGGTATCTGTAAGTTAATCCTGGTATGTTAAACGTGCATTTGTATAATATATTTAACACATATCATTTACAGTAATCTTTTACATATTATGGAGGAGAGGAAAAATCCCGTACAGAATATAAAAAAACATGTAGTTATGTTGCGGACTTTTCAGATAACGGTATCACCTGGCTCGAATAGTACCTCATACTCTGCATCTGCATTGAAATGTGACCGGATTGTTTGAACCTGTAACATCTGCATTGAAATGTGACCGGATTGTTTGAACCTGTAACATCTGCATTGAAATGTGACCGGAATGTTTGAACCTGTAACATCTGCATTGAAATGTGACCGGATTGTTTGAACCTGTAACATCTGCATTGAAATGTGACCAGATTGTTTGAACCAGTAACATCTGCATTGAAATGTGACCAGATTGTTTGAACCAGTAACATCTGCATTGAAATGTGACCAGATTATTTGAACCTGTAACATCTGCATTGAAATGTGACCAGATTGTTTGAACCAGTAACATCTGCATTGAAATGTGACCAGATTGTTTGAACCAGTAACATCTGCATTGAAATGTGACCGGATTGTTTGAACCTGTAACATCTGCATTGAAATGTGACTAGATTGTTTGAACCAGTAACATCTGCATTGAAATGTGACCAGATTGTTTGAACCAGTAACATCTGCATTGAAATGTGACCAGATTGTTTGAACCTGTAACATCTGCATTGAAATGTGACCAGATTGTTTGAACCAGTAACATCTGCATTGAAATGTGACTAGATTGTTTGAACCAGTAACATCTGCATTGAAATGTGACCAGATTGTTTGAACCAGTAACATCTGCATTGAAATGTGACCAGATTGTTTGAACCAGTAACATCTGCATTGAAATGTGACCAGATTGTTTGAACCAGTAACATCTGCATTGAAATGTGACCAGATTGTTTGAACCAGTAACATCTGCATTTAAATGTGACCAGATTGTTTGAACCAGTAACATCTGCATTGAAATGTGACCAGATTGTTTGAACCAGTAACATCTGCATTGAAATGTGACCAGATTGTTTGAACAAGTAATTTCTGCCTTTAAATGTGACTAGATTGTTTGAACCTGTAACATCTGCATCAAGGAACCTTGAAATAAACGAGTGCTGCTGCTCATAGGCTTATAACGATGTAAATGATAAAGAATGTAATTTCAAGGAATTTCAAGTTAATGTACGTATTTTAATAAGATTGTTTCTCTCTAAAATTCAGTAGTGTAGACCGATAGGTAAGATTGTTTTGATTTCAGTGATCGTGTTGATAATATACTAAAAGTGCATTCAATGAAAGTTGTGTCAGTGTTTTCTGTTAAACTGTCAGTGTTTTCTGTTAAACTGGTTTATCACCCGTGAAGAATAGGTCTTCAGCAACCAATGCTTGCCGTAAAAGGCGATTATACTTTTAGAGGCAACTAACGGGATCGGATAGTCAGGCTCGCTGACTTGTGCATGTCATCGTATCCCAATTGCGGGAATCGATGCTCATTATGTCAATCACTGCGTGGCGTTAAACAAACAAACAAACAAACAAACAAACAAACAAACTGGTTATCAATATGTGGTACTGGTAGAATATAAATGCCAATAGTGTTGTTTCCAAATTTGGCCTCAAGAATCATTTTTCAAAATTATTTGGAAACTCAAGCTTGACTCACGTAGCAGAGTTGCTTCCAGCCCAGAGTAGACCGGAAACGTACATGAAGTAAGTGGGTTTTGTGTGACCCGATCTCTTCTTCTTGTATAACAAATAGGACACAGCCTTAGTTTCTGTTTTAACGAAGACACATATATGTATGTAATTGTTTCGAAGTTTTGATACCAATAGCTTGTTCATTTGAAACCTCATGCTAACGTTTGATGTCAAATTTGTTTAAGATCAACCGAATTTACTTGAAAACTCTTTTGACTTGGAATTACAGTATCCCTGTGGGGACTCCCCAGTTCTAATTTCGGAAAAGCGGCGGACACGAGGGGGAAGTTACACGGTGTAATTGTGACTGATTGTGTATCATCGAGCCACGATGGCGTGGTTCATTCCTCGTGCTGTCAACCACTGGTTTGGCAGACCCAGGCTGGATTGTCTCTTAGCTGATTAACTCTAATATTACAAAGCTACAAAGGTTTTCTGAAACACGGTTTCCGTCGTTGGTTATTCGGGGTTAGAAAAGCTCCTTAGAAGCCATACATGTGGTACGATGAGACTAAATGGACCGGGTTATTTCTCATAACCTTTTCTTGTCGGAACAATGGTTCTAAAGATCTGACGCTATTGTGCTACCTGTAATAACCGACGTTAAATAATTTCTTGTATCTTGTATCTCTAGGTTTTCTGAAACACGTTCTCCGTCGTTGGTTATTCGGGGTTAGAATAGCTCCTTAGAACCCATACATGTGGTACGATGAGACTGTAAGTCATTGAGGGATGTTGCTCATAATTTCAGTCATTGGTATTGTCTTCTTCACTCTCGATTAAACACAAGCCTCCCAGATATATATCATACATACATACATACATACATACATACATACATACATACATACATATATAAGTTAAAGAACATCCGATTTTTCATATCATAGGGTTAGATTAGACCCGACATGCAAATGATCTACATGTAAATAGGATCAGTGATATGTAAATAGGATCCCCTGTGATTTCCTTAAACTATTACACTGTAAATTTATTGTAGCTTCCTGTGTCCATTGTGTCATCTCTATTGTTACATATATTTCTCATTATCTTTTCTTGTCGGAACAATGGCTCTTAAAACTAACGTTATTGTGCTACCTGTATTAACCGACGTTAAACAATTTCTTGTATTTTGTATCACCGATTGTGGCGTTAAAGGTTGATCAGTGGCTTGTGGGCCCTGTGCACGGATACATTAGTGTATATCATGTTGTTATCCACATTTCCGTCACTGCTTAAAACACAGTAGATTTATCGCCAACATCACGTTCTCTCTTTATACACCACTCAACACACCTCCAGCAACTGACGCCACACAAGGTGTTCTTCTGCTACTGTACAATGTATATGTAAGCTCAGGCTGTCCCCCATCAGCTGGCAGGTGTTTAATGCGTGCCCATATATGGCAAAATGACACCTGTCACTCAGTTCACGCACACATTTCATAGAAAGAAAATATCACTCTTAACAACAAAGGATTTTATCTTTCATCTTCAACGAACATATTTTCAGGCTAATGGCGGGCTTCAATTTACCACTTAAGCATGTTCTGTTCATTAACATGGTTTCCACTGGTCCATTACATCGACGTATTTTGATGTTACATCTGGTACAACATGACGATGATGGAACGCAAATGTGTGAATAATGCAAAACTAATTTCTTGGCAATTGCTTGGAGAAACTGTTACAAAACGAATACCTTGTTTGTCGATATCTTATACATTCTCTAAAACACACATGCCATTGTTTGACCTAATCTCCTATGTTCATACTGAGCACTAGCTTTTTCACTTCTTTTCCAAGAGATGAAAATCGAAATAAAAGTTTTACACACTACATTTTTAAGATATACGTTGCTTAATTTCAAATGTTTGATTTACGATGATTCTTGTGATTCATCACTGAATTTCTGTTAATTGTTGACATTTGCACACTTTGCAGCTATGGCAGTCAATTGATGTTTCTCGGCCGCTTCAGTAGAGACTAACATAACAGTAAACATAACCAACTCATTTCAATAAGAGATGACCCCATGGATATAAGGGTGCGTTTTAAAACATTAGTTCTGTGTAAGGTTACCTTTCAGTCACCCGATTTTTCAACTTTCTTTCCCCACACATTACATGTTTTTATTTGTAGATATGAGGAATCGTAAGGTTTTTTAAATCAGAGCGGAAATTAAACATTTCATCACATTTATCAGCGCACACTCTAAATTTGAAAAAAAATGTTAACATAGTTGTCTTGTGTTTAGTTTGATTTTTTGTCAAGACGGACAATTAATTGCAACCCACAACCAATTTCCGGAGTTTAATAATCTCACCTTCAAGACCCCAGCATCTGCGATATGTTTGATGTAAGGACCTCGTTTTAACTTAATCGATCAAGTAAAACGGAATTGGAGTACCGACAAATTTTCGGTGCTATGAGTTTTACATATCAAACAATTTGTTTAAATGCGAATCTCAATTTCCACTTTCGACAAAAATTGGATAAAACAAAATTACCTTTTCCCCGGCGAAAAACAGAGCAACACACGTGAGTATTCCTTGGGATCGAACTCGGGAATGTGGTAATTGTTGAAAGTTGCCCGATTAAGATGTTCAGCAAGTGTGTCCTCTCTCTTGCAAAGCCAGTCTGCGGTGTTCAATACTCGTCAGTCCCTGCAGCAACCGAGAGGACTTATTTACAAGTGCGCACAGTGGCCGTCAGTCCGATCTTCTCATTTCTTAATAACACCACTGTCAAACTTGCTCTTGTCGCCGACGCGCTGGTCATGTGACATGTGTAATCACGTGACGTGTCGCCGCATTCGCGCTTCCGGTAACGTCCACGGATGCCACCTCAAAGCTTCTTTGCATGAGGTAAAACCATACCCAGTCAGTCAGTCTTTGCATGAGGCATGTTTGCCAGGATTTCAAAATGTCATTAACCGGGAACTTTCATGTATTTAATAGAAGGGTATTTGTACCGATTTATAATTGTTTAAGGTTGTGATAGACAATGCTCACCCTTTTCACGAACACCTGGTGTCATCACTGAGTGATTCACATACTTTTCACCGCTATTTTGCCTTTAACGCCCAACGGAATCTGTTTGGCCGGATAATCAAGACTGTTTTTTTCTCTGGCGTTTTATGTATTATTTGTTTTATATAAATATACTGTTTAAAAAAGTATAGGATCGAGACATGAAGATGGTGTTACCAAGTTTTAGAACCAAGATAAGTATTGACGACAAACATCCTGACCCGTGAAGATTCGGGTTAGAATTTGTCTTCAGCAACCCATACTTGCCGTAAAAAGCGACTATGCTTGTCGTAAGAGGCGACTAACGGGATCGGGTGGTCAGGCTCGCTGACTTGGCTGATGCATGTCATCGTTTCCCAATTGCGTGGATCGATGCTCATGATGTCAGTCATTGGATTATCTGGTCCAGACTCGAATATTTACAGACCGCCGTCATATAGCTGGAATATTGCTGAGTGCCTCGTTAAACCACAAAAAAAAGACAAAAAGACAAGCATCCTATACAAAAACGTTTTGATGTCTGTAAAACTCAACACCAAAACACATCCTATAATTGGCACGTGCCTCACGCAGTAGCGCCACACACATGCGAAAGGTGTCATTCCCGATTTGGATACTCTCAGGAAGTTCGAATAATCTAAGTCATGATTTCAGTCAATCTTATTGATTCGTCTCATCATACAGTGGTTTACTTGATTTCATTCATTGTTTGTGTGTGAATTACCGATACAGCGTCTCCAACCCGCAGAGCGTCTACGGGCATTTGGCATTCTGAAAACCAACAGAAGTCAGCGTGCAGTGCCCAAAACGTTCATTGTTCTACAGTATGTGATGAGCAGACGACAGAACGGGCAACAACAAACCGCAAAAATTGACGATCGAACCCATTCAGGGCGTCCAAGGTCAAAGACAAGTGTACATAATCGATTGATCCGAAACAAGGCTCTACGAAATCGAGCTCAATCGGAGAATCAAATAGCTGAAAACTTCCATCAGGCTACTGGAGTACGAGTTACGGGTCAGATCGACGGCCGCCCCTTGCGCTGCCCCTCACAAATCGCCATATTGCCAACAGACGGATAATCGAGACTTGTCATCTTCTGGCCTTGACGTTTGACAGTTACACCACGATGGCCTGTGAAGCGAGCGCACCCAACTCTCTTGGCATCCTCTTAATTTGTATTGGCATCCGGCGAGCCAAAACAGGGTTGGCACGTTCGAAATCAGCCAGACCGTATATTTTGATCACTCACACCTCACTTCATTCGACGATTACGACAAGGATGTGTGCTGTGTGGCTGTGTTTGCTGTGGCGCCTCATCCATTCATCGGTTATCCTCATCGGCTCTTCATGTCACTTCTAGGGGCTACGGATCAAATCCTTCAATGTCGGCCAATGTACGCAGTGGGATTCACAACGCACTTCCACATCTGACCCGTGAAGATCTGGGTTAGAAAAGGTCTTCACCAACCCATGCTTTCTGTAAAAGGCGACTATGCTTGTCGTAAGAGGCGACTAACGGGATCGGGTGTCCAGGCTCGCTACTTGGTTGATGCATGTCATCGTATCCCAATTGTGTGGATCGATGCTCATGAGGTCAATCACTGGATTGTCTGGTTCAGACTAGATTATTTACAGACCGCCGTCATATGGCTAGAATATTGTTGGGAGCGGCGTTTAACAACAAGCAAATAAATAAATAAAATAAATAACTTCTTCATCGACGATTGGCCACACGTCATGAAATATTTTAAAAATCTATAAATCCCACTGCACACCTTGTATACTTTTCTAAAAGGTCGTGTAGTGTAACCAGTAGTAACATAGAACAAATGGTGGTGAACAAATGTGGGGAATAGCAACGTCGGTACCGTGGTCCTTTTCTGCCAGGGAGCCCCACAAGGCAGTATTTATCTTTTAATAATTTTTTAATTTGAAGTTTACACGATATACGGCTTTTCCATTGGACGAGAGGTCGGTCACATGACTGCGAAATTGACGTTCATAAGTGTATGACACAATTCATACATTTTTCACGAACCCGTGTTCTTGAAATGACGTAAACACTGATGGACTACTTCCACATTCCTTGGGAAACCCCTGGGAATTCCCTAGCACGAAAACATACATAACTGTTCTTTCTGGTTATTTAGAACCTTTAATCTTGGTCTCAGCGTTTAGTATACATTGAGAAACGTCAGAGAGTTTGAGTTTGAATATCCTCGCTACGGCCCATCCAAATGAACAAACGAAGAAATGCACCTCAAAACTATCGTAGTATCGACTCGACCCGTGTCTAGGCTGACAGTGACCGTCTCCAGCAATCTACGATTTTACCTGAGTGTCTGCTTGACGCATCTTTAATCACATTTAAATGATCGGCCAGTTGATCAATGATGACTAACAAATGTCACCGCCACAAGTTCATTAACAACTTCGGAAATCTCTCGCGTCACGTTTATCGTGTCGGCCATTTTGACGTCTTGTACTTGATGTAAATGTATTACGACGCGCTGTCATTGTGACTGACTTACTGAGATAGTTCTCATCTTATGGTGATATTATCTGAACACATGTGTTGTGTAAGATAATCCTGAAAAGCTCTTTTTGAGGAACTATTTTATTCCGCGAAGACCTATTCTAACCCGGATCTTTATGGGTCGCGTATCGTAAGAGGCGATAACTTGTATCGGGTGGCCAGGGGACGGTCTGTCAATGTATGTATGTTTGTGTGTGTATCTATTAAAGTGTGCCTTGGCCTGTCAATATGAGTGTGCCTTGGCCTGTCAATATGAGTGTGCCTTGGCCTGTCAATATGAGTGTGCCTTGGCCTGTCAATATGAGTGTGCCTTGGCCTGTCAATATAAGTGTGCCTTGGCCTGTCAATATGAGTGTGCCTTGGCCTGTCAATATAAGTGTGCCTTGGCCTGTCAATATGAGTGTGCCTTGGCCTGTCAATATGAGTGTGCCTTGGCCTGTCAATATGAGTGTGCCTTGGCCTGTCAATATAAGTGTGCCTTGGCCTGTCAATATGAGTGTGCCTTGGCCTGTCAGTATGAGTGTGCCTTGGCCTGTCAATATGAGTGTGCCTTGGCCTGTCAATATGAGTGTGCCCTGGCCTGTCAATATGAACATGTTTAATTTGGTTTATTATTTTATATTTTATTAATTAATAAAAGCGAAAAGACCCTTTCCATATCCAATAGAAATCTATGCATAAAGCAGAGTCGATTGTACGATTCCGACTATATCATGAGCATGTGTTTATGAATCACTATCAAGTAGTAATGATGCCAGGTGTTCGCGAAAAGGTGAGCGTATCTTGCCCCATCGGTGGCACCCGTCACAAACACTTGCAAAGGCAAGTCAATTGTTCACCCGAAAAATTACGGGAACATATGGTACAAGTCAAAAGAGGGAATTGCATCGGACATCATTTTTGTTGCTGATGCGTCAAATTTGGAAATGTCCTCCACATGTCTACCATAGAACTTTTTGAAAGCTTTACTGATGCCTTAAATGTTGTAACCTTGATCAAACAACTTCTGAGCAAGAGTCGTATGACTCTCTTTAAACTCTTGGTAGAAAGAGCATGCTCGATTGTATCTCAAAAGTTGTGAATGAGTGAGTGAGTAAGTTTGGTTTTACGCCGCTTTTAGCAACATTCCAGCAAGATCACCAGAAATGGACTTCACACATTGTACCCATGTCGGAATTCAAACCCGGGTCTTCGGCGTGACAAGCGAACGCTTTAACTACTACCCAACCGCCCCCAAAAGTTGTGAAACACCAAAGGCTGGAGCTGCTGAAAGCCATTGAACAGTATTTGAGTGATATGACGGCGCGTCATAAGTGATTCGGGTCTAGAAACAATATCAATGCGATTATGGAATTCGAACCCACGAGCATCGGTTTCCGGCACGGCGAGGGACGCGACTCTGGATAGTGAATTGCAGCGTCTTAAACGACTGGGGCACCCGTGTGGCAGAAGTCATATATAATACTTGCATCAATATGTGTGTGCTGGACACGATGATAATCCCCAGCGTGACAATCAAGGTATCGTGGGGTAGCCTAGATTGAAAACGTGTTTTCGTAATGCCGCTTAAACTGGGTTCGAGTCCCCACAATAACACATTTTATCAATTCAATCCAACATGCCCACGCTAGACATTGCATACTGTTGGCGCGATCATTCAATCAATAGTACTTCACGAAACAGTTATTATCTTGTCGCGTTGCAATGCCAAATGTCGTCGTCTGTGGGGCCTCTTCTACCCATCACAAGCAGGTGAGGTATCAGTATCGTGACTCTCATGAACATATATGGGGAAGCACATGCACAATTTCCCCCTCATTCAGAGATGCGGAGGAGTGAATTTGATGGCATATTCATCACTGTACGACTTCAACAATTCTAAATTGTTTTACAGTGTCCACAGTGTCTCATTACAATGATGTCATATAACTGTAGTGTTATTTTCAATATTTCTTCTGGAAAATCGTTTTCTTGGATTAACGCAGTCCAGATTAACGGAACCAAGAATAAAGTTGAACAGGTTATCGGGGCCCAGACTTATAGAATCCAGAATAATGGAGTCCAGAGGAGGCCCGAGGTCCAATTTAATTGGTTTTAAATTAACGGGGCCTAGATTAACGGCGTCCAGATCAACAGGGTCCTGCGAGACGAGCCGCCCCAAGAATATAGAACTGATGTTACAGCGTTCGTTAGACCCTCCTGTATTATTTTTCACGAATGCACGAACGCGCAAACACAATTAACTGCACATATGTCGAAATGAAAAAGGCGGTTGCGCGTGCGGTTTGAGATGTCGTGGTTACAAAACTTGATATCCCTGGTGAACGAATCACTCTGAGATGCGCTATGACAACGGAATAGTTCCTGTTGATAGGAGCTTTCAGCTATTTGGCCGAAATTGTTCGTGGAAATTAGACCATAAACAGGACTAGGTTTCTGGCACGGCAAAGGGACGCAACTCGGGATAGTGAATTGCTTTCGGCCCCCATCCTTTCTCTGTGAATGACATATTGTTTGTTTGTTGTTTAACGCCGCATTCAGGAATATTCCAGATATATGACGGCAGTCTGTATATAATCGAGTTTGGATGACCTATAGTTAGTCAAATTTAGACTAGACAAACCAATGGCTGACGATCTATGTCGTCGGGACATGATGACAAACAGTCAGCCCTGTACTGTAACGTGTCGATCCTCATTAGACGGCTCTGACGACAAGCACCGGCGTAAAAGTACTCCTAATCCGTAGAACAATTGTCAGGAATTGAGTGTACTGAGTAAAGTCAACTGAGTATAGGATCAAGTTACTTGATTGATAAATGGTAGTGCGGTGTAACCAGACTGTGATTACCAGAGCGTCTCTCACGGCATAATTGTATGAGATACCAGAAGCCGTCTGTTAAGAACAGAATATCCAAGAAAGCCCACGAGATCCGGTGATCAGCATATTCGTCGTTATTTGAAGTTTACGAGCCGCCGACAGTTGGAATATATAGGATAGAATCAAATAATCGACCCGATTTTAAGATCTCATTGTTCACTAAAACAGTACAGATGTAGGTGATTTTAAAACAGTACATCGAAAATAGCAGTATAATAAATCAGTTTTATATACTAAAACACAATTTTGTACACCAGCATGTATGTGTATGAAGATCCATGTCAGCAGTTGTTTTCAAATTGGCAGAAAACTGGTCAACTCGACATGTTTGTACTCACAACTGCTCGAGGAATGTACTTTTCAGTTGCTAATATTGTGGATGATGGACATACATAGAATTACTTGTGATGTAAACTGACGTAGGAACGGTACCAAACTGAAATTTGGACCCGTTAAGTCCGAACCCCGAGGAGTGTTACACAATGTGCGGAAGAGAGTCAGACCTCCTGCCACCACCACCCGGGAAACTCTACATGCTTATCCTCCACCTGAGCAACGATATTATCACTGTGACGTCATCAGCTAAGTCATCCTGTCAGTCGCTATACTGATTCGACGCAGTATCAGAACGTTCAGACCCCTACGAGACGTAACACTGACAATACAAGTATGCTTATGTTGTATTTCTTCCAAGTAAGGGTAAATGATGCACATAAGTCAACAACTGTTTCAGTCCTATCACAGCGGGACAAGTGCAGTCAATATTCTTGCCCATGGATACGAAACAGTGACTTGCATGATGTGGCACCTTAAAATGGAAGATTTGAAATGATTATTTTTAGATGAGTGTTCCAAGCGTACTGTCTCTCATGCTCATGTCTCGATGTCAAAGATTATGACTCACGAAATACTCTGTATTGATGAGGATGGCCATATTGCAGCCAGGACATTTTTATGAGGATAGAATTTTTTTCAAGCAGATGGAGGCTGAGTTTTTTTTATTTACACAAAACTATGAACTGTGTTGTTTTTTTCTCTCTCTCTCCCCCCCCCCCCCCCCCCCCCCCCCCCTCTGTGAATGACATATTGTTTGTTTGTTGGTTGTTTAACGCCGCATTCAGGAATATTCCAGATATATGACGGCAGTCTGTAAATAATCGAGTCTGGACCAGCCAATCCAGTGATTGCTATTATGAACATCGATCCACACATTCGGGATCGATGACCTGCATCAATCAAGTCAGCGAGCCTGATCACCCGATCCCGTTTGTCGCCTCTTACGACAAGCATAGTCGCCTTTTATGGCAAGACCTTTTCTACTCCGGATCATCACGTGTCGGAATGACATGTGAGTGAATGTAAAGGATGGATGCTCCAGCTTTCTGATGACGCATTTATTTATATAAGTCAAATGTTTTTTTCACAATTTAAAGAGATTAGAACTGTTGTTTTAACACATACATACATGTACGTACTACAAGCAGATGCACTCGACTCCGTTATGAACCACGTCACACTTGATGGGGTACACGTTACAAGCCATTTTGTTTTTCCAGGTGTGAATTTGTGCTTGGACGTGAGGTACTTTTAAATAATTTCATCCTAAAAATATTCATCGTGTATAGTTGTTTTCTAACATGACTTTTTATAATCATGTCACCACCTCACCTTTTTCATATTTAGAATAACAAACTCTCCACAACACTGTATGACAAGACGGATCACTTCAACTTTCCAGGGGGCACGGGTGGCCCAGTCGTCTAAAGCGCCGCGATTCGCTGTGCAGAGTTGCGTCCCTTGGGCACGCCAGAAACCTATGATTGTATGTTCGAATCCCGATTCACCCCGATTATGTTTCTAGGTTTGTCAGCACCATACCCGTGCTCGTGGGTTTCACCGAAGTGGTAAACGTCTGAGACCTGCATCACTTCGGGCATTCCTCCCACATTAAGCTGACACGCCGTGATATAACTTGAATACTGTTAAAAGCGGCGTTAAACCAAACTCACTCACTCACTCCTTCCTTTAAGCTTTTCTCAAAGAAATATTCTGAATTATTAGGTTGCTGTTCGGTCAGCACCATTACAATTGAAGTATATTAGGATGACCTATAGCTAGTCAAATTTAGACTAGACAAACCAATGGCTGACGATCTATGTCGTCGGGACATGATGACAAACAGTCAGCCCCGGACTGTAACGTGTCGATCCTCATTAGTCGGCTCTGACGACAAGCACATGGTAGGAACCGGCGTAAAAGTACTCCTAATCCGTAGAACAATTGTCAGGAATTGAGTGTACTGAGTAAAGTCAACTGAGTATAGGAACAAGTTACTTGATTGATAAATGGTAGTGCGGTGTAACCAGACTGTGATTACCAGAGCGTCTCTCACGGCATAATTGTATGAGATACCAGAAGCCGTCTGTTAAGAACAGAATATCCAAGAAAGCCCACGAGATCCGGTGATCAGCATATTCGTCGTGATTTGAAGTTTAGAGCCGCCGACAGTTGGACATATATGATAGAATCAAATAATCGACCCGATTTTAAGATCTCATTGTTCACTAAAGCAGTACAGATGTAGGTGATTTTAAAACAGTACATCGAAAATAGCAGCATAATAAATCAGTTTTATATACTAAAACACAACTTTGTACACCAGCATGTATGTGTATGAAGAGCCATGTCAGCAGTTGTCTTCAAATTGGCAGAAAACTGGTCAACTCGACATGTTTGTACTCACAACTGCTCGAGGAATGTACTTTTCAGTTGCTAATATTGTGGATGATGGACATGCATAGAATTACTTGTGATGTAAACTGACGTAGGAACGGTACCAAACTGAAATTTGGACACGTTAAAGCCCCACCCTGACTATAAATAGCCCGCAAGGTGGCGGTGTTTCAGTTTCGAACAATGACTGACAATGTAAACACAACCGAGTGTCGGGAGACGTTTTTTGAAAACCATACGGGAACAAGATCACCATTGACCGTCAAACTTCGTATCAACTTGAATGACAAACCATGGATACAACAAATGGCTCCATATCAAGATATAAGTCAATAATTTTTCTATAGTTTTATCCTAAAAAATCGAATCGATCGTGTTTAGCGTCTGCATCGATCACAGTGGGCGGAGCTTATTTACGTTTGCGCTATAAATAGCAAAGCACATGGTCATGTGTACATGTGGCACATTTAATGCATTTGTGGTCAAAGTGTATTGCGTTGTATATTTTTACGGCAGAACAGCAGCAGAACATCAGTTTCAGTTAATGTAACAGTAACGATACTTAAATACGAAATTGACGACGCGATTCTTTCAGTTCAATCCGAAAATTACAGATATTTGTTTAGTTTTGGTCATTTGCATTCAACAGTTAGATTTGTGCCACACAATAATCAGTTTATATTCATAAAACGTAAATTGTTACAGAGATGTTTTAACTAGTGTTTAGGAAGGGGCCTAATTTGAAGCACCAGAAATTGCGCCAATATTTCTCAGCTTGACTACAATGGATGAATTACGTGTATCAACATAACAATGCACATAAGCAACTGGTCAATAAGTAACTGAATATACTTGATGTTTTGGCCTACAGAAGGCGTATCCGGATAATATTGTACTTACGATAAACGAAAACTCCAATACACATATTCCAAGACAACTTTAATTATGAATTTCCTTTTCTTTCAAAGAATTTTCACACACAAAACTGAGTTTGATCATTAGATCCACACTGGTCCCATGTATTTTTTGTTCGGGGTATTTGGATACACTTCGCGCACAAGTTTTAAAATACAATCTGGGATCCCTTTCCCGTTTTGTCCACACCAATCCTTCATTTGCTGCAACGTATAATTCCGTTTCTTCAAGTCCAAGTATCTACGATCTCTCCAAACACTTCGTTTATTTAGCTCAGTCCAGAAACACTGTGTTCGAATCGACGAATTTCTGCAACATGGTGGCCGCACCATTCCCTAACTGCGATTGTCTGTGCCGTGTCACGCATGGTTGACAAAAGAAGTATGAACATACATATTCGGCTTTATCTGGTTCCACAATGAAATCTCGCTGTCACACTGATTCACTACTCTCAAGAATCGGCACTGAATTTGTCAAAGTTTCTGTTGCACTTGCAAGGGCGGGAAGAGAGGCGCCATCTTGTCGATTCGAGTTGTGAATCGGAATGAAGTCATCTTGAATTGGAACTTTCTCCACGATAAAGTCACCAATGTCACAATCGAAATGACCAAAGGCTTCCTGATTATCTCCAACATCTCTTCGTCAAATTAGGATTTACATGAAAATGTTTTGTTGCTCATATTGAAGACAAGCGAAATTGCAAAGTTCTTGTCAGTTGTAAGCAGCAACTCGATGCACTCATGGGGCGTGGTTGCTAGGAGATCGCGAGGTCAGAAAGGGGAAAACAAATAGTTTTATAAAGAAATCCGCAGTGCAATCCCAAAGTCCCATGTACGGGATATTTTTGAATAATAATATTCACGAAAAAAAATCTTTTCTAAAAGTGCAAATTACTTTATTAATTCATCCCAAGGTCGTAACCCTGATCACGTGGTGGGTATTTGGAAGGAATCTTGTGATGAAGCCGTGAATAAGGCCGTGTGTATAACATTGTTGAATTCAACTGACCATGAAGGTTGTTGAGGCACATTATGACAGATGCTCGTCATGGATGGAGAAAAAAATGTATCTGAGAGAAACATTGTTGCTTTGAGCTTCGCGACAAAACATGTGTTCATGCCGAAGTAGTTTAGATGAGAGGATGATCTGTGCAGCCAGCGACCTGAATAAGCTTGATGAAAATAATGTTGAAACCCTTTTGATCGCACATGACAGAATTAATGTGAACAAATATTTATTTGAACATCGTTTCGAAGTCTGTGAGGCTGTCCTTATTTTAATATTCTTATTTCCATTGCGACGTGAAATAATATAATGTTTCGTATCTTAATTTTGCTGCCGCTGTGGAAAATTGCGCACCGATCTATTAAAAGAAATACTACTAGCTCAACTTTATAAAAGAACCAGATCAACTTTATCTTTGTTCCGTTGTTTATTAAAAATTCGCTTCATAATAAACAAATTCATAGACTAGATTCTAGTACCAAGTGTTTAAACTTTTTTTTTAAATGTCATAAAATAACTTACACAATTATTGAAAGACATGTTTTGATAAGTAATATATATTTTATCTCGTCCGGCCGCTCTCTGGTTAGTTTAGGCTTGAGGGGAGAAACACATACAAAAAATATTGATGGCCTTATGCAAATGACACTTGGCATGCCAATCAAGAGGGATCTGGGTCACTGGGACCCGCCAAGTTTCACGGATCGAGTTACTTCGGCACGATGAGCTTCATCGGACAAGTGTGACTTTGCCAAAATACATTGCTACTGGGCAATGAAAAAATGTCACGGAAACGACAAAAAACTACTTTGATCACGTGAAAATATTTTTGACCATTACCAGGGTTTTTTACACGATCGTTGTCATCCAGATTCCAGATGAAGGCAAGACGAACACAACGAAGAAAAACACTGTTGAAATCACCGATTACCGTGTATATGTGAGAAATGCTATTTATAAACTGCAGATATACCGTACACCACAGGATAACGATTGGTGCCGTGACACATATTATGTTTTTTTTGTGTGTTCAATTACACTGTTCATATTCATCACGACAAACGTATTAATTCGTTGTCGTCGGGAGATCTAGAATAGCTCAGAACAAGAACGTCTATAATTTCTGTGTTGGACTGCGTTTGATATATCGTGGACATTCCGCGGTATCATTTTATGAAGATGTGAAGACGACATGGCAGGTAGGTTTTGAAACCAAAGACCTACGCGTTTGTTGAAAAGTCTTGGAATCGTTTGATAGATATTTATTACCATTAAAACTTACGTCCTTGTTGTCAAACGGCCCACGTGGGTGGGTGATTACATGACGTCACCCGTTTACGCAATAACCAATGAAATGTGTGTGTTATCATGACGTCATATTGACCTGTCAGATCACTCGTATAAGCTCCGCCCACTAGAGTGCGGTAGTTCCTACCGCAAATGGGGCTTAACCCCGAGGAGTGTTACAAAATGAGCGGAAGAGAGACAGACCTCCTGTCACCACCACCCGGGAAACTCTACATGCTTATCCTCCACCTGAGCAACGATATTATCACTGTGACGTCATCAGCTAAGTCATCCTGTCAGTCGCTGGACTGATTCGACACAGTATCAGAACGTTCAGACCACGACGAGACGTAACACTGACAATACAAGTATGCTTATGTTGTATTTCTTCCAAGTAAGGGTAAATGATGCACATAAGTCAACAACTGTTTCAGTCCTATCACAGCGGGACAAGTGGAGTCAATATTCTTGCCCATGGATACGAAACCGTGACTTGCATGATGTGGCATCTTAAAATGGAAGATTTGAAATGATTATTCTTAGATGAGTGTTCCAAGCGTACTGTCTCTCATGCTCATGTCTCGATGTCAAAGATTATGACTCACGAAATACTCTGTATTGATGAGGATGGCCATATTGCAGTCAGGACTTTTTTTATGAGGATAGTATTTTTTTCAAGCAGATGGAGACTGAGTTTTTTTATTTACACAAAACTATGAGCTGTGTTTTTTCTCTCTCCATCCCCCCCCCCCCCCCCCCCCCCCTCCTCCCAATTGTTTTGAACAATATGTTGTTTCATAATATCAGTGCGTGCCAGCTCATCCAAGCCGAACGACAGAAAGGTCATACAGATTAGAGAATTTAATATAAACCCGTTAGCATGCGTCGTGCTTACACCAATATTCGTAATCGAGTCGATACTTGGATTCCATTTCCTGATCAGCAGATCCTGTCACAGCTAAGGGCCTAACTTTTCAGAGCGAATTGCGGAGTCGTTGACCAATGGCTCAGACATTAACATGGTATATGGTAATTTTAATCATGTGAAGAGTCCTTTGAACCAAAGCGATCCAATAATGGTGAACCTATGTTCCTGTACCAAACTGCGAAAGAAAGTATACACCATTGTTTGTTGGTGACTGAAAATGAAACAAACAAGAAAAGATTATTCGATGGTAATGTATTGATAGGATATTACGTGCTTTGAAACTTCAAGTTGCAGTGTTTCACCGACTGCTTTCAGCCTGTAATTATTGGATAAAATCCAATTTCCAAGTGGGTACTTTATTTTGCCCGGGTGTTTACTCTGCTATTAAAGCCATCGTTGATAATTTAACCTTTCTTTTTCTGGAACGATTATTATTTTACTTTGTATTATTCTTGAAAAAATATTATTCAGAAGCAAAACTAAGAAAGATTAGAAAAAGACATTTAAAAGTTATACGTCATTTATTCGCGTGCATGGCATGGCTTGACTCTAGCGCACTCAATTTTAATACACTAAAAGTTTTCACTTTTGAAATATCAGAGGAATTCCATGCATTTGGAGCCATTCCGATGGAAGTTATCCATGTGATTGACACATCTCTCCTGGTAACGCCAAGTTTTACTATGTAACAAACGACGAACAAACATACACGACCTCTTCAGGAACAAACATTATATACACTTATATTCCTACATGATATTCATGTCCTAAATGACACTGTCATAATCTGGAACATTACCGATACATTACACAATATTCTGGTTTCAGATCATCGTGTAGTGTGTCAATTAGCCAAGAACTCATTACGTTTTCCCCTCGGGGTAGAAGAACCAGCTCCAATTGTTTCCTGCTCTGTAAGGATCCGGTGATGAATATAGCACTTATTATTACCAATTATACATGTGTTTCGGTACTTTAGGGCACTTCCCAATTTCCATGTAAATGAGCTTAAGAGGTTTTTGCTTCTGTGAATGCATTTACTTGTGGTGCAATTAGAAAACCATCTCGTTTGATTTATTGAACACAAACAATTTACGATTTCTTCCGCGTTTGTTGCAACTGTATAACAGACTCGGAGAATAATGAAGACTGTTATAGACAGAAGGATTACAAAAAACACTATTTTATATCTCCATTTTCGAGTAGGTTTTTCTCCAGATCCGTGCTTTGGAAGTTTAAGAATTGAAAAGCTATCAATTGTGTTACGGCAGTTAGTGCTAGAATGTAAATAATCAACCAATTGCATGCAGGTTTCTGGTTTACGTATTTGTTTTTTGTTAAGATAAATATGATTAACTTTTTCTTTCCAAGAACTACACATGAATAATCTTTATACGCAAGGTTATACACGACTAGCCGGCAAGACATCGATAACAAGCACAATGTTGAAGGATTCAAAGTCCCCACATGGGTACTATGTGTGAAGCCCGTCTCTTGTGTCCCCTTCTGTGATATTGCTGGACTATTGCTAAAAACGGCGTAAAACCAACTCAATCACTCACCATTTAGGTGGAACCAACCACCACGGGTATGATGGTGAGGAACCAAGAATCATGATCAGAGCATATCTGGGATTGGAACTCCTGATCACTAGTCTGGTTTGTCTGGGGTATGTAAATGTGCACAGCCAATTGCGGCGGTTCATCTAATCTACAGAATACAGATCCATTAATTATATTCTATTCCACATATTCAAAATTAGCAAGAACAAACTTTGCTTCTCCTATTTAATATTTTTATGTTTCTGAATTCATATACTTGTAATTGCAGTAAATCCAAAAAAATAAGAAAAAGGCCTCTTTTAATTTATTTTCAAGCAAGGGATTCCTGATTAAAAATGTATTTAAAATGGCATAGATGATCGGGGGGTGAGGCCCGGCGGACTACCTTACCTACCTAAAGCTGCATCGTGCCACTGTTGTCACCAATATTTTTCAGGGGATGTCTACATTCCACCATCATCTGTGAATACATGCGTATGCTTTGCAGTGTAGTCGCTATTTTTAACCAACATATACCCACAGCCTGGATCAATGTACTGTTTGATCAATGAGCGCTTAGGGACCGACCATGTGATATTATACTGGGGGGTAGGGAATGATGGTTCGAGATTAGATATGTTTACTGCTACAGCTACAAAACCAGATATTTTTCTTACTAACAACTTTGAGCCTGCGTCTTAAAAGCAAAAGTTATGTAATTCTTGTGGCAGGCATTTTTTCAACAGTCTGAAGGATAATTATTTTTTTCAAGAATTTTCAGGTAAAATTTATTTCTTTCGATATATATAATGGTCGGTACCTTATATTAAATTGCACAAACGGCTATATTTTCTCGTGGTACATATGCTACAAGCTTGTAGCCATCTACTCTGCGCATTACTTCAATATCAGACAACGATATGGATCGCAAACACGTCATGCGTGGAGAAAGGCTTATTTGACTTTTGACGCGAATTGTACACGGCCTCATTTAATTGTTTGACTTAAAATAGACATACGTCACTTCTATACCTCATTATTCACGAGTGGGGTGAGGTGAGGTGAGTTGAGGTGAGGTAAAATTGGGTTTAACGTCGCGTCCAAGATTATTGCACTTATATAGCGACATGCATGCACGTGTGTGTGTGTGTGTGTGTGTGTGTGTGTGTGTGTGTGTGTGGCTGCTTGTACTAGTCCGGACTGATGCCGATTTATAGTGCTAGCTCGCTGAGATACCATGCCGCAGTTTAACATGAATACCCCACTCAGACACAGTATACTGACTCCGAGCCGACCAGTCCTTGTTTTAGCCCCTTAATGCCGAGAGCCAGACAGGGTAACAACAAGTACCATCTTTTAACGTCTTTTAGTATGACGCGGTCGTGGATCGAACCCCGGACCTTCCGCTCTCCGGGCGGACGCTCTACCACTAGACCACGGAGGCGGTTCCCATAGGGCGAATGAGGCAAATGAGCGTTGAAAATTAGTTAAAGAATGGATCACTTAAAATCAGTGATGACACCACGTGTCCGCGAAAAGGGCAAGTATTTCTCAACCAGTAACACACGCAACAAGTGGTTCCTTTCTTAGCAAACATAAATAAATAAAGAAAGAAAATAAAAATATAAAAAAATATAAGGATAGTAGGTTGAAAAGAGTAACTATAAAGAATCCAATTTGAAACATTTTTACAAATTTCCTCTCGCGGAAATTCGTGTGGGCTTCTGGGCTTGGTTATCTGCAAATCTGCTGTTTTTACAGCGCATTGCCTTAAGCCGCTCACATGCAGTAGGATTTTACTTTGCTGTTGGAAATATAGGGCATAACAATCTTTTTTATCACAATACGAAAATGACCTTGACCAACGAGTCACCCTGGCTTATGCTACCCTGTCCGTGAACCCACCTGCTCCGATGGGTTTCTTCGAAGAGAAAGTTAATTGCTCTCTGATGTTCACGAGAGATTTGTGTCTGAAATAACTGTTGACATTACCAAGGTGGTGTATGTGAGTGAGTAAATATTGGTTTACGTCGCAATATCACTTTAGCGCAGGGGTGTCCACATTAAATGAATAAATGTTATAAATTCCGTTATTTACGACGACTTGTACATTTGGTTATTTAATGTTTATATTTGCACTCACCAAAAAGCATATAAGGGCTAACCTTGAAACGGAGCGTGTGGGTAGTGTTGTGGGTAAAGTGGTTGCTCGTCACGCCGAATGCTCGTGTTCAAAACCCCACTTAAGCACAATCGCAGTTTTGGATTAATGGAACCTACGTTAGTGCAACGCCACACCAACAGAGGAACCGACTCTTAATTGTCAAACAAAGGATTACTCGCGTGACGTGAAGAAAAACAAACAAATAGACCGAAGTATTATGAAAACGGCTTTAAACTTTACTCACTCACTCACTCACTCACTCGTTTTTGTGAAGTACACTAGGAATGTTGGCGCCAGTAGGGGTATATTGTTTGACCACGTTCTAGGTTGGTTGGTTGGTTTGTTGTTTGACGCCGCACTCGGCCATATTCCAGCTATATGACGGCGGTCTGTAAGTAATCGAATCTGGACCAGACAATCCAGTGATTAATATCATGAGCATCGATCCACGCAATTGGGATCGATGTCATGCATCAACCAAGTCAGAGAGCCTGATCACCCGATCCCGTAGGTCGCCTCTTACGACAAGCATAGTCGCCTTTCACGGCAAGCATGGGTTGCTGAAGACCTATTCTCGTCACGGGTCGACCACGTTCTAGGATCCAGAGCGCTCAATGTCTTCTCAGTCTACATCTCCCATATTTCATTTGAGAGTTCATTCAACAAAAAGTTATAGCTCTCGAAGGGACCCGGGCGAGAATGGATCCCCAGCTGGTGCTATTCGTAAGAGGCGACTTCATTCGGTCGGTAGTGCGGCTAGGTGACTTTGTTCATAGCATGCCATCCTACCCTAACAGCACGAGAGTTGCTCAAACGCTGAATTATCTGGTCCGGACTCTATTAGATACAGGTCTAGACATTGCTGTCCGCTGAGTGTGGCGTAAAATAACAAACAACCAGTTGTGTTATTAACTCATATTCGGAGATTTTATTAGATATGTTGAAATATAATTGTTCTCGGATGCGGACAAGTTGAATATACCACGCGAACGACCTTCTTCTTAGGGACATTGGTATTTGGTTCTGTGCGGAAAAAAGGTTTTAATAACAGCTCTTTGAATATCACTAGGCCGGTGTACTTGTCTGGTCTCTGTAATTAGTGTTATGTGCAAGTGTGACAATGTCTGTACGGAATTAGGCTAATCATTTACTGCCAGATCGAAACTAATAATAAACGTTAGTTAGAATGAGCATTGTCACTACCATTTTAAAGGGAGAAGAAACTTTCGGTTCTGATGTGAAAAACAATGAACGCTGAGGCAGGTTGAAAAGACGTCAGAACTTATTGAATACACTCTTTTTACACTCTTTTAGCAATTCTCCTCAATATCATTGCTCGCAACACCAACGGACGGATTCGAACCCGGTATGTGGTTGACACTTCACCACTGGGCTACTCTGCCTGTCCTTACGTCTATAGCACGACGTTACTATTGCAACTATGTGGATTTTAGTAAGTTGGTTCGTTGAGTGTAATGGCGCTTGCGTAACAGAAGATCAGTTTCACCCTACCATGTTAGGTGAGGTGAGGTGAAATGGGGTTTAACGTCGCGTCCAAGATTATTTCACTTATATAGCGACGTGCATGTACGTGTGTGTGTTTGTGTGGCTGCTTGTACTAGTCCGGACTGATGCCGATTTATAGTGCTAGCTCACTGAGATACCATGCCGCAGTTTAACATGAATACCCCACTCAGACACAGTATACTGACTCCGAGCCGACCAGTCCTTGTTTTAACCCCTTATATGCCGAGTGTCAGACAGGGTAACAACAAGTACCATCTTTTAACGTCTTTTGGTATGACGCGGCCGGGGATCGAACCCCGGACCTTCCGCTCTCCGGGCGGACGCCCCTACAATGTTAGAACAACGAGGAAGGAACGCCCAATGTCGAACAGGGTGTTGGCGTTTACCTTACTCTGATAAACCGTGGGAACTGACAAAAGCATGATGATAATGGAAACGTTATCAGGATTCGAATACATAATCATTGGGCTCTAGCATCAAAATACACACTGTAAACATTGTGTTTGGAATGAGACACAGACAAGACATGTTTAGATCTAAACATATTTAGGAATGTGTTTAAATCCTAAAACGAATACACATTTGGTGTGTTCTATGTAAACACGTTTATGGTCTAAATCAAAGCGACAAAACCCTTTCCATATTCATAAGAAATATCATGAGCATGTGTCTGTGAATCACTTTGAGATACAGATGATACCAGGCGTTCGCGAAAAGGTGAGCGTACCCTGAACTACTGGTGGCACCGTAAACAAACACATGCAAAGCCATGTCAATTATTCACATGAAAAAACACAGGAACATATGATACAAGTCAAATTAGGGAAACACGTGAGATGAGCTATCGTCAGCCGAAACACCATCTACCACAACATCCTTCTAATCTAAACATATTTAGAATTGTAGCATGTTTAAACAATAAATATGTCATTATCCTAATAATCTAAACATATTGAAATAAAGTGCATTGAGTCAAATATGGATAAAAAGTATAATTTATTGAAATAAGATGTGCAAATCAGTTTCACGGGCAATTGCATAACGCATATACCACCAGGACATACAAGGGACGTGGTACAATATTAACATAAAAATGCACAAATAAACCAAACTAAATTCATAGAAAATTGACATTTTGGCTCCATCGCACAGGTGGTAGAGTGAAGGACTTCAAATGAAGAGTTTGCAGGTTGAAAGTGTTGTGTTCATAAATGTGTTGTTGCTGTATGAATAATGGTATTTCTCCCTTGCCTGAAACCGAAGCTGACAATGGACGTATATCTGATGACGACGAGAGACCTTAAACGTTTTTGAGTCACCCCTTCCCCTCTTCTGTATCCCCATTAAACGTTAACAAACCCATAGAAAGCTCACCTTTTAAAAATTACCTCCAATAACTTTCAAGGGGGTATGTCTTTCCCAAATTTAGACCCTAAACACGTTTATGTGTTAAAACACAATCCTA
Source organism: Haliotis rufescens (assembly GCF_023055435.1). NCBI lineage: Eukaryota > Metazoa > Mollusca > Gastropoda > Lepetellida > Haliotidae > Haliotis > Haliotis rufescens. Next base: position 60,996,157 of record NW_025963779.1, on the reverse strand, counting down.
AACATGTTTAGACCGAAACATGTCAAAATTATGGGACGTTTTTGTTTTTGTTTAGGCCCTAATCACTTTTAATTACAGTTCACAGCGAGTTGTTTGATAGTCTTGTTTGTGCTTATTGTCAATGTGAAACGCAACTTCATTATTATCAAGTTATCCCTGTTTAGTATTCAGCATGCGACTGACAAACTGGGGATCATCTTCAACTGTTAGGGATTTAAAGCTAAATTGAATTGCAACATTTAGTTGTGTGTGTGGCATTCCATTCCCATGTTGTTCAATCATTGTCAAATCTGTGATAACATTTTCCTAAATAAGAATTGATATGTTCGTTATCTTTTAAAGCAATTTTCATTCCCGGGAAACGTGTCACTAGAAAGCCACCCGACACTCTAAGGATAAAAAAACAAAGCTTAGTGGAATTTAAACGGCAGAGACAAGTCAGAAACAAACAAGTGATCCTCAAATCGTCACAGAACAATGAGCATCAGTCAAGGAAACACCGCCACACTCGAGTGCACAGACAGCGAGACAACCAGATGAACATGTTTGTTTCTATCCAACCCCTTTAAAATCAGATCTTGGTTCTCGCTACCACTGAACAAAGATCTAAGGACATTCCATTAGGGGTCACGTCAGAACCACCTTCCATTAGACCAATCAGAGCGTCGCTTACCAGATCATGAAAGTGACAGTCGGAATGTGATTTCTAATCATGCAATCTCGAAAACTTTAATACGGGGTATTCCGAATGATAGTTACGGGCTTAACGACTGAATCCATACATTCTAGACCATCTATTAGCCATTCTAGAATGTTCTTTTGTTCAGGTTTCAATTTTTTTATTGGGAATTTGTCAGTCATTTCATTGGTCGGTCAAAGTTCACGCAAGGTCGGTCTGACGTGACCCATAATGGGGTGTCCTAAGATCTTTGTTTAGCAGTAGAGAAAACTAAGATCTGATTCAACTGAGATTAGTTTCTACCGAGAGTTCCCGTCACATGTGAAAGAAACATTTTAAAAACATCTTGGTTATTGGTTTCAGGCGTGAGCTGGTGGCGATGGAAATCTCATATAAATGCATAATGGCCTTTAGTGGTCTTTGAAGAAACGCGGTTTAAACATGACATTTACGCAAGTTTTCTAAACCAGACAAGACATGGCCGAGACTGTTACTAAAAGTAACGGTGAAATGTCTCCACCTTCGGGGCAGACCTTATGTACACTACTGATCAAAACAAAGTCCACTCAAACACGACCTCGTTTCGGAAATGCACCCTACTGCACGATGAACTGTAGTATACATGTAAAACAGTCCATATGTGGACTTTATTGAAACTTGTTTATATTCCAAACTTTTTTAACCATGTTTAAAATCGAAACACATTTAAACGTGTTTAAATTCTAAACATGTTTAGATTATGGGAATGATAGTTCGTTTCATGAGTTTAGACCTTAATGCGTTTAGTTAGAACACACCAAATGAGTATTCCGTTTAGGATTTAAACACATTCCTAATTATGTTTAGATCTAAACATGTCTTGTATGTGTTTACATTCTAAACACATTTTCCCAGTGTAGGGATCCTTATTAAGACTTGATATATGGTTACAGTAAATTAAGTTGCAAAACCATGCATTTTATTAATAAAAAACTATGCGCCTAAATATCATGTTTACATCAAGACCTTTCAACAATGTATATTGTGTGGCAGAAAATGCATTTCTTTAACATTCCGAAGCATAATTATATTTTTCAAACGTTTCCTGCAAGGATGGCGAAAAGATACATTTGACGTTACAGAACGTGACTGAGTAGTGCCAAAGGTGTTTTTGTGTTACTCAATATCTTCTTTTAGACGTGGACGGTGAGGTAGCCTAGTGGTTAAAGAGTTCGCTCGTTACATCGAAGGCCCGTGTTCGATTCCTAGCAACGATACAATGTTTGAAGGCCATTTCTTGTGTCCCCGACCCTAATATTGGTGGAATATTGCTAAAATCAATAAAACCATACCCACTCACTCACTCTTTTCGACGACGTTCGTCGGGCTTTCTGCCTCAAATATGCAGTCTTACATCACACTTGCTGTTTAAATAAACTGTGCGAGTGCGGCCATGTTTGTGAAAGAAGAGCGTTCAAATAATTTTTGCATTCGCTCTGATGTTATATGCCGCTTGCAGATCGGAATGCAAAATTCTAAACTGTCATGGTAGAATTATCACTGGGAATGGACCTGGACAATTTGACAAGATGAAAGTGAATCGGTGATTTAATAAACACGCATCTGTGTATCGCTGGGGTCCCTATCGGATATCGATGTGACAGATCAGTGAGATAGCTTGATAAAGCTGTCTCGCTTATTGCCGTGTCCAACTCGCATCAGTCACAGCACTGATCTGTAGTTCAGCCTTCTAAAACAACATCTGCTTAACAATCCAGATCCAGTTGCGGCATCATCGATGACTATGATGTGCAACAATTTATAATGTTAGTTTTCCAAAATAATTAATTTTGACCCACTGGATTCGAGATGAAGCAGAGGCCGAGCTTGGTGAGCAAAGTATAGCCTAGTATTTAATGGATAATATGTGGCCTTGAGGATATATGTGGCCTTGTGGATATATGTGGCCTTGAGGATATATGAAGGCATGGTGCTTGAAGGGTAAAGAAGTGGTCAGAGGATTGCCTTGTGGTTGAAAGGAAGCCATGTGGGTAAAGGATAACCAAGTGTTTAAAGGATATCCTAGTGGTTAAATGATAACCAAGGGGTTACAGGATAGCTTAGTGGATAAAGGATAACTAAGTGTTTCAAGGATATCCTAGTGGATAGAGGATAACCAGGTGTTTTAAGGATAGCCAAGTTGAAAAAAGGATAACAAAAGGTTACAGGATAATCTTGTGGTTACAGGTTAGCCTCGATGTTAAAGAGTAGCCCTGTGTTTAATGACAAGTTTGTGGTAAATGAAAGTGTTGTGGCGAAAGGGAAGTCTAGTTGTCAAGGTGTCGCCTAAAGGGAAGTTTTGTGGCGAACGGGAAATCTTGTGGTCAAAGGGAGATGTTGTGCTTGAAGGGAAATCTTGTGGTCAAAGGGAGATGTTGTGGTTGAAGGGAAATCTTGTGGTCAAAGGGAGATGTTGTGGTAGAAGGGAAGTCTTGTGGTTAATGGGAAATCTTGTTGCTTAAGGGAAATCTTGTGGTTTAAAGGTAGCCTAGTGGTTTAAGGATAGCTTTGTGGTTACCGGGAAAATCTTGTGACGAAATGGAAATTGTGTTGTGAAAGGGAAGCCTAGTGGGTAAAGGGAAATCCTTTGGTTAAACGGAAACCTTGTGTTTACAGGGCGGCCTGGTGGTTAAAGGGAAACCTTGTGGTTAAAGGGAAACCTTGTGTTTACAGGGCGGTCTGCTGGTTAAAGGGAAACCTTGTGGTTAAAGGGAAACCTTGTGTTTACAGGGCGGCCTGGTGGTTAAAGGGAAACCTTGTGGTTAAAGGGAAACCTTGTGTTTACAGGGCGGCCTGGTGGTTAAAGGGAAACCTTGTGGTTAAAGGGAAACCTTGTGTTTACAGGGCGGCCTGCTGGTTAAAGGGAAACCTTGTGGTTAAAGGGAAACCTTGTGTTTACAGGGTGGCCTGGTGGTTAAAGGGAAACCTTGTGGTTAAAGGGAAACTTTGTGTTTACAGGGCGGCCTGCTGGTTAAAAGGAAACCTTGTGGTCAAACGGAAACCCTGTGTTTCAGGACAGCCTGGTGGTTAAAGTGAAATCATGTGGTTAAAGTGAAATCTTGGGTTTAAAGGTAACCTGGTGGTTCAAAGATAGCTAGTGGTCAGATTGTCGTCCAGTTGTTTAAGCGCTTTGGGTTAGATTTTGATTTGTAAAGGGCATGTCCAAATTTGACGCAGGTGATGCAGGTCTTAGATGTTAACCATATTGGAGACACCCACGAGCACGGACTGATTGACCAAGAATAAAGCTTCGGGTGGGGGGAACCTGGAATTCAAACCCACGATCGTGGGGTCCCGTCAGGTCCCGGTGATGCAACTCTACATCGCACTGTCGCGTCTTTTACGACTCAGCACCCTACTCAAAAAGGCTTTAAAAGCAATTAAATCACTTTGTGTTCAGGAATAAACTTGCATCTTCGTCCGAGGTATTAATATATTGATAGGTCATTGGGACTGGGAACCGGTAAAAAAAACTCAACCGGCATAATAGTGAATAGCTGAAGTACGCTTTAACAGTACATCTTACTCGATTCCTGACCTTCGGAATCAACTAGTTTAATTGTAATCACAATAACATCCGTGAAAAAGTACAGACCATGATTGTTTTTTCTTCTTCTGAAGTTCACTCTGATCTTGAAGATGAGACGAAGCTAATCACAAAAACCGAGTTTATTCTTAAAACAGGGACACATCTAAGTTCCTATGTGTTTTTATGCGCAAACCCATTGCCAAAGGTTTATTGTCGTACTCAAAACTGTGATGTTTTGCATAATGTCAGCTGCTGTTTGTAAAATAATTGATTCGCGTCTTCTTGTAGCCCGTCCTTCACGGCGAATCCTGCCGTCTGAAACACATTGTACACACGTGGAAAATACTGGAACCTCATATGTGGAGGCTGACGAGGTAAACAGGCTCTTTGTAGACATGGATTTAATTTGCACTTCAATAAAAAAATTGTTTGAAATTAATGACAATGAATGTTCGTTCAAACCAACTACAGGTGCATTTCAATTTCCGGGGTGTATTGTTACGCTGATTTCAAAGAAACTAAATCTATTTATAAGGTCACTTAAGACAGCGTCCGTGGATTAAGAAGTGGTGCGCATTCCACCTTTTTAGAGAATAACATTTGTACATAAGGAAAAGCAATAGGCAATCGGGCAATCAAAAAGTACGATTACAGCATCATACCATATAGTGAAATAATGTTCAACAAAACTATACAATTACTAATCGAGAATTGCCAATTCAATGCACCCCTACTTTTCCAAAAATATGTTTCCCCGCTTGCTGTGATATCCCAATATGTAGTTGAAGGTTGAAATTATTTGATTTTATCACGAACACCTGGTGTCATCACTCATTTTCTGTGTTCCAATTCATAAAATGTTCACTACTATTTTTCCTTTTACGCCAAATGTAATGATTTCTGTTTCGGCAGAAAATCGAGACCAAGAAACTTTGGCCTTGACATTAAGTCATTATTTATATATATTATTTATTACTTGCTCGTGAAGAGATCAGCCGTTTAATAAACATACAGCGGTATTACACATTGTGTAATACCAAAACGCGTGCTTAGGTACTCTCGGAACACGTTTTACGAACAAATATTGAAAGCTCTCGACATCCCTTGGCTTATTCAACGACATTGCGGGTGGAGATGATAGATCACTGAGAGGAGTTTATGCACACTCGATGACCCCAGCAACCTTGTTGCTAGGCTGACGTCACATGGCATTGTTTCTCCGATGGATCTTGCAACAAAATTCTACAAATTACGTCATCGGGTACTGTGACGTGATTGTAAACTTTGAGGTGCAAGGCCCCGTTCCACAAGGCGATCGTACTGTATCGCAACGACAGTCGTTGGTCTAAGTTAAAGTATGTGAGTTGCGATAACCTTAACGCTACGATAATTTTGTGGAACGGACGCCTGAATTCTAAAGGTGGGCCGTTGTATGGTATTAAATTCATACGTTTCAACTTTTGACGTGTTTGAAGTATTACTGTGTTAAACTCAGTTGGATTATGCCGTGGATCGTGTAGGTGTCAGCCTATTCACACTCAACAGTATAATTCTTAAAAAAACGTTATAAATGGCCAGCAATAAATAAAATACTTAACTCGCTCCCGTGTAAAACCAATTTTATGAAACTCGTGAATAGTTGTGGTATCTGACTCGCTTTCGCTCGTCAGATACTAGGACTATTCACTCGTTTCATAAAATTGGTATTACACGGGAGCTCATTTAGTATTCTATATGTATATGTAAAGGCGTAAGTTATTTGTCCATTGTCACCTTGGTATTGTGACGTCATAGTTTCCTAAATGTTATGACGTCACGTAACTATATGTTACTACTTCATGTCCGTTATTCAGTTATGGCCTGATGAGACTCGTACGTGGTACGAGTTGAAAGCGCTAGCCTATTAAAACTGTGTTCAATCTTACTCCACTTATTTAATTATTACTATATATATATATATACAAAAATGTGGTAAATGTTCACTCGGTGTACATGTAATATATAATAAAATAATAAAGTCCACGTTAGTCCATCATCTTCTTTATATCAGTTTCAGACATACGAAAGTACCATATCTGAAACTGATATAAAGAAGATGATGGACTAACGTGGACTTTATTATTTTATTTTATATATATATATATATATATATATATATATATATATATATATATATATATATATATATATATATATATATATATATATATATATATAAACATTTTTCTGATCGATATAAGGGTGACAAAGTAGATGGAGTTTGTGGATAACAACTTCTTTAATACGGTAAAGGCGACGTTTCGGTATAAATCCTTATCCTTATAAGACTGAATGAGGAACATTGTACAGAATATATATATATCCAGTGGAGGATTCACAGTAGAGGATTCACAGTAACAACAATGTGAGGGTCGAAGGCAGTTAGCCTGTTGGTGGGCTAAGTTAACCCGGTCATAAGCTATGTTAACCCTGTAGTGAGTTAGCTTAGTTCAAGTCCCTACACTGATACACTGTTTGAAACCCAGAGTCCGGTGTCGATGCTTGTTTTAAGACATTCTCAGTGACCACGTAGTGAAGACTTTACACACACCACTGAAGTCGCGTATAGCTGCTGGTAGACATCCAATGCACGGGATCAATACATGCCCCGTCTCAACCCCTCCAGACTGTTTTCACACCCTTGAAGACACGATTAATTTGCAGATTACCTGACATACCGATTCAAAGCATACGAGACGGGGGCGTGAAACAGAAGATTATACACGGAACAGTAACGGAATTGCTTTCACTGCACATACAATAACCATATTGGCATTTGTAAACGCATTATTCTAAACTTCTAACAATAGGTTTTTAAAACATCAAAAAGGCATATTTGGAGACCAAGTAATAAAATATATTCGTGTCGTTTAGAAATGAAATTAATTTAGATGAATGGCTTATTGCCATTTTCATTGATCATACTTCCTTAAACTCATAAGAAAAGGACGATAAAAACAGTTTTTTCATAAGCACTCAAATTTGAGGTATTGTCCGGCTCTATAAACAGATTTCGCCTCACGCGACAACAATTTAATTCGAGAAGTCGTGACGTGCTGGCGTACTTTCTTAATTACTCCGGGAATTGTGACTCTAATTTTAACCCTTGTTTGTGTGGGCAGGTATCCAGAGAAATCGACATTCTGGTATCTTGCAAAATAATTTTAATACAGGAATGTTATTCCAAAAACTTGGCAAGTGATTTGTAAATTGGGTATGCTAATGTTGCATATGAACTGAAAGGATTTTAAAAATAAAGCCTTTTTGAAAATTGTAATCATACATGTGTAAAACATGCAGCAACATTATGTAAAAAGGTTAGGCTGTTCAGTGGGCTGTGTGAGTTATTGTCTATAATAAAGTAAGTATACCAGGGTAAATCGGAATGTGGGGTGTGTGAGGTATTGTCTATAATAAAGTAAGTATACCAGGGTAAATCGGAATGTGGGGTGTGTGAGTTATTGTCTATAATAAAGTAAGTATACCAGGGTAAATCGGAATGTGGGGTGTGTGAGTTATTGTCTTTAATAAAGTAAGTACACCAGGGTAAATCGGAATGTGGGGTGTGTGCGTTATTGTCTATAATAAAGTAAGTATACCAGGGTAAATCGGAATTGGCTTATAGATAGTGCTTTGTGAAAAGTTTCGTTGTAACACGAGTTTGAGGATTGTTATCTCTTGGATTGTTTTTGTTGGTTTGTTGTTTAACGCCGCACTCAGCAATATTCCAGCTACATGACAGCGGTCTGTAAATAATCGAGTCTGGACCAGACAATCCAGTGATTTATATCATGAGCATCGATCCATGCAATTGGGATGGATGACATGCATCAACCAAGTCAGCGAGCCTGACCACCCGATGCCGTTAGTCGCCTCTAACGACAAGCATAGTCGCCTTTTACGGCAAGCATGAGTTGCTGAAAACCAATTCTACCCCGGATCTTCACGGGTCGTTATCTCTTTGAAGACATAACACGAAAGGGCAATGCACCAAAGGGAATACACGAAGATATGTAAAGGACGCTTGCCATTCAGTTTCAACTGTGCTGGATTAAAGCGATCAGCAGTAGCACAGATTATGATATAAGTTGGATCGTACTTAAGATGCCACGTTTGAAACTCAAACGGAGGATGTCCATCGCATTTTTATAGCTGACTTACGTTACAATTCAGCATATCACTGATACTTGTTTTGGGTTATCACAGTCCATCTGAACTGATACAAGCTGCTCGGAAGGTTTGTTGTTTAACACCGCAATCAGCAATATTCCAGCTATATGACGGCAGTCTGTAAATAATCGAGTCTGGACCAGACAATCCAGTGATTGACAACACGAGAATCGATCCACGCAATTGGGATCGATGACATGCATCAACCAAGTCAGCGAGCCTGACCACCCGATCCCGTTAGTCGCCTCTTACGACACGCATGGTGGCCTTTTCGTCAAGCTGAAGACCTGTTCTACCCCGGATCTTTATGGGGGGGGGAGACCAGCATGGGTTGCAGAAGACCTATTCTACCCCCGATCTTCACGGGCCTGTTCGGAAGGTGGTTCACAGAATGTTGACACCAGATCAGAAGCTGAGTCGACTGGACATATACAGGGACAATAGGCCAGTTATCGGTAGAATCCTGATACAGTTGTGATGCGAATTGTAACCCAGTATGATCACTGTTTATCCAGAATAAAAACTTCTGAGGAGCAACCAGTGGAAACAATTGGTCTCACCCTCAGCACTAAAGTACAAGCGGGTGGCTTCAATTGGCAAAATCATGGCTATGGTTTATAATCAATTTTGGGGATCGGGATAATCGTGATTGACTACCAGAACCGAGGCCAGACTCTCAGCGGACAATACTTTATCAGAGAACTACGCCGGTTCAAGGATACTATCAGGGCAAATCTTTGAGGGAAGCTCCTTTCCGGTGTGAATCTGCATCAGGATGGCGCACACGTCACAGGTGGTATAGGCAGCAGCTGCAGCGGCAGATGGTGTATTTGGAAAGACTTCTCTGTGTCCATTTCCCTCCTGACTCAGCACCCTCTGATTTGAATCTCTTACATAAACTCTAATCACACCTGCATGGTAAACTTTTTACCACTAACGACGAGATGATTGCCGCCGCGAAAGCCTTTTTGTGTGGGTGCGGGTGTGGGTGTGGGTGTGGGTGTGAGTGTGGGTGTGGGTGTGGATGTGGATGTTGGTGTGAGTGTGGGTGTGAGTTTGGGTTTGGGTGTGAGTGTGGGTATGGGTGTGGGTGTGGGTTTGGGTGTGGGTGTGGGTGTGGGTGTGGGTGTGGGTGTCGGTGTGGGAGTGGGTGTGGGTGTGGGAGTGGGTGTGAGTGTGGGTATGGGAGTGGGTGTGTGAGTGGGTGTGAGTGTGGGTGTGGGTGTGGGTGTTGGTTTGGGTGTGGGTGCGGGTGTGGGTGTTGGTTTGGGTGTGGGTGTGGTTGTGGGTGTGGTTGTGGGTTTGGTTTTTGGTGTGGGAGTGGGTGTGGGTGTGTGAGTGGGTGTGGGTGTGGGTGTGGGTGTGGTTTTAGGTGTGGGTGCGGGTGCGGGTGTGGGTGTGGGTGTGGGTGTGGGTGTGGGTGTGGGAGTTGGTGTGAGTGTGGGTGTGGGTGTGGGTGTGGGAGTTGGTGCGGGTGTGGGAGTGGGAGTAGGTGTGGGTGTTGGTGTAGGCGTGGGAGTGGGCGTGGGCGTGGGTGTTGGTGTGGGTGTGGGTGTGGGAGTGGGAGTGGGAGTGGGAGTGGGTGTGGGTGTGAGTGTGGGTGTGGGTTTGGGTGTGGGAGTGGGAGTGGGTGTGGGTGTGAGTGTGGGTGTGGGTGTGGGTGTGGGTGTGGGAGTTGGTGCGGGTGTGGGAGTGGGAGTAGGTGTGGGTGTTGGTGTTGGTGTAGGCGTGGGAGTGGGTGTGGGTGTGGGTGTGGGAGTGGGTGTGGGTGTGGGTGTGGGTGTGGGTGTGGGTGTGGGAGTGGGTGTAGGCGTGGGAGTGGGTGTGGGTGTGGGCGTGGGTGTGGGTGTGGGTGTGGGTGTGGGTGTGGATTTGGGTGTGGGTGTGGGTGTGGATTTGGGTGTGGGTGTGGGTGTGGGTGTGGGTGTTGGTGTGGGAGTGGGTGTGGGTGTGAGTGTGGGTGTGGGTTTGGGTGTGGGAGTGGGAGTGGGTGTGGGTGTGGGTGTGGGTATGGGTGTGGGTGTGGGTGTGGAAACCAAGATGAAGCATCTGTAGGTTAGGGAAAAGAAAGCTACAGCATCGCTTTGCAAAGTGTAAGGACGTCAAAGATGATTATATTAAAACAAATTCTGTGAACAATTTTGACTTTGAACTTTTCAATTTACACTCGACTGTTCCAAAATATGATGTGCCATAAATGTACCCCTCTGTTGCCCAAGTATCATGGTTGATCATAACATATTTCAAATGAAAAGGTCAAAATCAAATATGTGTGTGTTGTTCCATATTCTTTTCCATGAATAAAATATGTTTAACTCAAATCTGCATCGACATTTCTGGAATGAGACGTTAAGCCTGTTCTGCTGACAGTGTCGGACTTATATTCTGTAAAAATAATTATTCATCACGCTCCAATACATCTTATTTGCTTTCTTATTTTGTATGCTTTAATTACGTCAACACGAAAATCAACCAATCATAAGATACACGACATTCACTGCCGCCCCCAGTGAGCAACATCCGGTTGTATGAATGCATATTGGTTAATAGACTATGTCACTCACGCAAGGGCATCCATTAGTTGACACACGTGTTGATGAATTTGTCCCAATGTGAAGGGTGCTTACTTAATCTCCTCGCAGTTTGACTGTCAGGGAATCTTATAATCAAATAATCGAAAAGGAAATAATTGACGAAAGAGGCTGATATGAGAATAGGCATGTACTTTTATCAGGGGAGACGAATCAAAGTCCTCGAGCTTTAGGGGCCGGTCGTTTTGTCTTGACGTTTTGGATTTTCGTAAAAGAAAAACAATATTTTTCACACGTGCTCTTTCGCCAGGTGGGAGGGACAATTCACAATCAATAACTAATCAACAGATTACTTTTCACGTGACAATCAATAGTGTTACATATTCGTGAACATGATGCCTAGATGTGTTATTCGTGATAACTGGAAACAAAGCACCTTATCTTCATGTTAATAATAAAACAACACCATGCATGCATTTATGAGTGAGTGAGTAAGTTGGGTTTAACGTCGCTTTAAACAATAATCCAGTTGTATCACCGCGTATCAGTTTAAAATGTAGGAAGAAAGCCCGAAGTGATGCAGATCTCAGACGTTTACCACTTTGGTGAAACCCAAGAGCACAGGTATGGCGCTGACACTCGGGTCACCCTCAATTGTTTGGAATAACAAAACACTACCTACATTTGTCATGTAAACAAACCTGTTGTGTAAGAAATGTCCTATGTGTGAACAAACCATCTAACAATTGTGACACAGAGCTTCATTATAATTACTGCAGACAATACATGAAATTGTGACCGTTAAGACTTAACTTGTAATTTATTTTCAATACGTAGAATAGGCCTATAGATTGATACACCGATATCAACACGGCCCTTGCGCAAGGGTCTCTGACAGGTCACAGCACAAAGGACGATGTTGAGATGTCAAATGGTTGAACCAGGGCTTCGTTACACACAGCGATCAAAGCGTTAAGACGATTGTATCTATACTCAACAACAAAAGTTCCTGTGACACCAATATTTTAGTGTATTTTTCAAACAAGTAAAGTTTGGTTTTCAATATTGTAGTACATGTATGGAATCACGTCACAAAAACGCAACTGCTACAGAAAAGCATGCATTCCATGCAAAAGTTGACTTTTATGCATGCCCCATGCATTTCACTACCCAATAATGGGTATAAAACATGTGCGTTAACGGGATTCCATATGCATTGTTTAGCATCGTGCTGACAACAACCACTCAGAAAAACAACAAAATTACGCAATTATACAACATTACGAAATGCCACGCCTGTTCAAAAATGAGCGTCTGCGAGCCATTGGTACGCTTGAAGCAGGATCGAGTCAACGTGATGTTGCAAGACAATTTAACGTCCACAGAAACACCATTTGGTGTTTATGGCAACGTTGGCAACAGACGAATACAGTCAGAGATCATCCTCGGAGTGGCAGGCCACGCGTAAGCAATAATCGACAAGACAACTGGATTCGAACAACGCACCTACGAAATCGATTCCAGCCAGGTAACAGTGACTGCAAGAACCATCCCTGGCCTTCGACGAATATCTTCACAAACCGTACGTTGCCGCCTCAGATGTGCAGGGATTGTCGCCAGAAGACCCGCCAGACGTCCCATTTTGACAAGAAACCACCGTCAAGCACGTCTACAGTGGTGCAGACAGCGTCTACGCTGGACGGCCATGCAGTGGGGACAAGTTCTATTCACTTACGAGTCTCCTTTTCACCTCAGCAACAGCGATGGACGGATACGAGTGTACCGACGTCGAGGTGAACGTTACGTCAATCATTATGTCATGGATGAAGATCGGTTCGGGGGCGGCAGCGTTATGGTATGGGGTGTGATTACAGCAAGACAGAGGACCCGTTTGATAGTGGTAGAGGGAAATATCAATGGACAGCGCCACCGCGACGAGATCATTGGCCCAGGCATTACCTTTCAACATGACGTCCGGCCTCATATTGCTCGACTTGTTCAGGATTCTCTTCAACAAATCAACGTGAATGTCATCCACTGGCCGGCTCGCTCCCCTGATCTCTCACCAATCGAGCACATGTGGGATGAGATGGATCGGCGCCTTCGACGTCAACCACGTGTTCCACAGATACTCCAGGAACTTCGAAACATGCTCCAGCAGATATGGACAGATATCCCACAGGACTTTGTGCGACGCCTGGTCCATTCCATGAGACGAAGATGTGTTGCTTGCATTGCAACCAGAGGTGGACACACACGCTATTGATTTGTAAATTGACATTTTGGCATGTTCATGTTTTTTTTTTATGAAATCAGGCATTTTCTGAAGTCAGTATGGCAAATTAAACCATTTGAACTCTTACAGGAGTATTTTATCTGTTGCAAACCGAAATTGTTTCAGATTTGGTAAAGACATAACTTTGCATTAAATCTTATTCAATGTCACAGGAAATTTTGTTGTTCAGTGTATATTCTTTGACCTACACTTACAAATATCGTAGCTTATGTTGATAATATTTTTCATTGTCATATTTAATAATAAATGGGCAAACGCGATAGCAATTGTCCATAACCACGAAAAATGGTAATAATAATAATTCATCGTCATATTAATAATAAATAGGCACACGCGATAGCAATTGTCCATAACCACAAAAAATGGTAATAATAATAATTCATCGTCATATTTAATAATAAATGGGCACACGCTATAGCATTCGTCCATAACAAAAAGAAATAATAATAATAATTCATCGTCATATAGTCAGAAATAGTAACATACAATATGATTCATAGCCACAAGAAATATTAATAGTTCATGGTCATTAAAATAAAAACCACTTGCGATATAAACAAATTGAACCTAAATTTCGATATATGAAATGCCATTTGCATATGCAAAATTGATAAGTCATATGAAATATAAATAACATATAACCACATGAACATCTTATATTCCATACACAGGTATAAATAATTTATATCCATGTGTAATATCAGTAGTCTTTTGAAACAGGCAAAATGAGTTATTCAAAATTACATGCAACATACATGATTAATGGACACGTGAAACATCAATAAAACATCCCCAAATGGCATATCAATAGCCCATGGCAACATGCAGCGGCAGGAATCAACAGCCATATGAAATAACAATAATTCATAACCACATGCAATGCCAATAAATCGTAACCAAATTATTGCTTCATATTCGCGGAGTCGATACATTGCGACGTGCATGTCATTATCTCTTAACTATGTGCGCTATATCTATTTAAATAACTAATTGTCACAAGTAATCGGCTTGGGCACCTACAATACTAACATCAGCACGCCGACACGATGATTTAATAATATACGAAATAATTGGGTTTACCTGACAATCGAGTTTCAGACTGATATTGCCACGCATATTTCTAAGCTTCAGTAGTATCGGAGAAGGCAAATTGTTCCTGGTATACATGTTCGGGGCGGTTTCGAGCATGGTAACAGCACATGCACAACGGGGCACTTTCAGAAGAATGGTTATACAGCTGAACATTACGAAATATGAAATATGACCCCAGGGGTTATGACTTGTTGACGGTAGACTGAGCCGATGACTGATGGATCAAGACGTTCCCATCACGCCTCGATGCAGCTTTATCCAATTCGATCTGGAACAACATTTGTCTAACAGCTGCTTTGATTTTGTCGCGTATTTTACCATTAATCTTAACACGATCTGAAAGTAGACAAACAGTTTTGTGATCCTCGGCGTTAGGGAATGTCATAAAAACCTTGCGGGAGGAGAATTGTCATAAATCGAATATGACAGATGACCGAAAAACACATTTCTTCTCCAGGACGTAAAGACTTGCACGAATGTTGGGACTTTACTGAAACCTTTTTTCATTTTGTGTGTCGTCATTTGCAAACGTCACATTACATACAGTACGTAGGCGATATTGATCTGGGGCCATGCACCACACATACAGTACCCTTTTTGAGTAAATCAACTTACTGTACTCTCAGAAAAAATATGTGGTCATGATGTCATTTTGTGAAAACTCAAAATTATACACTCATGAAAGAAAGTATACACACTGAAGCACTTGTAACAACACATGTGGTGTCTCCTTGGGTAAGTGACTCTGTTTGAAATGTGCCTGTGTTCACCCAGCAGTGAATGGGTACCCGGTAGGATGAGATGGCAATGTGGTTGTAGCGCCTAACAGGCAGCTTGGGGTGAGTGCACAATGATCCAGTGACCGGGGTAATAATAATAGCGCTTTGAGCATACCCCCGAGTGTTGTGGAAATATGTGCAGTATAAATAGCCTATTATTATTATCATTATAATTTTTATCAGTATTATCATTATTATTATTATTATTTACAGATTAAAGTTAAAAGCATACAGCAAGAAGGGTTTGGGTGATCTTGGCACAGGCAGGCTGGTTAGGCTCATCATCAGCTCAGGGAACTTGCCCCCTCAACACGCAGCCCAGACAGCGAATGTTACTTCTCCCAGGAAGCGCTGCCTAGTTAATCCCACCCAAAACTTTTCAGAGAATGTGAAGACTCCCGAACACTGCAGCCTTCTGCATTACCCAGATTGTCAGAAGGGTTGTATTCCTGGAAGTAAACCTGGGTACTTTTCCAATATCAGTCAACAGATTGTGAGGTACCAAACCTAAGGCACCAAGACCAATGGGTAGCCGGACAACTGGGTACTTGGGATGCAAGCGTGACATTTCGAAAGCGAGGTCCGCATATATGCCATGTTTTTCCTGAATCTTGTCAATCACTTTAGTGTCAAAAGGGACAGAAAATTCAGTGATATAAATGATTTAGTTGGATTTATCAAAAAGGACAAGATCAGGTTTGTTGGCCGGGATACGTCTGAGGCTGTAAACGGGCCTATTCGAAAGAATTTTGTATTTATCATTTTCCATGACGCCCTCTACATATTCCAGGTCGTACCATGGATGAACCTCTGTGTCAATCCACAAGCATGGCGAAGACAGTAATAAAATGATCGAGCTACACCATCATGTCGCTTAAGATGCCGTGTTTGTGCCAAATCTGGGCATCCACTGACAATGTGTTGGGCAGTCTAATTAAATTCATTGCTTAATCTAACTTCATATTTACATTTTGATGCAGAATCACATATGCATTGATGGTTTCGAATGACTGGTGACTGGTCCTGAGCAGCCAACAGCCTTCTGTTTCACTTTTCAGGCCAGCCGACTTCATCCTGTCGAAGGACTCTGCAGGGTTGCTGATCTTCTCCACACACTGCAAATAAACTCGATGAAGTGGTCGCTCAGAAAGCATCTCCTTGAAAACCGGAGTCTGGGTCGACTTGATATGGCCCTTCGCTTGGTTGACACGCATTTCTTTACCGTCCATCAACATAATCAACACATCCTTGGCTCGTTTTAGAAAACCGTAGAATTATTGTTATTATCATTTTTGATGGTGCCTAAAATGAAACAAGACATGGTTGTTCGATGGTGAAGTATTTGACACGGGAATCGTGGTTGTGTTTTTGGACCTGGAGGTTGCTGTGTTTCGGCGACTGTTTTCAGTCCAGTGCAGTTTTGAGGACGTGTGGGTCAACTTTATTTTGCCTGGGAGTGAACATGACGGCGCCCTGCTAATCGAGCCTGGACCAGACAATCAGTATTTGATATCACAAGCAACGCCCGAAGCCGTCGGGTACTTTGCCACGCAATCAACCAAGTCGCCGAACCTGGGCGCCCGATCCATTTTGTCTCCCCGTACGACAACCACAGCTTGCGAGGGAGCTATTGTAACTCGTAAACATTTAATGGGTAATTCAAATTGGCTCATATACAGTATAAGGTCAAGGGCGGAAAACGTTGACTACTCCGGTCTGTGGATACTCGTTTACAGAAGAACCGGCCCCATGGATATTACAAGCCATGTAATCGAATTATGTAATTGCTAATGCGTTGTCTATCCTCTGTATCAATCAATCACCTGGGTGAAGTTGTCAAGTCGGACTCTTAACAATGAAATTATCATGAATATATAT
This sequence comes from Haliotis rufescens, assembly GCF_023055435.1. Classification (NCBI taxonomy): domain Eukaryota; kingdom Metazoa; phylum Mollusca; class Gastropoda; order Lepetellida; family Haliotidae; genus Haliotis; species Haliotis rufescens. The sequence continues at coordinate 60,979,125 of NW_025963779.1, read as the reverse complement.
ATCCTCAGCACTTCAAACATATAAATATTAATATTTTCATGGATTTCAAATCAAATCAGTGCTCATTAGATCGATTATAGTTGTTCTACATCAAATTATAGCCATGCTATACATCACTGGGAGACAGTACCGAGAGCATTGGTAACTTGACGGCGCGGAGAAATCCCAATCGTCGTTACTGTTTCAATTTGATCGAAATTACAATATATGTGCGTGTAATTACATTAGAACATGAACGGTAATACCCTACTGTGATCAAACATTTTATTTATTCTGCTGTTCCATCGCAGTAGTCAAGTTGTGTATTCAGGGCAAACTGAGAGGCCATAGAACCATAGGTCAACATAATAACAACTTATGCGTGTTTCTCCACCTGTGAAGATCCGGGGTAGAATAGGTCTTCAGCAACCTATGCTTGCCGTAAAAGGCGACTATGCTTGTCGTAAGACGCGACTAACGGGATCGGGTGGTCAGGCTCGCTGACTTGGTTGATGCATGACATCGATCCCAATTGCGTATTTCGATGCTCATGATATTAATCACTGCATTGTCTGGTCCATACCCGATTATATACAGACCGCCGTCATATAGCTGGGATATTGCTGAGTGCGGCGTTAAGCAACAAACCAACCAACCAAATCTAACTGTCAATTCATGATGTATTGACAGTGCACTATTTTGTAATAATGTAAAATTTGAGGTTGATATGAGGTTGTACATGTAAACCTCTTTGGAATGTATTAGTTTCTTAACTGAAAATACAGTTTACAAATAAGCATAAATTAATTCTTATTTTCTACAACATTAAGGTTACAAGATGTACGGATATTGTTAGACTTTTAAAACATACCTTTATAGATCTTTATATCATACTCACCTGCTCTGAATTGAGCTGGCGAGTTTTCAGTTCAGTGGGAGGACAGTGTAATTCAAGTTGGGTGAGGGTATGAGCCCTATTGACTGTAATGACCTCGTAAAACAGAACTGCGTGGGCAACTCACCATAACAGCTGTTATCTTTCAAATAACCGTAATTGGTTTTGTATTAGCTGGTTTGATCAATTTGAGATCAAACATTCGGTTGACGAAGTAAACCTCGGTTGTTCTGATTTCTTATTTTAACTTGATACATAGTCCTCAAGTTACGTGACTGCGTGTCACAATAAGCGAAAACGTTGAGTGAGTCAGTTGGGTTTAACGTTTTAGACGTTTACCACTCGGGTGAAACCCACAACCTTGAAACATAATAAGTGCGGACTGGTCCAGATTTGAAAATGACATTTCATGCTTATAATTATGGCAACCAATACTTTCTACAAGATGAAGTCATTAAATAATTATAATAGCATCAGACATCTGCAGGCCAATAAACCCGATCTTGTCCTGTTTGATAAATCCAATGAAATCTTTTATATCATTGAATTCTCTGTCCCTTTTGACACTAATGTGATTGACAAGCTTCAGGAGACACATGGTAATGTCACGCTTGCATCGATCCAACATACCAAGGTGTCCGACTCCCCTTTGTTTTCGGTGCCTTAGGTTTGCTACCTCCCAATTTGTTGACTGACCTTGGGAGAGTACCAGGGTTTGCTGTCAGGAATACAACCCTTCAGACAATCTGGGTAATGCAGAAGGCTGCAGTGTTGGGGAGTCTTCACATATTCCAAAAAGTTCTCTGTTGGTTCAACAACGCAGCGCTTCCTGGGAGAAGTCCCATTCACTGACTTGGCTGCGTGTAGAGGGGGCAAGGCCCCTGAGCTGATGATGAGCCTAACCAGCCTGACTTGAGCCAGGATCACCCAAACCGTCTTTTTTTCTGTATGCTTTTAATTTTAAGCTGTATATTTTAATAATATTCCACATGTAACGCGCCGAAACTCCCCCAAAACGTGCACATGTTGCCTTGTCAAACCTAAAAAGAGATTATGTGATGTAAAAGTAAAGTTTGAAAGATAGCATGATGTCTTTAACTGACAGTGTACTTAGCATTGTGCCAAAGCTTCAAGTAGTCAGGCCGAGAACTCCATTTCGAAGCTGCTGCTACACTGAAAGAGCGATGTCCAAAAGTTTTGATTTTAAAAGTGGGGACAACTGGCCATTTTTGAACGTGCACTTAAACAAGTAAAACTGAAGCAACTCTAGGTTATTATACAAAATGAAGAAATTATTTATCAACCCAAACATGGTTAAAGTCGGAGACATCTGTTGAGTCCTGGAGTAGAATCAAAGGTGTCATCCCATCAGTCAGATATCCCACTTGTCAGACAGTTTTAGTAATGGTTGACTGATTACAACAAGTAATCCCACTTTTCTGTTTTAGCAAAGTGTCTAACTGGGTGACTAAGACATGGTTTAAATTGAATGCCATCTTGCTTTTGTCCAAAATTGTTGTACTGAAACAGAGAACAATACTGACATACTCGTCTTACACAATTCATTTGTATGCATCGTTGATTTAAAATCAATAAATAATTGAATGTACTTGACATAACCATGAACATCTTGTTAGTGATAATCACCTCTAGATTAGATCAGGTGTACATGTAGGGAATTATTAAACAGGAAGGCATCCACTTCAGACGTCAGATCGTTACAGCCATTTGATGTTCGCCATGATCTGAATATGTCTGACGGCAGAAGAAACCAGCAAGCCTTCATATTGTCGCATGGCGATAGGGCTGAAGAGCTAGTGCTGATTTCAGTCTGCTTATGTTTCCCATTTGAGAAATCTTTAGCGAGTGAGTAGGGTTTGTTACAATGTGGGGAATAGATCCCTGGCCTTCGGCATGACGGGCATACGATTTGACCAATAGGATCTGTTAGAAAAATACTGACCTGCCCTTGATTCGCATGTGATAAGCGGTAGATTTTTAGGCGATTACAGCTTCCGGCACGAACACGCTCCAGTCGCTCCCCCAACGTCCGCCTAACCATAGTCGATTGTACGATTCCGACTATATCGTGAGCATATTTTATGAATTACTATCAAATAGTGAATATACCCTGTGTTTGCGAAATGTTGCGTGTATCCCGGCACCCATCACAAACATATGCAAATGCAAGTCAATTGTTCACCTGAAAGAGCACGGGAACATTGGGAACCATTTGGAAAAATAGTCAAAATACGGAATTCCAGATGCGTCAAATTTGGAAATGTCCACATGTCTACCATAAAACCTTTGGACCCGAGAAGATCCGGGTCTTCAGCAACCCATGCTTGTCGTAAGAAGCGACTAACGGGATCGGGTGGTCAGGCTCGCTGACTTGGTTGATATATCCCCATTGCGTGGGCCGATGCTCATAATATCACTCACTGGATCGTCTGGTCCAGACTCGATAATTTTCAGACCACCGTCATAAAGCTGGAATATTGCTGAGTGCGGCGTTAAACAAACCAACAAGCAAACATAAAACGTTTTGAAAGCTTTACTGATGCGTTGAATGTTGTAATCTTGATCAAACAACTCCTGAGCCATCTTCCCAAGACAAGGGAGTTAAATGAGTATAAAAGCGAGGTTTCCACCCTTGCCGAACTAGGCTGGTGTTTATGGGCTTGATCGTAGCGCCACCAGTGACTATTGCGAGTTATGTCCCATCTTTGTCGAATTGCTTGATAAAAAAGGGAAAGTTGACAATTTGAAAGTTGAAGTCATCCCCCTTGTCATAAAGTCTTGTGGAGTGTGTTTTGTCACTCTGAATCATTTTTGCATAGATCTAAATATGAAACCTATGAAGCAGTCTCTCTGGTCTCCTTTATTTTTCTCGCTCAGGCGGGTAAATCAGTGGAAATGAATTGACTTTTTGTGGGGTATTGAACGAAATCAGATCATAGATATACCTGAAGTTAAAGTTAAACTTCTTGGCCAAAATTACCTTGTTTTGACTTTTCCAATCAGAGCAGAAGTTCTGATTTATATGCAGAAGAAGTTTCGAATTTAAACATGTTTCTATAAAATCAGGCAATACGTCAAGTATGGATAAGATGTTTGATATATCTTTAAATTAGATGTGCAAATTCACAGGCACTTGCACAACACAAACTTACAACGATTGTACAATTAAACAAAACTCAGGTAATGATGACCAGGAAAATTGACACTAGTGACGATAACAGTCTCCGTACCACAGATGGTTTCGTGAAGGACTACAAATGGAGAGTTTGCAGGTTCGTATCCTGCTGAGGGTGAAAAATCTATTTGTTCATAAATGTGTTGTTTCTGTGTGACTAATATTTATCAGTAAGCTGTTAATAGTTAACCCCCCCCCCCCCCCCCCCCCCAAGTAGTCCATTAATTTGCTCCATGTAGCTTCCCTTGAAATTGTGTTTTGTTGTTTTGAAATCCTGAAATATACATCACCATGGCAACATTGCCAATTTTACTTTTTACGTTGTGCTTTGGGTGTGGGAGAATTGTCAATGTTGCCACGGTTACGGCAAAGGAGTGAGTGAGTGAGTTGACTGACTATCCTTCTAACAACATTGAAGCAGTATCACGGGAGGTCCCCAGCATCACGTGAGGCGTAAGAGGCGACTACCGGGATCAGGGGGTTCAGTCTCGCTGACTTGGTTGAGGCATGTCATCGTATCCCACTTGCATAGATCGATGCTCAATCACTGACCCAAACATGATTATTAACAGACCGCCGTCATATAGCTATAAGTATTAGACTAAAACTAAAACAGTTTATATTTCAGTTAATTACAAATAACGATATGCCGTCGCAATACACGAAATTTCAGTCCCGGAAGTGAATCTACGACTGTAAACCAAAACTAAGGGAATAAACTCTATTTTATTAACTGCCTGGGGTATGCCACTAAACGAAAACCTAGCACAACAGCTGACGATATTCGATGGGTGCTTGATTAGCTACCACCAACAATCATTAGAAATAAAGTTTAATAAATTTATATACCTCCACAAAACAGCCTGACTTGACTTTTCTTAAAAGGCAGTTTAACAATAAGGTTAGTTAATACTCTGAAATTCATTTATCTAGACAAAAATACCTGTTGATCTAGAGGAGGCTTGTTGTACCGAAAAGTTAAGAACTCGTACGGGTATTATTCATACGCATCTCACAATACCGGAATATGAATACCTATGACACGAATCACCTCTGAAGATAAGTTTTCCAATATGAAGCTTATTTTCAAAATGATCAGGTCTCCAGAATGTTTTCCTTCAATAGGCAGGTAAATCTTAAACAAACATGACAGTATAATATAGGCAAGGAAAGAGAAAATCCGGTCAATATTGATTTCATTATATATCAATACCATAACCGGATTTCTTTTACCGGATAAAACCAGGACATATATCTGAAACTGCCGTATTGATGAACCGCGAAACACATTCCCCTTCGCGAGTGAGCCTGTTACCACATTAATCCCCACAGACTTACATGCACCATACCGTTTGTTCTAGACACACGAAAACGCCAGCACCCACTCACGAATTCCTTAACGTTGTATGGACTATTTGTCGTGCTATAATGTTTGCGACTGGAAGAGCGGAATGTCTCACCACCGGAGTCCATTTCCGGCGCGCCACTCAGAAATCAATACGCGAGCGTTTGCCACTGTGACAGCTCTCTGGGACGTAGGATTTCAAGCAACAAACTTCCCTTTCCTTTTATTAAAGGGTTCTTGAGAAACCACGGTCCTTCAGAAGGATTTAAGGAATCAGAACGTGGTCGGCCTCTATTGAAGCAGGGTGAAAATTACTTTGACAGACAGAAATTGTAGTGTAGTAATTCATTCTCCGATCCACTAGAGGGCGCCGTGAAAGACGTGCTGCTTCATGCGGTGTTTGTTGGGTAGTTGTTTTCTTTGTTTCAATGGGGTTGATTCTGAATTTTAAAATCTTGCCGGATAAAACACACGCCTGTTTGACAGGTTGTTCATTCCTGTAAAGTTTGAGTTTCCCCTGTCTTTTATGTCAGTGCAATTTAAAAATCAGGATGATAGGTCGCTTTTTAAATTTGTTGCCAAATGTCAGTTTGACGAGAACGATTAAGCTTATTGATCACCTTTTGTTAAAGCATTTGAAGAAAATTGAAATCAAATGCAATAGTCATGCTCGAAAAGTAGCATTGCCCATCGTCCTGCCCAGACTTCTTGTTGCGATGATAAAAATATTTGAAGAATTAGACCCCATCTACTGTTGATAAGTGAATGAGTTGGTTCGACGCCGTTTTTGCAGTCATCCAGCATAATCACGTCGGTAGACGCCAAGAAAGGTCTACTTTCACACAATATGGCTCTGTGGGAATCGAACTCGAGTCTGCGGCGTGACGAGCGAGCGTTTTAACCACCAGGCTGATCCGAAGCCCTTACTATTTTTTTAATTAAAGGATGTAACCTGACTGTTATATTTACTATTCCAAAGAAGTTAAAGAACATTAGATTCTTTCATATTACCATAGTTATTCTTTATACATACCAACGTTTGTCTTCCGGGGTCCCTTTTTGTCCCAGCAGCCGAGTAGAATTAGGCTTGTGGACACAATGTGTGACATGGTTGACTGTGTAATCGCATGTTTCATGCTGTTAATCAAAGGCGTACATGTGTACCTGGCCCAGACTCGATTATTCATCATGTCTTCGTGATATAACTCACTATCTTACACACCGTGTTCTGTGACGACACCGAAGTACAATGTAAAATGAGTTTAGGTCGTTAACACGTGCAACCCTAAAAATGTACATGACTGTGTTTTATTGTTCACGTTTAGGATCTATGTAATGAGCTCAGGTACTTCAATGCAGAGCCACAACATACCGACATCTTCGCGTTTCTTTGCGGGTGGCCCAGACGTCTAATTCTGCTCGAAACGGCGTTAAGCCCAACTTGTTCACTCATTCTTAACATGTTTAGCATTGTGGTTAACTATTAATACGTTAGCAACAACGTGGTTATTATACCTTACAGTAAGTGACTCTGACATTTCATAGTTGCCCCCCTTTCAGAAGTCACAGCGGATCAGTCGGTTTATAAAATTACTGAAGAGCATTGAGTTAGTTTGAGCTGTATTTCAGTTAAGATGAGCACTTGGGGAATTTCATCGTCGGACATAAATTATCATTAGACGTGTATATTATTATGTCATATCATCTAAGTCTTTAAGTGATTAATCACATTCATATTTTGATAATATTCTAAATATGATACAACTTGTGATACATTACAGGCGTCTAGTTTAGTTTGGAAATGTTTCGTGTTTACGCTTCCCTATTGCAATGCTTCTATTGACGATTTGCCTCCAGGCCATCACAGAGCTTCAAAACCAGTTTACAATCTTGACAAAACTGTCAGACGAACCAATCATGAATCAAACCATCTTGAACATGGTTAGATAGATTTTTGTTTTTGTTTAGGCTTTGTTATATTGTGTTCTAACAGTGAAAATTCGCCCTTAATGTTTCTAGGTTTGTCAGCACCATACCCGTGTTCGTTGGTTTCACCAAAGTGTTAACGTCAAACATCACTTAGGGTTTTCCCACCACAAGCTGACATACTGTAAGAGGTGTCATAATCAACTCACTCACTCGGTGGAAGTACTCTGATTGAACTCGGTTAATTGTTTGGTACTCTATGTCTTGATCAGTATTGTCAAACAAACAGCTCTCGCGTGCCTGTACATGCGATACGTCTGTTATATTCTTAGTTTGGAAATAGAAATATATGCGTGAAGGTCAATACGTCACCGTATCTCAGCCATCCCCAGATATTATCAAGAAAGGTTTCTTATTGGCCATGATGGATGACCCAATGTCTACAACTGATATCTCACCTGTCATCTTTCAGTGAATAAATAGCGATAACCTCGTCATGACATGTATACGCGCAATTTACACATAGACATTCACGAGAGAAGTAAACCCGTAAGGACTTCTTTAATCACATGCAAATTTGGCCTGATATGACAGCGGTTTGCTGACATCAACGTTTAAGTGAGTGAGTGCGTGAGTGAGTGCGTGAGTGAGTGCGTGAGTAAGTGAGTGAGTGCGTGAGTGAGTGAGTGAGTGAGTGAGTGAGTGAGTGAGTGAGTGAGTGAGTGAGTGAGTAGCTTTTATACTCGCTTTCAAGTTTCAGTTTTATGTTGGAGGAAAGCCATATATAATGCAGGTCGCAGAAGTTTACTTCTTTGGTGAAACCTACATGTAGGACGCTGACACACTAGGCATCATAATCATGGAGACAATAGAATTTGAACCGACGATCATCGGATCCTGTAACGAATGAAGAAAACAACAACTTGGCCTTACGTTATTTGGGGTTCATCAAGGCAGTTCACCTGGTGGACATTTGGCATTGTCGGGGTTCGACGCACACGACGTTAGCCAGTAGGTCCTTACAGGCACCTGATCTTCCCATTGATCAGAAGAACTAGAGGCTTGTATGACATTGACCGCTTACAAACATTGTCCTTCGGAGGCCGACACTTCTTCAAGACGGTTACTTGAGATTAAAGGAAGAAGAATACTTTCAAAATATTCTAACCCCATGCGCAGAAACTTGTTCTGCATCATTTAGTTAGTTCAGCAGTTTGCATGTGTATCTGGAATCCACGCAAATCTATGACAGTCTCGAATAATGGTTCGTTGAAAACATTCTGTATGTTTGTATTGACGAACTTCAAAGAATCTGTAGAAATGCAGTCTTTATTTAAGTAGTTGACGGGATAAGTCAAATGGCATTCAATGAAAAAAATCCACATCATGCTTTATCTACAAAATGGACATGTCATTACCCTATCCCACCTACAAATGTGCATTAACACTAAACGAAAACTTAAGCTGAGTATATCCTGTGACAGTTGTCTCAGAATATAACAACAGTGACGGAAACTGGACATATTTTGAAGGTGAAAGAACAGTTGAAGAGCTTAGAGCCATTAGGGCCAATGTCATGTGGAGTCTGTTTTGTGAAAAGTGAAGAAAACACATAATATTATGCATGTTAATGAACTTTTTTTTACCGATAAATTCCTAGACATTAACGCATCCTGACAGCAGAGATATAAATGTTGTTATAAAAAAACATTCACAAAAGAAAATAAACTTACGTTTTTAATTTGTGTAAGGGTGGAAAGGGCCAGTGTCTGTCTTTTGGCCCTTTTTAACCCTCAGGCATTAGTATGGGATTTAAAATGTGAGATTGATAAACTACAAACACATACTATTGAAGTACTTTTAAATGATTTAAATTAATGCCAACTTTGTTGAAATAGTTGAAATATAATAATAAGGTGTCCAAACTTTCAAAATCTCTCTCAGACAACTAGTCTCAACCACACACGGAAATGAGAGCTAAAAGGGCTAAAATCTAGCAAAGTGACTTTGGCCCTTTTGGAACTTGACTTTGGCCCTTTTATAAAAATTTAAGTAGCTATATTTCAAAAACGCATCAATGAAAACATACAATGTGTTTTCTACAGGTAGACAAGAACGCATACATGTTATTAATGCAATAATATGCAAAAAGGGCCAAAGTGCATTTTGGCCCCTTTTAGCTCTAAGCTCTTCAGTTTCTGTCAAGCAGTGTTTAAGGTAAAACGTATAGAATGTACAGGTTAAGAACGGACCTCAGATGAACCTAAACCTTCTGTGACCCCAGCCGTGTCCTTTACAAACCCTGTGTTGCACCAATCCATTAAGGCACTATCGATACTGAGGAGTGCAGGGATTGACACAGTTCCATATTCACTGTACCATTACCTTGCAGAGAATAAATGTACGTAGACTTTTGTTTCGGATACAAACATCAACTTAATAGATCAGATTTCCAAAATTTCTGTAGACAGACATGACAGATGGAAGTTAAACGAAGTTCTTGAAGGGAGTCATCGAGTGTCCATTTCAAAAACGGGTTGGGAGTGTAACAGAAACACAGAACACTATACAATGTGTACTCAAATAATTGTATGTTATGCGAAATATGTTTTATCAAGACGTTGTGGTGTCGACGTGTGCAGATAGAGAATTCCACTGTTACGTATTTAGGCCACGTGCTACTTTCGGTCTTTCAGCCTTTTAGTGTCACTCGATGACGATCTTTAAGCCTGGCAGTTGTCGGCAGCACTTCTTCAACACGGAAGACAAATTCCACTCATGCTTTCATTCCCAGTTCAAGTTAATTTTCCACAACGTAACCGCTGTTGGTAAAACAACCTGTTCAATGCTTTCAATGACCGGATGTGATGTCACGTTTCCCGAGTTTGCGCAGTCTAGAGCGTATTTCTTCTTCTTGCCTGCTCTCATCTCTCGATTGCAGCATCTGCGCCAACACCTCTAGTTCTTGACTAATCGACAGAACACCGCGTCGTCTTGGTGACCAACCACTACGCCGCTCTCGCATAACGACGGCACTTTCACCGGCTACTTTTGGCTTCGTTTCGTCATTTTCGGTGTAACTCCGCGTCTCCGCTATCGCACATGAGATGCATAACCACAGGACGAATATCGATGTCATGGCTGAAAAAGATATAGCAATATAAAATGTCGGGTTTAAATGTCGTCCGCACTCAAATGGGCGATGAGGTGTGGTAAATGCTTCCACTGATTTTATGAACGCTTCCAACTAGTACTGATTTCGCACTCGGAAGACCTTGTAATAAATAATAAATGATCATGTATGAATTAATTAAAAAAACACCTTGATCCACTGGCCGGGACTATGATATAGCATGCGATTGAGCACGGAGCACTTTCTTGTCCCATACATTTGACAGTTTAAGGCTCTAAACATGTTTAGGATTGAGTTTATCAGCTAAACGTGTTTAGGGTCTAATTATGGATGAGGCCCGTACCACATGCCCCCCTCCCAAAACACACACACACACACACACACACACCACACACACACCCACACACACTCCACTTCCACCCCACAAATAAGGGACGCTGTCGTTATGTTTGTAAACTTCTAATGGGGGATACAGAAGTATTTGGGTAACTTTAAAACTTAAGGGTCTATTTATAGTCCTTCACGTAACCACCTGTGCTACGGAGACTGTTGTCACAAATGTATATTTTCCTAATCACCATTGATTATGCCATGCAAGTGCCAGTGAATCTGATTTGCACATCTTGTTTAAACATATATTATGCGACCTATCCATATTTGAGTTAATACCCAATGATATGCATTTTATTTAAACATATTTAGATTATTAGGATAGTACACACTGATAGGAATTTTGTCGTAAACATGTATAAATTCTAAACATACTAAATTTGAATGATGTTCAAACTCGATACATGTTCAAACTCTAAACATGTTTACAAATTAAACATGTTATATATGTTGTGCTAAAGCTGGGATATGATAGCTCATTTAATATGTTTAGACCCAAAGAAACGAAACATTCCTAAAAATGTTTAGATCTAAACATTTGTTGTATGCGTTTACAATCTAAACACATTATTTTACAGTGGACCAACAATTATCCATAAAAAGTACATAGAAGTAGGTGCGTCTTGCTAAAATCGACGTATGAGACACAATGAAAAACAGTTCAGTATGTAATTAACAACAAAAAGAAAACAAGTAAGCAAGCAAATAAAAAAAAAAATAACCAATAATTCAACAATATATTACAACAATTCACTAGTCAACGAAAAAGAGTTGAAAGACATATATACATGGCAGAGGACAAATGATATTAAGTTTAATCTGAATGGGACAAAATCAGGTTTCCATATGCTGGATGGGGGCAGGGATTTACTTATTATAGGTGTAAAAAACCGTCATAATAGGGAAGACGGTGCTTTCATTGAGATCAGTCCTGTAAATGTTGCAGAAAATTGAAAAAAGTAGCAATTACTGTAAATTAAAGTAAATAATGTTCTTATTTTTCCTTTGAAAAGATGCGCCTGTTTGAAGTGTAGGCTTTTAGAGACAAATACTCATTTTTGTTCAAACCAGAATACGTTTGCCTGGTCCATTACATGGTATAATTCTGACTAATTCGTATGTCCGTCAATACCGAACCACATTTACTACCCCAAAGTTATATATACTGGCCATGACAGATTAACTATAGTTTTATGAAAAAAGGGGTGTTCTTTCACTTCTTTTGGGTATTACAAAAATGAAAAAAGCGTATTTGAACTTGCAATTTCATACAACCTGACACTTTATTATTATTCCTTCATTCATTGCCTCATCTCTTGGTACATTTGTGTGGTCACTTCACTCTTTCAGTCGTTGTCCATTTCGAAGGTTCTCTATCGATGAACTGGGGTCATTATGTACCATATTACAAGTTGTGGGAATTCCATGTTTATCAGGCGCACACGATTGAAGAACTCATATAAAGCTATGTATGTAAGAGGTGTTCGAAATGAAACCTTTTGATAAAACCACACATTTCCATGAGACGCATGTGCAATTCCGCTTCTCTCCACTGATGTACTCAAATATGCATGGGTTTTTTCTATATATCTCTTTTAACGATTAAATTAGTGAAAATAGCAATAAACTGTTCCCATCGCATCAGCTGTGACGTGCACAACCGCTCCTAACTTCCGTTGATTCTGAACAAGATCGGAACTCACTCTGTGCAAGAAATTAGATCATTTGATTTTTTTCCTAAACGATAAAACACAACTTTTGTTTCCCAATCTCGTAAATCCGCTGTCGATCGACATCAGCTAATTATAGAACAAACACGCTAATAACAAAGCTTTCTATCAAATCACCCAGCTACGAGGCCTCCTTGCGAACAGGACGACATCAATGAAAGCCATCCTCTAATGATATCGCCACCACATAACTTAGTGTAGTAGCATCTTTGGAGACTCGTTTATAAGAGACGATTTGGAGTTATTACCATCATTTCCCTTCGACTGCAATCGAGTTGTGGGGAAGGGAAACAATTTCCTGAACTTATTCGTCGAAATCTTTAATTTGGGGGTTTTCGTTTTTAAGGGGAGCAAAAGAAATATAATAAAAATTCAATCCACACCATCCACTTTAAGAAGACAGTAACGTGAGACACGTCAGCATCATTGCCATGAACAACCACACCACAATAAGGCCAGATGTTGTTTTTCACCGAATTTGATTTGCTCGGTTCCTCGAAAAAATTTCATTGTACAGGATTTGTTTTTTCATCGTAAAGTTTGATTTGGTTAGATAGGTGATAAACCATAATGATAACGATTTTTTTTAGTCACTTAAAAATGACTAATATGTTTATTGTCAAAACGATCTTTACTGTCGGCAGTATCAACAAAGTTGTCATTCTGATTCATTTCTTCTTAATTTACCATTTTGAAGTCGGCAGATCCGAAAACCAAGCACAAAATGTAAGTCCTAAACGGCATACAGAACAGATCACTTAATTAAATAAAAAAAGAATAAGCGACCGACCTTTGGATATTTTGGAAAAAAATAATTTGTTTCCCAAAAGATAATTTTGGCTCAGGTTTTACATGAAAGAAAATGTTCGCTGGACATTTTGCATTTCCTGATAAATGAAAAATTGTGCTGTGCGAGTATCTTCATGCCATCTCAGATACAGTCCCCCTCCGGCCACGCCAGACGATGTTTGTGTGGTTATAAATATCTATTGCATCAGCGTAGATACGTCCCATATGACATATAACGCTCTGCCGTCTCTCGGCTATGCACGAGTATTGCTGAACTAACACATTGTGAATCACATCACCGCATGACTAGAATATGGCATGCGTAAATAGTAGAAAAATGAAACTTTTAAGTTGTTTGACAAAAAGTGATTTAAATTCCGTACTTTGTTTCGTTTTTGTATCTATTATCTAAAGAAAACATCTACCATCTTTTTCCTTTGAAACAATGCATTATCCAATAAATAAAATCCACAAAGCCCTTTCCATATTCATAAAAAAAAAATCTGTGCTCAAAACATCAATGGATGATTTTACAATGGCTATATTTATCAACGTGCTAAGTTGTGAAAGAAATGAAGTAAATCACATTCAGAACCGAAACATAAAAGATTTTGTGACTAACCTTCAATCTTGCAGAAACTTCAGCGATAATCCCACGACAAACTTGACAAGATCAGCTTGTCTGTTCCTCTGTGACAAACACCGTTCCACCTGAAACGTTACCCTGGTAAAGTCCACAGTTTTATACCTGATACAAACTTGTTGACGCCTCTTCACCTACCGGTAGCCCGCTATTGATCTGGCCTGACGGTTTCAAAGGCTGTAGACGCAGGTGTCCTGGAGAACGACGATTGGTGTCAACAGCTTGGGCGTTTGCCCGTCTCCGGGGATTGTTCGTATTCAATCAATTTAGATACAGCTATGCGCACGTGGGCATGAATGTATGAATATCAAGTGTGATTTGTGTTGGGAGTTCGTTGAAGATAAAATACTTGTTATCATGAAATAAAGTGCCCATTGATCTCACCTGTTGTGATAAAACTGATGTTGCATTAACCAACATAATGAGAACAATGAAGGCTCCATATAACCAAAAAAACAATCAAACAAACAAAAAACAAATAGGACTTCAGAGACGGTTAAACAACTGTCACATTGCAAACAATGATGTATTCTTAAAATGCTTTCTTCGATTAAGAAGTGAAAAACAGATTTGGACAAATAACTAATTAACAAATTTATGAATGTATTTCACTTAAAGCTAATTTTCATTCGCTCGTTCGTTCCTCAATTGTCATTTCCTAATTAGTTGATTAGTTTCCTTGTGTGTTGCTTTAAACATGAAATATTACAAGCAGCATGTATCACACGCGATATCTTTTAAAGATGTAAAGTGGGTACGCCATCCATTACTTGAGATACTTATCAATGTCAATTGGCTTGCTTCTGTTACTAATTTCCACCTGCCGCTCGTCTTGCATAATTCGGGCACGTTGGGCACTACGTCTTATCGGCCACACCTCCTTCTGCTTCCACATTAATGGGGGGCATGGGTGGCCCAGTGGTCTAAGACGCCGCGTATCGCTGTGCAGAGCTACGTCCCTTGGGAACGCCAGAAACATTTGATTGTAGGTTCGATTCACGGTTCGCCCCGATAATGTTTCTAGGTTTGTCAGCACCATACCCGTGCTCGTGGGTTTCACCGAAGTGGTAAACGTCTGAGACCTTCATCACTTCGGACTTTCCTCCCACATTTAGCTGACACGCCGTGATATAGCTGAAATAATATTAAAAGCGGCGTTAAAGTCAACTTACTCCACATTTCTGTTTGTCACAAGTCTTACGTCTACCAGTACAGTGTCACACCAGCGATGAGGGTAGGCGGGTGAGTTGGGTTTAACTACGCTTTTAACAGTTTTCAAGTTATATCGCGGCGTGTCAGCTTAATCCGCGAGGAAAGCCCGAAGTGATGCAGGTCTCAGACTTTTACCACTTCGGTGAAACCCACGAGCACAGGTATGGTGCTGACAAACCTAGAAACATAATCGGGGCAAACCGTGATTCGAACCCACAATCATAGGTTTCTGGCGTGCCCAAGGGACGCAACTCTGCACAGGGAATCGCGGCGCCTCAGACGACTGGGCCACCCGTGCCCCCGCGATTTGGACAGAGAGGGATGATTATGGTGATGATTATGGTAACTATGATGGCAGTAACCATAATGATACTGCCATATTGTGATACTGACAATGTGGCAACTAGGTTCAGGAAATGGTGCGTAACTGACGTCGCAGTGAGGAAAGTCATCGTTGCTGAGATGAAGCCGACTTTCACAACGTCAGCACGTCTCCCCTGGCGTTGCAACATCTTTACTGGAGGGTTTAAGGCAACTGAAGGCGAACTATGCGACAAAAACACTTCTAACAAATTGGTAAAGAAGGACATTTTATGATTTGAGTTTGCATTGATTACACGTCCTCAGCAATATTCCAACTATATGACGGCGGTCTGTAAATAATCGAGTGACACAACTGACAATTCAGCATGCCTGACCACCCGATCCCGTTTGTCGCCTCTTACGACAAGCATGCGTTGCTGAAACCAATTCTCACCCAGAACCTCTAGGTTCAAATGTACTGAGGAGAGCCGTTAATAACTATTATCACATGTCTATGCACACGTTATCGCCGATGTCTTACATGTGATCACACAACCCATGATGCGGAATCCGTCTCCTGGCAGTGGTACTCACCCGGGGATTCTGATTCTAATCAGGTCTGGGTGTCAAGGCGCATGCCATTAACTCCCAAGCTGATTGTATAACAGCTACCCATTACACGAATCAATATTACTGGTACGATTTTTAACATCCTCCAGCAGAAGGTTTGTGTTATGCAATACAATGATATATCAATGCCCACACACTGAAAACGAATGGCAACTATTCTCACATCTTGGTTCACGATACTAAACATAATAACAGTTGCGCACGGCCAGGCCCAAGGGCTTCAATACACACGAGGTAACCCTGGTGAAATAATTCGATATTAATAGCGTCTTGAATGGTAAGTGGTTACCTTAGGGCTTAGATGTGAATGTATATTTGTTAAACTGTATATAATAGTGAGTCGTGGGACATGTGAAGTGTATTGGATAATCTTTTGTGCAGGTACTTTTGATAAATTTTCATTTTGGAAAGGTTGTGGGGGATGTGAAAATATATTAATAAACTTTTTGTATTATAAAGTCAGTGGGGGATGTGAAAATATATTGATAAACTTTTTGTATTATAAAGTCAGTGGGGGATGTGAAAATATATTGATAAACTTTTTGTATTATAAAGTCAGTGGGGGATGTGAAAATATATTGATAAACTTTTTGTATTATAAAGTCAGTGGGGGATGTGAAAATATATTGATAAACTTTTTGTATTATAAAGTCAGTGGGGGATGTGAAAATATATTGATAAACTTTTTGTATATAAAGTCAGTGGGGGATGTGAAAATATATTGATAAACTTTTTGTATTATAAAGTCAGTGGGGGATGTGAAAATATATTGATAAACTTTTTGTATTATAAAGTCAGTGGGGGATGTGAAAATATATTGATAAACTTTTTGTATTATAAAGTCAGTGGGGGATGTGAAAATATATTGATAAACTTTTTGTATATAAAGCCAGTGGGGGATGTGAAAATATATTGATAATTTTTTTGTATATAAAGTCAGTGGGGGATGTGAAAATATATTGATAAACTTTTTGTATTATAAAGTCAGTGGGGGATGTGAAAATATATTGATAAACTTTTTGTATTATAAAGTCAGAGGGGGATGTGAAAATATATTGATAAACTTTTTGTATTATAAAGTCAGTGGGGGATGTGAAAATATATTGATAAACTTTTTGTATATAAAGCCAGTGGGGGATGTGAAAATATATTGATAATTTTTTTGTATATAAAGTCAGTGGGGGATGTGAAAATATATTGATAAACTTTTTGTATATAAAGTCAGTGGGGGATGTGAAAATATATTGATAAACTTTTTGTATATAAAGTCAGTGGGGGATGTGAAAATATATTGATAAACTTTTTGTATATAAAGTCAGTGGGGGATGTGAAAATATATTGATTAAAACTTTTTGTATTATGAAGTCAGTGAGAGATCTGGAGGTATAGTCGATAAACTTTTTATATAAAAGGTCAGTGACACATGTGTACGTCAGTGGGATATGTGAAGTTATAATTGACTATTTTCTTCTATCAGAAAGTCAGTGAGAGACGTGAAGATACATGTATATGGTAAACGTTTTATAATAGAAAGTCAATGGGAGATGTGAAGGTGTAACTAAAAGATGTTAAGGCTCTATCGGAGTTATCAGATATATCTAATTATTGTCAGCTTTCGATTTCTGTACGAGAGAAATCACATAGCAACACATTTATTCAAATCGCACAACCCTTGTTCAAATCGACGGAATACGAACCTGCAATCTCTTGGTTTGTACTCAGTCGCGCTACAACCTGAGCCACAGAGACTGGTCGTCACGGACGTCAATTTTCCTAGTCATCATGAACCGGGCTTGGTTTATTTGTACATTTTAATGTTGATATTGTACCACGTTCGTTGTCAGTCCTGGTGGTATTTGTGTTATGCAAGTGCCTGTGAATCTGATTTGCACATCTAATTTCAATATATTATAGTCTACATTTGATCCCTATTGGACGTATTGCCTAATGATATGCACTTTTTTATGTTTTGATTATGGGGATGTTGTGTTTTTTGAGTGAAGAACAAATTAAATATTCAACTTTCATTTCATTTAAAACATTCATTTCATCTACTTTATCTACACTTCTTTTTTACTCTGTTCTTTTTTATCGATAATTCTTTCCCCGTCTATTTAGAATGGCTGCTCGTTCCCAAACTTGTCCCAAGACTAACCACCGGGCGTCTTAGTTTAAACTGTAATTAACTCGCTTCGAGGAACGACGGCTGACATATGATTAGTTGTGCAACCAACAGCATGTGACAAACAAAACCAGGCATCTCAGATGCGTTTTAATGTCAGTGATATTCGTACGTAACTGTCACCCTTCCACGATGAGAATTCATACAGATGTCTTGACAGCTAATTAAAACCTGGGGATAAACATTCACGGTCTTCAGTTGAAAATGTTGAGGGTTGTCCACTTGTTGCTTGCTGAGGGTGGATTAATGCGCCAAGATATCGTTAGCGGCGCTTGATTCCATGGATATTTTACTGTTGGCAATAATTAGAGTTAATTAAAGGTGATGCGGGTTTGCGGGCTGGGATTGTAAGATTTCCGTCTCATGGCAATCCGCTATGATAGACCGTGATGTAGTGAAATGAACCACTTTTAGTCAGCAGTGGTCAGGGATATGTCATCTCATGGGATCACGGCCCATGCAAACGGAACTTCTCGGGTCTTTCCGTCACATCTTATTTCCGAAGCCTGGTTGATCCATATCAGTTAATGTCGCCGATAAAGAGCGGCGGCTAAAGGTGCTGACTAAAAACGTGCCGATCGCGACCACTGGTAGTATTAACTTTATACGGCCATCACGTGTAAAACGTTTACCAAATGGCCTTGGGGTAAGGTAGATAAGTGACGGTCACACTTTGTAGCTAAACTATCACATATACCACATTTGTCACAATTCAGCAATTATTGTTTGGGAGCACCTAAAGCTATTTTGTTTGACTATTTTATAGACAACTACCTTTTGACCTCGTACATGAAAATACAGTATTGATAATATTTGCTTCGCCACAATTTTCAGTACAGATTTTAGCCTTTGTTTCATTTTCGAAGGACAGGTTACGTTTTGGAACGTAACCTAATCAAAAGACCTCAAATCCAGTCCTGTTGTCATTCTGAAAAGTGCATCTTCCCGCGGCAAAGGTGTTAACTGACTTTATAAGAAAGTCCAAGGTGGAAACTGGACTTTCTTATAAAGTCAGTTTCCTGTGGCAAAGGTGTTAACTGACTTTATAAGAAAGTCCAAGGTGGAAACTGGACTTTCTTATAAAGTCAGTTAACACCTTTGCCGCGGGAAGATGGAAAAGTGTTGCACAAAAAGTCCTGAAAGAGGTTTTGGAAGGCATTCTTCATGTTTTAACACGAGCATGTCATTGACGCGAAATGATAGTAGGTGTGTTTGAATTATCAACGTCACTATCGACAGCACTAAACACCCGCCGCCATATTTGGTGCAATATATATTGATTTGTTGATTGATACACAAAACAATATCACATAATCATATCGCCTTCTTTAACCCACGTCCGATATGCTCATCCCCCATAGAAATCTTTTCTCATTACCAATACGTTTTATGTATTGTAACACGTCCATTTTTATTATGTCAACCCATTTGTACAGAAACTCTCCGCGCCCTGGCCGGTGTCGGTCAAAGGTAGTGACAAAGTTGAACATGCTGTTTCATGGGTAGGAATGGCAACTATTATTTCAGGAAGGAAAAGCTAAACTAAATTGTTTCGAAAACGCGTCCATAGGCAAGACTCTTTTCCTTTGCGCAAAACTTATAAAAACATAAACGTGCCTCTAAAAGTATCATGGCACATGATGCAACTCATTTCTAAGTTAATTCAACTCATTTATAGCGATGTAAAAATATTTCGCCCATGGGCGAGCATACTTTCATTTGCTCAAAACTCATGTGTATTTTGAAGCAAGTATACACTCTGTATATTGATATGTCAATAACGTCGGTCCCGCGCGTGATATACCTGCCTTAAATTTAATCGTTCTCTACAAACAAAAACACAACAACAACACCACCACCACCACAACAACAACCGTTAGGCGGATATATTAAAGCAGTAAAGTAAATCGGGTCGGTGCATGCATCTCGTGTTCATGTTTAACGAAGGAATGTGCCAGAGACCCATTCATATACTTTTCACGGCTGTTTTCACTTTAACGCCCAATGGTATCTGTTTCGTGGGATAAGCGAGACTGGTTATTTGCTGGCGTTGACGTTGACGTTTTTTATTTGGGAACATTTACATGTGTTTAACATTGATCAATATACACACATACTAGCTGGTTCATATAGCAACCGCGCGTCGCGCTCGGAAGTGATTATGTACCACACGTACGTGTACAATCAGGAGACAGACATACTGTGTGTTCAATGTAGAGCTAGGTTATTTGTAGATTTAACCGCGCTAAATTGAATTTGGAACCGAAAGCGCAGCGCTACATTGAATTCACAGTATGTTTAACTCCATTCTACCATGACTAAATAAAATGCGAACTCTTTGGTGTTAGCAAATACACCGAGTGAAGCGGCACGGGTTGAGTCCAGTGTTTTGAGCGGGTTATCGATCTGAATTACGGAATCACCGAACAAAATATGGCGCTGTATATACCCAAGCAGTTTGTTTACACCGTAATACTTCACTCGAACATATGACAGGCATTGAAAGCATATAAGCACAGCAACTTGGTAAGCTAACATGAGGTGGGCATCCCTAAAGAAAACAAAGCAAGCTTTGCGAGGGTTTCGCTCTACATCGCACGTAACCATTTTGACGTCATATCGCTCATTGTGACGCAAAAGGTATGACGTCACATACGGTTGTCTCCAAAACGTAAATACATTCCCTTTGTAGATTTCTATCGTGTTCTGCACGAAATGTATTTCCAAACATCCTTTGAATATTGTAGTAACCGCATCTGTGCATTTTGTAACCTGTAATTGTAGATATAATTATTTAAATATGCCTACCGACAATGACTGAAAGTAGTACTATTCTGTGAATGTTAGCTTCCGCGGTGATGCGGCCGTCAAACTGTTTCAATCATAGGGGGTTTATTGTGATTTAATAGCCTCTGATTGACCAATCAGAATCGAGTAAACTCCAAATTCATGGTAGAATGTAATACAATCATTCTTATCTTACTTGCGTTTTCATTTAACACAACACTGCACATACAATCGAGTAAATTCCAAATTCATGGTAGAATTTAATACAATCATATTACATTACAATTTTCTTATCTTACTTGCGTTTTCAATTAACACAACACTGCATTGCACAGACACGGCTGGGTATCGAGTAAATTCCAAATTCATGGTAGAATTTAATACAATCATATTACATTACAATTTTCTTATCTTACTTGCGTTTTCATTTAACACAACACTGCATTGCACAGACAATCGAGTAAATTCCAAATTCATGGTAGAATTTAATACAATCATAATACATTACAATTTTCTTATCTTACTTGCGTTTTCATTTAACACAACACTGCATTGCACAGACACGGCTGGGTATCGAGTAAACTCCAAATTCATGGTAGAATTTAATACAATCATATTACATTACAATTTTCTTATCTTACTTGCGTTTTCATTTAACACAACACTGCATTGCACAGACACGGCTGGGTATCGAGTAAATTCCAAATTCATGGTAGAATTTAATACAATCATATTACATTACAATTTTCTTATCTTACTTGCGTTTTCATTTAACACAACACTGCATATATATTGCACAGACACGGCTGGGTATCGAGTAAATTCCAAATTCATGGTAGAATTTAATACAATCATATTACAGTACAATTTTCTTATCTTACTTGCGTTTTCATTTAACACAACACTGCATTGCACAGACAATCGAGTAAATTCCAAATTCATGGTAGAATTTAATACAATCATAATACATTACAATTTTCTTATCTTACTTGCGTTTTCATTTAACACAACACTGCATTGCACAAACACGGCTGGGTATCGAGTAAATTCCAAATTCATGGTAGAATTTAATACAATCATATTACATTACAATTTTCTTATCTTACTTGCGTTTTCATTTAACACAACACTGCATTGCACAGACACGGCTGGGTATCGAGTAAATTCCAAATTCAT
Organism: Haliotis rufescens; assembly: GCF_023055435.1. Taxonomy (NCBI): domain Eukaryota; kingdom Metazoa; phylum Mollusca; class Gastropoda; order Lepetellida; family Haliotidae; genus Haliotis; species Haliotis rufescens. Next base: position 60,956,809 of record NW_025963779.1, on the reverse strand, counting down.
GGTAGAATTTAATACAATCATATTACAGTACAATTGTCTTATCTTACTTGCGTTTTCATTTAACACAACACTGCATTGCACAGACATTTGAGTAAATTCCAAATTCATGGTAGAATTTAATACAATCATATTACAGTACAATTTTCTTATCTTACTTGCGTTTTCATTTAACACAACACTGCATTGCACAGACACGGCTGGGTATCGAGTAAATTCCAAATTCATGGTAGAATTTAATACAATCATATTACAGTACAATTTTCTTATCTTACTTGTGTTTTCATTTAACACAACACTGCATTGCACAGACAATCGAGTAAATTCCAAATTCATGGTAGAATTTAATACAATCATATTACATTACAATTTTCTTATCTTACTTGCGTTTTCATTTAACACAACACTGCATTGCACAGACACGGCTGGGTATCGAGTAAATTCCAAATTCATGGTAGAATTTAATACAATCATATTACATTACAATTTTCTTATCTTACTTGCGTTTTCATTTAACACAACACTGCATTGCACAGACACGGCTGGGTATCGAGTAAATTCCAAATTCATGGTAGAATTTAATACAATCATATTACATTACAATTTTCTTATCTTACTTGCGTTTTCATTTAACACAACACTGCATTGCACAGACACGGCTGGGTATCGAGTAAATTCCAAATTCATGGTAGAATTTAATACAATCATATTACATTACAATTTTCTTATCTTACTTGCGTTTTCATTTAACACAACACTGCACTGCACGGCTACCCAATAGTCAGGCAAGGTCATTTATATATTATATAATACGAGGACGGGGCAATACCACTGCCTCTTCCGTATTGATGTTACGAATGATTATTAAACGATGTGATCTGAGATAAAATTAAGTGTCATGGTTTTAGATTCCTGGGTCAGACACAAGAAAAGCAGCTCTTCTTTGTATCGTACATCAGGGAAAGCTTTTCAGTTTGTATTCACAAACTTCGATATGTGCGGTTTTAGAACTGCCTTCCCCTATTAGAGATTTACAGCTATTTGAAAGAGAAATACATGATAAGATAATTCTTCCTTTTTGTCCCCGATATCCATTTAAACGGCATCAAATAACCTCGAGTGTCTTGACAAATGGTTTTACACAATTAGAAGATCTAGACCGATCAATCTATGAAGTCCGATAATGCTTATCCTCGTAAGCCATATATATATTCAGCTGTAGATGGTTTATATGCTCACTGTTACGTTTGCCTTATATTATGGTAGATTTTATTGTGTCAATTATCGTTTTGATTATTTAACATAAATATTAATTCATAATTATATTTTGCTGCAAACGCTGACTCATTGATCGTAATGTGATGCGACGAAAATGCCCTTCATATTCTCATGGTTATTTAGTATGAAAACATGATGGCAAATGAGCCAAACGACCCGGACTATGCTTTTTCACTGTGATTTGGGACACTTGTGCACTTTAGTTAAAACTAAATAATCAATAAAGAGATTATGCAGGGATCAGAGAACCGAATAGAATATGCGATGCGGAAACTAAATGTTGATAAAATGGTTGAGAACTAATTGTACTGTGCTGATCTGATCTGTTCTGACATGGGAAAACCTGCTTCATTATCACTTCCGGCGACAACAGGAAGTCAGCTAAAAGCCGGAGCAGGGGGTCCAGACAAAACCAACGGACCGGAAGGTGTGAGGCGGGAGCCTTTGTAATGTGGAATGGTGTTGTTCAACTTCAACTTTAACTTCAATGACATTCTTGTCTATTCCCCTATCCTTCCCCTTACCTAACGTTATCTTAATATGTAAGGGGAACTCTCAGTTGTGGCGTCTTTTTTCGGTTTTGAGGCAGGAACAATATGTCGTCGTCTATTGTTTGTCCTGATTTGAAGACCGACTGAAAACTTGTCCCGGACACACTCTTTCTTTCCAGTGTTTGACCAGTTCTATTTTAGCATTCGCGAAACAATAGAATTTGAAAATTATGCGGAGACCTTTTTCTTTTCAATTTGTTGAACCAAAATTGATATCCAATAGTTTTAAGAGGCATCCCAAGCAACTCTTTATATAAGCCTGTAGTTGTGAGCATTGGGCAATAGTTCTCAAAAAGTTTAAGTAAGGCGTCAAGTATTAAAGTAGACTGCCAAAATTAAAGTATAGACAGGGCGGTAAAAGTTCAGTAGTTTGTGGACACTGCGCTCCTCCATCACTCATGAATACGACCGACCGCTATGTGGTGTAGTCCAATCAATGTACGGTCTGGTTCCAGCGAGAGGAAACCCACGAGTTTTCAGACCAATGAGCACGCTGTTTACACGGGAAAACGGCAATAGTTCTCGCTTGACATTGCGTGAAGGATGTGGCATAGCCTAGCGGTATCTTCTCTACACATTGCCACAATGTCAGGCAATAGTGGGGTTCGCACAAAGCTCGTTCACGGAGAAGGGCTGACTTGAGTCATACACGGCCTCAAATCTTTTCGCGAACACCTGGTGTTCTAACTGATTTTCAGTGATCCTTCCATATAATGTTCATCTCTATTTACGCCCAGTGGCATCCGTTTCGGCACATAATCGAGACGATTCTCTGACATTGACATTATATATTTAGTTAACATAAACACATGTCACAAATACACAGCATAAAGATGTGATAAGAACGTACCTGGTCAATTTCATTTTTTATGGATGTGTAGTAATATTCTTTGTGTAGCGAAGACAAGAACATGTACGCACGTAAGAGCAAAATTATGCGTCAGGTACTTTCTATCACTAACTTCCGTTTGAAATGTCATTTCTCTCCACTGTCAAAAGAACATCAGAAGGATCTGATGTTCGTCTATTAAAAAGAAGTATATTAAATAATTCACTTGTTACAAATACAAACAAATGCAATTACATACAAAGTGTGTTCAGGTTTAAATTGCGAGACAAGTTTTACTCTATCAAAACGTAATCAGGAGTGTGTTTAGATCCTATACGGAACAAAGTTTTATCTAAACACATTTAGGATTCTAAACATATTCATCCCCATAAACGTTTAGAGACCTATACATATCTTTATCCTTAACTTCATGAGCGTTGTTGTTTTTTAAATCTAAACAAGTTACTTTTTAAGGTTAGGATTTCAAACATATCTAAACCTCATACGAACTTTAACTTATCCACGAAATCTGGTGGCTAGTGCGTGTATGTATGTGTGCGTGCGTGCGTGCGTGCGTGCGTGCATGCGTAGTGTGCTTAATAGTGGTATTCCATTGTTACTTCCAGGAGGTTACCTACAACATGTACTTATCTATAATTACAGTAGCTCGAATGTCGTATCAAATTTACGAGAAACCCTGAGCTTGGGGTGAGTAAGTGAGTTTATCAGATAAGAAATACCTTAAGGGCATTTGATCATAGGAATATGTCATCTTGTCAGGACAGATCGTGTGATCATTGTGTGATAACATTGTCACATCTTTAAGGGATGAATTACAAAATCATATTATAATAATATCTTCGTTTTCCTGTTATTTTTAGATTTTAAACCTAAACCTAAACACACGTTTGACTAGTGTTTTTCAATCGAATTGATTCTTATTGATTCTTAAGAAGTTCACAATATGAATATATCTTGATCCATGTATAGCAGGTTACACAGTATTGCCAAGCTGTTTACATTGTATAGTTGCTCAGCGACGGTGTGAAGGCAAATAGTCAATAGAAGTATTACAGCAAGACAGCAGGACCACCACGGACTTCTAAATTAGTCAGTAAATTCAAGTAAATACATCTTTGCAATCCACGACTCTCGCATACTTCTGTATTTTTCAAACGAAATGAAAACAAATATATTCAGAGAATCCGACATTTACTGAACAAATACTTTTAGTAAAGTCTTATTAATAGTTTTGTATATGAAATTACATACTTACCCTTTTTGCAAACACTTGCAATGATTTTCAGTGACAATATTCGCCACTATTTTGAATTGTACGACACATGGAATCTGTTTCGTCAGATAATCGAAACTGGTTATTCTCTGGCTATGACGTTTCATATTTACAGGCAAATTAAATGTAATGTTTGCTTAGTGTAACGTAAAACAACATACATTATCTCACTTACCATCATAAGATATTTGAAGAATGAATCAAGTATTATTTCATCTGAAAGGATGGTCATCGATACTAAACTCAACATAACCGATGACAGGATCATGAGGATGTGTGAAGGACCAACTACGTTATTACATTTGTGTCGGCGTGTCAGCGTAGATTGTAACACCGTGATCAAACAAGTGATAATCTGGTACTAACACATAAATAAGTAAATCCTCTGTACATCTTTACGAACGAGTTACCTATCAAACTTCTATATACCACTTAAATATTTTATAATAACTATCTTATACACTGATTAAGTCTTTAGGCATTTTATCTCATGTACATGAATGCAAGAAAAAGGACTTCCATAAAATAAAGACGTAATTGAATACATTTAACATTTTTACTACTTCAATTCACCATCCAATTCACCGAGCCAGACCAACCGAACTGTTCAGTCGCCGCTAACAAGAATAGTTTGTTTGGGACCTGTTCTAACCCCATTCCTCCTTACAAATTAAGTAAACTTTTAGTATTAGTAAATATAAAAAATAACGCAATCAAATATATACACATTCAAATTTAAGGTTGGGCTTCTTGCAAGTGATGGCATTCCCTTTAGTCTTATGAAGGATAGACTCACGATCATTGTAAACGAAGGCAACAAGATGCCCTGGATTTTGAGTGTGTTTCATTTAATTTTGTGGAACTAATAAGCATGAACATTTAAATTTACTTTAAAACTCATTCCAGAATAAAATAAACAAATTAGCAAGTGGAATCGGTGATATAAACAAACGTCAATGTGGTGTATTTTTCCTTGCATGAAACCTCACAGAGAGTGAGGAAATGCCACACGTAAATATCAACATGTTGTTGAGCGTGTAGGGGACAACTTGGAAATATCACAAACAAGCCGTTGGCTGGCTGCTGCCCGTGTGCTGTATCGAGTGTGTGGGTCCACCTCCCGTACTCTCATCAAGAAATGCATCACGCTTTTAAAAGGTGTCTATTGGATATGGAAAGGGTTTTGTCACTTTATTCACGATACTGCCATTCAACACAGCATACCATAGTTCTGGCCCACACAGAAAGAAACCGGCATTCCTTGTTTTGAGGAGAATCACCATTTTCTTTTAACATAATGTATTCCCCGCCAGGACCTAAAAGCAAATAATAAAAAATGCAAACTAGTTTCATCATATACAATAACAATGCGCAAAGATAAAATATAAACAATATAAGTCCTTTCAGAAAATTATCAGAAAATGTTACCAATAATTTTTAAACATTCATTTTCAAAGAAATAAGTCCCTACAACTTGAGATGAAACACTTTAAAGAACCAGGCGATCCAAAAGTTATCCAAAATCAATACACTTAGAGAAATTACATTTTAATCATCATCAGTTTACTATCAGAGCTATCAAGACTGAAATATTAATTTCATATACGTCTTTGTACACAGGGATTACTTCAGGTTCTACTCGCATTATGATTTCGTTCAAAACTTTAAATGCAAAAAGTATGTTTCCTCAAACCCCGCAAGGTTACTACACACGTTCGGGTATCCCTTTAGCCTGTAACACAACTCTGTTTGCCAACTATAACTTAAAAAGGTATTAACACGTCTGAGAAATACTAATAAAGAAATATCAAAAGAAATATCTTTGGCAATAAACACGTACTGTTATACAAATTGTGTAAGTGGTGGATGCTACAAGTTGGGCAGGACATGCTTACCCTTTTCGCAAACACCTGGTGTCTTCACTGATTCTCTGTGATCCATTCATATATTTTTCGCCAATATGTTTCTTTTGGCACCAATTGCAGACGGTGGATAGTCGAGAGTGATTATTCTCTGGCGTTGACGTTTTTTTATAGCACCAGAAGCTGAAAACACAGTTTACAGAAGAAAAATTTCAGAAGGTTGAAATTGTATCAGTTTCTATAATTTAAGATAACTGCAAGCAGACACATTAGTTCGCTTCAGTAATGATTACAGGATTGTTAAGACACATAATGAAATTCTAAATTACAAATTTAAATCCACCATGTTCCTATGTATTTTAGATCATTTCGTGTGGGGCCTTGAATTGAAATCATTTTGTAATATATTTGTTGTCACGGATAAATGCATAAACAAATTAATATACTGTATATCTATAATTCTTTCAACAAAATGTAGCAGCACAAAGTCAGCCGGTAATATATTACACAAAACATACAACTTTATGGATAACATCTTCGGGGTTATTGCATTGAGCGACGTTTCGATGTAGATTCTTACACAGGAATTGTTGTGAGTGAGTGATTAAGGTTTTACGTCGCTTTTAGCAATATTCCAGCAATATCACGGCATTTCACCAGAAATGGGCTTCACACATTGTACCCATGTCGGGAATCGACGAGCGAACGCTTTAACCACTAGGGTACCCGAACGCCCCAGGAATTGTTGTGATGAGCAGCAGATTAACAATAACAACTACAGGTAATTGATAATAATTAGCACACGGATGAAGCCAGATGTACACTAAGATGACGTGGATAACGGTGTCAGAATCTACATCGAAACGTCGTCCAATGAACAAACCAGAAGTTGTTAAAATATCAATAAAGTTGTATGTGTTCTGATTTACTCACCAACTTCTAGAATACCAATCAAATAGTTACTCACCGCCCCCTTCGTCTGATATCCTCTGGCATAGTGTAGACAAGATGGGTGACCAGGTATGGCTGTGAAAAAAGCATTAGGGAAGTACTTGTGCACATGAAATGTGACGACACGTTTGCTTCCTGCGCCAACCTTTTTAGAAAGTGAAGTTAGCTTTGAATAAAACATGTTTTGATGGCGTAAAAGGATATCGAGTGTGTTGAAATATTTTGTTACCAGGATATGAAAAACTGCCAAAGCCATAAAAGTGTGCAATACCATTCTGAGTGCAACTGAAGCACTGAATAGTGACAATCAATTCTTGGCATTAATACTCCGTGTTGATTACACTGACCGCACATCTTTCTCTCGGTTGATTCCAGGTCCTCAACCATGAATGTGGGTCGCAAGAAGCGATTTGATGGATCGGGTGGTCATGTTCGTTGACTTGCTTGATTGTGTGTCATCGCACCCCGTCGGCGTGATCGTTGCTCATAATACCAATCACTGAATTGTATGGCCAAGACTCCATTATTTACAGGCCGTCGTCATGCAACTGGAATATTGCTGTATATGGCGTTAAGCAACACACAAGCACACACAACTATCGTTTATAAGTAAATCCACCAATAAATACATAATACCTCACTCAAAAGGAAACAAAACCCTTTGTATAATCATAAGAAAGAGTCTACTGCATGATTCCTGCTACATCATAAGCGTGTGTTGATGAATCACTATCATATCTTGATGGTACTATCTTTTCGCGAATAGGTGAGCATATCCTGCCCCATCGGTTGCACCCGTCACAAACACATGCAAAGACATGTCAACTGTTCACCTGAAAAACAAACACGGGAACCTATGGTACAAAACAAACTCGAGAAAAAGTCATCATTTTTGTCACTGAAGCGTCAAATTGTGGAATTGACCTCCACATATTTACACTTTGGGAAAGCTTTACTGAGGACCTGGATGTTGTAACCCTGATCAAAATCTTTTGAGCAAAACGCTCGTGACGCTCTTTGAGATTTTTCAAGAAACTTTCCGAGGTTGCTGTTCAGATACATGATACTCCGATTGTTTTTTCCCCAAGTAACCTACAACTACAGTGGTCATAAAATATCTGTGGCGCCGTGCTTGTCACAGTAGAGGACAGCTCAAATGACATTCAGTACGCGGGGTTCCACGGAACATATCCCACAATATATGGATGCAGATGATAAGTATATTAAAGAATGCTTTTGAAAATCTATCTGGCATATGTGCAAAAGAATGCATTGTCGGTATCCGTTTGCCGATTATTAAACAACTTTACGTTATGTCGTCATGCAACCGGATTACTGCTATGAGACTTGTAAATAGATGAAGGCGTATTAGCCTTGTAGCCACGCTTCCCATATTCCATCTGATACAATGAATGTTGTGGGGGAGAATGTATATATCGTGGGTATATTCCAGCTATATGACGGCGGCCTGTAACTAATGAGTCTGAATCAGGTACACCAGTGAAAGCATGCATGACGGACGACGTCACCGGTGTCGCTGACATGCGACTGCCACAAGTCTACGTTATAGGATGGTGATTACGTATACGGCTGTCGTGGTGTTAACATTGCTGAATCGATCAGGGCCGCGGGACATATCCTTCCTCGGAATCCCCACGTGGAGTTTACATGAAACTTGCGTCGTCATTGGCGGTGCACATAGATCTAGCACGAGGACATCAGAAAGGGGTACTCTCATGTTAACACAGAGGGTATTTTAACTTACTTGTGTATTACAAGAAATACATATGCTGTACTAGGCACCACCGTAGATACTGTTCACGTTATGGAACATCTGCATGTTAACACAGAGGGTATTTTAACTTACTTGTGTATTACAAGAAATACATATGCTGTACTAGGCACCGCCGTAGTTACTGTCCACGTTATGGAACATCTGCATGTTAACACAGAGGGTATTTTAACTTACTTGTGTATTACAAGAAATACATATGCTGTACTAGGCACCGCCGTAGTTACTGTTCACGTTATGGAACATCTGCATGTTAACCAAGAGGGTATTTTAAGTTACTTGTGTATTACAAGAAATACATATGCTGTACTAGGCACCGCCGTAGTTACTGTCCACGTTATGGAACATCTGCATGTTAACACAGAGGGTATTTTAACTTACTTGTGTATTACAAGAAATACATATGCTGTACTAGGCACCGCCGTAGTTACTGTCCACGTTATGGAACATCTGCATGTTAACCAAGAGGGTATTTTAACCTACTTGTGTATTGCAAGAAATACATATGCTGTACTAGGCACCACCGTAGTTACTGTTCACGTTATGGAACATCTGCATGTTATCACAGAGGGTATTTTAACTTACTTGTGTATTACAAGAAATACATATGCTGTACTAGGCACCGCCGTAGTTACTGTTCACGTTATGGAACATCTGCATGTTAACCAAGAGGGTATTTTAACCTACTTGTGTATTACAAGAAATACATATGCTGTACTAGGCACCACCGTAGTTACTGTTCACGTCATGGAACATCTGCAGTAGTCGGGTCCATGTTTGTTATGAAGATGGGAATGATTGCAGCTGCTCAAACCGTGTGATGAATTCCAGAGTCAAGTGATTTGTAGTTCGCTTCGCTCAGTTTCTGGCACATTGTACCGTACTCTTATATTCTCATACAGTCGATCTCAGCTGCAAAGTTCGAGAATAAATTGAAAAACGAATCAAATTCAAGTGTAGATTTGACAAGAGGATATTGCCTCAGCTCTAGGCAAAAATTAAACATTGTCCTGGACTTAATATATATAAACACACACGTGATTCCAACGCATTTGTTTAGCTAACCAAGTAATTCATTTTGCGTCATAGAGTCGTTCGGGCTTGTGTTGTATTATTGCCCGAACGATAACGTATCGCTGCCTATATTTTTCAGTTAATTCTTAAAAATGGAGCCTGTGAAATTATTTTAGTTATTTATTCCTAAAATCTGATTCAATATACTTTAACGTTTATGGAGTTATAGACGTAAAAACTGGTGTACACACTTTGCGAAAATCCGCTAATCCATAAACGCAAACAATTTTGAAGTCAGTTCTTAAATTGGTACATATCTGATGATTTCTACAAAATACTAACCCTACAAGCCGGATGGAGAATTACTCCTTTTACAGTGCGTTACTGATTATATAGTCAATGAAGGTCACCGATGAACTTGTTTCGATACTGTTTGTGGACAAATGACTGCTTGATCCATTCTTAAGAAAAATATCGTCAGTTGTCACGGTGGCTGGATGGGACATACATACTTTACACTTACACACTCTTCTGATGTCCGAAAAGGGGTCATTGCTTTGTCGCCCAAGCCAGTCACACGCATGATACATAGAGGTTATCGCGCGAGTGTGTTTGGGGATGGTAAATATCCTGCATTAGGAATAAACATTGTATTTAGCGAGCCTTGGCGAGCTAAATACATAGTGTTTATTCCTAATACAGGATATTTACCATCCCCAAACACACAAGCGTGATAACCTCTTTATCATATAATGTCATTCTTTAATTCTATGCTTGAAAATCGCTTTCCCTCTCTCACAAACATTACCGAAACATTGCGAGTTTTCCTGGAATGCGCGCATTAATATTTATTACGTCACAGGGTAAGTGATGTGTCAGTCGGACAGTGACAGTAACCAATATAGTTCCAACTGAAATATGTTTCTTATACAGTGGCGAAGCAACATATACGCAAAACAACAATTGTTTTTAATTGCCTTTCGCGGCACTCTATCGGTCTGTCCGCTAGAGTAACTGCCCTTTGTCAAAGGGAAGCTACTCTAACCCTAGTCTATGAGACGTCACGGCCACGGTCAGACCTTGTTGACAGTCGGTCTGTCCTGTCATAATGTAAGAAGTGTTGTCAGATGTTCACACAGGGACAAAACGAAACAAGGTAATAATTCAAACATATTTCGGCCAAATCCAACTATTTTAATTTGTTGAGAAGGTTTCAAGCCGCAGAGGTCTACAAGCACAGATATGGCTACTGATCCCGCTTGGCTAGGCCTCGTGCCCTCGCAAAATTGTTTCGAAATTTATATCTCCAAAGTTGCCAAAACTTATAAAATGCCTTAGTTACGTCACAGTTAGACACTTATTTTCAGTATTTTAGACTGTTCTTTAAAAATGATAGCAATTATCCCTGTAGTTTATCCAGATTCCCGATGGTTAATTCTGACTCGATCGCCGAATGACGAGGGCGACGCCATGTTTGTTAATAAACAGTAAAAGTAGTCCCTACTTGACCTATGATATTTGCATCTCTATCCGCATATGACCCATACGGATATCGTTTTTATCCGTTGGCTTTATCCTGTCGAGAAACCTACCCATTACATGATAAAGAGAGATATTGCACCAAGGTGGTTACAGATTGATCGAAACCCACGTAAAATATACAATATGATCGCTGTCCAATTGTGATATAATTGTTCTTATCTTCCAGCGGCAGTTGATGATAATTGAGTGAGTGAGGGAGTAATCTGAGTTGAACGATAGTTCAGTCACGGCGTTGATCTGAAAGCGCACGTGTTTGTGCATGCGTTTAATTCTAACAAATGCGGACCTTTGTCCATTTATGTTATAGTAGTTCTTGTTTGGTTGTTGTTACTCAGCAATATTCCAGCTACATGACGACGTACCAGCCAGGCAGCCCAGTGATAGCAATTATGATCAACGATCTGACACCGTCGGGGCACGATGACATGAAATCAAGCAAGTCACCGAGTCTGACCACGCAATCCATGTGGTCGCCTCTTACGAGCACCCCCCCCTCCCCCCCACCAAAAAAAAAGAAAAAAATAAATAAATAAAATAAAATAAAATAAAATAAAAAAAAACAATAAAATAAAATAATAATAAAAAAACAACAACAACAAAAAACAACAAATAAATAAAAAAAAAAAAAAAAAAAAATAATAAAAAAAAATAAAATAAAAAAAAATAAAATAAAATAAAATAAAAAAATAAAAAAAATAAAATTAAATAAAAAAAAAAAATAAAAAAATAAAATAAAATAAAATAAAATGAAAATAAATAAATAAATAAATAAATAAAAAAATATTAATAAATAAAATAAACGAAACAAACAAAGCATCTATTTTCGATTCAATTACCCATGAGTCTAATGCACTAATAGGATTAAAAAAGCAAACAGTGGGCAATCATGAGCCCGAGACTATAAAGGATATTCGCAGATTTGGACAACTTGCTGAAGACCTCAATCTAATGAACATCCGCAGTACAAGCCCAGACCACAATAGAATCTACCATTGAGACCTTGGTGAAACAACTGCTAGCAGAGAAACCCCGGGCATGCAAGCAGAATCACAGCTATGACAGCCACAGATCCAACCCTTTAACCAGCAACACCATCCGTACCAGCAACGATACCAATGCAACAACCAACAGCCGTACCAACACAACAACCAACAGCAGTGGCCCTACCAACAACGCCGGCAACATTCCAGACAATGCCAACGGCAACCCTCACAGCAATGGCAGAAATTCCAAGGTCTACAGAGATGCTTAGGGTGTAAAGGTTGATGTCCTCGTAGTTTGTGCCCATACAAAATTCATACTTCTACAGACTGTATTTGGGATTGGTACCCTGGCCATTCTAATGAGGTTTGCAAACATGGTCAAAGATGGGATGAGGCACCTGTGTCTTCTCGTAAGGCCAGGTACCCACACAAAACAAAACGTTTAAAGCCATTTCAAAATCAGCAAAACTTATCAAACAGTCTGGTTTTGCCATTTAAACAGAACAAGAATCTGTTTCTAATCAATTTATTCACCAATCCCTGAAATCATCAGTCTGCGTGTTCCTTTGAGCAAAAACACAATAAATGTCAGTGTCAGCAAAGCCGAACAATTTCCTTCAGTTTATACAGGTGCAGGTATATCATGTGTCTCCAAGAAGATTCTCCAAAAAGTAGGCAATTCTACTACCAAACTCCAACAAGTCTGCACATAGTCAGATAACAGGTGCAGGTGGTGATCATGTCCTGTTCTAGGCTGTATCAAATTACCAATCTCTGTAGGTTATCTCACCACACATTTCATGTCTTTACACATTTGCACTATTCACTAATCCTTGGTATGGACGGTGGTCGTCGTTTAGTTCAAGTTTATGAGGGTAAAATTCATGGTAGTTTAGTTGAAAGTCAGGTGTTGTAAGGAACACAAAGTATCAGGTAATTCACTCCCACACTGAAGGTCATATCTCTATAACGCTCTCGTGCGTCATGGACAATCAAGTGCTGTTGTTGGAACCAGTATCCCAGCTCTCCAAGATCAACTTCCTCGGCGCCAAGCGCCTAATACAAACCAAAGATACCAGGTCAACCTTGATGATCTTCAAATGTACAGATCAACCTCTCTATCCCTCTGAGAATGTGCTAGGTACTGCATTCTGGAAACAAGTATACTTACTGCCATATCCCTCTCAACTCCTGACCCCACTGCAGTTCGAGACGCAAGTGACAATTCTGATCTATCATTTGATCTTCCCCCGAATCGGATTTATATTCAGAGCAAAAGGATCAACCACAGTGTTACCTCAAGTCACAGCATTCCGTTTTTGCTAAAGATTAGCCTGGGCTTGGCAAGACAGTTTTGCATCATCATAAAATTGATACTGGTGCTGTCTCTCCAGTTGTATGCCATTCTACAGAATATCTGTGCAAGTCCACGAGGAGACAGCCAAGCCGGTTAAGGAGATGCTGGATGCCGGATTCATTGAACCAAGCAAGTCTGAATGGAGATCACCTGGAGTTATGGTAAGGAAGAAGGACATCACTTTAAGATTTGCCATAGATTTTCCGATTCCACGCTTCTATGATGTTGTTGATACCGTAGCTCACGCTAAAAAATTTCTCAGTGCTAGATTATGCCAGTGCTTTTGGGCAAAAACCACTGGATTCCACAACAAAACATAAATCTGCTTTTCTTTTGCATGAAGGTATATTTGAGTGGAATAGGCTCCTTTTGGACTTAAAGAACGCTCCAATGGCAGTCCAAGCCACCATTGCAAAAGCCTTAGCAACAACTTAATTGGAAAATAGTGGAGAGGAAGTTATTTGTTTAGGCCATATGCTTACAGGGAAGGTATAAAAACAAACCCTCTCAAACCTGATGCAATTATGTCATTTCCTCAGCCAAAATCACAATGCTAGCCAATCCCTGGGTCTTTCAGATTATTATCGTACATTCATAAAAATATTCCCCAGAAATGCTGCACCATTCATTAAACTCTTGCAAAAAGATTCAAATTTTGATGGACTCCTTAATGTTCATTCAATACCCTAAAAGATGACTCAGCATGTGTCCTTGTGTATGAAACTTTTGATAAGTCATTCATCTGAACTGTATGCCTGCTCAGAAGCCATAGGATACATCTTAGGTCAACTTGGGCGTGACCATGTCATATCGTATGCAGGACGATCTTTCCATCCATTTGGAAAAAATGGTCAATCACCGATCAGGAAGGTCTTGCACTCTTCGGGAGCATAAGAACATTTCACGTTTACCTGGAACATTGCAAATTCAAAATCTACACAGAACATAAGGCATTACCATTGCACATTGAGCAGAAAAGAAGACTGAAAATGCAGATGCTCTGTCCAGACGTTCTTATCCGACACCTACACAACTGCCAGAGACTGATGACATGCCCGCCCACAACTCTGCCATGCTAGTCGTTGTTCCTCCAACAAAAGACAGCATTGAACCAAGTCAGTCATCACAGGTCACATTCAACTATTCCAAAGACACACCTGTACTCGCTCCCATTGATGTACCTCAAATGACACAAGTAAGTGATTGTCAAAGGCAATGCAGAAACGTTGTAGATATCTTCAACTACAAGGAAAACCAAGAAATCCAAGCAACCTACACAGAGCCACAGATCAGAGGAGTCATGGACAGAGCAATGGATTATGACATCAGAGAAAGAACCCTCTACCACTTCTACAAGATGAAGTTCATGGGTTCCAAAACCAATCGTCATCCAGTCATCACGCAGCTTGCAGTCCCAAAAGTTGACAGACCTGCTCTGTTGAGAGCCTATCACGACTCCAAAGCAGGAGGATGCCATTTTGGTAGAGATGTCATGTTAGAAGCCCTTTACCGCAAATGCTAATGGACAGGTATGTATGAAGATATCAACAAGTATATACAGACATGTGAGGTATGCATCGCAAACCAGCCCAAATGGTACCAATGCAAACCAATGACACCTTTGAAAGACTTTACGTGGACATCCTGGGACCTCTTCCAATTCAGAAATGGGAAACAAGTAT
The DNA here is from genome assembly GCF_023055435.1 of Haliotis rufescens. NCBI lineage: Eukaryota > Metazoa > Mollusca > Gastropoda > Lepetellida > Haliotidae > Haliotis > Haliotis rufescens. The sequence goes on along the minus strand of NW_025963779.1, from coordinate 60,941,677 downwards.
GCCTGATTGACTCCACGATGAATGGAGTATGTGGATGACGCAACAGTGTCATCGAACAAACACTCAGGGCCTATACCATTCAGGATCATGATGACTGGGATTTTAAAATACCATACATTATGATGTCAGTCACGAGTAGGCCATGCCAAACTACTGGATTTTCACCTCATTATCCTATCTTTGGTCGTGACATGCTTTTTGCTATTGACACCAGCCTGTTGCCTGGGACAACCTTCCATAGGATACATCTTCAACTCATCCTGGATAAACTCAAAGCCACCAAGGAACTTTCTCAAGACAGAACAGTAGCCACACAGCAACAATACCGAGCAGCACAACCTTCATTTCAAGCTGGAGACACAGTTCTACTGTACAACCCTATGGTACAGAAAGGTCATTGTCTGAAGTTGACACAAAAGTGGATTGGTCCATGGTACAATACCTAACTAGGACCTAATCATACTTATAAACTTTGTCATACAGCAGACTCTTAAGGATCACAAATCATTCGTGATGCCAATCGGCTCAAACATTTGCACCACTGCCAACCCAACCCAGACTCAGATCCAATCCCACAGCAACCAAGTGCACCACGACCTAGGATCAACAATCCTCTACAATCGCCACCAAGGTCAAGCCAAAACCAGACAGCACTGCCGTCATCTCGTCAAATCGGGTCACAGTCATCCTCGAACCTGGATCCAAACAAGGATGACACCCTATATAGAGTAGACAAACTAATGGCGAAATGGTATGGAAGTCAAAATGATAGGTTCATCATCAACTACATGGGAATGTGCTGAAAACATCCCAAAACAAATGTTGGTTAGATTTCTTGCAACCACGATTGCCTCAGAACATGAGAAGACGCCATTAATTCATACCCAGTCCCAAATTACACAACTTCAAAACAAGCCACACTACAGATAGACTTGGTGCCACATGCAGCACTCTCTACTAGTGAGAAATATTTCACATTCTTATCGGACAAACTCCTAACACATTGTTATGGTCACAAAACATGTCACTGTCCATTTAAGCGAAACATCGTTGCTATGTCTAAACCATCTTGTGAAGTTGCCATCATTAATAATGACAAAACTGACATAAAAAACTCAGTAACTTTAGATTTCTACCAGATCACCAAACTTCCATGCTAATCCCGTTAACATCTCAATCTATACTTGTTTATGATACAACATTCCTCACACTTAATTGCCCTGATGCCTCCAATTATGTAAAAGGTTGTATATGTGTGTAGTTACTATACCATGCCTTTGTACAGTGAAAACTGAGAATCTTCTTATAACATCACATATTGGTACAAAACTGACTCGAAGGTAACATATTCCAATAGAGTCAATTTGGCATTAATTCAAACTTTCTTTGAGGATGATGCCTTAAATAACATTCTTGGTGACACGTCATTTGCCAAGCCTGTCAAAATTGATATTCCTGATTTCAAAATCTACAATCGTCAATTTAACAAGATTATTGCTAAAGATCAGCATGATCGCCTAAGGTTGATTGTAAAGCGACAAACCCTTTTCCGTATCCAATATAAATCTCTGCATAAAGCATTGTACGATTCCGACCACATGCATAGATCTAAATATGAAACAGATGAGGCGGTCTCACTGATCTCCTTTATTTCTAGTTCAGATGGGTAAATCAGTGGAAGGGAATTGGCTATTTCATGGTTATTGAACGATATCAGATCATCGATATGCCTGAAGTTAAACTTCTTGGTCACATTACCTTGTTTTGACTTTGTCAAGAATGGTTAAGAGTGTAAAACGTGACGAAAATGTATATAAATCTTTAACTGATTCATTGCTTGCTGGAGAATTAAGTGTACCACAATCAACATTTGATTTCAGCTGTTGGTTAACCCTTGATCATACTGCATGTCAAATGTATTATCAACAGCATTTGTTTGACTCTACTTCAAGTATAGAGCAATAGCTCCTACACTTTGTTTAGTCTCACAACCTTCTCTGGTTAAATCGGAACAACCATCATTTGAGTATCACAATCCCACCCCCCCCCCCCCCCCCCACACACACACACACACCCACACCCCCACACCCCCCACACACTCTGCAATTAGTCTGTCAGCGGTAACATCAACACTAATTGACAATCTTTCCATTATGCTTCATCTTATGCATCCCTCATTTTACCTTAAAGCTAAGAAAGCACAGTGTACTTTAATTTCACTTGAGTTACAGATACAGATCCATCCAATTGGGATGCTACCTTGCTAACAACTAGATATGATTTATATGTAGATGGTCATATCTTCCCAATAGGTCATATGCAATGACCAGGTCTTAACATTTATAATGTATAATAACTATCAATATCCCAAGCAATTTCCGTGTGAACTGCTTAAAAGCTAAAGCATTCGTGTAATCTTAAAACATCCTTCTTCAGCTAGTATTCTTATATCCCATCATGGTTTGTAAATATTCTTCATCCGGAAAACAGTCAAACACAGATAACAGATGTCCGTGCTATTTAATCACAGTTGTTTTAGTAGTTAGAACGGCAAACAAGGGAACAAACAACAGTATGTCAGACCATGAATTATTACAATTATATGAACATTTAAATATTCTTTGGTGAAAAACTTGGAACCCTCATTATTTCCTTTTGAGGACAAAAGCTTCTTGTCGCCCGAGGGTATTGAGACACAATTTATGATTACATTCTTCACGTTTTTATGTTAATTTGTATGTATATTTTTTTTTAATATTTGCCATGTATTATGTGTTTGCTAGGCATACTCAGAAGTTGACGGATGACAAAGTTGACACAATAGCTTAATATATGGATAACAACTTCTTTAATTACTGTAAAGGCGACGTTTCGGTGTAGATACTTATACCGTTGTCAACCAAGACTGATTGATGAACATGGTACAGAATATATATGTAGAAGGGTTGAGGATCAACAGTAACAACAATTACAACAACAACAATTGCATACAAGAGAGTGATTAACATGAGTAGGTGAAGTAATGACTACAGAGGGATAATATTGTAACGAAATATTTGCAATATAGTTCATTTATTTCATTCTATACGGTGACTAATAATTAATTATCCTTCATTCCAAAGGTAAAGCATACGTAGCTCACTTAACAAACCTATTTAGTACCAGCCACATATTTCATGTACTTCTGTTTATACATTTACAACTTTCATTACCATCATGTCACGGCAAAGCTGACTATAGCTTACCTAGCAAAGCTAATTAACATCAACCATATGCTATCGGAAGTGTCTACTTAAAATCAAATCTTTTGTTTCCTTTAGTTGTAAATTACTTAATGGCCATTGTATAGACATCCAGACTATGTAATTATCCTAATTTCCATCGTGTCACGGTAACCTGACATTCACTTTACCTGTCAATTACTTAATGGCCATTGTATAGACATCAATACAGACGCTGTAAAACAAACTAACTATCATCGTGTCACGGTACTCCTTCAAAAAGTCAATCAAATTGCTATTAGTGAATTACCATATCTATTTTAACCCACCAAAACTGTAATTAAGGATACGTTATATGTTTTAGTCAATCAAGAGAATTCTGACGTCGATCAGTGGTGTTTCCAGTTCTTTTAGACCTTAACAATAGGTCCGCGATTTCATATAAACACATTTAAATTCACAATAAATACTGGAACAACATCTCTTTTAGACATCCTCACCCGCCTAGAACAAGACATCAAAACGGGCCATCTAAACCGACAATACACAGAAGGCATATTTCTAAGATTTCTCCAAAGCTTTCGATATGGTATGGCATAACGGGCTAAAAAAAACCTAAATAATAAACTATATCCAAAACTTCCTCACTAATCGCAAAATTACTGTGGGTGTTCACCAAACGCTTATCGGACCAGTGTCCCTTAAAAAAATGGCACACTCCAAGACAGCATTCTATGCCCAACACTCTTCAACATTATGATTAATGACCTATTAGAGGAAATATCCAAAATTACTGCAGAATGCATTAAATAAAATTCAAACATGGCAAATAGATGGGTTTTCTCACTAAATGCCAAAAAAACTACAGTGATAGTATTCAAACACTGAAATATGCGCGCAAACACATCCAAATGGACTATGGATGTCAAATATACAACACCTTAAACTCCTCATTAAGCGATAAAATAAACTCAATTATCAATATCAAGCACTAAAGATAATTACACTCACTAAGCAAGGCACACCGCGCATATCACTGCAGGCACAAACAGGCGAACCCCTCTGGATCTACGCCGAGAACACCTAACAATATAATTACAGGGCTTCAACCCAACGAAACCCACAAATCCAACAAATCCTTAAAACCAATAGACTCCAAGCTCGCAAAAACCCTCAGTTAATACCAATCTCTCAACGCATTACCTGAATAGACACACCTGTGAAACAAATCCTATAGGCTAATACATAATCCACCAATTTTCACAGTCGAATTAATGGGGATAGTAACAGCCCTGAATAGCGCTCAAATAAAAAGACACCAAAAAAACCAACCTAATCCTTTCAGACTCATTAAGTGGGCTCCAGGCCAGAAAAACAAAAACACAAAAACCGCCCAAAACTAATACTACAGATACCAAAAAGCACCAATAATCTACGTAAACTGGGTAAAGACATAGCAACAGTTTGGATCCCTGCCCTCGTTTGAGTGTTTGGCAACGAACACGCCGACAAAGCAGCCAAATCAGCACTAAAATTAGAAGAAGTAAGCATCAACCTACCAATATAAAAAACCCGAAATTAAAGAATCACAAAGGAGAAAATTTTCCAAAAGTGGCAAAATAACTATAGAAAATCTGACTGCAAACTCAAACACCTTCTACAAAAACCTCTAAAAAAACAACAAAATTCCATCATAAAACCAAAAAACTAACCAAACTACAAAAAGGCCACACTAAGTTAAACTCCCACCTACACCAAATGAAACAACACCAAACCGGTAAATACCCCCCCCCCCCCTGAAACTTAAAAGAAACTCCTCAACACAAAATACTAGATTGCACACATTACCAGCAACACAGAAAAACAATGATCCAATCCACACTAAACTGCAACAATCAAATGACACTAGCAACGCTACTAAACCCCCTTAATGACTTACAAACCTATAAAGCACTAGGCATCTATCTAATCAAAACGGACCACTCGGCCGCATCTAAAGTACTACAACAAACAACACACACACCTTCTGCATGGCAAATTTCAAAATTCCAAATTTGTTCTGCAAAATTTAGTAGGCAATCCGAAAAGTCGGACATACCCTTTTCGACCAATCACTAAATGGCCTGGCGGGCCCGTGTGCGAAATACGCAAATGTCGGAAAGCGCACGTTAAATTCCCAATTTAAGTATGTAAGTAAGTTGACTGACAGCTGACTTAAGGAATTCTCCCTTCTACTTTGAGGATAGGATTACTTGTTATCACATTAGTAACAGGACAACAATACTATGTGGAGTGTAAGCTTTATTCGAAAAGGTTAAAGGTTTTATTTTGAGCAAATACATCTACTAACAATAAGCATAATCAGGTTCAATGTATAATAAGGTAATATGTGTAATGAGGGAATATGTATGAACAGGGAATATGTATAAGCAGGTACGTAACATGTACAATCAGGCAATATGTATAAGCAGGGAATATGTATAAACAGGGAATGTGTATACATAAGGAATATGCACAATTAGGTAATATGTATAAGCAGGGAATATGTATAAACAGGGAATGTGTATACATAAGGAATATGCACAATCAGGTAATATGTATAAGCAGGGAATATGTATAAACAGGGAATGTGTATACATAAGGAATATGCACAATTAGGTAATATGTATAAGCAGGGAATATGTATAAACAGGGAATGTGTATACATAAGAAATATGCACAATCAGGTAATATGTATAAGCAGGGGATATGTATAAACAGGGAATGTGTATACATAAGAAATATGCACAATCAGGTAATATGTATAAGCAGGGAATATGTATAAACAGGGAATATGTATAAACAGGGAATGTGTATACATAAGGAATATGCACAATCAGGTAATATGTATAAGCAGGGAATATGTATAAACAGGTAATATGTACAATCAGGTAGTAGCATCTTAAAAAATGTGTGCAATCCTTGACAAAGCCAGGGATCATGTGCAATTCCAAATTTACTCAGGGAATAGAAACAATCACTGAAATGTTCACGGATTATACGAATCTCCTTAAATATATATGCATATCACTAGTACCTGATTATATTACATGTATTACCTGATTATACTTTTTGCTTAATTATACATATTATCTATAACACATCGAAGATTCATAAGAGAGACTCGGATATTGCTCCAGCATTATCTACTCGAGATGAAATCGATAACCTTTTCGAATGAAGCTTACACTTACCACAGTATTGCCATAGCGCTATAGTGAAACTATCTTGCATTTATACGTTTACTATATTTGTCCGCTACTCTCCCACTTTGTAAAGTAATAATTATTGAATTACAAGAAAGTAGCTTGTGAAATATAGCATGTTACCACATAAAACAGGCTCGGGCGTCTTCACGAACAAACTAAGGCAAACTAAACATAACTTGATACACAAATACAAAAATGCACAAAGTGTTTGTGACATGTTTGATATTTATGTCCTGTATTACATATGTATAACAGCTTAAAGGGAAATACATTTCAACGGCCAATTTTGGCACCGTGCATGGATACAGGTTTAGATCAGCGAAGAAGGGTTCTTTCTTTGAAGGTAATCAGGCATTTGTCTACGGAGAAACCCGATCTCATATATAATGAACATACAGCGTTCGATCTCAATACTCCGCCTTAACGATGGGGACTTCGATGAGAGCGTTGTGGATCCTGTGTCGGGTGGTTTCCTGTGTCGGGCTAGGGGTGGAGATGTTCGGGTCCCCAGCCGATGGCAGTGTGATGTTTGCCACTATGATTGTGAACAATTTTTATCAGTGCTCTCGACTTTGTGTGGTCACTGGCGGGTGCCAGGCCCGAAAATATGACGCCGAGTTCCGCGAGTGCCATCTGTACATGGCGCCAGAACACATCACCCCCAGGGTCCCTGATGGTGACAGCCTATCCCAGGAGGACACAGCAGATAAGGTGACGAGATACTGTCATGTTTCACTTGTAAAAGATTTCTTGGTGTATAAATCGACACATTTAGGGCGATGTTTTATGGCAAATGTGACAGATTTCCTGTATACATTCACAGATATAAGTTATAAAGTACAAGCTGAATCTCCTCAAAATGAATTCATCGAGTTACCCTGAGAACAATTACAGTATCATGATTATTATACAATACGAATAGAAAGTATAACTGGGTAACTGATGTGAAAAAATGTTATGCAATAGTGGTTTTGTAAATGTCGGGTATGAATGGTCTGCAATATTTTCTGCAATACAAACATTGTGTGCAACACCTCTGTGGTGTGTACTAGACCTGTGACATCTTAAGTGCTTGAAAAAAGATTGATTGATAGAGAGGTGTTTATGATATTTAGATGCATTATTTTACAATAGCTGTTAACACTGGTCGTTATGATAAGGTTGAGTATAACCACGTTTCCCAACCATTGTGAATCTAAAGGCTTATTTTTTCATGTTGAAATAGAAATGCATGTTTTCCTTGTTTGTAAAGATTACTCTGTCATTACGACAAAGCATATGTCCAGTCACGTTATAGGGTAATGCATATTTAATAAACGTATACACCTTTCACAAAAAAATACCAACTATATTATATGTAACACTGCCTCATATTTATATCCAGAAAGCAAATTGCTGAAAACAAGAAACCATTAATGTAAACTATGCACTATAAATCTAATGTATGTTGGATCGGAGGCCTTGTAGTGAATGATATACTGTCTGTATTTAATTGATACGATTCTAAAGATCGTTTATTATATTTAATACTTGAAAGATAAAATATCTCTTGGCAGCCAGAAAGATATTACTATGACATCCAAACATATGTTCACCAGTTGATACTATTAGGATGATGGTTTCATTAAACCATTTGTTTATCAAGAAAAAAAGTCACCCAGGTGTTATGTCACAAGACGTAAAAAGGTGAATCCAGTCCTCGGTTCAGAATGACATAAGTTACACGTAGTTAAGTCTATTATAGTCATCTAAAAGGTGGATGTTTGAATATGCTATTTAATAGATTTGTCTGTATTGCGCACCATTTCTGCATTTCCTGAAATGTGCGAATATAACGCTGCGTGATTAGGTTAGCTCTTTCATAATGTAGAGTTTACTATGTGTAGATGATAAAGTTTTCGACTATAAGATCATTTAGAACTCGTGACAATCTGTACTTTTGAAGAGAAATGATTCCGATAAATTATGAATGTCCACGATACAAGAAGATATATACTGGGGAGATTATAGGGGTTATACTATATGAGTATATACTATGAACATATTTTATGTATGCTACTTCTAGAGATAGATCTGTATCAGAACTTGTACCCGATCCTCTATAAGACCCTGTGTAAATACCCGTATCAGACCCTGCATCAGACGCTCCATAATACCCGCATAAGACCTTTATCAGACGCTGTATAAATACACGTATGAGACCTTGTATCAGACGATGTATGAATACCCGTATGAGACCTTGTATCAGACGATGTATAAATACCCGTATGAGACCTTGCATCAGACGCTGTATAAATACCCGTATGAGACCTTATACCCGGCATATGTTGTATGAATACACGTATGAGATCTTGTATCATATGTTGTATGAATACACGTATGAGACCTTGTATCAGACGATGTATGAATACCCGTATGAGACCTTGTATCAGACGATGTATAAATACCCGGATGAGACCTTGCATCAGACGCTGTATAAATACCCGTATGAGACCTTATACCCGGCATATGTTGTATGAATACACGTATGAGATCTTGTATCATATGTTGTATGAATACACGTATGAGACCTTGTATCAGACGATGTATGAATACCCGTATGAGACCTTGTATCATATGTTGTATGAATACACGTATGAGATCTTGCATCTGACACCCATGTGATTACCCGGATCAAACCTTGTATCAGAACCTGTAAATATACCCGTGTGGTATCATCACAAGAATACATGGATGATCAGATTCCTGCTATATTAGGGTTATACAGAGAAATATTGGATTAAGGGACACGAATATGTAGACCTAATGTGGTTGTGATGGATATTCTTACTGGACCAACTAGAATATAGGAGAGTGGTATCTATAAAGGTCTTATACAGGGTTAGATTCAAGAGGCTAATAAGATCATACTTTTTTTTATCATGAAACAAATCCTTGACGAATATCTCCTTCCAGGTGTCACCGAGCCCTTGTCGGGGTCGCCCTTGCAGGAAGGATCAGATCTGTGTTGTTGCTGCGTCGGGGGATGGCCACGTGTGCTTGTCAGGTAAGGTCGTAGTCTTACACACTGGATGACACCTCAAACACACGCCAAAAGACTATCAATTGTGTTGGATCGCAACCTTTCCACATTTCAGTCTCATCAATAATTTAAATTTAGAAAATATTATTTTTATGAAGAAAATGTTGATGTTTTGTAAAACCTGATTTAACCTGATGGTTTAATGTCGAAATGGGTGTTCCACTGGGTGGGTTATACCGTTGTAAAACTGTTGATGCTACCCACGTTGTGTAAGATATCCGTGAACTAGACTGCCGTTACACGATTTTGCCATGAAAACAGTTTTGGTCTTGGCAATTTTGGTGAGTTTTTAAAAGGGGCTCCGGTATTTCAAAATACCTATGTCAAGTTTTCTCTTTCTAAGTCGGTGACATAATAATATATAAACGGAGGCATGTACTATAACTATGGTATCGTGCTCAGGATCCGATTGCGGCCGCCCCCCGCTGCGACCTACATTGGTTATGGCAGGATGGAACGAAAGCTACTTTGGGGCATTGAGTGTGTACACGTGCGAGCTGGGTCACAACAAGACAGGGGGCAGCGGGGTCACTGTTTGTCAGGACAGAGGGCAGTGGTCACCTCCGACACTACAGTGTATAGGTAAACATACTACGATGTACAGGTAAACATAATTACTGTGTACAGGTAAACATCACTACAGTGTACAGGTAAACATACTACGATGTACAGGTAAACATAACTACAGTGTACAAATAAACATCCCAGCAATGTACAGGTTAACATCACTACTGTGTGCAGGTAAACATCACTACAGTGCACAAGTAAACATTACTACAGTGTACAGGTGAACATCACTACAGTGTACAGGTTAACATCACTACTGTGTGCAGGTAAACATCACTACAGTTTAGAGGTAAACATTACTACTGTGTGCAGGTAAACATCACTACAGTGTACAGGTAAACATCACTACAGTGTACAGGTAAACATTACTACTGTGTGCAGGTAAACATTACTACAGTGTTCAGGTGAACATTACTACAGTGTACAAATAAACATCCCAGCAATGTACAGGTTAACATCACTACTGTGTGCAGGTAAACATCACTGCAGTGTGCAGGTAAACATCACTACAGTGTACAGGTGAACATTACTACAGTGTACATGTGAACATTACCACTGTTTATATGTGAACATTGCTGTTATATACAGGTAAACATAACTACATGTACTGTGTACAGGTAAACATCAGTACAATGTCCGGGTAAACATCACTACATGACATGACATCTGCTATTGCCACGGAGTTGTGCTCCAATAAAGTGATAAAGAAAACGTGGTAAAAGGTTCACGGGCTATTAAATAACTACTAATTGTACTTATAGTTGACAATTACAAATAAATCCACTCTGCTCTCACACAGATCACAAATTAATTCTATCAGCGCAAATATACAACCACGTTTTAGCTAAACAACTGTATTACAGCTATAAAAATGAAGGTAGCTAAAACAACAATGTGACAAGCTATGGACCGGGAGCGTCGACTGCCAATTGTCGGTTGCGACCAGTTAACACCTGAGTCAAAGAACTCCACACTGTAATGAGTAAATAAACTCGGCTCAGTAAACAAAGGTGAAATATACACCAAGAAATTATCCCAAAAATGAGTCACTTCGACTACAAAAATCGACTACAGTTTCTGTCACTTTGACTGAACAAAGAAACACTAAAGTTCCAAAATTGTTAGTTAATCACGGGAAAGTTGGTTATCCATGGATTACTAGAATAACTGAGTATTATGGACACTAGTTACTAAGAGTTTAGAAATCACGGGAAAGTTGGTTATCCACGGATACTAGAAAAACAGAGTATTACAAACCCTAGTAACTACGTTTAGTTCAGTGTAACCAGACTAAGTCAGAATATAGATCGAAAAAAGCCCGTACCCTCTTACGACCGTGACCACTCCAGTAGCGAGACAATCGTGAACGATTTAACGAAGCCTGGAGGGTGAAGATACGAGATCAAGAAAGTCTAAATATACGGCGCACGCGGACGTCGGAGGCGACATCCTGTCGAGGAACGCCGTAGAATACAACTGACTGAGGGGGCAAGCCAACGTGTTTCTAAACACGGGGAAAACGCAAATAGCAAATTAACTACTATATCTACACTGGAGAGTTTCAAAATAAAGCGCTGAACAGAAGATATCCAACGGTATCATTAAAGATTCACGACAAGATATGTTAAATTATTGACGAGGCAAAAGATTTTAGAACAATATTTTCAGTAGAAGAATATAGTAGTGAACATATGAGAGACAACATAATCCAGTCATTACATGGTTTGAGAGTGTCATGAGTACAAGAGAGAAAAATAGTTGGGCCACTAATTCTCTAACACCAAATGACAACAAACTGTACAATGACAGCCGCCGGAATTTACCGAACAGTGTCGGTACTTACGTCGGGGACCGTGATATGGGTAAAATTGATCCACGGTGACACTATGAATAAGAGCAGTAAAAGTTGTAAACAGTGAGAGAGAGAGAGAGAGAGAGAGAGAGAGAGAGAGAGACACAGAGCCCAGCGTCCAGATGACCACCACATTCAACACGACGGTGACCTTCACGTGTTCTGCTGGCTACAGGAACCATGGCGGGGACGACACCATCACCTGTCAGGCGAACGGACAGTGGTCATCAACATCGTTGGACTGCCAAGGTACATTTTCCATATAGTGATGTCATTGCAAACCTCCAGATCCGTTGAAGGATTGCATAAAATGAGGGTTTCGTTGAAAGAAACAACACCTATCTTTTCTAACTCATTTTAGCAGGCGGATAAGTTATCCAGAATTATCTCTTTATATGAATTCATCATCTTTATCGTTGTTATCTTTATCTTTAAGATATTTACCTGATCATTTTATATTTATCATCTTCATCTTCCTCAGCCTCTTGATCTTTATCTACATCGTTTTTATCTTCACCATCCTTAGCTTTATCTTTGTTATCCACCATCCTTAGCTTTATCTTTTTTATCTTCATCATCCTTAGCTTGATCTTTTTTATCTTCATCATTCCTAGCTTTATCTTAGTTATCTTTATCATCTTGATCTTTGATGCCTATATCTTTTTTATCTGTAGAATCATTTCATCTTTATCTTTATGATCTCTATCTTTATTATTATATCTTGTTTTTTTTGTCATCTTTGTCTTTTTCCCCCTTCGCTTCATTTTCTTAATCTTTATCACCCTTAGCTTTATCTTGTAATCTTTATCATCCTTAGCGTTATCTTTATTTTTATCATCCTTAGCTTTCTCTTCTTTGTCTTTACCACCATTAGCGATATCTTATTTAATTTTATCATCCTTAGCTTCTCTCCTTTGTCTTTATCATTCTTAGCATTATCTTCTTATCTTCATCATCCTTAGCTTTATCTTCTTTATCTTTATCATCCTTAGCTTTCTCTTCTTCATATTTATCATCCAAAGCGTTATCTTCTTATCTTTATAATCCTTAGCTTTATCTTCTTTATCTCATCACCCTTAGCTTTCTCTTCTTTGTCTTTATCATCCTAAGCGTTATCTTCTTATCTTTATAATCCTTAGCTTTATCTTCTTTATCTCATCACCCTTAGCTTTCTCTTCTTTGTCTTTATCATCCTAAGCATTATCTCCTTTTCTTTATCATCCTTAGCTTTCTCTTCTTCATATTTATCATCCTAAGCGTTATCTTCTTATCTTTATTATCCTTAGCTTTATCTTCTTTATCTTTATCATCCTTTGCTTTCTCTTCTTCATATTTATCATCCTAAGCGTTATCTTCTTATCTTTATAATCCTTAGCTTTATCTTCTTTATCTCATCACCCTTAGCTTTCTCTTCTTTATATTTATCATCCTAAGCGTTATCTTCTTATCTTTATAATCCTTGGCTTTATCTTCTTTATCTCATCACCCTTATCTTTATCTTCTTTATCTTTATTATCCTTAGCTTTATCTTCTTTATTTTGATCATTATTAGCTTTATCTTCCTTATCTTTATCATCCCTAGCTTTATTTTCTTTATCTTTATTATCTTTATCTTTATCTTATTTATCTTTATCATCTTTATCTTTATCTTCTTTATCTGTAAAATCATTACCTTTTATCTTTATGATCTCTATTTTTATCATCTTATCTTGTTTATTTGTCATCTTTGTCTTTATCACCCTCCGCTTTTTTTCTTAATCTTTATCACCCTTAACTTTATCGTCTTTATTTTTATCATCTCTATCTTTAACCATACTGATGTATTACAACTACGGTACGATCATAACATTAAACTTTTTTTAGCGGTGGTTTGTAGGATTCCTGCCGCAAGAAACAACACAGAGCCCAGCGTCCAGATGACCACCACATTCAACACGACGGTGACCTTCACGTGTTCTCCTGGCTACAGGAACCATGGCGGGGACGACACCATCACCTGTCAGGCGAACGGACAGTGGTCATCAACATCGTTGGACTGCCAAGGTACATTTTCCATATAGTGATGTCATTGCAAACCTCCAGATCCGTTGAAGGATTGCATAAAATGAGGGTTTCGTTGAAAGAAACAACACCTATCTTTTCTAACTCATTTTAGCAGGCGGATAAGTTATACAGAATTATCTCTTTATATGAATTCATCATCTTTATCGTTGTCATCTTTATCTTTAAGATATTTACCTGATCATTTTATATTTATCATCTTTATCTTCCTCAGCCTCTTGATCTTTATCTACATCGTTTTTATCTTCACCATCCTTAGCTTTATCTTTGTTATCCACCATCCTTAGCTTCATCTTCTTTATCTTCATCATCCCTAGCTTTATCTTTTTTATCTTCATCATCCTTAGCTTGATCTTTTTTATCTTCATCATTCCTAGCTTTATCTTAGTTATCTTTATCATCTTGATCTTTGATGCCTATATCTTTTTTATCTGTAGAATCATTTCATCTTTATCTTTATGATCTCTATCTTTATTATTATATCTTGTTTTTTTTGTCATCTTTGTCTTTTTCCCCCTTCGCTTTATTTTCTTAATCTTTATCACCCTTAGCTTTATCTTGTAATTTGTATCATCCATAGCCTTTTCTTGTTTATCTTTATCATCCTTAGCGTTATCTTTATTTTTATCATCCTTAGCTTTCTCTTCTTTGTCTTTACCACCATTAGCGATATCTTATTTAATTTTATCATCCTTAGCTTCTCTCCTTTGTCTTTATCATTCTTAGCATTATCTTCTTATCTTCATCATCCTTAGCTTTATCTTCTTTATCTTTATCATCCTTAGCTTTCTCTTCTTCATATTTATCATCCTAAGCGTTATCTTCTTATCTTTATAATCCTTAGCTTTATCTTCTTTATCTCATCACCCTTAGCTTTCTCTTCTTTATATTTATCATCCTAAGCGTTATCTTCTTATCTTTATAATCCTTGGCTTTATCTTCTTTATCTCATCACCCTTATCTTTATCTTCTTTATCTTTATTATCCTTAGCTTTATCTTCTTTATTTTGATCATTATTAGCTTTATCTTCCTTATCTTTATCATCCCTAGCTTTATTTTCTTTATCTTTATTATCTTTATCTTTATCTTATTTATCTTTATCATCTTTATCTTTATCTTCTTTATCTGTAAAATCATTACCTTTTATCTTTATGATCTCTATTTTTATCATCTTATCTTGTTTATTTGTCATCTTTGTCTTTATCACCCTCCGCTTTTTTTCTTAATCTTTATCACCCTTAACTTTATCGTCTTTATTTTTATCATCTCTATCTTTAACCATACTGATGTATTACAACTACGGTACGATCATAACATTAAACTTTTTTTAGCGGTGGATTGTGGGATTCCTGCCGCAAGAAACAACACAGAGCCCAGCGTCCAGATGACCACCACATTCAACACGACGGTGACCTTCACGTGTTCTCCTGGCTACAGGAACCATGGCGGGGACGACACCATCACCTGTCAGGCGAACGGACAGTGGTCATCAACATCGTTGGACTGCCAAGGTACATTTTCCATATAGTGGTGTCATTGCAAACCTCCAGATCCGTTGAAGGATTGCATAAAATGAGGGTTTCGTTGAAAGAAACAACACCTATCTTTTCTAACTCATTTTAGCAGGCGGATAAGTTATACAGAATTATCTCTTTATATGAATTCATCATCTTTATCGTTGTCATCTTTATCTTTAAGATATTTACCTGATCATTTTATATTTATCATCTTCATCTTCCTCAGCCTCTTGATCTTTATCTACATCGTTTTTATCTTCACCATCCTTAGCTTTATCTTCGTTAGCCACCATCCTTAGCTTTATCTTCTTTATCTTCATCATCCCTAGCTTTATCTTTTTTATCTTCATCATCCTTAGCTTGATCTTTTTTATCTTCATCATCCCTAGCTTGATCTTAGTTATCTTTATCATCTTGATCTTTGATGCCTACATCTTTTTTATCTGTAAAATCATTTCATCTTTATCTTTATGATCTCTATCTTTATCATTTTATCTTGTTTTTTTTTGGGTCATCTTTGTCTTTTTCACCCTTCGCTTTATTTTCTTAATCTTTATCACCCTTAGCTTTATCTTGTTATCTGTATCATCCTTAGCTTTATCTTCTTTATCTTTATCATCCTTAGCTTTCTCTTCTTTGTCTTTACCATCATTAGCGATATCTTCTTATCTTTATCATCCTTAGCTTTATCGTCTTTATCTCATCCCCCTTAGCTTTATCTTCTTTATATTTATCATCTTTAGGTTTATCTTCTTTATTTTTATCATCCTTAGCATTATCTTCTTTATCTTTATCATCATTAGCTTTATCTTCTTTGTCTTTATCATCCTTAGCTTTATCTTCTTTATCTCATCACCCTTAGCTTTATCTTCTTTATATTTATCATCTTTAGGTTTATCTTCTTAATCTTATCGACCTTAGCTTTATCGTCTTTATTTTTATCATCCTTAGCATTATCTTCTTTATCTTTATCATCATTAGCTTTATCTTCTTTGTCTTTATCATCCTTAGCTTTATCTTCCTATCTCATCACCCTTAGCTTTATGTTCTTTATATTTATCATCTTTAGTTTTATCTTCTTTATTTTTATCATCATTAGCTTTATCTTCTTTATCTTTTATGCCTATATCTTCTTTATCTGTAAAATCATTACCTTTTATCTTTATGATCTCTATTTTTATCATCTTATCTTGTTTATTTGTCATCTTTGTCCTTATCACCCTCCGCTTTTTTTCTTAATCTTTATCACCCTTAACTTTATCGTCTTTATTTTTATCATCTCTATCTTTAACCATACTGATGTATTACAACTACGGTACGATCATAACATTAAACTTTTTTTAGCGGAGGATTGTAGGATTCCTGCCGCAAGAAACAACACAGAGCCCAGCGTCCAGATGACCACCACATTCAACACGACGGTGACCTTCACGTGTTCTGCTGGCTACAGGAACCATGGCGGGGACGACACCATCACCTGTCAGGCGAACGGACAGTGGTCATCAACATCGTTGGACTGCCAAGGTACATTTTCCATATAGTGGTGTCATTGCAAACCTCCAGATCCGTTGAAGGATTGCATAAAATGAGGGTTTCGTTGAAAGAAACAACACCTATCTTTTCTAACTCATTTTAGCAGGCGGATAAGTTATCCAGAATTATCTCTTTATATGAATTCATCATCTTTATCGTTGTTATCTTTATCTTTAAGATATTTACCTGATCATTTTATATTTATCATCTTCATCTTCCTCAGCCTCTTGATCTTTATCTACATCGTTTTTATCTTCACCATCCTTAGCTTTATCTTTGTTATCCACCATCCTTAGCTTTATCTTTTTTATCTTCATCATCCTTAGCTTGATCTTTTTTATCTTCATCATTCCTAGCTTTATCTTAGTTATCTTTATCATCTTGATCTTTGATGCCTATATCTTTTTTATCTGTAGAATCATTTCATCTTTATCTTTATGATCTCTATCTTTATTATTATATCTTGTTTTTTTGGTCATCTTTGTCTTTTTCCCCCTTCGCTTTATTTTCTTAATCTTTATCACCCTTAGCTTTATCTTGTAATCTGTATCATCCATAGCCTTTTCTTGTTTATCTTTATCATCCTTAGCGTTATCTTTATTTTTATCATCATTAGCTTTCTCTTCTTTGTCTTTACCACCATTAGCGATATCTTATTTAATTTTATCATCCTTAGCTTCTCTCCTTTGTCTTTATCATTCTTAGCATTATCTTCTTATCTTCATCATCCTTAGCTTTATCTTCTTTATCTTTATCATCCTTAGCTTTCTCTTCTTCATATTTATCATCCTAAGCGTTATCTTCTTATCTTTATAATCCTTAGCTTTATCTTCTTTATCTCATCACCCTTAGCTTTCTCTTCTTTATATTTATCATCCTAAGCGTTATCTTCTTATCTTTATAATCCTTGGCTTTATCTTCTTTATCTCATCACCCTTATCTTTATCTTCTTTATCTTTATTATCCTTAGCTTTATCTTCTTTATTTTGATCATTATTAGCTTTATCTTCCTTATCTTTATCATCCCTAGCTTTATTTTCTTTATCTTTATTATCTTTATCTTTATCTTATTTATCTTTATCATCTTTATCTTTATCTTCTTTATCTGTAAAATCATTACCTTTTATCTTTATGATCTCTATTTTTATCATCTTATCTTGTTTATTTGTCATCTTTGTCTTTATCACCCTCCGCTTTTTTTCTTAATCTTTATCACCCTTAACTTTATCGTCTTTATTTTTATCATCTCTATCTTTAACCATACTGATGTATTACAACTACGGTACGATCATAACATTAAACTTTTTTTAGCGGTGGATTGTGGGATTCCTGCCGCAAGAAACAACACAGAGCCCAGCGTCCAGATGACCACCACATTCAACACGACGGTGACCTTCACGTGTTCTCCTGGCTACAGGAACCATGGCGGGGACGACACCATCACCTGTCAGGCGAACGGACAGTGGTCATCAACATCGTTGGACTGCCAAGGTACATTTTCCATATAGTGGTGTCATTGCAAACCTCCAGATCCGTTGAAGGATTGCATAAAATGAGGGTTTCGTTGAAAGAAACAACACCTATCTTTTCTAACTCATTTTAGCAGGCGGATAAGTTATACAGAATTATCTCTTTATATGAATTCATCATCTTTATCGTTGTCATCTTTATCTTTAAGATATTTACCTGATCATTTTATATTTATCATCTTCATCTTCCTCAGCCTCTTGATCTTTATCTACATCGTTTTTATCTTCACCATCCTTAGCTTTATCTTCGTTAGCCACCATCCTTAGCTTTATCTTCTTTATCTTCATCATCCCTAGCTTTATCTTTTTTATCTTCATCATCCTTAGCTTGATCTTTTTTATCTTCATCATCCCTAGCTTGATCTTAGTTATCTTTATCATCTTGATCTTTGATGCCTACATCTTTTTTATCTGTAAAATCATTTCATCTTTATCTTTATGATCTCTATCTTTATCATTTTATCTTGTTTTTTTTGGGTCATCTTTGTCTTTTTCACCCTTCGCTTTATTTTCTTAATCTTTATCACCCTTAGCTTTATCTTGTTATCTGTATCATCCTTAGCTTTTTCTTCTTTATCTTTATCATCCTTAGCTTTCTCTTCTTTGTCTTTACCATCATTAGCGATATCTTCTTATCTTTATCATCCTTAGCTTTATCGTCTTTATCTCATCCCCCTTAGCTTTATCTTCTTTATATTTATCATCTTTAGGTTTATCTTCTTTATTTTTATCATCCTTAGCATTATCTTCTTTATCTTTATCATCATTAGCTTTATCTTCTTTGTCTTTATCATCCTTAGCTTTATCTTCTTTATCTCATCACCCTTAGCTTTATCTTCTTTATATTTATCATCTTTAGGTTTATCTTCTTAATCTTATCGACCTTAGCTTTATCGTCTTTATTTTTATCATCCTTAGCATTATCTTCTTTATCTTTATCATCATTAGCTTTATCTTCTTTGTCTTTATCATCCTTAGCTTTATCTTCCTATCTCATCACCCTTAGCTTTATGTTCTTTATATTTATCATCTTTAGTTTTATCTTCTTTATTTTTATCATCATTAGCTTTATCTTCTTTATCTTTTATGCCTATATCTTCTTTATCTGTAAAATCATTACCTTTTATCTTTATGATCTCTATTTTTATCATCTTATCTTGTTTATTTGTCATCTTTGTCCTTATCACCCTCCGCTTTTTTTCTTAATCTTTATCACCCTTAACTTTATCGTCTTTATTTTTATCATCTCTATCTTTAACCATACTGATGTATTACAACTACGGTACGATCATAACATTAAACTTTTTTTAGCGGAGGATTGTAGGATTCCTGCCGCAAGAAACAACACAGAGCCCAGCGTCCAGATGACCACCACATTCAACACGACGGTGACCTTCACGTGTTCTGCTGGCTACAGGAACCATGGCGGGGACGACACCATCACCTGTCAGGCGAACGGACAGTGGTCATCAACATCGTTGGACTGCCAAGGTACATTTTCCATATAGTGGTGTCATTGCAAACCTCCAGATCCGTTGAAGGATTGCATAAAATGAGGGTTTCGTTGAAAGAAACAACACCTATCTTTTCTAACTCATTTTAGCAGGCGGATAAGTTATACAGAATTATCTCTTTATATGAATTCATCATCTTTATCGTTGTTATCTTTATCTTTAAGATATTTACCTGATCATTTTATATTTATCATCTTCATCTTCCTCAGCCTCTTGATCTTTATCTACATCGTTTTTATCTTCACCATCCTTAGCTTTATCTTTGTTATCCACCATCCATAGCTTCATCTTCTTTATCTTCATCATCCCTAGCTTTATCTTTTTTATCTTCATCATCCTTAGCTTGATCTTTTTTATCTTCATCATTCCTAGCTTTATCTTAGTTATCTTTATCATCTTGATCTTTGATGCCTATATCTTTTTTATCTGTAGAATCATTTCATCTTTATCTTTATGATCTCTATCTTTATTATTATATCTTGTTTTTTTTGTCATCTTTGTCTTTTTCCCCCTTCGCTTTATTTTCTTAATCTTTATCACCCTTAGCTTTATCTTGTAATCTGTATCATCCATAGCCTTTTCTTGTTTATCTTTATCATCCTTAGCGTTATCTTTATTTTTATCATCCTTAGCTTTCTCTTCTTTGTCTTTACCACCATTAGCGATATCTTATTTAATTTATATCATCCTTAGCTTCTCTCCTTTGTCTTTATCATTCTTAGCATTATCTTCTTATCTTCATCATCCTGAGCTTTATCTTCTTTATCTTTATCATCCTTAGCTTTCTCTTCTTCATATTTATCATCCTAAGCGTTATCTTCTTATCTTTATAATCCTTAGCTTTATCTTCTTTATCTCATCACCCTTAGCTTTCTCTTCTTTATATTTATCATCCTAAGCGTTATCTTCTTATCCTTATAATCCTTGGCTTTATCTTCTTTATCTCATCACCCTTATCTTTATCTTCTTTATCTTTATTATCCTTAGCTTTATCTTCTTTATTTTGATCATTATTAGCTTTATCTTCCTTATCTTTATCATCCCTAGCTTTATTTTCTTTATCTTTATTATCTTTATCTTTATCTTATTTATCTTTATCATCTTTATCTTTATCTTCTTTATCTGTAAAATCATTACCTTTTATCTTTATGATCTCTATTTTTATCATCTTATCTTGTTTATTTGTCATCTTTGTCTTTATCACCCTCCGCTTTTTTTCTTAATCTTTATCACCCTTAACTTTATCGTCTTTATTTTTATCATCTCTATCTTTAACCATACTGATGTATTACAACTACGGTACGATCATAACATTAAACTTTTTTTAGCGGTGGATTGTAGGATTCCTGCCGCAAGAAACAACACAGAGCCCAGCGTCCAGATGACCACCACATTCAACACGACGGTGACCTTCACGTGTTCTCCTGGCTACAGGAACCATGGCGGGGACGACACCATCACCTGTCAGGCGAACGGACAGTGGTCATCAACATCGTTGGACTGCCAAGGTACATTTTCCATATAGTGGTGTCATTGCAAACCTCCAGATCCGTTGAAGGATTGCATAAAATGAGGGTTTCGTTGAAAGAAACAACACCTATCTTTTCTAACTCATTTTAGCGGATAAGTTATACAGAATTATCTCTTTATATGAATTCATCATCTTTATCGTTGTCATCTTTATCTTTAAGATATTTGCCTGATCATTTTATATTTATCATCTTCATCTTCCTCAGCCTCTTGATCTTTATCTACATCGTTTTTATCTTCACCATCCTTAGCTTTATCTTCGTTATCCACCATCCTTAGCTTTATCTTCTTTATCTTCATCATCCCTAGCTTTATCTTTTTTATCTTCATCATCCTTAGCTTGATCTTTTTTATCTTCATCATCCCTAGCTTGATCTTAGTTATCTTTATCATCTTGATCTTTGATGCCTACATCTTTTTTATCTGTAAAATCATTTCATCTTTATCTTTATGATCTCTATCTTTATCATTTTATCTTGTTTTTATGGGTTATCTTTGTCTTTTTCACCCTTCGCTTTATTTTCTTAATCTTTATCACCCTTAGCTTTATCTTGTTATCTGTATCATCCTTAGCTTTTTCTTCTTTATCTTTATCATCATTAGCTTTATCTTCTTATCTTTATCATCCTTAGCTTTCTCTTCTTATCTTTATCATCCTTAGCTTTATCGTCTTTATCTTTATCATCCTTAGCTTTATCTTCTTATCTTTATCATCCTTAGCTTTATCGTCTTTATCTCATCCCCCTTAGCTTCATCTTCTTTATATTTATCATCTTTAGGTTTATCTTCTTTATTTTTATAATCCTTAGCATTATCTTCTTTATCTTTATCATCATTAGCTTTATCTTCTTTGTCTTTATCATCCTTAGCTTTATCTTCTTTATCTCATCCCCCTTAGCTTTATCTTCTTTATATTTATCATCTTTAGGTTTATCTTCTTTATTTTTATCATCCTTAGCATTATCTTCTTTATCTTTATCATCCTTAGCTTTATCTTCTTTATCTCATCACCCTTAGCTTTATCTTCTTTATATTTATCATCTTTAGGTTTATCTTCTTAATCTTATCGACCTTAGCTTTATCGTCTTTATTTTTATCATCCTTAGCATTATCTTCTTTATCTTTATCATCATTAGCTTTATCTTCTTTGTCTTTATCATCCTTAGCTTTATCTTCTTTATCTCATCACCCTTAACTTTATCATCTTTATATTTATCATCCTTAGCTTTCTCTTCTTTATTTTTATCATCCTTAGCATTATCTTCTTTATCTTTATCATCATTAGCTTTATCTTCTTTGTCTTTATCATCCTTAGCTTTATCTTCTTTATCTCATCACCCTTAGCTTTATGTTCTTTATATTTATCATCTTTAGTTTTATCTTCTTTATTTTTATCATCATTAGCTTTATCTTCTTTATCTTTTATGCCTATATCTTCTTCATCTGTAAAATCATTTCATCTTTATCTTTATGATCTCTATTTTTATCATTTTATCATGTTTATTTGTCATCTTTGTCTTTATCACCCCCCGCTTTATTTTCTTAATCTTTATCACCCTTAACTTTATCGTCTTTATTTTTATCATCTCTATCTTTAACCATACTGATGTATTACAACTACGGTACGATCATAACATTAAACTTGTGTTAGCGGTGGATTGTGGGATTCCTGTCGCAAGAAACAACACAGAGCCCAGCGTCCAGATGACCACCACATTCAACACGACGGTGACCTTCACGTGTTCTGCTGGCTACAGGAACCATGGCGGGGACGACACCATCACCTGTCAGGCGAACGGACAGTGGTCATCAACATCGTTGGACTGTCGAGGTACATTTTCCATATGGTGATGTCATTGCAAACCTCCAGTTCACTTGAAGGATTGCATAAATGAGGGTTTCGTTGAAAAAAACAACACCTATCTTTTCTAACTCATATTAGAAGGTGGAAAAGTTATCCAGAATTATCTCTTCATCTCACTTCATCGTCTATTTTTTATCATCTTTATCTTCAACAACTTTATCAATAACATCTTTATCTTTATAATTTTTTTCTTTATCATCTGTCTTCAACTTCTTTATCTTCAACATCTTTATCTTTATCACCTTTATCTTCTTTATTTGTATCATCTTTATCGGTTTCATCTTTATCTGTATCATATTTAGGGCGTTTAAATACCTGACACCGATGGTCGGACCCTAAAGTCGTGTCATTAACAGTATACCAAGGTTTAGTTCTAACGCCTCGACCTGACATATATGTCTTAGTTTCATGCACTCAACAATATTCCAGCTGTATGACGGCAGTCTGTATGTCGGTCTGGTCTAGGTAATCCAGTGATTGATATCATAGCATGACCGCCTCATCATGTCCATGACCACCTTATCCCGTGCCTCTATAGCCACTTACAACAATCATAGACTAATTCTTATCCGGATCTTCACGGGGATCGACGTCATAATTAACTACATGCACAGGGCCAATGAGTGTCCTTGCGTCATCAACACACCTATCGCTGACAGTATCTGTGAATGACCTATCTTTGGTTGCAGTCATCCCCAACTGGATCACGACGAAGACGCTGTCTGCTGGTCCGGCGAAGTTGACGTGTACTGACAGGATGTCCCCGGCCGGCAGTCTGGTGTCGGTGTCCTGTGAGGCTGATGAGATGCTGATAGGCTGCTCCTCAAAATCTGCGGTACTACCGTGTGTTTTACGTCGTTATAACTACTGCTTTTAATTCTGGCCAAAATCGACATTCTTACAAAGACCGTTCCTTGGCGTTATAGCTGACTGTATTTAATCAACATCACTCGAAGGCTCACTTTAGAGTATCGAAATAGTTAGTTTGACTAAAACGACTTCATACTTGTATACGTCTTCCACGCAAGCACGCAAACAGAGCATCATGTCATGCAAGCGGGTTCACCTCGTCAACACTGCTATATTTACAGTCTTCAAGTGGCAAAGTCAACGGCGTCAAAATAGTCATGGTCAAGGGCACTCCTTTCTGCCAAATTGACATAACGAGCACAAGTAAGTCTTAAATGTGGCAGGTTTCGAATACTTATGATAAAACCATATGAACTATTAAAGTTAATTATGTACAAATTGTAACATTGGAGTTGTTTGAGATGAGTGTCCTGTCATATTCATTTGTGACAAGTACACACTACTAAAAACGAAATATTCACCCCCTGCCAAGATAACTAATAACCAGTCATTGGTGAATATGTTAAACACTACAAAGACTGAGAACATAAATTTGTTTCTGTGTTTCTTAAACATGTCTTAATATAAGATTACATTCTACACATGAGTGCAATATCCTTTTACGTTAAAGTGAATAAAAAGCTTGTCTTGCCCATTTCGATGTTTCCCAGTATGATGTTCTCATGTTAATTTTTAAAACATTTTTTTATGAGAAATGTCCAAATGGTAATAACACCAGCCTGTCTAGTTTAAGTTTTCCATTCTATGATGGCATTTGTATGTTTATGTCTGAATAGCTGGCGCCTCAGCACAGTACGCCTCTGCTAGATGCTGTAAACAGGACGGACTACAGTGTGAATACCTCACTGATGGACCATCTAAGAACATCAATGATGCACATGTTCAGTCGGAATGTTTCAAGTCCTTTCAAGTCATGGGTACGATGTATGGAAGTATATTTCCGATCCATTGAACAAACTTACTTCAATATTTATTTGCGTTTATTGAAGTGTAATACCTCCGTTAACACAACGCGGTATTTAAGTTCAATCTAATAAATAAATACGCCAGCAATAATAACTTTTTCAGACTCCTTACTTAATCATTAACACAAGAGGCCGCAGACAACGAAGCGAAACTAGTGACATTGTTCAGTGCAGTAACGCATAACAAGCCCCTCCCACACAATGTTCAGCCAATAAGGAAACAGTAGTTCGCCAGTGGGCGTGGCCTATTTTAGATTAGATTTATGGAAACATAACCGGAAGGAAAAACTTCATTTGCGCTTTGGTTGAGAGATACGCACCACACACATTAACCCTTCAACAACACCAAACCTGACATTGATCACACGGGCTGTGTCTACTATCTGGAGGACGATTGTGTATTCCGCACCATATCCACCACACACTCAAACCCTCTCATGTCAATCTGGTTTCCTAATTAAGTATGCCTTATGTACTATGTCCACTACGCTAAAGAACTATCGACCATGCCTGTTTTTATCAGGATGTGGTGTGCATCAGCCTAATGGTTATCTGGATGGCGTAGAGATCAACCCCAGTTACTGCCGTGCATACGCCGGGGGTTTCTCAGTTACAGGTAAAAAAGCAACACGCGTGTTTCTAAGTGTTTGCGTGTTTCCGTCCGTCCGTGCGTGTGTGCGTGCGTGTGTGTTTGTTTAACGCCGCAATCGTCAATATTCGTGCTATATGACGACAGCATTTACTTAATCGACAATACGGTCCATTAAGCATAGGCTGCTTGGGGCCCGGAATCACACGTTCACAACTTAGTCGCCTCTTGCGACTGTGGACCCGAGAAGATCCGGGGTAGAATAGGTCTTCAGCAGCCCATGCTTGAAGTAAGGGTTGCTCACTGACTTGGTTGATGCATGTCATTGTATCCCAGTTGCATGGATCGATGTTCATGATGTCAATCACTAGAATTGTCTGGTCCAGACTCGATTATTTACATAGTGCGGCGTTAAATTGATTGTGGTGCTGAGGGCATATACTACAACGAATCCCCACGGGCCATATGATAAAGAGAACATGTGACTAGTAATGTCACACGGAATCACAAACATTGTGTCACTAAATTAGCTTATATTTGTAGTTTGGAGCAGCTGGTATGTCACGATTGTAGAAATATATACATTCCCTATGAAATGTTATGAAGTTACCATAATTATGTGACCATGACCAATGACTATAATTCAGAAACAATTACAATGTCATTGCAGGAGTGTGTTCTTATTGCAGGCGTATATTCCTATGCCACCTGCTGCAGGGCTCCGGATCTCTCGTGTAGCGTACACTCTGCAAAGCCTCAACCTGTGAGCGGACTGCTGAAGGCGACGTGTCCCGACGGCTTCACCCTCACTGGATGTGGAGGATACAGTCCATGGAAAGAAGCACGAGGCTCATATATAGCAGGTACTGAGAAAAAACCCAGAAAAATGAACGCAGTCAGTTGATACTTTCAGCCGCATCTTCAATAGCGAATAAGAGGATAACAGAGAGAAGGCAATGTCAGCCATACTGTATAACAGGAGGGGTAAGAACTGACAGTTGGTAATATAAGCCACATCCTATATAAGGTAAGATAAAGGAAATCGCTTACAGTCATAACCATGCATTACCTAGAATTCAGAGCACTGCAAAATACTCGCTTCTGGAAGCCTCCACTTGCTCTAACTTAAGTACTACTTTTTACTTTTAATACTTTCAGACGACGGGGGTATCCCGACATGCCACGTGGAGAGTGAGACTGACAGGCCTGGCCGAACTACCGTATTCTACGTATGTTGTTGATGGGCGGACAGCATCAGCTTTATATTTCAAGGAGTAGTAGTGCTTAGAGAAACACCGATATATCGACGATTTTTTGGATTATCTTTCTGAATATTCTATATATGTAAAATATTCTTTTGTGAAATACAAATTACATTTGAATTGTTAAAGATTAAATTATATCTGGATAAAAAGACACGCAAAAGAAGGGAAATAAAATCCTCTCTACTTCAGTGACTATCGTGATAACATCGGCTGATGCTGAATCTATAGCAAGACGCTTTGGACAGCCGGGCGCATAAAAACACTTTTTCCCCGAGTGATACTGCTTCAACGAATTTCTATTACCGACATGTTTTAATATGACGTTGTAAGAGAGTTAAAACAGATTCCAAATTAATAGAAAACAGTTGTTTGAGTGAGCTGATATGTCACGTGACTTTCATTGACTCGGAAAAAGCATGCGGCTAATTGCTTCGAAGCGGGGTATAAGGGATTTATTCTCCCGCTGAGAAAATCCAGGTGCAACCTGTTTTCTTCGTGCCGGAGTATAAGGGATACATTCTCCCGGTGAGAATTTTATTTCTCTCCAAGCCTGGATACATCGTATTTTAGATCATGTGAACCAATCAGATCTCATCATTCAGACATGGCGGTATGATAAAGAGATGTTGTGCATTCTTGGTGTTTAAATGAGGATTTAAGATTTCTCACTGACCCAGTAACAAAAACCCAACGTAGCAACAATCTTTGCGCTTACATTTTGCAATAAGTTAAGAAAACTATTCTGACTTGAATTTCACATTGGCCTGACATATTTACCTCGCGTATTTGCAGAGTAGCAAAAACATTGTCTCTAAATGGAAAATAAACATCTTATAACGACCTAGGTGTTATTGTATTGTATATTGTTGATATTGTTTTACAAATGCAGCTAACTGACATTTTCCAAAATTTAATGGAATATAGCTCAATAGCTCCTATCTATACATATTCAGCAAGAGGAGGGTGTCATTTACGTCTATGTTTCCTTCAGTAAATATACCATATAAAACAAAGAAGGAAAAATGAATTCCAGTCCAATACTGTTCATAACGTTTTAAATGATTTTGTTAAATTTCATTGGTCGAAAGGAAATGTTACTGTTTGTCTTGACGCTCAGAGAACAGCATTCATTGTTGTTGATTAGCTTTGTTTATATGTGTGGTTTCATCTCGCTCCATACACTATCTATAAATGCGTTTGTACTTTCATTTGATAAATATAAATGTCAATACAAGAGAGTAAAGAGTCTTGTTTGTCCAACGAAACATATTCCATTTTGCGTAAAGGGTAAAATAGCTGTGAAAATACTATGAATGGACCACTGAAGATCACTGATGACAACGAGTGTTCTCGAAAAGGGTCATCATGTCCTGCCCTACCGGTAGCTCCCGCTATTCACATAATGTGCATAAAATAGTATTTATTACCTGACCCCGCACAGCAGTATACTTGACATGCAACGGCGGCCTGTACACAAACCTGACAATCAAGTGACTTAATTATGAATTACCATAAAGAATGATCAGGACTTTCCTGTTGAACATTTGTCAGTCTTCCCTCTATGCTTCTCAGGATAGTTCCAGAAGTCATGTAGCCAGTTCAATAGGGGTGTAGAGATGGAGATGTATATAAGGAGTTGTGGAGAGATGGAGATACGTGGAGACGGGGCAAGGTGTAGAGATGGAGGTGTATATAAGGAGTTGTGTAGAGATGGAGGTGTATATAAGGAGTTGTGGAGAGATGGAGGTGTATATAAGGAGTTGTGGAGAGATGGAGATACGTGGAGACGGGGCAAGGTGTAGAGATGGAGGTGTATATAAGGAGTTGTGTAGAGATGGAGGTGTATATAAGGAGTTGTGAAGAGATGGAGATGTATATAAGGAGTTGTGGAGAGATAGAGGTGTATATAAGGAGTTGCGTAGAGATAGAGATACGTGGAGACGGGGCAAGGTGTAGAGATGGAGATACGTGGAGACGGGGCAAGGTGTAGAGATGGAGGTGTATATAAGGAGTTGTGGAGAGATGGAGATACGTGGAGACGAGGCAAGGTGTAGAGATGGAGGTGTATATAAGGAGTTGTGGAGAGATGGAGATACGTGGAGACGGGGCAAGGTGTAGAGATGGAGATGTATACAAGGAGATGTGTAGAGATGGAGATGTATACAAGGAGTTGTGGAGAGATGGAGATACGTGGAGACGAGGCAAGGTGTAGAGATGGAGGTGTATATAAGGAGTTGTGGAGAGATGGAGATACGTGGAGACGGGGCAAGGTGTAGAGATAGAGATGTATATAAGGAGTTGTGGAGAGATGGAGGTGTATATAAGGAGTTGTGGAGAGATAGAGATGTATATAAGGAGTAGTGGAGAGATGGAGATGTATATAAGGAGTTGTGGAGAGATAGAGGTACGTGGAGACGGGGCAAGGTGTAGAGATGGAGATACGTGGAGACGGGGCAAGGTGTAGAGATGGAGATGTATATAAGGAGTTGTGTAGAGATGGAGATGTATATAAGGAGTTGTGTAGAGATGGAGATGTATATAAGGAGTTGTGTAGAGATGGAGGTGTATATAAGGAGTTGTGGAGAGATGGAGGTGTATATAAGGAGTTGTGTAGAGATGGAGGTGTATATAAGGAGTTGTGTAGAGATGGAGATGTATATAAGGCGTTGTGTAGAGATGGAGATGTATATAAGGAGTTGTGTAGAGATGGAGATGTATATAAGGAGTTGTGTAGAGATGGAGATGTATATAAGGAGTTGTGGAGAGATAGAGGTGTATATAAGGAGTTGTGGAGAGATAGAGGTACGTGGAGACGGGACAAGGTGTAGAGATGGAGATACGTGGAGACGGGGCAAGGTGTAGAGATGGAGATGTATATAAGGAGTTGTGTAGAGATGGAGATGTATATAAGGAGTTGTGTAGAGATGGAGATGTATATAAGGAGTTGTGTAGAGATGGAGATGTATATAAGGAGTTGTGGAGAGATAGAGGTGTATATAAGGAGTTGTGGAGAGATAGAGGTACGTGGAGACGGGACAAGGTGTAGAGATGGAGATACGTGGAGACGGGGCAAGGTGTAGAGATGGAGATGTATATAAGGAGTTGTGTAGAGATGGAGATGTATATAAGGAGTTGTGTAGAGATGGAGATGTATATAAGGAGTTGTGTAGAGATGGAGATGTATAAAAGGAGTTGTGGAGAGATAGAGGTGTATATAAGGAGTTGTGGAGAGATAGAGGTACGTGGAGACGGGACAAGGTGTAGAGATGGAGATACGTGGAGACGGGGCAAGGTGTAGAGATGGAGATGTATATAAGGAGTTGTGTAGAGATGGAGATGTATATAAGGAGTTGTGTAGAGATGGAGATGTATATAAGGAGTTGTGTAGAGATGGAGATGTATATAAGGAGTTGTGGAGAGATAGAGGTGTATATAAGGAGTTGTGGAGAGATAGAGGTACGTGGAGACGGGACAAGGTGTAGAGATGGAGATACGTGGAGACGGGGCAAGGTGTAGAGATTGAGATGTATATAAGGAGTTGTGGAGAGATGGAAGTGTATATAAGGAGTTGTGGAGAGATAGAGATGTATATAAGGAGTAGTGGAGAGATGGAGATGTATATAAGGAGTTGTGGAGAGATAGAGGTACGTGGAGACGGGACAAGGTGTAGAGATGGGTTGTGTGTAAAGATTGAGCGGTTTACAGATGGGGTTGGTGCAGAGAATATACCTTTAAATACATTGGGGTCACAAGATATAAATATTCCAACATTGAATGTGATCTAAAACCGTACCTGTATCTTATACATAATCATTGAAATCCATTAAAGTAGTTTATGCATAAATGACGCATCTGAGTAGTTTCAACATACTCAAGTAGGTATATTTATATTTGTGATTATGAGTTTACATTGGATGGTGCAATATACACTGTCAACGAGACTGTCGCCTGGAATAAAGTAACGTACGGTTTCATATATGTCCGATGTAATAAGAAAGGAAAGCAACTCAGTATATAATGATACAAAACCTGGTTTAAGTACGATGTTCATGCTATCATGTATACGACACAGAAACACACCTTCTGCGATGAATCTCAGAACACCATTTGTGATATATTTCTTATCTATGTTGAGCATGGTAAAGTTTGCGTCTGAATTCGTTTGGTCTTTGTGATGAGTGAGTAAGTGAGTGAGTTGGGTTTAACGCCGCTTTTAACATTATTCCAGTTATATCACGGCGTGTCAGCTTAATGTGGGAGGAAAGCCCGAAGTGATGCAGGTCTCAGACGTTTACCACTTCGGTGTAACCCACGAGCACGGGTATGGTGCTTACAAACCTAGAAACATAATTGGGATGGGGTGGGTGTAGACATTGGGTGGAAGTTGAGATGGGGTAGGTGTAGAGATGGGGTGGGTGTAGAGATGGGGTGGGTGTAGAGATGGGGGGGATGTAGAGATGGGGTGGGTGTAGAGATGGGGTAGGTGTAGGGATGGGGTGGGTGTAGAGATGGGGTGGGTGTAGAGATGGGGTGGGTGTAGAGATTGGGTGGAAATTGAGATGGGGAATGTGTAGAGATGGGGTGGGTGTAGAGATGGGGTGGTTGTAGAGATTGGGTGGAAGTTGAGATGGGGCGGGTGTAGAGATTGGGCGGGTGTA
The DNA here is from genome assembly GCF_023055435.1 of Haliotis rufescens. NCBI lineage: Eukaryota > Metazoa > Mollusca > Gastropoda > Lepetellida > Haliotidae > Haliotis > Haliotis rufescens. Next base: position 60,909,811 of record NW_025963779.1, on the reverse strand, counting down.
GAGATTGGGTGGAAGTTGAGATGGGGCGGGTGTAGAGATTGGGCGGGTGTAGAGATGGGGTGGACGTTGAGATGGGGTAGGTGTAGAGATGGGATGGGTGTAGAGATGGGGCGGGTGTAGAGATTGGGCGGGTGTAGAGATGGCGTGGAAGTTGAAATGGGGTGGGTGTAGAGATTGGGCGGGTGTAGAGATTGGGTGGAAGTTGAGATGGGGCGGGTGTAGAGATTGGGCCGGTGTAGAGATGGGGTGGACGTTGAGATGGGGTAGGTGTAGAGATGGGGTGGACGTTGAGATGGGGTAGGTGTAGAGATGGGATGGGTGTAGAGATGGGGTGGAAGTTGAGATGGGGTAGGTGTAGGGATGGGGCGGGTGTAGAGATGGGGTGGGTGTAGAGATGGGGTGGAAGTTGAGATGGGATGGGTGTAGAGATGGGGTGGGTGTAGAGATGGGGTGGAAGTTGAGATGGGGTGGGTGTAGAGATGGGGTGGGTGTAGAGATGGGGTGGAAGTTGATATGGGATGGGTGTAGACATGGGATGGGTGTAGAGATGGGGTGGAAGTTAAGATGGGATGGGTGTAGAGATGGGGTGGAAGTTGAGATGAGGTGGAAGTTGAGATGGGGTGGGTGTAGAGATTGGGTGTGTGTAGAGTCGGGGTGGAAGTTGAGATGGGGTGGGTGTAGAGATGGGGTGGGTGTAGAGATGGGGTGGAAGTTGATATGGAATGGGTGTAGAGATGGGATGGGTGTAGAGATGGGGTGGAAGTTGAGATGGGATGGGTGTAGGGATGGGGTGGGTGTAGAGATGGGGTGGAAGTTGAGATGGGGTGGAAGCTGAGATGGGGTGGGTGTAGAGATGGGGTGGAAGTTGAGATGGGGTAGGTGTAGAGATTGGGCGGGTGTAGAGATTGGGTGGAAGTTGAGATGGGGCGGGTGTAGAGATTGGGCGGGTGTAGAGATGGGGCGGACGTTGAGATGGGGTAGGTGTAGAGATGGGATGGGTGTAGAGATGGGGCGGGTGTAGAGATGGCGTGGAAGTTGAAATGGGGTGGGTGTAGAGATTGGGCGGGTGTAGAGATTGGGTGGAAGTTGAGATGGGGCGGGTGTAGAGATTGGGCCGGTGTAGAGATGGGGTGGACGTTGAGATGGGGTAGGTGTAGAGATGGGGTGGACGTTGAGATGGGGTAGGTGTAGAGATGGGATGGGTGTAGAGATGGGGTGGAAGTTGAGATGGGGTAGGTGTAGGGATGGGGCGGGTGTAGAGATGGGGTGGGTGTAGAGATGGGGTGGAAGTTGAGATGGGATGGGTGTAGAGATGGGGTGGGTGTAGAGATGGGGTGGAAGTTGAGATGGGGTGGGTGTAGAGATGGGGTGGGTGTAGAGATGGGGTGGAAGTTGATATGGGATGGGTGTAGACATGGGATGGGTGTAGAGATGGGGTGGAAGTTAAGATGGGATGGGTGTAGAGATGGGGTGGAAGTTGAGATGAGGTGGAAGTTGAGATGGGGTGGGTGTAGAGATTGGGTGTGTGTAGAGTCGGGGTGGAAGTTGAGATGGGGTGGGTGTAGAGATGGGGTGGGTGTAGAGATGGGGTGGAAGTTGATATGGAATGGGTGTAGAGATGGGATGGGTGTAGAGATGGGGTGGAAGTTGAGATGGGATGGGTGTAGGGATGGGGTGGGTGTAGAGATGGGGTGGAAGTTGAGATGGGGTGGAAGCTGAGATGGGGTGGGTGTAGAGATGGGGTGGAAGTTGAGATGGGGTAGGTGTAGAGATGGGGCGGGTGTAGAGATTGGGCGGGTGTAGAGATTGGGCGGGTGTAGAGATGGGGTGGAAGTTGATATGGGATGGGTGTAGAGATGGGATGGGTGTAGAGATGGGGTGGAAGTTGAGATGGGGTGGGTGTAGAGATGGGGCGGATATAGAGATGGGATGGGTGTAGAGATGGGGCGGGTGTAGAGATTGGGCGGGTGTAGAGATGAGGTGGAAGTTGATATGGGATGGGTGTAGAGATGGGATGGTGTAGAGATGGGGTGGAAGTTGAGATGGGGTGGGTGTAGAGATGGGGTGGAAGTTGAGATGGGGTGGAAGTTAAGATGGGGTAGGTGTAGAGATGGGGTGGAAGTTGAGATGGGGTGGAAGTTGAGATGGGGTGGGTGTAGAGACGGGGTGGAAGTTGAGATGGGGTAGGTGTAGAGATTGGGCGGGTGTAGAGATTGGGCGGGTGTAGAGATGGGGTGGAAGTTGAGATGGGGTGGAAGTTGAGATTGGGCGGGTGTAGAGATGGGGTGGAAGTTGAGATGGGGTATAGGTGTAGGGATTGGGCGGGTGTAGAGATTGGGCGGGTGTAGAGATCGGGTTGAAGTTGAGATGGGGTGGGTGTAGAGATGGGGTGGATGTAGAGATGTAGAAGGTGTAGAGATGGAGAGATGTAGAGACGGATTGTTGTAGAAACTGAGTTGGTGAAGGGATGGGGCGGTGTAAACATGGAGACGTTTAGAGATGGGGTGGGCGAAGAGATGGACTGTCGCTGGAATCTTGAGCAAAAAAGGCAGGCGCCGCACAAGAATGAAATGTCACTTGTCTTCCAATATACCTTAAAAAACATTGGGTTTACAAGATACAAATATTCTAACATTGAAAATGATATTTTCCTGGATCATGGGCAGAGGTCAATCAAACTGATACATAACTATCGAAATCCATGACAAGTGCTTAATGTATAAAATTACATACGGCTTTAAACAGAACAAAATCATTTAATGATTTTACATATGCTTTATCTAATGTTATCACCGAAAGTACACACGGATGTTGAAAATGGAAATAAATTTGTACATCGACCTGGACGTAACATTAGTGTGGTGACCCATTTGAGTAGCTTGAACATATTCAGGTAGGTATATTTATATTTACATTGGATGGTGCAATATACACTGTCAATGAGACTGTCGCTTGGAATAAAGTGACGTACGGTTTCATATATGTCCGATATAAGAAGAAAGGAAAACTTAGTTACAATTATACAACACCTGGTTTAAACACGATGTTCATCGAACCCGGGCGAACGCTTTAACCACAAGGCTACCCAACCGCCCCTCATGTATACGAGAGAGATATCAATGAAACACACCTTCTACAATGAATCTTACAACACCATGTGTAAAATATTTGCTATCCCATGTTCTGCATGATTAGGTTGGCGTCTCACAGTAAGTAAGTTAATTCTTCTGATCGAAGTGATGATAGAATGAATGGAAATTGGTTTTGATAATGGTTGACAAAAGAGTTATATGGCTTTTCTGTAAACTATTTGTTCGTTTACTGAATAACCACTTCCTGATATGTGTTATTGTATATATGTCTTCTGTCATATGTGGCCCAGTCGCACTAAGGCGCCGCAATTTACAGTGCAGAATTGCTTTCTCTTTTCGTTTTGACAGAGTGGTAACGCCCTAACCTTCATCACATCGGGCTTTCTTCCCACCTCAAAGCCAACTGAAATAATATTCAAGGCTTACTCACTCACCCAGTCAGTCATTCACTCGCTGTCATATGCGTCTTCTTCTGTTCCAGACCGCCTCCGTGGTCTAGTGGTAGAGCGTCCGCCCGGAGAGCGGAGGGTCCGGGGTTCGATCCCCGGCCGCGTCATACCAAAAGACGCTAAAAGATTTTACTTGTTGTTACCCTGTCTGGCGCTCGGCATTAAGGGGGTAAAACAAGGACTGGTCGGCTCGGAGTCAGTATACTGTGTCTGAGTAGGGTATTCATGTTAAACTGCGGCATTGTATCCCAGTGATCTAGCACTATAAATCGGCATCAGTCCGGACTAGTACATGCAGCCACACACACACGTGCATGCACGTCGCTATACAAGTGCAATAATCTTGGACGCGACGTTAAACCCAATTTACCTCACCTCACCTTCTTCTGTTCCAGAAACGATGAGTAACAACACAGACTGCCTGGCAATTAGTGTCACAGAGAGAATGCAGCTTCACTCCACGATTGCCTTCTTCTGTGTGCTTCTTGGGATTGTGGGGATTCCAGGAAATTGTCTCATTATCCACGTCTACACTAAACGAATTAATATCGCCATTTTTGGATTCTTCATAAAGACACTTGCAGTTCTTGATCTCATCAATTCTGTTGGAATAACACCTGCCTTTCTGTTGTCTAAAACTATTACCAGTGGTAACCTATCATTGGTGTGTAAGACCCTTACATGGTACCGTTACTTCTATACATGCACCACGGGGACTCTGTACCTTGTGATTGCTGTTCAAAGATTTAAGAAAATATGTCGTCCAAATGGACGTCAGCTTGAGGCACCTCTGGCAAAGAAGTTGACATATTTCAGTATCAGTTTCTGTTTCGTCTCTGGCCTCCCTGTTTTCTTCATATTGACAGACAACCTATTGAGAGTTGAATGGAAAGTTAACAACGTGACTTGTGTCGTCTCGGCTCTAACTTGTGACTACACTGAAACAGCAAAGCAAACGAAAATGTCTCTATTATTTTCTGGCTGGATGGTTTTGTTCGTTTTATGTATTTTCGTTTCATTGACATTATTGTACTCAACCATCGTTCTGCATTTGAGGAAACATAACAGGCAGATGAGTGTTTCTTCCCCAGGAAGAGGTAAACGATCATCGGTTTCCTTAACAGTCTTTTTCAGCTTGACTGCGATCTATCTGCTGAGCGTGATTCCACGCCTAATTCAGTCCGTGTATTTCAGTCAGACTCCAGAATTTCACCAACTTACGTTTACGCAACTACAGATGTCCGATGTTGCTGTTCACTTGCCAAATTTGAACTGTGTTGCAAATCTGTTCATTTACAGTTTCTCCTACAAAAGATTCCGACGTGCGACACTCTCTGTTCTAGGTAACCGATCTGATCCTGATCCTGCCTTGACTACTAATACGCCAACTGAGGATCGCTACACAACTCATACCACAACCGTATAACACAGAGCTCTTTTCAATGAAATTATACATATCGTATATATTTCGAAATGAGAATAAAACTAATAAAAGAGGACATTTTCATTGTATTCGTCATGGCCTTAAAGTCGTCTTAAATTAAAGATTGGCAGGGTGATATCCACAACCAATCAGTTTATTGAAAAATGCATGGTAATAAAATGTTGTTTTATGAATGCGAAATGTTGTTTTTCTGTCAATCCAAAACAGATCGCAGTACAGATGCTGGAAACAAAATGACACAAAGCATGTATGTCTGAATAAAATTCCTACCAACCATACCCCATTAATATGAATGAAATGATGGAACAAGTCGACACTTCTAATGTGTAATAAACTTATATCAATCTCCTCCCACCTTAACTGAGTTATTGTAAGTCAGTACAAGACCTCAAGGTGATTCTAAGACTGAATTTGTTGAGGATACCATTCCTTGATATCGTAATATTGATTTGACTTGAACTGACTGCATGACCTCAGCCAACAAGTTCGGTGTTCCCCGTTATCGTCTGTAAATTAAAATTGTCAACGCCAGAGAATAACCAGTCTCGATTATCCGCCGAAACAGATTCCATCGGGCGTAAAAGACAAAATAGTGATGAAAAGAATATGAATGGATCACCGAAAATCAGTCATGAAACAAGGTGTTCGCTCCACCGGTATCATCCAACCCCACAGAACTTGCGTAGAAACGTTTGTGTCTGTTCGTTGCCTTACGCCGCACCCGGCAATCTGCCATACGGTGGCGGCCTGTTAGAAATCGAGCCGGTAACAAAGTGTGGTATTCACACTGCAAGAACAATGAAAACCGGAGGAAGGAAGGAGAAGCTTCAAATATACCAGAAACTACTTTCATTGCAAATGATTTTAGGAAAACGAGAAATTTTCCTGTGATGGTCTGATATCATTTGACAGTTGATCAGATGATAAGCAACTTCTAGAAATCTAACAGTGAGATTTGTATGGGATAGAAATGCCCTCTCCAAAAACTGTGTAACGATTATTGTTTCAAGGAAGAGATACCAAACTGGAAGAGGTTTTCTGTCTCTACATTGTGAATGTTAGTAAGTAATATCTACTAGTATCTCTATCTCCAACTATAATGGTCCAGTCGTCCAAGACGCCGCGATTTGCTGTGCATAGTTACGTCCCTTTGGCACGCCAGAAACCTATGATTGTTGGTTCGAATCCCGGTTCGCCCCGATCATGTTTCTAGGTTTGTCAGCACCATACCCGTGCTCGTGGGTTTCACAGAAGTGGTAAACGTCTAAGACCTGCATCACTTGGGGCTTTCTCCCCACATTAAGCTGACACGCCGCGATATAACTGGAATACTGTTAAAAGCGGCGTTAAACAGATCTCACTTACTCACTCCAACTATAATATATTATTGCATGATGGAAGCTGTGTTTGGACGGTCCTCGGTCTTCTAATGTTACATATTTGGTTGCAAACATTTCGGTTTGTTGTTGTAAAACTTGAGAGTAGCCACTTGTGTTGATTTTAGTGTAAGCACAAAATAAATTTTCGTTGTTTAATTTCTCGTTAGTGTGGAAATTGATTCAAATTCAAATTGGGTTTTAATGGTTCGGGTTTTCTGCAACTCTGTGTTGATCATTCGTTCTAATCGGTTATGTATGAGATGAACCATTTATATAGTTTGTTAAGGACATTCAAGACCAATTATGACAGTTTAAACACATTTACGTTACTGATGACCCAAATATCCCTTTGCTAATGTAACCACACTTGAGGTCATAGACGTAGGCAATTGCACCAAAACACACACTGATCCACTGAAGTGTGTAAATTGTACAATTAAATGCTGAACTAAATGTTGTATACATCTATTGACTTTGTGCTTCACCTGAATTCAGGCCACCATGAGCAACAACACAACCTCCGTTTCCATCGTTCCCATCAGTCCCTGGGAAAGACTCCAGCTTCATCCCTCCATCGTGGTCTTTTGTGTGCTGCTAGTGGTTGTGGGGATTCCAGGGAACAGTCTCATCCTCTACATCTACACCAAGAGGATAAAAATCAACATTTTTGGCTTCTTCGTAAAAATTCTAGCTGCACTGGATCTTATCAACTCAATAGGAATAATTCCTGCCTTCTGTGTATCAAAAATCATCCGGAGTGTTAACGCGTCCCTGATGTGCAAGTACTTAACCTGGTTCCATTACTTCAACACCACGATAACAGGCACTCTGTACGTTGTCATCGCTGTTCAGAGATTCAGGAAAATATGCCGCCCACATGGTCCCCAGTTTACAGAGATCCTGGCAAAGAAGTTGACATTTGGCTGTATCATCTTCTGTGTCCTGACTGGACTTCCTATCGTGCTGATTCTGACGAACAATAAATTCCTGGTGGGGTGGGAGACACTCAACCAAACTGGATTTGTTGAAGTTCCAATTTGTGATTTTTCTAAGACAAGCAAAGAACTGAAACTTTCAATAGCATTTTCGGCCTGGATGTTTCTGTTGCTTGTAACTGTTATGACGTCACTTATCGTGTTGTATTCATTGATTGCCCGCCATCTAAGGTTACATGCCATGAAACAGAGTTCTCCAAACCGTGTACCTACATCGAACATCACGTCAATATTTTTCAGTTTGACTGTTATATATTTAATCAGTGTTGTTCCAAGATTAATCCAGGCTATCTATTTTAGCCAGACACCCAAATTGCCACACCTTGTGGTTTCACAGCTTCAAATAGTTGACGTGGTGATTCAATTGCCTTACATTAACTGCTTGGTCAATCCTATCATTTACGGCTGGTCGTCCAGACAGTTTCGGCGTGAGACATTTTCTGTTTTGTGTGGTGGTGACCCTGACGAGGCCTCAGCTACATCCCCACAAACTACTCGCAACAACACTGATAGTACCGATGTCGTATCGATGACTGGCCGCGCCTATAATGTATCTCCCTTAGGATCAGACCTCTTTCATAGCAAGGTGTAGAGATGAGGTGAGTGTGGAGATGGGGTGGGTGTATAGATGAGGTGGCTGTGTTGATGGGGTTGGTGTAGAGATGGGGTTGGTGTATAGATGGGTTTGGTGCATAGATGAGGGGGTGTATAGATGGAGTTGGTGAAGAGATCGGGTGGGCGTATAGATGGGGTGAGTGTATAGATTGGATGGGTGTAGAGATAGGTGGTGTAGAGATAGGGTGGGTGTAGAGATAGGGTGGGTGTAGATATGGAGTTGATGTAGAGATAGGGTGGGTGTAGAGCTGGGATGGGTTTAGAGATGGGCTGGGATAAGAGGTGGTATGGGTGTAGATGTGGGGGTGTAGAGGTGGAGTTGGTGTAGAGATGGGGTGGGTGTATAGATGGGGAGTGTGTGTAGAGATGGGGTGTGTGTAGAGATCGGGTTGGTGTAGAGATGAGGGTGTAGTGATGGAGTTGGTGTAGAAATGGGGTGGCAGTAGAGAACGGGTGGGTGTAGAGATGGGCTGGGTGTAGAGCTGGGCTTGGTTTGGAGGTGGTATTGATGTAGATGTGGGGGTGTAGAGATCGGGTTGGTGTAGATGTGGGGCTGTAGAGATGGGGTGGGTGTAGAGATGGGGAAGGTGTAGAGATGGGGTGGGTGTAGAGATGGGGTGGGTGTAGAGATGGGGTGTAGAGATGGGGAAGGTGTAGAGATCGGGTGGGTGTAGAGATTGGGTGGGTGTAGAGATGGGTGGGTGTAGAGATTGGGTGGAAGTTGAGATGGGGTGGGTTTAGAGATGGGGTTGGTGTGAGATGGGTTGGGTGAAGAGATGGGGTGGGTGTAGAGATGGGGTGGAAGTTGAGATGGGGTGGGTGTAGAAATGGGATTGGCGTGTAGATGGGGTTGGTGTAGAGATGGGGTTGGTGTAGAGATGGGGTGGGTGTAGAGATGGGATGGGCGTATAGATGGGATGGGTGTAGAGATGGGGCTGGTGTAGAGATGGGGTGTAGAGATGGGGTGTGTGTAGAGATGGGGAAGGTGTAGAGATGGGGTGGGTGTAGAGGTGGGGTGGCTTTAGAGGTGGAGTGGGTGTTTAGATGGTGTGGGTGTAGAGATGGGGTGGGTGTAGAGATGGAGTGGGTGTAGAGATGGGGTGGGTGTATAGATGGGGAAGGTGTAGAGATGGGGTGGGTGTAGAGATGGGGTGGGTGTAGAGATGGGGTGTAGAGATGGGGAAGGTGTAGAGATGGGGTGGGTGTAGAGATGGGGTGGGTGTAGAGATGGGGTGGGTGTAGAGATGGGTGGGTGTAGAGATGGGGTGGAAGTTGAGATGGGGTGGGTTTAGAGATGGGGTTGGTGTGAGATGGGTTGGGTGAAGAGATGGGGTGGGTGTAGAGATGGGGTGGAAGTTGAGATGGGGTGGGTGTAGAAATGGGATGGGCGTGTAGATGGGGTTGGTGTAGAGATGGGGTTGGTGTAGAGATGGGGTGGGTGTAGAGATGGGATGGGCGTATAGATGGGATGGGTGTAGAGATGGGGCTGGTGTAGAGATGGGGTGTAGAGATGGGGTGTGTGTAGAGATGGGGCTGGTGTAGAGATGGGGTGTAGAGATGGGGTTGGTGTAGAGATGGGGTGGGTGTAGAGATGGGGTGGGTGTAGAGATGGGATGGGCGTATAGATGGGATGGGTGTAGAGATGGGGCTGGTGTAGAGATGGGGTGTAGAGATGGGGTGTGTGTAGAGATGGGGCTGGTGTAGAGATGGGGTGTAGAGATGGGGTGTGTGTAGAGATGGGGTGGGTGTAGAGATGGGCGTGTAGATGGGGTTGGTGTAGAGATGGGGTTGGTGTAGAGATGGGGTGGGTGTAGAGATGGGATGGGCGTATAGATGGGATGGGTGTAGAGATGGGGCTGGTGTAGAGATGGGGTGTAGAGATGGGGCGTGTGTAGAGATGGGGCTGGTGTAGAGATGGGGTGTAGAGATGGGGTTGGTGTAGAGATGGGGTGGGTGTAGAGATGGGATGGGCGTATAGATGGGATGGGTGTAGAGATCGGGCTGGTGTAGAGATGGGTTGGGTGTAGAGATGGGGTGTGTGTACAGGTTTGGTGGTGTAGAGATGGGGTGTGTGTAGAGATGAGACGGGTGTGGATGTGGGGTGGGTGTAGAGATGGGGTTGGTGTAGAGATGGGGTGGGATTAGAGGTAGGGTGGGTGTAGTAGTCGGGTGGGTTTAGAGGTGGGTAGGGTTTTGAGATGATGTGGGATAAGAAGTGGTATGTGTGTAGATGTGGAGTTGGTGTAGAGATGGGGTGTGTGTAGAGGTGGGGTGGCTTTAGAGGTGGGGTTGGTGTAGAGATGGGGTTGGTTTAGAGGTAGGGTGTGTGTAGAGTTGAGGTGTGTGTAGATGTGGGGTGGGTGTAGAAATGGGGTTGGTGTAGAGATGGGCTGGGCGTATAGATGGGGTGGGTGTAGAGAATGGGTGGGCGTAGAGATGGGGTGGGCATATAGATTGGGTGAGTGTAGAGATGGGGTGGGTGTAGAGATGGGGTTGGTGTAGAGATGGGATGGTAATAGAGGTAGGGTGGTTGTAGTGGTGGGGTGGATTTAGAGGTGGGTAGGGTTTTGAGATGATGTGGGATAAGAAGTGGTATGTGTGTAGATGTGGAGTTGGTGTAGAGATGGGGTGTGTGTAGAGGTGGGATGGCTTTAGAGGTTGAGTGTGTTAAGATGGTGTGGGTGTAGAGGTGGGGTGGGTGTTTAGATGGTGTGGGTGTAGAGGTGGGGTGGGTGTACAGATGAGATTGGCGTATAGATGCGTTGGGTGTAGAGATGGGGTGGGTTTAGAGGTAGGGTTGGTGTAGAGGTTGGATTAGTTTAGAGATGGGGTGGGTGTAGAGACAGGGTGGGCGTATAGATGGGGTGGGTATAGAGATAGGTAGGTGTAGAGATGTGGTGGGTGTAGAGAAGTGTGTAGAGATTAGGTTGGTGTAGAAATGGGGTGGGCGTAGAGATAAGGTGGGTGTAGAGATAGGGTGTGTGTAGAGATGGGGTGTGTTTAGAGATGGGGTGGGAGTAGAGATAGGGTGGGATAAGAGATGGTGTGTGTGTAGAGATGGGGTGGGTGTAGAGATGGGCTTGGCGTATAGATGGGGTGGGTGTAGAGTTGAGGTGGGTGTAGATGTGGGGTGGGTGTAGAGATGGTGTGTGTGTAGAGGTGAGGTGGGTGTAGATGTGGGTTGGGTGTAGAGATGGTGTGTGTGTAGAGATGGGGTGGGTGTAGATGTGGGGTGGGTGTAGATGTGGGGTGGGTGTAGAGATGGTGTGTGTGTAGAGGTGAGGTGGGTGTAGATGTGGGGTGGGTGTAGAGATGGTGTGTGTGTAGAGATGGGGTGGGTGTAGAGATGTGGTGGGCGTATAGAAGGGGTGGGTGTAGAGATGGGGCGGGCGTATAGATGGGGTGGGTGTAGAGATGGGGTTGGTGTAGAGATGGGGTTGGTGTAGAGATGGGGTTGGCATATAGATGAGGTGGGTGTAAAGATGGGGTTGGTGTAGAGATGGGGTGGGCGTATAAATAGGGTGGGTGTAGAGATGGGGTGGGCGTATAGATGGTGTGTGTGTAGAGGTGAGGTGGGTGTAGATGTGGGGTGGGTGTAGAGATGGGGTGGGTGTAGATGTGGGGTGGGTGTAGATGTGGGGTGGGTGTAGAGATGGTGTGTGTGTAGAGGTGAGGTGGGTGTAGATGTTGGGTGGGTGTAGAGATGGTGTGTGTGTAGAGATGGGGTGGGTGTAGAGATGGGGTGGGCGTATAGAAGGGGTGGGTGTAGAGATGGGGCGGGCGTATAAATGGGGTGGGTGTAGAGATGGGGTTGGTGTAGAGATGAGGTGGGTGTAAAGATGGGGTGGGTGTAGAGATGGGCTGGTCGTATAGATGGGGTTGGTGTAGAGATGGGGTGGGCGTATAAATAGGGTGGGTGTAGAGATGGGGTGGGCGTATAGATGGGGTGGGTGTAGAGATGGGGTGGGCGTATAGATGGGGTGGGTGTAGATGTGGGGTGGGTGTAGAGATGGGGTGGGTGTAGATGTGGGGTGGGTGTAGATGTGGGGTGGGTGTAGAGATGGTGTGTGTGTAGAGGTGAGGTGGGTGTAGATGTTGGGTGGGTGTAGAGATGGTGTGTGTGTAGAGATGGGGTGGGTGTAGAGATGGGGTGGGCGTATAGAAGGGGTGGGTGTAGAGATGGGGCGGGCGTATAGATGGGGTGGGTGTAGAGATGGGGTTGGTGTAGAGATGGGGTTGGTGTAGAGATGGGGTTGGCATATAGATGAGGTGGGTGTAAAGATGGGGTGGGTGTAGAGATGGGCTGGTCGTATAAATAGGGTGGGTGTAGAGATGGGGTGGGCGTATAGATGGGGTGGGTGTAGAGATGGGGTGGGCGTATAGATGGGGTGGGTGTAGTTATGGGATGTGTGTAGAGGTGGGGTGGGTGTAAAGATGGGGTGTGTGTAGAGGTGGGGTGGGTGTAGAGGTGGGGTGGGTGTAGAGGTGAGGTGGTGTAGAGATAGAGTGTGTTTTTGAGGTGAGGTGGGTGTAGATGTGAGGTGGTGTAGAGATGGAGTGTATGTAGAGGTGAGGTGGGTGTAGAGGTGAGGTGGTGTAAAGATGGGGTGTGTGTAGAAGTGGGGTCGGTGTAGAGATGGTGTGTGTGTAGAGATGGGCTCGACGTATAGATGGGGTGGGTGTAGAGAATGATTGGGCGTATAGATGGGGTGGGCATATAGATGGGGTGGGTGTAGAGATAGGGTTGGTGTAGAGATGGGGTGTGTGTAGAAGTGGGGTGGGTGTGGAGGTGCGGTGGTGTAGAGATGGGGTGTGTGTAGAGGTGAGGTGGGTGTAGATGTGGGGTGGGTGTAGAGATGGTGTGTGTGTAGAGGTGAGGTGGGTGTAGATGTGGGATGGGTGTAGAGATGGTGTGTGTCTAGAGATGGGGTGGGTGTAGAGATGGGCTGGGCGTATAGATTGGGTGGGTGTAGAGAATGGGTGGGCGTATAGATGGGGTGGGTGTAGAGATGGGGTTGGTGTAGAGATGGGATGGGTGTAGAGATGGGGTGGGCATATAGATGAGGTGGGTGTAGAGATGGGGTGGGAGTAGAGATAGGGTTGATGTAGAGATGGGCTGGGCGTATAGATGGGGTGGGTGTAGAGATGGGGTTGGTGTAGAGATGGGATGGGTGTAGAGATGGGGTGGGCATATAGATGGGGTTGGTGTAGAGATGGGGTGGGAGTAGAGATAGGGTTGATGTAGAGATGGGATGTGTGTAGAAGTGGGGTGGGTGTAGAGGTGAGGTGGTGTAGAGATGGGCTGTGTGTAGAGGTGAGGTGGGTGTAGATGTGGGGTGGGTGTAGAGTTTGGGTTGGTGTAGAGATGGATGGGATTAGAGGTAGGGTGGGTGTAGTGGTGGGGTCAGTTTAGAGGTGGGTAGGGTTTTGAGATGATGTGGGATAAGAAGTGTGTAGATGTGGAGTTGGTGTAGAGATAGGGTGTGTGTAGAGGTGGGGTGGGTTTAGAGGTGGGGTGGGTGTTTAGACGGTGTGGGTGTAGAGGTGGGGTGGGTGTACAGATGAGATTGGCGTATAGATGGGGTGGGTGTAGAGATGGGGTGGGTTTAGAGGTGGGGTGGGTGTAGAGATGGGGTGGGTTTAGAGGTGGGATGGGTGTACAGATGAGATTGGTGTTTAGATGGTGTGGGTGTAGAGGTGGGGTGGGTTTAGAGATGGGATGGGTTTAGAGGTGGGTACGGGTGTAGAGGTGGGACTGGGTTAGAAGTGGGATGGGTGTAGAGATGGGGTGGGTGTAGAGTTGGGGTTGGTAAAGAGATGGTGGGTGTACATGTGTGTGTAGAGTTGGGGTGTGTGTAGAGTTGAGGGGTGTGTAGAGTTGGGGTGGGTATAGAGTTGGGATGGGTGTAGAGTTGGGGTTGGTGTAGAGTTGGGGTTGGTGAAGAGATAGATAGATAGATAGATCTTCTTTATTTCCTCCATTTCATGAAGAGTACAAGGTATACAGTGAAAGAACAACATCTATAGTATATGCGTGCACACACACATACATATATATATTACATATATGTCAGAAGTAGTTCATAAAAAATATTACACGTATGTATCGTATTGATTATTTGTGTTATTAGATGGACAATTAGCATGTGTTATTTACAAATGTACACTTGTTTACAATACATACATTGTTTAGTATAAGCAGCTTCGGATGACTTCATCCCACTTTTTTACTGCACCACCAATATTTATCATGCTCTCTGCCCATACATTGTAGTCTAATTCTACTTCAAGTTGTTCGGTTAACCCGCCAAGCAAAAAAGTCAGAAAGGTGTCATCGTCTGCCCAGATTCTCACAAATATTTTAACATCAAGCAAATCAATGATTTTATCAAATATGATATTTCTTTCTTCTAAATTCTTTTGACATGACATGAAAACGTGTTTCACTATATCATTCGCAACTGTTCCGCAAATACATTCCTTTGATTCTATTGGCATTGAACCTAAGCGAACTAGTCTAGCTAAGGAAGTAAAATATTCTGGTCTATCGAGAGCAAGTTTCCATAATCTATGTTCTCGTCCAGATCGTATTGTTAGATATCTTGACAGAGATAATCTGCTCAGAAACGCATTGTTTAGTAATTGTTTTTCGTGTAGGTGAATCTTTTCTTTCACCAGTTTTGACCATAATCGTTTCTTGATGAAATTTGAACACATTATATAATCATTAACCTCGTCAGATAAATTATATTTGGAGACAAGATGTAGCATGCTAAAGATGGGTGATTTCGTGTCCCACTTGTTCTTATTAACTAGTGTTGTTTTATATCTAAACTGTCCAAGTCGGGCTAGAAACATTTGTTTGAAAATATACATTAGGTTTGAATTACATAGCTTACCAAGGAGCAAAAGCTTTTGTTGATCAATGTATCCTTGTACTGATATAACACCAATTGTGTCCCTCTCTATTTCTTTAGGCATACGCTTATTAAAACCCTGGATTTTCTTACAGAAATAGCGTTGAGTGATTTCTAGCATTTCATATTCCTTTAAGGATAGTTTTCCCCACACATTACATCCATATAAGCCACAGGGTAATACCACTCGTTGCCAGATGCGCACGGCGGCTATAGGATTAAGTCCACCAAAGTACAGGCCAGAATCATGGTTTACATTTATCAGTTTTCTCAGTTTTTCACATGCTAACCTCGTTCTTTCTACCGAAGTTTTAGCAGTACTTATGTACACTCCCGCATAGACAATTGCCTTTTGAACAGGTAATTTTATCTTACCAATGTAAAGATGTTCAGGCGACACTAATTAAGTTCTCGGAGAGTTCACACGAAACCTCTGATTAAACAGGAAGCTTTTATTCGTAATTGAATATCACAATGATGACACATTAACGGAAATATTTCCCACATATTTTAAATGAAAATAGAGCGCATAGTTTCACATCTGTGTGAATAATCAGTCACTACGTGTTCACGGAAGTATTCTAGTATACGTTTGACCATATCGATTTCACTGTATTGACAGAAAAAATATCCTATTTTTATAATACAACTCATACCCTACAGTCCAGCATCCGGAATGGACCAAGTGTTCACCAGGAAATAATCAGACATGCATATGCATATTTGAAAAAGAGGGCATTTCTTTACATATAGGGAAGTGTTGACGTCGAAAAACATCTCAAACGGATATATCAATATTAGCTTAAGTGACTATAACGTTACGTGACAAGCTCAGTGATGCCTTGATGACTCGACTTATTGCCAATATCCGCCTCATCAGTAACAGTAAGTACATTGCGGTGCTACAATTTATCGGGTTTGAAATGTAAATATTGTTGATCACAGTTGAATTCACGATTTCAACCACATCTGATGTCCAGTCAACTTAAATATAAGAGTCAGAACGGCGTCAGGCAGTGTGGGAGTCCGTGGTATGGGAATTCACACAGAAAGCCTTCCTTCTTTGTTTTCCATGTATTAGACGCAGGCGAGTCATGATTGGTTATGTGTATTAGTTGAGTTTAACACCGTTTTGCTGTTTAATGCGTATTTCACATATTCTCAATATCAGTGAACACATAGGGGTGGTGCAGTGGCGTGGAGGATGTCAAAGTGGTGTGAGTGAGTGAATGTTGGTTTAACCCTAGTGTCAGCAATAATCCAGCTGAATATAGACGACCAAAAAACAACCCCGTCTTTCCAAGGCCAACCAGTGGTCAATCGCATGAGCAGCAACTGGTGAGGTGAAATAGGGTTTAACGTCACGTCGAAGATTATTGCACTTATAGAGCGAAGTGCATGCACGCGTGTGTGTGTGGCTGCTTGTACTAGTCCGGACTGATGCCGATTTATTGTGCTAGTCCACTGAGATACCATGCCGCAGTTTAACATGAATACCCCACTCAGACACAGTATACTGACTCCGAGCCGACCAGTCCTTGTTTTATCCGATTAATGCCGAGCGTCAGACAGGGTAACAACAAGTACCATCTTTCAACGTCTTTTGGTATGACGCGGCCGGGGATCGAACCCCGGACCCTCCGCTCTCTGGGCGGACGCTCTACCACTAGACCACGGAGGCGGTCTGAGCAGCAACTGAATGAATCAGAATCAGGTCTTTGGGCCCAAAAGAAATTGATTGGCTGCTAAATGTTAAAATAAAAGTAGTGTTTGCCTTCAGGTCGTGACAGAAAGCGTATTCTTTAAGTCAATCCAAGGGAATTTTAGAATATAAGCTGGTTGGGCCCTGTTATTCCATTACACCCAATTTACTCTCTCCTTTCCCCTTCCTTCCAGGCACTAAACATGAATGACCCGTCGGACTTGGCTCTCACACACGCTGCCCTCATTTCCCTGTGTGTTGTGATCGCCCTCCTCGGTAGCACAGGAAACATCCTCATCCTCCACATCTACACCCACAAGATCAGACTACCCGTCTTCGGCTTATTCGTAAGAGCGTTGGCTACGCTTGACTTGGCTAACTCCTTATACACCATACCATCAGTTATTATTTTCAAAGTATTTCCTTTAAACGATGATAATCAAAACGCTCTGTGCAAATTTGTCAGCTTCACCAACCACCACAGTATGTTAACGACAGGAATGTTGTATATCGGGATTGCAGTCCAACGATTCCAGAAGATCAACCGGCCACATGGTCCCCAGATGACGGCGAACAAGGCCAGAAGGATTGTTGCCATGTGCATGACGTTTTCCTTACTTGTCAGCATCCCAATAATATTATTGGTGGAGCGGTTCCAGATGAAGACTGGTTCGGGAAATATAACCATGTGTAATTTTAATAATGTAACATTTGAGTTCATTGGGGATCAGAAAGCGTCCCTGCTGCTGTCTGTGTGGGTGAGCCTTGAGCTCGTGGTCATCACTGGAGTGTTGGTAGTGATGTATTGTTTGATATCGAAAGCACTAAGAGGATATACAAACTTATCCGTAACGTGTGGAGAGAATCTCTTGAAACCTACGACAGCGTTTTCCATTTTGACGGTGATCTATTTCTGCTGTGGAATCCCTGTAACGCTTCTGTGCTTTTATTGCAGCATGAAGAAGGCAGATGAGGACATTGAGCCATGGAAGCTGAATCTGATTGATCTAGCTTTGCACTTGCCATTTATTAACTGTGTAGTCAATCCTTTCGTCTACAGCTTCTCGTCTGGACGGTTCAGATCAGAGTGCAAATCTGTTCTATGTGGACGGAAGTCTCGTCCTGTGGAATAAGGAGAAGATGTGACGCCTTCATTTAGTCCACACATCAGAAGCTTCAAATTAATATTAACTTGCCTCTCACCTCGGTTGCATAGCACGTGGATGTTGATGTTTTAGCTTGCAAATACATACTGAAACATTGCTACCCACAACGTGCGAGTGAATTGGTTGTAACGTTGCTATGGATTGTAAGTGGATGACATTCGTATCCAGGCGTGTCTGTTTAATGTGGAAGGGAAGCTTATCACGAAGACGTTGTTTTTTTACAAATTTGGTGAAACTATGCATAGTTTTTGAGCTGACCGACCATAACTCACTCATTATCTAGGACTCGAACCCAAGATCAATGAATCCTTGCATGACCCAGCACTTCTAATTGCGGCGCCTTCGACGACTGGGCCACCCGTAACCACATTCACAGTTTCACACAGTTTCTCTACATAGTCAGATCCGTGAAGATCCGGGGTAGATTAGGTCTTCAGCAACCTATGCTTGCCGTAAAAGGCGACAATGCTTGTCGCAAGAGGTGACTAACGGGATCGGGTGGTCAGGCTCGCTGACTTTGTTGATGCATGCCATCAATCCCAATTGCGTGGATCGATGCTCATGAAGTCAATCACTGGATTTTCGGGTCCAGACTCGATTATTTACAGACCGCCGTCACATAGCTGGATTAACAAACAAACAAACAAAACCACATGGTCAAGTAGCCTGAAATGAAACAGTGCAAAAGGTTGTGAACGTTCTGGACATCAGTGGTAACGTATCTATAGAGATATGGCTAATATCAACGAAGGTGTCAGAAGATTCCGACGCAAATCAGGACGAGATACTCCATAATACCCAGATATTTTGAACCGTGTACAGTTAACATATATTCAATCAATCAATCTTTATTTCGTACTCAAGAGGCCACAGGCCTTTAGTACATAATACAATTCCACATAATTAATCATTACAATAGAACATTAAATTGAAATAAATTATATCCCACATATATAATGCTCATTTCATTCTGGCATAGATAGTATTTAATTAACAGTTAACAATTTCATTTCTATGGGCAAAATCATGGTAAATAAACATCGATAAATTCTTTACAACCTCTGTTCTCTCACATTTTAATAAACTTATAAGTTTACATATGTTTGGTTCACTGTAATAGTATTTTGGTAAGTATTTTATTCTTAGTTCTAAATATAACGGACATCTGATAAGGAAGTGATACTCGTCTTCTATTTCATTTAAGTTACACATGTTACATATTCTTTGTTCTCGTGGGGTAATTATATATCTGCCTGTTTCAATATGTAGATCATGCGACATGCAACGAAACCGTGCCAATGCTTTTCTATATTTTGGTACGGTAATATTAACGAGATAGCATTCTCTATAAATGTAAGGTTTAAAAAGTTTATAATAAAAGTGTTTATTTGATAATGCTAATGAAACATTCCATGATTGTAAATAAATATCTTTTAGTCTTTGTTTCAGTGACTAGATAAACTCAGCAGTATTATTGACCCGTTGATCATACCAAACATTACCAAAACCAGATTCAAATAAGAGTTCTCTAACACCAGTTGCCCAGTTTCTTTTACCATTTGAATCAAACAACAATAACATATTATAACCCTTTTTTGGAAATCTATACAAAGGCATATTTAAAATTCTTCACCAATATTTGATAACTTTAATATATGCAAAAATATACAGTGGATAGCGACCACAATCACCATAAACCATAACCCCGGGTGTATTAACTTTTACACCTAAATATATCTTACATGCATACAAGTGAATCTTTTCTATAGCATCTACTTTTGAGAGTCCCCAAATCTCTGCACCATACAATAAAATTGGACTTATTTTTACATCAAAAATTTTGAAAAGTGTATTATAATCAAAGTTTAGACCACATGCATTTCGTTGAATACCAATGAATACCTTTTGAGCTTGTAAGGATGCTTGGCTTACATGATATGTCCATGAAAGACGGTTAGTAAAATACACTCCTAAATATTTATCAAAACTTGTTATCTCCAATTGGTTACCTTTATAGTACCATTTTTCATATTTTGATTACCGCAGTTTTTAAATACAACAATTTTTGTTTTATTTCTATTTACATTCAATTTCCATTCATCACAATACTTTTCTAACTCATTAATTTGTGACTGTAGACCTTTAATAGTACTTGAAAATAGTGCAATATCGTCTGCGAACAAAAGTAAAAACAATTGTATTTCTTCTGGGTGTAGTTGAATTCCATAGGAAAAATTATTATATATTTGCATTGCAAATTCATTGATGAATAACGAAAACAGGAACGGGCTTAAGATACAACCCTGTGGTACTCCTAAATGACTTGAAAATGTAGGAGAAATAACTTGGTTATTTCTAACACAGACTTTTACATTTTCATAAATGCTACATAACAATTTATTCATTTTAGAACTTAATCCATGGGTCTTAAAAAGATTCCAAAGTTTATTTCTTTGCACAGAGTCAAATGCTTTAGAAAAATCTACAAAAACTACATAAAACTTTCCACCCTTATTATTAAGGTATCTTTGTATTAAACAATGTAATATAAATATGTTGTCCACGGTACTATATCCGTCTCTGAATCCAGCTTGTGACTCATCAATTTTGTTCATTGTACTAGCCCAATCTTTTATTAATAGTAAATATCTTGCTAAAAATGCTCAAAAGAGGTATACCCCTATAATTATCGGTGTTGTTTATATATTGCAAATAACAGTTTATATTTAAAACTATACCACGTTTTATCATTCTAATTTTCGCTTTCAGTCACTTTTCTCAGATTTTGGATCTACATTTGCACTTGGACTTTATTTTGTTATTCAATTATCTGTTTTTAAATAATTTTGTAAATCAATTGTAAATAAAATGTTTTTGAACTTTATATAGAATTCAACTCGGTTGTCATGAACGCCTCTAAGTGAGGGTCATCCTCATGACACTGCGGCCACAAGGATGTCACGTGACCGGACATTTCCTTTGTAAACAAATGCGCTAACACTGAAATCATATCAATTCGTTCTCATGCAAGTCCTTCAGTGTGATTTAAAGATTGTTTTACATAATTATTAAAATCCGCTATTCCAACAGCGAGAGTTAGCTGGTTACCGGCTCTTTTTGCGCGTCGTCAGATCATAGTTTGTAGTGATATCAAGAGTCGGGGCCCAGCTTACAGCGACACTGATGATTTTGACAATATATCTTTACACGTCATTTGACCGTATCGCTATATCTATGGAGCTTTGACGTCTGCACGTGGAGCCGTGCAACCATTGTAAACAAAGGATAAATACACAAATGGAAATAGTGTTTAACCTTTTTAGATAACTTTTCAATGAAAGATAATCATTTCACGGCGTAGGTTTATATAAAGACGATAAAAAACGTAATTTGTTAATGGAGCGTGTAATGTGTGTGAGTGAGTGAGTGAGTTGGGTTTAACGAAGCTTTTAACATTATTGCAGTTATATCACCGCGTGACAGCTTAATGTGGGAGGAAAGCCCGAAGTGATGCAGGTCTCAGATGTTTACCACTTCTGTGAAACCCACAAGCACGGGTATGGTGCTGACAAACCTAGAAACATAATCGGGGCGAACCGGGATTCGAACCCACAATCATAGGTTTCTGGCGTGCCAAAGGGACGCAACTCACGAATCACGAGTGTGTAATGTGGCAGAGGAAAGCAATGCTATTCAAATGTTTCGTATAAATACTGAGGACTAAACCTTCTGAACAAATCCACCTTCTGAACCTTCTAAACAGGTCTGCTTTTTGAACTGGTCTTTCTTCTGTACAGGTCTACCTTCTGAAGAGGTCTACCTTCTAAGCAGATCTACATTCTGAACTTGTCTGACTCCTAAACTAGTCTACTTTCAAGGCGAATTGCACTGCCATATCTCCCTTATCACAGGTCAGGTATTTGTATGAAACTGACTTCATAACCAATAAAAGCGACAAAACCTTTCCATATCCACAATATATATCTGTTCAAAGCATACTGATAGCACGATTCCGACTAATTCATGAGCCCGGTTAACAAATAACTATCAAATGGTGATTATACTAGGTGTTCGCGGAAAGTTGACCAAGTCCTGTGTCACACTGGTATATCTTCAATACACCCCTAATTGCAGGGTAACTGGTTTGCCCATGATAAGTTAGCCCCAAGGTAAGTGTGTTTGCTTGTTTGTTTGTTGTTTAACGCCGCACTCAGCAATATTCCAGCTGTATGACGGCGGTCTGTAAATAATCGAGTCTGGACATTCCAGTAATTGACATCATGAGCATCGATCCACACAATTGAGATACGATGACATGCATCAACCAAGTCAGCCAGCCTGACCACCAGATCCCGTTAGTCACCTCTTACGTTAGTCGCCTTTTAAGGCAAGCATGGGTTGCTGAGGACCTATTCTACCCCGGATTTTCACGGGTCTCCCAAAGGTATGGCAATGACGGTATCATTTTCATCATGTTTGTAAATACAGTCATCACACACATTTGTTATGACAACTTAGAGTCCAAAACAAGACTAAACGTCACCAACAAAATACACGTTTGGCTATGTCACCCCCTGGGAGAGGATGTATCCCTAAATGCAGAAAGTGAAGGGTAGGTGTCGGCCCGGGAGTGCCAAATTTGATATTTGGGAGGAAAAATCCTCTTGGCGTTCCCGGGACCAGTAGGGACTCAGACACGGTTCAATGACACAGGATTTGGCACTTCCGGTACAAGGCATTGTGGGCAGATAACTCGAAATCAGGTTGAACAACCTGTGGAGAGAAGTCTAAGTTCAGGTCATGTGCCTTCTCACGCAAATATTCGAATACCCGCACATATTTAGCTTCTGTTTTATCGGGTAGGAGTCCATACACTAAGGTTTGATCTTCTAAAACAAGCGTTTTATCTGTAAACACACCCGAATGGTGAGTAAACTCTTTGCATCTGTAAACACAGTCAATAACTCTTCAATAATTTTGACCTTCTTGGGCTTTATCTGTAAACACAACAACATCGTCAGTAGACTCACTAGCTGCAACTGTAAACACAGTCAATAACTCTGAACTACTCCTTTATATCATAAAGTCTATTTCTACTAAATTTAATTAAATGTACTTAGGTATGCCTCGTTTATATCATAAAACCGTACGCATTCACGGTTCACCGCACTCACGGGTATTCCGTCGATTTGAGACTCCCGGTACGAAAAGCAGAATCTCTCAATTTATGAGTTCGGCACTCCCGGGACTATCTGAAATTCAGATTTGGCGTTCCTGGACCATAACCCCTAAATGCAGCAAGTGAAGGGTAGACTTTGGGAAGTCTGTCAAGGACGAATACTCCCGCTAATTGCAGGACTTGTTATCATAACACATTAACACCTGCCAAGCAGGGAGCGGGTAACCCTTTGAATATCAAACAAATAAATTCATGTCGAGTATTTCGAGGTTGTGTTTAAGTGACAGTTATTCATTGATTCATGGCATAGTATTTAAGAAAAATAATAAGTTTCTCAGTGATCCTGTAGCGATATGACAGTGATGCAGACAATATGCTGCTTCCCTACCAGCTCTATGTGCACTCTTCCTGACACAAACGATTTTGCCAGTAAAATATTATGACTTGTCATTTTTACCATTTTGTTCCTCAAATAAATGACTCTTTTATGGAGAGCAACTTCTTTTATTCTTTGTATGACGTTTCAGAGGTACTTCTTGCACCTTTATCATGCTTAGTGTATTTTATCCATCAGACACCTGTGCAGACTGGCAAATAAAGATACATTATTTTTTTATGGATGATCGATCTGTCCCATTGCAAGGATTCCTAATCTCCTGTCACCAGACAGACAGGTGAACAAATGCTACCACCCACGTTCCTGTCTCTACATCAGATGTTATCACTGGGATGCACTACCTATCACAGATAAACAGTTCACAGAGCCAAATGTGCATTTTGAGAGAATATAATGCAGTCAAAACACGTACATCAAAACAGTTTTAATATTTTAAATACTGTTTCGTTTCAGTTGAAATAAATCAATTTTGAGAGAAAATAAGAAAGCGTACAAAATGAATGTAAAGAATTAATTTCTTCAAAAACTCTTTAACATCTTATTTGGAAACAATTGAATGCATGTATCTTCATTGTAATTAATCACATATTTGTAAATATTTTCATCATTAAGAAGTATTTTAGCATTGTCTAATTTATAACTACTACCAAAACACTTTCTCCGCATTCCATGGCAGCCATCATGGCCATGTTGAAATTTGAAGTGGAGTGATTTGACACGACTGTCTTCACATGTATAAGTCCAATGGTGTTTTAGGCGTTGTGAAAACTCTGAAGAGTTAATGGATAGAAAGATGTACAGATGATGGACCAATAGCTTAGCTGGTTGCAACCATTTGAGTTGTTCACAATCAGCTATGGAAACCACACTCAAATAATTCATACTTGTTAAAGCAATTCAACCGATCCATACTCTCATGGTTGTAAGTCTCTAAAATTCTCAATAGTGTATCTTAAATCTGGATGTAAGTACCAATCGTCTCCACATTTTTCATGAATATCCACAGAACAGAACTTACATTCACACCATGAGGGATGTAATAGGAGGAAAGAAAGAGAAAAGAATACTACACAAACTATTTGTTCATTAAAGTTTATTTGATATTCACATATGTCAACACACCATTATAAAAGAAAATATTTGGAAACTTTAGTTCATTAAATTAAAGGGAATTTTCCTCTGCCTTTTCTCTTCTAATATTCTGAAATCTATATAAAACAGATGAGGTACATTTTCATCTTCTTACAACATCATGCTCTTGAACAGGCATTTGCATATGATGTTACATAAGCACTACTAAAATGGGATTATGTGATAATATTTCTGTCAACAAACATTCATTTTCATCATGACTATCTGTAGAAGCAGACTTGCCCCAGCATAGAACTGAAAGTCTAAAATAACAAGCACTGATATTGCACAGTAATAACAGATTCAGCCTTGGGAATTTGTTGTTAAGACTAGTCCAGAGGACTAATGTATACCTCATTTGTCTAGTCCTCAAAGTTTGTATCTAGTCGTGTTTGAACAAGACAAAATGCTTACTATGTCTTATTCAGTTGCAATTTGTATCAAAATGGAAGCATTGAGAACTGGTTCAGAATAATAGCCCTCAAATGCTACTAGTCCATGAGTAGTACCATCATCAGAGTTTTACTTGTCCTCTGCACAATTTAATAGTCTTGGGCTAGCGGACCAGAGTGAATTTTGAACTAGCTTGACCCTGGAGATTCAACCTCACAAGGAGTCTTTGTTTTATTCTTGTCTTACTCCTGAATATTGCACAATTCAAATATATCACAAATGTCACTCAACACCCAACGTCAGTATACAGTCTTATACAATGTTGATTTATGTCTGTGTAATTGTAGAGTGTTAACAGGACTAACCATGCTAACACACACTTTCATTTGACATAAAGGAATTCTATCATGAAGAATATTCCATAATATTGAGGTTCGACTTTACATGATAAACTCCCTACACTGAGCCTCATGGAAAGCAAAAGAGTCTCTTGTAAAGTTTCATACAGATCATGTGAATGAACATTGTTTTATGCAGCAATGATCAGCAATATTACTGTGGAATGTATACAATATAACCAATCATTTGTAGCATGAACAACAATCACTCATTCTGGTTACCTGTTGTAACCGCCCATTCTTAGCCAGCTCTTCTTACAAATGCTGTGTTGTGGACCTATTCAAGTCTGTAATTAATACCGAGTCGTTTGTTTGGATTTACCCTTACAGTCAGCAACATTTCAGCTTTATCTATCTCAGTGGCCTGTAAACAATGTAGTCTGGATCAGAGCAGCCAGTGATTGACATTATGAGCATCCAATGCTATCAGAATAAGATGACAGGCAATCAACCATGTCACCAAGGCTGATCACGGATCCATTTTAGTTGCTTCTTATGACAAGTACTGGGTAATGGGGACCAGTTCAAACATGGAATCCTCAGAGGTAAAATCTTACAAGAACTTCACATTGAACAAAACAAGAAATCAACATGAGAACATGGGAGATAACAATGTATGCAATTCTTACACCGCTCAAACAGACCCAGTAGAGACTAGCTGTGAAGGTCCCCATCAACCACAGTTGCTACATTGACATCATTAATATGTTAATTGTGATGGAACCAGAGAGGCTAGCTGTAAATGTCCTCATCAGCCTCAGTTGCTACATCGATGTCCTCGGTATGACAGTTCACCATCACTGATTGGACACCTCCGGGACCAGCAGCAACTCCTGGAGGAACTCCTGCAGGGGACTCCGGAACAGAAACAGGACTTGGCAAATTGGGATCAGTAGGGTTAGGTCTTGTGGCAGCATCTGTTGGTGGGGCTCTTACAGGTGGGGCTGAAGCAGGGAGAGATGTAGGCAAAGTGGCATTTGTACAGTCAGAG
The DNA here is from genome assembly GCF_023055435.1 of Haliotis rufescens. Lineage (NCBI taxonomy): Eukaryota > Metazoa > Mollusca > Gastropoda > Lepetellida > Haliotidae > Haliotis > Haliotis rufescens. The sequence continues at coordinate 60,883,563 of NW_025963779.1, read as the reverse complement.
GGTGTAGGTGAACTTGAGATTGTTGCCGACAATGTAGTACTTGATGCAGCAGGCTGACTTCCATCCTGAGGAATTGAAGCCCTGGAAAAGAATATCAGGGTTGTGAAATGATATTAATATGTGAGAAAGACATCCATTCTACATACACTTCTCATTTAGTCACTCCAACAATGACCAGTATAATATCAAAAAAGAAAATGTTCAAAACTTAACTTTCTCATAAGAATTTGTCAGCCAAACTCTTGTCCTGCAGGCTAATTCAACAAATTTGCATTTGATAGGATTAAACTTCAGAACATTTCATTTTACCAGGAAAACACATTTATCAGACGAATATTTTAACCTTACTCTGAACATATGTATTCCTATCATGTCATATCAGGGTTGTTGCAAAAAGCTACCAAACTTACCAACTTCACACAAAGGATACATGCATTTGGCAACAAATTTACAATAATACACGCACACGCACACGCACACACACATTGTAGGCGTGGTGTGCATAACAGAAGTACAAAATGCAATCTAAACATGTTGAAAAACTATTTGTATTAAAGCATAAAAAGGTGTTTTAAGTGTAAAGAGTGACAAAACAATGGAGGCTTTTCTATCAACTATCTATTTTATAAAATGTATTTGTCAGATGAAAGTGTCCAAGGCCCAATGAGGACAAGGAATTCTGGATTAACTGTCCTGAGCGAACGAATAAGGTAAGTCCCAAACCTTGGTGAGTTGACCAATCAACTATGAGAATCACTAAAATGCACAGGTGCAAATACTAGAAAATTGTTACGCTCGATCTTTCTACCTTTATGCATATTATCCTGTTTTCCTGTCTTGCAAACCATCACCTGTTGAAATTGGTCGAATTTGTTTCCCATTCTCAATTACCAATGTGTGGTTAAGCCATCGTCAGCCCCAATTCACCATGTCTTGTAAACCATTATCTAAAGAAGGAGTTTTCTTCATCCCGCAAACCATTGTTTGGTGCAAGAGCCCGGCCTGGTCCCCAAACCTAGTTTCCACTCCAGTGACTGGAGAAGACGTCCTGAACCCCAAATCTGGTGACAACGGCCTGAACTCTTGTTAGCCATTTTAGGTAAATGTGAAGGCCCAAACCTTAGTTTTCATCCTATTGTAAACCATATCCAGACAAAGGGAGTGAGTGAGTTATGTTGACACCACTTTGAACAGTATTCCAGTTATATCACAGCATGTGCACTTAAAGTGGGAGGAAAGCCAGACAAAGAAGCCATACTGACACAAGGATGCACTTTTTTGTGAAATTACTGATCAATCCAAATTGGTAACCCTGCCCATCTGTATCATAGTTTGGTGAAGGCACTGAGCACCTTAAAACGTAACTTGATTTTGGTTATCCAGTTGTGCATCATTGCATGTGAAGGTATCATGCGCTTCACAACAACCTACAATTTGTTACATGTTTTCAAAAAGTATCTAAAGCTTAACCATGTATATCCTCTGGTGAAGATGGTTCCCCTGTACTTGAAAACCACTTGTTGACATGGTGAATCATGACGGTGTCAGCAATATTTCAGATATATCACAACAGCCTGCAGATAATCAATTCCAGGCCAGGCAAAACAGTGGCTGATTGCAGGATCAATGTTTTTTGTTTGTTTGTTGTTTAACACCGTTCTCAGCAATATTCCAGCTATATGATGGCGGTCTGTAATTAATCGAGTCTGGACCAGACAATCCAGTGATTGACATCATGAGCATCGACCCACGCAATTGGGATTGATGACATGCATCAACCAAGTCAGCGAGCCTGACCACCCGATCCCGTAAGTCAACTCTTAGGACAAGCTTAGTCACCTTTTAAGGCAAGCATGGGTTGCTGAAGATATATTCTACCCCGGACCTTCACGGGTCACATGATCAATGCAGCTGGGGTACTATGACACACAATCAGCCAGTCACTCACTGTAACCTCCTGAGCATCAATCGTCACAAGAATACATCAATGATGATATACACTAACCCTGAATGTCCACAGGCTTATGGTTTTGACAACAGACATCATCTGAACAAGCATATGACTGCAAATGGTAGTATATGTGGAAAAAAAAAACTACAAAAAAAACTAAAAGAAATTCTAAATAGAATGTACGTACAACATATATACTACTCAAAACAAGTTAAAGAACACCCACAATGGGTAGGTTGTGTGTTGCAATACCCACCAGCCATGACAGATTAACTAGAGTCATATGAAAATAATTACGTGTTTTTAAAAAAAAAATTGAGTGGTATAGAACAACAAGGCAACACAACTATGTCTATTCATTAGTCATGTTAATCAGGGTTGAACAATACAAAAAATAAATGTTTTAAACATTTGCTTCTCTTAACCGTGTATGGGTCAGCTGGAGGACACAACAAAGATAACATGATAACACAGAAGACACAGACACACAAGACTGTTTGCAAGCAGTGACTGAAAAGTAAGGTTTGTGTTACAAACACATAAACATACACATGCTTTCTGCTAAACACAATCTCTACCCATGTACATCTAACACACAGACTATATTTGAATTCTCTAACACACAGACAATATCATCTTCCCGGGGCAAGGGAGTTAACTGACCATAAAAGTCCAATTTCCACCCTTGCCGAACAAGGCAGGAATTATGGAGATATATTTTGGCTGGACCAACAAGTGAGTCTATGCATAATCCAATTAAAATCGCGTAATGAAATCAAAATCCGATCTGTAAACTACTGTGCAGATATCGGCCAATTGCAGGATTTGAAAAGCATGTATACCGCAAACTCGGCTTCAACATATATTTTCCAAATATTTTCCTGTTTTTAATTAAAGTGCTCACGTGATTTGATGCATTTTGCAAGTAAGACCTGTTTTGTTACAATATAGATTTTGATTATTGATCAGATCGTCTTGACTAGGCGCCACCATTTTGTTTGAGGCAAATGCAAGTGATATAAGAGGTGGAATCTGATTGGTCAATAGGAGGGGCATAGAAAGGACATAACTCGTAATAGCCACTGGTGATGCTACGATCGACCCCAGAAATTCCAGCCTAGTTCGGCAAGGGTGGAAACTGGACTTTTTCAGTCAGTCAACTCCCTTGCCTAGGGAAGATGAGACAATATTTGCCTTCTCTTCACACACAGATAATATTTGCATTCTCTAACACACAGACAATATTCGCATTCTCTAACACACAGACAATATTTGCATTCTCTAACACAGACTATATTAGCATTGTCTAACGCACAGACCATATTTGCATTCTCTAAAACACAGACTATCATGACTATAACTGCTTTTTCAAATAGAAAGGACACACAAAGGAATTTGTGCATGCTCTTGCTGGGAGACAACACTCATCTTACTATTTGCCACAGTTTTTAGCGATGATCCCAAGTGGCTTTTTGTTGGGTGAGCATGGACAGACAGCTGGTAGCAGGTCACTGACAATGCAGCCAGGAGAAGCAGGCAGTAAGTTAGAATTTCATCAAAATTTGTTTCATGATCCCAAAATGGGTCGATGACATATCATTGTGTTGTGAAAGCATTTCGCTAATGTATTTTAACCTAACCTTCTTAAACACAAGAGGGAAGGAGACCAGAAGACATGACATATTATTCTAATAAAACATGATATATTAATCATAATACCGTATTCGGCGTAATAAGCGCCCAGGGCGCTCTCAAAATTAGGAATAGGGGGCTCATAGTAGAATATAAATCTGATGAAAAGAAAATAGAGTTGAAAGATCAGAAATTTCTACGTTTGTGTACCTGAAATGATACAAAAGAAAAGTCTGTGTGTATTATACACAACAGATATATTTTTCCAGACTTTAATTGCCCATAATTAAGGGTGCATATAACACATGAGTGTGTATTATACACAAATAAATAAGTCTTGTGTACATTGATCAATCAGAAGAGGTGCTAATTGGGATTGTTCACTAGCCAATATATTAGCAAATATCACCGTGGTATTAGAGCGGGGCGCTATTACGTCGAATATGGTAATGCAAATGTGCTATTCTAGTTTCTGTTTTGGTATTAGGTAGTTTATTTAGAAGATTTCCCTCTGTTTTAGTGATTTTTAAAACTAAATAATGAATGTACAAATAAGACTCCTGTATTTGCTGTATCAATCACCCTGGTGCTTAGAAAATGACTAAGGAGGGCACATCTTAAAACCACATGTGACAATGTCAGAGATCGAGTGGGAGAGAACCAACTGCCTTCAAATGTTGATAAAACAAAAGCTTTTGCAATAATAGCTTACAAGACAAGGTTAATGACCATCTTAATAGTATCTCACATTACCATTTTAAACGCTGTATACAATATTGTTATGATTTTCTTGTTATATAGGTGGTTGATAACCTGAAAATAGCAATCACATTAACACATGTTTGACCTATGCTTCCATGCACTATTGTACCCAACATCATTACTTCGATGATTGTTAAGTGCAAAGATCAAACTAAATTAATCTGCAACAATTATCTTACCACAAATAAAACTGACGTGTTAACTGAAGTGTTTATCAAAAACAAATACATCCTTCGTTTTTTATTTGGGTAGTTTTATCATGCATCGAATAGTTTAACGGGCCACCATGTGAAAAAGCCCAATGTGTGACTGCATAATTGTATCACCTCCAAAGCCACTGTTTGACAATTTAGAGAACCCTGACTCAGTTTATGTACTTTGGCAAATAAAGTATTCATTCTGACAACAAAGGTTCGTTTCAAGCCCCAAAGATTTTAATCTGGTCAGTGTTCCTTCCCAAGGCAAGGGAGTTAACTGACTATAAAAGTGCAGTTTCCCTCTTGCCGAAATAGGCTGCAATTATGGAGTTACATAACGACTAACGAGTCTATGCATAGTCCAATCAAAATTGCGTAACGAGCGGTTCATAAACAACATGGATTTTAACGTGCAGATTTCAGTCGACTGCAGGATTTGCAAAGCATGTGTGCCGCCAACTGGGAGTCGACATATTTTGCCAATTCTTTCATGCTTTTAATCAAGGTGCTCACGTGATTTGATGCACTTCGCGGGATAAGACCCGTTTTATTACAATATAGATATTGATCATCGAGTAGATTGTCTTGACTGGGCACCGCCATTTTGTTTGAAGCCAATGCAAATGTTATATGAGAGATGGAATCTGATTGGTCAATAGGAGGAACATAGAAGGGACATAACTCGTAATAGCCACTGGTGGCGCTACGATTGAGCCTAGAAATTCCAGCCTAGTTCGGCAAGGGTGGAAACTGGACTTTTATAGTCAGTTAACGCCCTTGCCTTGGGAAGATGGTGTTCCTGTAAATAACAGTCAGTTGGTGTCATCATGGTTATCTGCCCATTGGTTCCAATATTATTTTACCAAAAATGAAAATCTCTATGTTGAATAAACTGTTGAATAATATGACAGCGGTAATGAAATTGATCATAAATATGAAAACATAGACACACTGCTCATGATAAGTACAGGATTGTATTATGTACATGGCATATCTCAAAACAGATTTCTTGACATGCTATTTCTGGAGATAACATGTCTGCAGTAAAAATTTTGCTGTGGAAAGAAAGACAAAACTTAATGTTTTCTTAAATAATATGCTGCCCCTTCTACACAGCTGTATTTTCTGTGAATTAATGGAAGAAAAAATGGACTGTCACATGAACTTTCAGACTCTGTAATGGGTGCTTATGAAGATTACTTATAGGGGTGTCACGATAAATCGAAATCTTGATATATTGCTATTTGTAAGCACTTAAAGTCAATAAATCGATCGTTAAATCAATTTCTAATCAATAGTATCGATTTCAGGTAGGAATATCGATAGTTTCGATTGTATTTACCATATCAATACAATACATGCGATGCTGTTCAAATTTGTTTTTCTTTTTATTAAGGGTGGTTGGAATTTTCACATGGTAATGTGGAAGGTTTTTTCCCCTTAAATTATTAGGGTAAAAAAACCAAAATCAGTCATATCTCAAACTTTACTTTTTATTTGTTGTTATGGTTATCACATTCAAAGGAAACTTCAGTTCCAAGGTTTAATTCAACTCTAAAATCCATCTAAAATGATACACTGAAAACTATCAATATTTATCGCAATAGTTTCTTTCAATATCAATAGTTATTGCAACAGTGATTTCTAGACCAATAGTTACCCCTAATTACTTATGAAGATTGGTAAATAGTTGGTCGGGTGCACTTATTGAAGCAGGGCGCTTAATACAGCAAATACAGTATGACTAGACCTTTTCTATATCTTGGTTTAAGGATAATTGAATGAATTCTGGTTGCTCAGTGGGCAGAAATAAATTATAAAAGACATTTAAGATTTTGTGTGTGTTTTCTGCCTAACATTTGCTGAACTACTTCTAAAAAATGATCTGAAATTGTTGCCATTTGGGCAGCAGTTAAACATGGCTTCATCATGTTCATCACTTGGCCAACTGTGTACTCTTGTTTTGCAGTTTAACCAAGTGAATGCAAAATTTTGCTTTACAGATAATGTTTTTCCACTTTAGGGTCACACAATATCCATGAACCAAATAAAAGAAGTCTTGCCTTATACAGAAGTTGATGGGCTCAGAATTCAAGTAGGTTTCCTCAGGATTTATCAGGTTTGATCGAAAACAAAACTAAAACCAGGGAAGAATATCAAGTCGTCATAACTTAGTGGATATTCAGGATGTAAATTATATATTTTGCACAAATCAAGGAAAATTAAGCATTCATGTTTCTATGAAACTAAACATTCTGAAATAACACAAACATTCATGTAGATATCTAAATCAAAATCCCTAAATACAATATATATATGCCCTACTGTCTGACATAGCCTGTCCCACCACAAATTGAATATGATATGTATCTGCCCTACTGTCTGATAAAGCCTGTCCCACGATATATAAGCCCTACTATCTGATGCTCTGTCCAGCCACTAAGTGAATACAATATATCTGCCCTACTGTCTGACATAGCCTGTCCAGCCACTAAGTGAATACAATATATATGCCCTACTGTCTGGCATAGCCTGTCCAGCCAGTAATTGAAAACAACATATCTGCCCTACTGTCTAACATAGCCTGTCCAGCCACTAAGTGAATACAATATATATGCCCTACTGTCTGACATAGCCTGTCCAGCCACTAAGTGAATACAATATATATGCCCTACTGTCTGATGTAGTCTGTCCACCCAATGAGTGAATAAAATATAGATGCCCTATTGTCTGACATAGCCTGCCCTGCCTTACAGAATATAACATCTCTGCCCTACTGTCTGACATAGCCTGTCCAACCACTAAGTGTATAAAATATATATGCCCTACTATCTGATTCTCTGTCCAGCCACTAACTGAATACAACATATCTGCCCCACTGTCTGACATAGCCTGTCCAGCCACTAAGTGAATACAATATATCTGCCCTACTGTCTGATACTCTGTCCAGCCACTAAGTGAATACAATATATCTGCCCTACTGTTTAACATAGCCTGTCCAGCCACTAAGTGAATACAATACATCTGCCCTACTGTCTGATACTCTGTCCAGCCACTAAGTGAATACAATATATCTGCCCTACTGTTTAACATAGCCTGTCCAGCCACTAAGTGAATACGATATATCTGCCCTACTGTCTGATACTCTGTCCAGCCACTAAGTGAATACAACATATCTGCCCTAGTGCCTACCATACCCTGTCCACCACTTACTCTGAGGTCTGTCCATGTCCACTGTGGGCGAGAGAGCTATCGCTACTTAGAGTGCTCTCGGACATGTTGGGCGCTGCCCCACCTGGTGCCGCCCCGCTGTGGTTGTACATGCTGGGGTTGGAAGATTCCTGCTTCCTGTAATGGTATACTGATGCTAACACTGACCTATTCTCCTCAGTGTACAATGTATTGTTGACCATGTGCTGACAATCACCAGCTGTATCCTGTGTCCTACATATTACATCTTTGGTGGAACCCATCAACACTGGTACGTTGCTAACAAACCAAGGATCATAATAAGCACAAATCTTGGATTCAAACCCTTGATTAGATCATCCTGAAGAAACTAAGGGATACCATTCTTCACAGTGAATCACGGGGCCTTAGATCACTGGTTATGTGTGACCTGTGTGTTAACCGGAGCGTTATCATGTTTACGGTTATTTGATGGGTTACCTGTGTTAAAATGAATACTACCAGATAAAATCACTATTTCAATAGTGTTATCACCATAGCAGTACATTAGGGCTGGGACTAGTCCAAATCTAATACCTGGGTACCCATCCCCCTACTACCCGACGCTACCCGGGTACCCGCTGTAGATCTCAAGAGATAGGTCCAAACGTCGGATTGGGAATAGTATGACCATAGCCCTGGCAAAATGTATTTTGAAACTGGTATAAAATGATCTGGTCATGCATACACTGAAGTTGACTGAAGTTTTATCCTTATTCAAACATATAAAGTCAGAAGGAATGTGTGGATAGTGAGAAAGAAATGCGAACATCAATAACTTGTTGTGTAACAATGGAGTTCCAGATAATTTTGCCATTAAACAATTTATCATGTGACTAACCACAGGTCTGGGTAGTCCTGTGGGTACCCGGGTTCTAAACATATGCCTCCTTGAAATACAGATGTCCTGGCTATATTCATGTTATTCACAGCATGTCCAAACCTTTGTACCTACCAGCTTGAATTTGTCTTTTTGTATCATTTTTGTATATAGTTAGCTGTTCTTAGTAGGGATGGGTATTGGAGGTTTGAAATGTATCACAATATTTTGCAATGCACGAGGCCGTAAAGGGATACATATCACAATATATTGTATAACAAAGTTTGAATTCAGAAGCAATCTGATACATTAAGGTATGAACTGAAGTTCATAAATGGAACAAAACATGATGTTGATACAACATGATGTTTACTCAGTCAATAAATACTTAGTCAATAAATACTCAGTCAATAAATACGCAGCCATCTTGGGACCCCGGATTCATGTTCCGGGGCAGCGGAGGCATTTGACAAGTATATAACATGAAACACATGACAAAAATCGTTATTTGAAATCGATCGAGCATGAAAAAGTGATATTGTGATACGTATCATGGAAAGAATTAACCTCAATTTACCAAAATACTGATAATACCACACACCCTTACTGGGCTGAAGGAATGTTGACAAGACTTGGGCTATGGACTAGTGGCTAAACAATGCTAAAGCCAATATCTTCAGCAGGCATGGTGTGAAGGTTTGAGTATAAGATAAAAGACTATTTATCAATATTCCTGGCTTAGCAAATTATTAACATCATCAAGTGACTGAGCAAGTGGTGTGGAATGAGGTGAGGTGAGGTGAAATGGGGTTTAACGTCGTGCCCAAGATTATTGCACTTAAATAGTGCCATTTTATGTGTCAAACATACTTTCCATGAACCTTAGGAAGCAGACATAAAACATCTCTTGTGAGCGTATATGTATTTGAAAAAGAGATTATAAAAAGTGTTGTGGTTGATCAGTGCCTCTGTCGCCGATTGGATCAATCACTAAGCTACAGATACGAAGGTGGTATGTTTGAAGAGACTTGTCCATACATTAGGGAGTGAGTAAGTGGATTAGGTTAAACGCCGCTTTTAACAGTATTCCAGTCATATCACGGCGTGTCAACTTAATGTGGGAGGAAAGCCCGAAGTGATGCAGGTCTCAGACATTAACCAGTTCGGTGAAACCCACGAGCACTGGTATGGTGCTGACAAACCTAGAAACATAATCGGGGCGAACCGGGATTCAAACCAACAATCATAGGTTTCTGCACAGCGAATCGCAGCGCCTTAGACGACTGGGCCACCCATGTCCCCCATACATTAGGGAAGAGAATTTATTGATGTCAACTTATGAGGGACACAACGTTTCGGAGGATATATTTACTCCTTCATCAGGTGAATTGATGCTATGAAGCAGAAAACATATGTATGTACCTGTAAGAACAACAAAAATTATAAGACAACAAAGGTGGAAACTTAACAGTCCTGGCTTCCAGTTCTCCATCACTAACACCTATCAGTGCTAATTAACTCTTAAGTGTTGGCCTCCAATTGTCCATTGCTAATCACATATCAGAGCCATTAATTATTAAGTTTCCAAGTTTGTTATATTATTACTTTTGTTGTTCTTGCAGGTACATATATATCAGAGATACAATGTCTTCAGTCTTCCTATTACTGTACTGAAATTTCTGATATTGGTTATGATATTAAGTATTTTTTAAACTAAATCACCCACAGATCAGGTAGAAAATGAGCAGCTGATTTCTTTTTCAGTCTTATTTTACGAAACAAATACACACAATCTTAATCTCTGGTTATGAAACATTATCCGTCATACAGTACACAAATACCATTGAATTTGTAAATCATCGTAAATTTTTTATCGTAAATTTTATGTTTTCATTGACTAAATTTGCAAACGGCAAAACAAGCACACAAATTCCTATATTGCAGCCATGACCACAACACGAGATGCGCAGTAAAGCAGTGAGCACGTAAAGGGAAGTAACTGCACACTATACTGACTTGGGTTGTTTTTTGGTATTGCAGCATTTCACTGCCTGGGTTGTGTGTTTGAAACCAAGTATATTTTAGGCTTTTTTAATTTAAAAAAAATGGAAATAAAAAGGAAATGTGTGGTGGACTTTGTCATAATGCGGTGCCTGAAAACCAAGACTACTTTTTTTCAGCCGAATCATGATAATATATTCTGTACAGTTCAATTGTTCATCATATGCAGATGTTGTTGTTGTTGTTTGTAGTTTAACGTCCCACTCAGCGATATTCCAGCCATATGACAGAGGTCTGTAAAAAATCGAGTCTGGACCAGACAATCCAGTGATTGACATCATGAGCATTGATCCACGCAACTGGACTTCGATGACATGCATCAACCAATTTAGCAAGCCTGACCACCCGATCCTGTTAGTTGAATCTTATGACAAGCAGAGTCGCCTTTTACGGCAAGCATGGGTTGCTGAAGACCTATAGATGTAAAGAATCTAGCAATTAGAACACATGAACGATTAGTGGTGATGGTTGTCACTACTTATAGTAATGGACATTTTGTACTTTTGTTGGCTTTTTCACTCTTCTGCTCATTCAACTCTCTGGTTGTAGAAATTCATGTTTTTCATTGGACAATTTGGTGACCACCTTGGATTTCAAAATGACCAACTTTTCAACTATATTCTATCAAAAAATGTCTTCTATTTCACTTAGATCAAACAATCAAGCATCGTTATGTTTGAATTATGTATAGTGATGGCTTGAATTGTGATATTAAAATAAAGTATGTTTTGAAAAAAGTCGGGGTATAATTAGTAAAGGCCCAAGAAGGCTGTCAAACAAAATAATACCAAAGGATTTCTTACCTTGTATAGAGAATAGAATGAGCACAAAAAAATAAAGTGGTGCCAATATTTCCATAAACCTAAAACATGTGATATTTAGGTCTACAATATCAGGTGTGAGGACTGACACAGTACCTTCTACTTTCTTCATATCCTATCTGTTGTTTCATGAACATGGCATTCTTCAGCAGTTCCTGGATGTTCTGGAAGTGGAATTCACTTTGGTACATTGTCTTCACAGCGCTGAGAAGAAAGGATAGAAAGATCATACATAACAAATCACTTGGTAAGAAGTTAAAACTCAGGGTAGAAAGATTTTGATATCAAAGATTTGAACGGGGATCTAGAGCGACTTAGGGGCCAACATTTGGCCCCAAATCTGCAGCAAATGTCAGTAAAAATTCCTAAATTGGAATTAAAGAATTCCAATTCTATGTTTTATTACTATGACCAAGTCTATAGTGCCGCTTATTTCACTGATCAATAAGAACAACAGCCTTCAATGAAAAGGTTTACATTGTTGCATTGAATACAGAGTATAAATACCTCTAAACTTAGGAAAATAAGAATTTTCACCCAAAAAAATCACTTTTGTCCAAAATAACTATTTCTTCCCAAACTGGTGAACATGGTCAACAATGGTCAAGGGCACATAGTTTGAAATCAGAGATAAATCACTGCTGAAACTGATATACTGCATTTATAATACTACAAGGGAGACCACCCATTTTGCTTACAATCAGCATATCCTAATCATGCTAATAGCTGTGATGCCTACAAAACATTTATTATTAGATATTAATCTAAAACTTTCCAAAATGTGAGGCAGGAGGAATTCTATTTTGTATTCATATTTTTTCTTGAGCTGTTTAACAAGTTAAAGTCATATGTCGTCATCAGCTGTCAACAGATGTGATTTCCATACAGCATAAACGTCTGGTAGGACAATGTATATGGTAAATTTCACCAACTACAGCAAGAGGGGAACACACAGGGACATTCTTCATCTGTTGGTACTTGAGGACAATGAAAGGATGTGAGGTGGGGTATTTGGTTGTGCGGAATGCTCAGATGATATAAATTCATATCAGGTAATTAAATAATACAAATTATTACTGCTTAATAACGACTTTACCATTCTAAATATGCTTATGCAGGGTTTTACCTTGACTTACAAAACTAGGGGTCCAGGGGACCCCCAATAATTATTTTCAAGGGTCCTTTAGGAGTGAGTGAGTGCACTGGGTTTTACGCCATGTTTTGCAATATTCAAGCAATATCATGGTGGGGGACACCAGGGTTCGGGTCTCCCGGGGGCAAGAGAGTTAACTGACTATAAAAGTCCAGTTTCCAGCCTTGCCGAACTAGGCAGGTATTATGGAGTTAGAATTTGGCTGGACTAACGAGTCTATGCATAGTCCATTCAAAATCGCGCAACGAAATCGAAATCCGGTTCGTAAACTGGTGCGCAGATTGCGGTCGCTTGCAGGATTTGCAAAGCATGTGCACCGCCAACTCGTCAACAGATATCGTCCAAACATTTTCATGTTTTTAATAAAGGTGCTCGCGGGTTTTGATGCACTTCGCGCTGTAAGACCCGTTCTATCACAACATAGATCTTGATTATCGATCAGATCGTCTTGACTGGGTGCCAATGTTTTGTTTGAAACAAATGCAAGTGATGGAATCTGATTGGTCCATAGGAGAGGCTTAGAAAGGACATAACTCGTAATAACCACTGGTGGCGCTACGATCGAGCCCAGGAATTCCAGCCAAGTTCGGCAAGGGTGGAAACTGGACTTTTAAAGTCAGTTAACTCTCTTGCCTAGGGAAGATGCATGGTGGGGGATACCAGGGTCCAGTGAAGTTCATCTTCCCGAGGCAAGAGAGTTAACTGACTATAAAAGTCCAGTTTCCAGCCTTGCCGAACTAGGCTGGTATTATGGAGTTACATTTTGGTTTGACTAACGAATGAATGTAACGAATGGATGTAACGAATGGATGTAACGAATGGATGTAACGAATGGAAGTCGCCAATTTGAAACTAGTGCCGCAATGTTTAAGAAAGCTGCTTTCTTAATGGCTTATGTCGACTTCCTGTTGGTAATTTCATTGGTCGGTAAAAGTTAGCGGAAGGTGGTTCTGACATGACTTGTAATGGGATGTCCTCAGCGGTAACTTGTACTCGATTTTAATGAAATTGAGGTAATCTGGGCATGTGATCAATCCTTCTTTGTTTATTTAAAGCAGTAATTGTTTATTGTTAAGCAAGTTTATCTCTGCAGCCGTTGAAATATGCAGCTACTCACCGACTCATCTCTCATCAAAACACGGGCTGTGTACTCGCGGGCATATGACCACGGAGTACGCTGATCACTGTGTCGGATTAACGGGACTGATTAATGAGTGATTTCAGCAATTCCTTGCAAATTAGGTGCGTCAGAGTCGGAGTGCGAGACTGTCGGATTAACGGGTCTAAATAGCACTGATTAAATCGATTCCCACCATTTGTGTCGGATAAAGCTGATTGTCAGATTAACAAGTGTCGGATTAACGAGACTTGACTGTATATTTTTCCTGCGTCCATTCTAGACTTTTGTGCGTACTGGATGCATATTTCTGTGTCGTGTAAAACCCTGTTAATGGATTTTCTATGCTATACCGTCTTGGGGTGTCTATACTAGTCTCACTATTTAAACAACCAAATGAAAAGACTCACTTTGTGGCATATTCTGTATCGAAACATGCCCCTTGAACCTGCTGTTGTATGCTCTGCACTTCATGCTGAAAATACAAGTACCGTGTAAGGTGATAAGTACATTGACGGTTGAAGACAGTGCCTAGACTATAGACTAGTTGATAACAGACACAACATTCCCATAAAAATATTCCAGTCCTCATTTCATTTAAAACATTACAACTTTTAAAGTTATTTCCATGTTATAATTGAAAACAGACCACAAATTTGAAGTGGTGGAATATATCATTGCCTGTGAAGATTTGCTGTTGCTGTTGTTAGCCATACACTAAGAATGCTGATGCAAGTGAGTGAGTGAGTTGGGTTTGAACATTATCACAGTGTCAGCATCATGCGGGACGAAAGCCTTAAGTGATGAAAATCTTGGACTTTTACAACCTTGATGAAACCCATGAACACAGGAATGGTGCTGATAAAGCAAGAAAACAAATAAAGGAGATTTCGGATTTGCTCTCTTGACTTTAAAATCCTGGCATGTCAAAGGGATATAACACTGCAGAATGCAGTGCCTCAGATGACTGGCCTTCCTGTGCCCCTCCACTAAACAAGAATCTTAGACTTCTGATAGAAGAATGGCTGAGATCAGTTTGTATTATGAAGGCCTGCTGCCCAGAAACCAGAGACTGACAACATCAATTAGAATTATATACAATGACACATGTTTCAGTCATTGTAGGGAAACCCACGACCCACAGATTTCAATGTGCAGAATCGTCGACTGCAGGATTTGCTTAGCATATGTACTGCCAATGTGGTGTCGACAGATGTTATCCAATTCTTTTCATGTCTTTAATCAAGGATCTTAAATGATTTGATGCAATTCGGGAGGAAAGACCCGTTTTATTACAATATAGATCTTGATAATCGATCAGATCATCTTGAGTGGGTGCCGCCATTTTGTTTGAAGCAAATGCAAGTGATATCTGGAATCTGATTGGTCAATAGGACCAATCAAGCCAAGAAATTGCAGTGTAGTTCGGCAAGAGTGGAAACAGGACTTTTGTAGTCAGTTAACACCCTTGCCTTGGGAAGATGCACCTAAACTGACATTCTACAATGAATTTAGAAAAGAAGTGATACCATTACTCAAAACTGAGACACATAACACGATAACCCTGGGGAATGTATGTTATCCTGTGTTTACATTGTAGACAGTTGCTGCCAGGAGATATGATGGTGCTAACGTGAGCGAGCACAATATCTGAGATCAGAGTCAGATCAGAATCCCCACATAGACACAATGTGTGACAACAATTGTCGGAATAAAGTTGAAAGTGGAATAAAACCCAATTTACTCACTCACACAAATATCTGCACACACCATCTGCCAAAACCCAACAGTAATCTGTGTTAGAAACTAAATTGTATTTTAAGCTAGGGATCTCCAAAACCCATCTTGCAACATTAGTAGTTTGACAAGTATCCTTGACTTTCGTTTTTAATCTCAAACACTGATAATGACATAAAAATTCTCTAAAAAGACTTACTTTCTGTTCCACCAGCTGTGGCAATGTCTTCCTCACATGCTCCTGGATACGGAAGAAAGCCAGCGATGGTTCATTAGCAACTGTGTTTATATTCTCTGAAAATTTGTCTGAAACTGATAAAACACAATATGCATGATTGGGTCCATAATAATAACGATACTTCCAATTACTACTACCACTAACACTACTAGTAGTACTAATGTGTATATTTATAATGTGCCAAATCCACAAACTAAGCATGATCTGAGAGCCACATTTTTACCCCAGTCAATGGACCATTGTGGACTTGATTTTCATTCTCAGCTCCCTGGGGAGTATACATAATTACAACCCAAGATGCAAGTGAGCCGAGGTGCTAGAAGGCTTACAGTCCCATTACCATCCCATCCTACCAGGTACCTGGGAGAACAGAGACATATTTCGAACAAAGTCACTTGCCCAAGGAAACCCACATGTGCTTCAAGTGCCTGAGTGTAGGGCAGGACTGAAGGCCCTTGGAACTCTCAGGGTGAGTGAGTGAGTTCAAATTTAACGTTGCATCAGCATTATTTCAACCATATAACGACAGAAACTCTCAGGAGTCAAGCCAAGGAGCCAACGACTCGGCATGACCGACGATGCTTAAGGCTGAAAAAAATAATAGTCTTTGTTCTCAGGCACCGCCCGCATCACCAAAGAGTCTGCTGCACATTTTTATTTCCATTTTAATTTTTTAAAATAAAAAACCCAATACTTTAAAACAATGCGATCCCATATAACATGCAGTTACTTCCCTTTACATGCACACTGTTTTACTGCGCATCTCGTGTTATGGTCATGGCGGCAATAAGAGTTTGTACGCTTGTTTATGTAAGGAGACCCTCTCCCATGAAGATGGTACACAACTGTTTATTTGGTTACATACAAGTTTGAACAAGCAAAAAAACACACAAAACATCGCCCGCCCGCACGCACTATATTTCCAAAAGTCATTGCCTGAAAACCAATTCTTTTATTTTTTTAAGCCTAACTTCACCTGATTTGTGACCATGTGCCTCCACATAAGGTTTACTTCTGTCGTGTCTGTATACGTACCTGTAATGAGTACTTAAATCTAGGGACACACAAAATGTTCAACTCTAAGCACCAAGGTAATGACAGGCAACCCTTTACGTTCCTGCCTAATTTCAATGACGGTTATCAACAGCCAAATATAGATATGGATTAGGCTAAAATAAATAATAGTCTTGGTTCTCAGGCACTGCCCGCATCATCATAACATTCGCAGCATGTTTCATTTTTATTTTAAAAATAAAATATTTAAAAAATCCATAAATAATCCAAGCTCAGCCGTAGTCAAATACTGTATTCAAGTATTATACTCATCAAGGAATACATTTGTGTAGGAAGGCCCTTTCCGAGGTACATTGTACACAACCTTTTTTTGGCTACATACTAGTATGAATATAAAAAAAACCCGCCTGCCCGCACTAAATTTTCAGAAGCCTTTGCCTGAGAACCAATTCGTTTATTTTTTTAAGTCTAACACTACTACTTTTTGTAAATTCATACCTCTCCTTGTCTTATGGTCCAGCTCAGGGTCAACAGATTCGCGGAAAATCTGGTTGCTGCTCATACGACTGTATAAACCGTCTCCACCTGTTGACATAACATACCACTGTCAGTGTGTCAGAAATATCTGAGAATGTCCCTACCCCAAAAAGGTGCTATGTAGGCCATGGGTAAACAGGAGCCTTGAGGGGGATTGTGACAATCAAGACAGACACTGCCTCACGACTGTTGAACTCCATCATGGCTCTCGGCTAGACTGAGGGCTGCCACTATTTGGGATGTATCTAATCTCATTGTAGCAGTTTACTACAGATGGTCTTTACTTTCTAATCACTATTCTGACAAAATATGTTCAGTTTCTAAAGTTGACAAGAAATGTGACTCGTCTAGACCTTTCATCAGACAATTTAGGTGGAGGAAACAATTACCACATTCTCCATCACACTATATACCATAATACTCTTATAATGTTAACCATGTTGACAAGTGTCGGACTGACAGTGATGTGACAAAGGCCATGAAGTTTGCAGGCATTTATCTAGGCCAGCTCTGAGGCTGATAGTCGGCCCCAAGTCTTTCACAAATGTCAGTAAATATTCCCAAATGGGAATTTCAAATTTCACAATTCATGTTAAATATTACTGTTATGTCTTTGTATTGGTGACTTGTATTTCACTGACCATTTTCAGCAAAGTGACTTTTTATTCTCCAAAATTGCCTGCCAATGGCACTTAGTTCGGATTCCTGGATAAATCCCAGGTTTGTTATGACACTGATCATAATCATATGATCTGACAATAGGGTGCAATGCTTTATGGGTAACACCAAAGACGTATATAGAATGTATATACGTCCGTGGTAACACACAGGCGTATTATCTCTACCGTGTATCCTTATATATACCACATTTAGACTATGTGACTCTGATAACTGATTTATCCTCGTTATACAAGCGTTCACGCGCAAGAACAAGGCAGACGACCCTCAAGGTTTTATCACTGTTAGTGAAATATCAGTGTTAATGAATGAGAATTATGTCACCGCCTCACCCTGCATGTTCGGCTGATGCTGGAACCACAAGTAGTTCATTCCATTTTCCATCCAAAAGAACTTTCACCGCACTCAGTTGACGTTTTGTATCTATCGCAATGATATAAATAAGCAGATGCAGAAACTGAAACCCGGAAACGCAAAGACAGGCTCCTTCCCATCGCGTGATACTTTTCTTACCTCCCTATCGCTGTGAGGAGCTTGGGCAGAGCCAAGCTCCTCACAGCGATATCCTATTCGCGGGAGCTCTCTATCGCGAGTCAAAGCTCCCCACTGTTATCTAGGTGACCACATCCATTCTTGGACTTGAACTCGTGACTGACTGAGCGTTATGTAAAATATATTTACAAACAAGTGATGGCTGTCTGACGCCAAATTTGTGGTTTTCTTTTTCAATTTGATTTTCTATTTCATTGCAATCATCATGTAATTGGTACAGTAAGAATGTAAGCGGGAAGTTTGTTAATTATTTTCAGTTTGTCTGCAATCTCGAACCAATCCACAGGAACTCGTTATTGGTCAGTAAATAAACATATATATATATATATATATATACGTAAAAATATATAAGTTCTCTACTTATGTATAGGGGTAATTATTTTTATTTACTTACCAATATCCAGTTCCTGTGAACCAATCTGACAAAAAAAAAAGATAGGTAAATTCAAACGTTTTTAAAATTCACTATGATGACATTCCCAAAGACATTAACAAATGTATAAAAACGTTACTACATTTGGGGTTGGAGAGCAAATTTCAAGATGTGATGGTCGCGCCCACACTGGTGTCAGCGATGTTACCGAGAGTGTGACGAAGGTGTCACGCGCTGCCTCACAGCAATACGCTAGGCCCCGTCTCTCATATCGCAGTTATGAGCTTGGCGCAAGTTTACGACGCGCATATGGAGCATACACAAGATTCAATAAGCATACTTTCCAATTTTTGGGCAATTGGCATGTATTTAAATAAGCTTTGCTGTTTTCAGTGTTAATCAGCAATTTCGACTTGTTCAATTTCTGTGTTTGTAGTTTATTGTCGCTCGGGTTGTTGCAGCTTATTGTTGTTATGATCGACCTTGTAGGCCAATTGATATGTACAATCTTTCTCAGATCGCCCTCCTATTCAGAAAGGGGACAATGTTAATTCTAGCTAAATCGGTTTCACAACCGGGGTTGGACTTGTTAGCACTGCGTGGTAGGGTAGATTTCTGTATACTGAGTTCTACATAGATTTATGTATGGCCTCATACTACAAAGACCCCTTTAGCCTTAATTAATGGCAGCGAAAATATAGGAACATTCGTGACCAACTCATGTCATTCCAGGGCAAGCTGTATGACGACTCGTGCACCTCTAGAAGGATTTCACATTGGCGTATGGACACCAGAGTTACACGTGTTAATGTGCCCCGTGGCGGTGAATAGCGATAACCATGTTTTCGTATTGGTGTCCTTCAACAAAACTTCTTGATTCTGAGTGGTCAAATTTTCCAATTGACATCTCTAAATTGAACCTTTCACACAAAAACTGTGTGTATGAATACATCGATCTATACATAGGCTACATATATCGATGCATATAACAATGGCTGCCGATAACCCATCAGAACTACATTCGTTCGATATCGAAACATTATCGGATATTTTTGACGAGCATTTTGACGCAAAGATCTTAACCTTGGCTGGTTCGAGGATGAAACGAAGGTGTATCGTTTGCACACAAATGATTACGTTTATACAACTTTTAAGGACACGTTCGGTAATTTTCTCATTGAAACAAACGAAAATAGAATTAAACCATAAATCATTAGAAAGGTCCCAAAAATATCTCAAGCGCTCGGGCCCCAATTAGAATACGGCGTATCGAATCTCCAGCGACTGGCTGTGTTTGTCAAACCATAACTTTTAGTTTTGATACATCTGCGAAACACATATATGCCAAATAAAATCACTTATGTATGACATGAGATGACGAGTTTATGATACCATAAGTCGGTCTCGGTAATTTTTGTGACTAGCTATTGCTACATTGTGTTTAATCAATCGGCTACTTGCACATATCACCATTAGCATAATGCTTGTAAGACAGTTCTTTTTTCAAGTTTGGTAAGAGGTGAAAATCACACGGTGCCAAATCTGCTGAATACGGAGGAGTTCAAAGCTTCGGTAATGCATTGTAGTCACGGCGACAATAGCCTGATGCACGGGTGCTTTGTCATGGTGGAACAACGCCCATGTTGTGACTTTTCCCCGCAGGTATCTGAACAGACTTGCATAATATTGGCCATTAATAGCCTGACCTTTTTGGGGGGCAGTTCGCCAGTAGGACTCCTTTGGAACATTAGAAAACCGCAGTCATAAGCTTCCCATCTGATGGAACAGACTTCCTTTTCCGGAGGATGCGACGTCAGATGGTTACAAATCGCACAATACAATCAGTTGGGTCTGCTTCAAAACGACATAAATTCTCACGAGAGAGGCCTATTGTATTGGCTATGTGACGTGTGGTGAGTCACCAATCATCCATTATCATATTTTGTATTTTATTAGCTGATCTTAGATCATCTTTGGAGCTCTCTCTTCTCTGAACTCCACCAGACTCCCGTTTGAATAGTATGGAGATTATTTCCTGTCATTAGATTCCAACTATTCTGCCACTGAGTAACTATACTTTGGTTAATAGTAGGCCTAAAATCAGAGAAGGGTCGCTTGCAATCCGAAACTGTATGATCAAGGGCAGCCTCAGCTCTGGTGTTAATTAATATACCTACATGTACTGGTAACCAGCAGAATACATCATGATTGTGTGTAGCTAAACAAGTGTGAAAGTTGTCACAAAATGTCACAAATTAAAGGATGATCAAATTTAATGTGGTTAAGAGCTTATTATGGCTTCTTTAATATTTGAATTGGCAATGTGGTTTAATGCTGAGAGTCTTTGCTTCAACTCTAAATCGAAGTCGAACAGAGCATATGTAATGTCCTGGTACTGATGTTTTGATATCATTAAATCATGTTCTATTTTGTCATCATAGCATCAGTAAATTAACATTTGAAAAACTTAATTTATCAGTTTAATGGATATCTTAATTTCAATTACAATTTGCACCACTGACATCATTTTCACAATTGCCTATCGCCTCGCTTGAGTAACTGCAATCATACACGTCTTGTTATCGATCAGTACGTATTGAATAGTTGTCCTTAAAGTGATTGTTCGTAATCTCCGCTCCATGTTAATCCGACGATTCCCATGCTGATAGGATTCTGATAAATTTCAAAAACAAAGTGTACGACTATACGTGAATTATAGCGTCATATCGTGTTACCATTTGTTAGCAGCTGTTGAAATAATGTGCATATTATCATTGCATTAACATTCGTTTTCTACCTGGACTTGAGCTTGCACCATAGCTTGTTGTGTGAGTATTTTCTTCCCCATACAATCATAGTATTCTGTCAAAAGTATATTATATATTATATATTGTTTGTCCAAATCCTTAATGGTTTCATTATTACAGCTAACTAGTCACTTAATGTGTAGGCCACATACCAACAGGCAGTTCCTAATACATGTTATGGCTCACAGACCAAAGTGGAACCAAACACTTCTGATGTAGACACTATGTGGATTGTCTATAGGAAAAAAGGGGTTTGTTTAATGAACGTGTGTGCCTTAAATGTGCGGTATTGTGACACTATTCAGTAATATCAAAGTCGATGTTTATATAATCATGTTGACCACCTTGGCGAAGTGGAACCAATACAGCCATGTTGAGTGTAAAATTGGTGAGCGATGACAAGGACTTTCCTTCAAACACACTAAATGTGGTCATTATAAAGAACAATATATATTGTTCTTGATAACGGCAACGTATAGTTGCCATTATACGCTATGCATTATAAGTTGCCACACTAAACGTTGCCATTATAAATAACAATATATATTGTTCTTTATAATGGCAACGTATAGTGTATTTAAAACAGTCCTTTTCACCGCTCACCACTCACTATAGTAAATATATGTACTGACAATCTTTTACGCATAGACATTTTGGTTAAAGCACACTCACGAAGGGATCAGTTATAGCAGACAACGGATCTGATGGCAAATTCACCATGAACATTCATCAATAAGTGGAGTAAACACGTACACATGTGCTGTTCTGGACATAGTCTGGATATAAAATCTCATTACCCCAATTAAGTCTACTTAAATTCTTTGAAGTAATAATAGAAAAACCCCACATTTCCTCAAATTATCGACTCACTAATTCCCCAGTGACAACAGTATGGATTCTAAAAGGATGTTTGCCTATTGTTTAACGCCGCACTCAGCAATACTCCATCTGTAGGACGGCAGTATGTAAATGACAATCCACTGATTGACATGAGCATCGATCTACACAATTGGGATCCGATGACATGCATCGACCAAGTCAGAGAGTCTGACCACCCGATTCCGGATCCGAGTGTTTACAGATTGCCATGATGTAGCTTGAACAGTAGATATCCGGGCTTCGAATCACGTTTTTTCAACCAATCGGATAGCAGCACATACTCCGATGAGACACAACAGTTAACCAAACAATAATTGACATGCAACGTTGTGTTTAGACAAGTAAGTAAGTAAGTAAGTAAATTAGTAAGTAAGAAAGTAAGTAATCTCGTACATGATTTCAGCGGACGTTACCAGCCAACTGTGGACGGTTCTGTGAAAGTGAGAACAGGATGATGAATCTAACGTCATTCAATACAACCGACGCGGGGAACGTGACTTCCACTGGGGAGACCAGTCCGCTGAAAGTGGCAACAACAGGTACAGGGGCAATATGGACACTGCCTTCACACACGGATGCTCCTCCTTAACTTTGTAATGAAATCAGGATTTTATAATTGTTGCGGGATAAAAAGGAAAACATCCATTATCGCATACTCTCTCTATCCTAACAGGAGACGATGTCAAATGAGCTGCTAAATATCCTATTAAAACAAATAGAGTGCCTTGTTACCATAATATTTTAATCCTTTTTCCATCATTGTTCAAATGTGTCGCAATAAGGTCTTACCAGTATTAACATAAGCCATGAAAGGAAGCCAATATGTGAAGTCAAAATTGTGAAAACCATCTTCTTTTGATTCTGCATCCTATCCCTGCATCCAACTGAGTCCTCAGGCTTACACTATTCAAACACATTGGGAAGAAGGTTAACATGGTTAAGAAACTTGCATGCTTTGAAATTTGAGATATATGAAACTTTGAAGGGTTATATAGTAGATTTGGGCATTTTGATTATGAAGATGTTGAAAATTGTTCATCTCAAACTGAATCATTTTGTGGTAACCACCTTATGTACTTTGACATCCTTACCTTTGATCTAACGGAGAACAGCATTCGGCTTTGATAGTCGACTGTTGGATGGGGCCAGGGATAAGGTATTTGCGTACCATGATATGAATTCTAGATGTGCAAGAAAAGATAATCGTATGAATATATGAATAGATCCGGGGAACATCAGATCAGAGTTTACGATTTCAATTACTGAAGGTTATGTATTCTCTCTGTCCCGGTTTGTGTATGATATTAAATATAACATGAGACAAACTGTTTTCTGAATTACAGTTGAGAAACCTTGTTGGCGGCCATCTTGTAAAAATGTGATTGGTCCCTCATCTAGAACTACTTTGTAAAGCACTACTTGTCACCATGCCAAGTTTCATTCTTTAATAAAGAAGTGCACAGTTAATACTAATGCCCTATTCGGCATATCATATGTAAATAAATGCGACAAAACCCGTACCGTAATAATAAAAAATGTCTGCTTAAAGAAGCCCTTTGATGTTGATCTAACCAGCGGCACTGACAATTTGCCTTATCTGCATAATGTTGGGCGTCGGAGCCTGCATCCAGCTCAAAGAATTATGGGCTCATCTGAGACGGCCATACGGCATCCTCATCGGGGCGGCGGCACAGTTCATCCTGCTGCCTCTGACGGCGTTCGGTCTGGCTCATGCTCTGCAGCTGCCTCCACGGCAGGCGATAGGGATGCTGATCATGAGCTGTTGCCCGGGTGGATCCACCTCTAACATGTTCACGTTGTGGGTGGATGGAGACGTGCCCCTCAGGTCAGTGGGAGCCAGTATAGGACGTTTAATGTATATATTGTTAAGAAGCCATGTTCCTTCGTCTACATGCAGTTTTACCACAATGTGTGATGTTACATATCCATTCGCCAACTCGCATCATGTATGTTAAGGTTTGAATATGATAACATTTCGATATGTGGGAACCTTTCAAAGTCCACAGAAAAGCACACCCATGCCAAATATAACCGAAAACATACTTTCTAGGTGGACCCCTCCCCCCTCTCTTGTTTAAAAATGCTGAATCCGCCTTTGCATACTTAATCCTGTAGTGATAATACAAGAATACTTAATCCTGTAGTGATAATACAACGACAATCACTTTCTGAGAATTGAAAGACATTTATGAAAGTCGTGCAAGAAGCTGAAGGGCGTTGACCCCAAACCGGAAACACTACCAACTAACCTCACAATGATACAAATCTGTGTTTCTCTTCAAATGTTATTTCCGTCCTTAGTTCAACGCAAACACACTGCTTACCTATCATAAGGGACGTGAACTGATTCATCCATATATTTTGTTTGGTTCCGATAAGACGATCTCTTCCTCGCTTACGTTTGCGGACCCCTGGTAAACAACGTGTCACCAGCATGATTTAATAATGAATGCCTTTTTTACAGCCTTGCAATGACCACAGTGAACACGGTATTGTCGACCGGATTTCTGCCCCTCAATCTTCTTATCTATAGTCGCTCTTGGTCAGACAAGACAGCGGTTATACCTTATGTCAGTCTAGCACAGGGAATAGCCCTGATGCTTATACCGACAGTCATAGGTATCGCAGTGCGTCACTGGAGGCCGAAGGTTGCCCTGTACATGATAAAGGTGAGTATGGTGTCTAACAGTCAGCAATGTTTTAAGTCATAGTCAGCACTAATGCAGCTAAGCACGAAAGCAGCTTGATATTACGAAGTCTTATACTAGTATAAAATTTGGGAAAAAATGCCCAAACTTTGACACAGACTGCCCTTTGCCTGTAGTTACCTTAATGACAATTAAAAGCACTTCCGTTTTACAACAGCCGGACTGAGAAAAGACATGCCAAATGCAGTGCAACATCAAAACAGAACGTCCCATATCCCTAGCTGCAACAAAATAAGCTAACATGCACATTTATCCTGGGTTTGGACAAAAACATGTTTTAAAGCAAGGCATTTCTTAAACAAAGTTCCATGCGTCCAGCTACCTTAATAAGAAAGATATATGTGCGAGAGTAAATATGTTTCCCCTGAACATATGATCTGTGGAATTGATATACCAGGAGTTTTGTTCCTGTGGAATTTTATTCCAAGGTATAGTGTTCCACAGGAACTAGACTCCTGGTATATCGCTTCCACAAGAAAAACTATTCAGGGGAAACATTATTACCCTCACATATGCACTTCCAGTTTGCCTTTATCCACCCACATGCTTGATTATGTGAAAAAAACATGCTCGAAAACATGGGCGTTTGCTCTTACATAAAAACACAGACGCCGCGATATAGCTGGAATACTGTTAAAAGCGGAGTTAAACCCAACTCATTCACTAAAAAACACAGAGGGTTGGTTCAGAACACAACGAAACAGCAATCTTGCAAATGGCCATTCATGTAACTCGACCTTTAAAAGGGCACCCAAAAGCTGGCTAAGTGTATGGCCTGGAGAGGGAAATTGACCTTCAGTATCAGTGACCGGGGCATCAGTCATATGAACCAAAAATGTGTCCCTTGGTGGAATTCAACCTGACAAAAAAAAATTAAAAAATTGCAAATACTATTCAGAAAAGTAGGTCACCTACCACTAATATCATACGAATGATTGTCATTATTTGTTATACATATGTATTCAAACCCCAAGGATGTCGTGTACCAAATGACATACTGTAAATGCTCTATTTACGGTAAAATTCAGACAAAGCAAACATTAAAGCACCGCCATTTACACTGGGCAGCTGATAAAGGACCTACTTTGCCCCGGATGTTCCCCCTAAACATTCGTCAGTAATTCACCTGGGATAAAGAATAACAAAGTATAACACATCCATTCTTATAACGAAGGAGGTGGAGCGCATGTCTTTTCATGGCAAACTGTGCAATTGACCAACCGTCACTCCATGTGGGGATTCCAGGAGAAGCGCCGATAAAAGATGAAGGGCGGTTCCTAGATCTGACCTGCCTGACTGTGCGTTAATGATAACCCCCGAAAGCAGTCAACAACTGCATTGCCTAGCCCAGACACGACCATAACTTTAAAGCGGCGTAAAACAAAACCCACTCACCTCTACACTATTGTGAAATACCTGATTGCCAAAAATATAGTTCATTTTCATGAAAAAAGTGTTTCAGGTATTTCGACCGCCTCCATGGTCTAGTGAAAAAGGCAATCTGCTAGAGACAGAAAATACGTTCAAAGAGCATGGTACTTATTCTTATCCTGCCCGGCGCTCGACTGTAAGGGATAAAACAAGGACTGATGAACCCCAACTGACCTCACCTTCAGACTTGTATGCAAGTACATGTCCAGAATACTCCCATAAAAGACATATGTTTATATCTTCTTCACCTGTAATCTATATTTTTATTTTTTGCAGATGGGCAGCATTGCAGGAGTAGTGTCGGTGGTAGTAGTCACTGTACTTACCAGCCTCCTCTACCCTTTCATGTACAACTCCTCCTGGAGGATATACTTTGCAGTTGTTATCCTACCATTCATCAGTTTTGGGTTCGGGTACACCACCGCCTTCGTCGCGAGGATGCCACATTACAAGTGCAGAACAGTTGCTTTGGAGACAGGGATACAAAACTTCCCTTTTTGCATGACCCTTTTAACCTTGACATTCAACAAATCAGAAATGGGTGAATTGTCCTTGTATCCTCTGTTATTTGGTGTGTTTGTAATTGCAGAGTCAGTAATCTTGACTGCAGCATATAAGGCTGGCTTATTCATATACAGTAGGATGTCAAAGCCAGATGGGTTTATTTCTGTACCCAAAGACAATGCTGTACATCAGATGGACGAGATGAAACAGACTTGTTAACATTTGGGTCAGTAAGACACGTTTGCATTTTATCTTCTGATTTTACGAATGATTCTACACTCGTTTTATCAGAACAACGACACTTTACATAAGTTCTCTAGAGACGTATGTTTTGAACAAAGAGACAAATGTCAGACTGGGATAAATTAATGGAAAAAACAGACCGCATAACCCCAAAACTGATGATGCATTGGAGGACCAACCGAATGTGGGGGTAGTACAAATTTGATACTGGGTACACTCTAGACATCAATCGCTGCCTGTCATTGCCTTCGCAGGTATGCAATGAGAGCACGTATTATGTTCTGTGGACTGATCTGCCAGTGCTGCAGAGCAAGAAACAAGTCAGTATATTTGACATGTTATGTGTGAGTCGTCTTTGGATGGCAATGTAAACTTTCTATTGAATTTCTTTTGAGGAATTCTTGGGCACACTCTGACTATTTGTTGCCTGTCAATAGTATAATGTTCGGTTCATGAACGTCACAAGTTGGGGTTGTAAAATTTCAGTTCTATACCGCACGTTAGTCAATGCACCCGCGACATGCATTATCGAAACGGCCAGTCTGCTGTACATGGAGTTATGGGGCGTAGTGTTCGATATGCCGTATATACACCCTTGCTTGTGTCTGCCGTTTGCAGAAAGTAACAGGTTCTTCTCCACCAGGGTAAAGTCCTAACAATTATAGTTGATTACACTAGTGTATAAGTACAGATTAACGGCGTGTTACATCTGCCAGATTTAGGTGCACGAATCACAGCTTGCCTCAGACAGTTTTATGCGGTCAGACTGAAGATGCAGAGCATGCCAGTAATGGCGAATGGCGGTAGTTGGGCAGTTATCACGAATGTACAGGTACTGTGTACGGGTCGTCATCCTTGGCCTTGGTGTCTGGGCCTATCAGAGACACACCCGGTAGTGGTGTATCGCATCGACATCTTATTGATGGTCGCCCTGAACATATTCGTGGGCAAAGCTACATCCTGCAGATTTAACCCTGCGTCCAGTCGTCCAATGACATGCTGTATAGGTTCGTTTTGAGTGAGTGAGTGAGTGAGTGAGTGAGTTAAGATTTGTAGTCACATCGGCAGTATTTCAGCCATATCGTGACTACAACAATTTAAACATCAAGACGAAATATGTTGTAGACTTTTTTAAACCTGCCAGTAAAGGACAGTAAATTAACTAGAGCATCACATAAATATTTAAAACTAGTTTGGAATCATAAAACGACATCACTATACATAACAAAACATGATAAAAACAAGCTAGAGATCGCCAGCAACCAAAGTTAGGCCACCTTACGAGAAACCGTGGGGACTTACGATACTTCTGATTCCTGCACGATACCCCAGCAGGATTTACACCGTCTCTTCACCCGCCAATTAAAGTCAATTAATACTAACAAATATACTACGATTAAAAATGAGATAGGCCTAAATGTGATTTGAATGATGTGAAAGTTACGTACCCTCTCAAGGGGGACAGTAATTTATAATTTATCAGTACTTTAACCCCCTTCAAGAATACAGCAACTAACAATCTTAGTTGCAAATTTAATCTACCAATTTTAAAACGACATATGCAATTTTACAAAACATACTAATCACAATTTTTTAAACAATTCAATTTCCTTTAAAAACGCAGTAATTATATGAGAACTAATACTATTGAAAAGATCCTTGATAGATGATGATTTGAAATAGTTATCTCTCATCACAAGGAATGCAAAATGGAGGATCCTCACCTTTCAATAAATATTCATGTGTATAGCTGCGACATCGTCGCATTATGACCCCTTCAAATCTGGACTGACAACCCAAATAAGTGTAACCGATAGTTTTATTTCGTGTAATTATTTATACCTACTTGGGTGTCCCACATCTCTCTGATGTAACATCTAATAACAGGTTTATAATCACTGTATGGGATTGAGAGGAGTGGCTACATATCCTATTTATTATATATTTTTTGTGTAGGTGTCTACAGGGACGGTTCACCACCCTTTGTGTTTGCGACTTGAAAAGTAGTTTCGTGTTTGCAAAATCTTAACCAATATAAACAAAAGTATAAAACAATATTAAGGGTCACGAAAATTCATTATTATATATTTAGATATGATTATATACAAAATCAACTTTAACAAAAAATATTCTTCAAAACTAGGAGACCGCTGTTGGAAGCGAAAGAATACACGCTGGTCAAGAAACAAAAATGGCGCTTTGCGAAACGAACCGTCTCGATTGACGAGTTACAATGTATAACGAAACATTTTCGAGAGAATAACAAACGGCAAGACATGATATTAACTCAACACATGACCACCTGTCATTATTTTGCCTTGTCAATGTGGAACTAAGTTAACGTAAAAAGGAAGTCAACAGTTTGTGTATTGGCTAGACACTTACGATAGAGGGGGACAATTTAAGGGGAGAGGCTGTTGTATGACAATAGTTCCGTCAAAGTGTTATGTTCACTGCAGTGAAATATCAAGTGTTATGCTCACAGCAACTTCACTTCTCAACTTCAGAAAACTCAGAAATGTATAATAAATGACACATTTTTAATAGCCTGAAAACACGAAAGAGAGTCTGAAAATATTATTACTGCTTATGCTTAGATTAGATTAGATTATGCCAATTGATACTGCCCTGAAAATTGAGGTGACATGTGGTAACCTCGATGAGATGGTTCTGGATCCTATTATGGTAGCGCTGGCAACTGTGCACCATCCTTGGATCGATCCATCAGTAAATATAAATTTGTATGTGTCATATATATTTCTCAGTTGATTGTATTCTTGTTGATAAATGAGTTTATCGGTTTGTGATTTCTTTTGTTTTGTTAATGTCTACCTCCGGCTTTACCAGTTGCCAAGGAGGCGAAGACAACAGGCGGTAAGAAGTTATTTGCTGAAGAAATGGCAGTTTTTTATCCTTATTCCAAGAGGGGGAATAAAAGGAGATTTATTTTGGTAAAGTTCCTCATAAAGGAAATGAAAAACGCAATCGTATGCAGGATTAGATTGATTTGAAGATAATATACTGTAAGGATAATTTCATACGTCGGAGTTTAAGTGATGGCTCGTCAGCCTCTACATATAAACTGTTAACTGTATATATATAGATATAGAGATAGATAGATAGATAGATATAGATATATATAGTACACAATAATCTTGGACGCGACGTTAAACCCAATTTCACCACACCTCACCTCACCCAACTGCGTGGATCGATGCTCATGATGTCAATCACTGAATTGTCTGGTCCAGACTCGATTATTTACAGACCGCCATCATATAGCTGGAATACTGCTGAGTGCGGCGTTGAACAATAAATAAACAAACAACCTCAAATGTTCTCTGCGGTTGTGTTTTGGTAATGTCTGCTCGTTTCTGCAAATCAATACAGGCTAACTGTCGCCTGTATCTATGTTTTCACCTTCAGTAGCAATAATAACTAGTTTCCCCAGATATTTCCAGTGTAATATTTATGTTTTATGAGTATCATTCATACATATCTTGGGAGGATTGGGGTGAATGGTTAAGGTCCAAACATGTTCCATATTTCATGGTGCATGTTCCTCGTGAAGATTCGGGTTGGAATTGGTCTTCATGCAACAAGCTGTTGCTTGTCGAAGGAGGCGACTAACGAGACACCGGATCCATCGGACATGTCACCTGTTTGGAAATGTTTGGATTTATATATGGTGTCATGAATAACAGGGGGCATGGGTGGCCCAGTCGTCTAAGGCGCCGCGATTCGCTGTGCAGAGTTGCGTCCCTTGGGCACGCCAGAAACCTATGATTGTGGGTTCGAATCCCGGTTCGCCCCAATTATATTTCTAGGTTTGTAAGCACCATACCCGTGCTCGTGGGTTTCACCGAAGTGTTAAACGTCTGAGACCTGCATCACTTCGGGCTTTCCTCCCACATTAAGCTGACACGCCGTGATATAACTGGAATACTTTTAAAAGTGGCGTTAAACCCAACTCACTGACTCACTCATGAATAACATTCTTCCAGTGCATCAAGCTGGCGGGTCAAATATATATAGACAACGGGGCATTGCTCACTTGGTTGTTATGTCACACCGACCTAGAATGTAAATATCAATAGCAGGAGAAATGTCACAATAAGTGGGCAATTATGTCACCCATGCCTTGATGCAGAAAGGGCAGTCAAACCTCGAATGACCATCCCTCACATGCCTATTGTGGTACAGAGGCTGCAGGTAATTATCCACGACTTGACAGGGATATTCTGCTACTTCCGAGTCCCTCATTTAACAGGAAACAAGGTCTGTACGTGAATAGTTCACCGTTATAAAACGCTTTAATAATTTTGTCAATTGCCGTCAATTTCTACAAATTCTATTCATATATGAATGAGTGTAAGAAACAGTTTTGCACTTAAAATGCGATATATTAATCGATAATATGTGTGTAATGTAACCAATGCGCGTATATTAAACCATTGGTGGGAACTGTTTCTGTTTCACGCTCACATTGTCACTACCTTGTCTGACGATATATCCTGTCCATAAATTATTTCCTTTCTTTTGTTGAGATAAATGCAATTTTATTGGAGTTTTAATGTTTCAATCATATAACTGTAAACTGTAAACATTGGTCAACAATGATACCTGCAACGAGTAAATAACTGAACCGAGAGTATGATTGGCCAATTAGACACTAGCAACATGGGAATAAATGCACAGTACTTTGATGATAATGAAACAAATTGTAAAACCTGCAGACTGAACAGACTGAATAACCTGTCAACGGAGAAACATACGTGGGAAAATTGACACCTGCAAGGGCAGGATGAGTATTATCTAGACCCTAGCACCAATAAAGCACGAGCGATATATGTGGACCCTGCTTATCTTGAATGACCGAGACACTGGAAAGATCTTTGTTGTGTGGACCATCCTGGTCCCTTCACTCAGTAGTAGCGCTGTGCGTGAGAATTAGGTAAATGTTCACTCTTATTTAGACTTGTTCCGGTACACGTCAAGTGTCAAGTGAACTATGGCTACCTGTGTGTCAGTCTAGTGCCTGGTTTCAGTGGATGTCCTTATGAAGGTGTGGACAGGATTATCAGGATGACGAATGACGGCAGTAGAGAGCCATGGAATACGACTGACATGGGGAACGTGACTTCCACTGGGGAGACCAGTCCGCTGAAAGTGGCGACAACAGGTATGGGAAATATGGACACTGCTTTGACACATACATGCTCCTCCTCAACTTAAAGTTATATGTTTTACTCATTACCAAGGCTTAAACGTCATAAACACGATATGACATGTCATGGAGTACTAAGTCTCATTAAAATGAGATCATTTACTCTGATCAATGCGAAACGCCTCTGCGTCAAGATTTGACCACACCTCCAATAATAGGTCGCGTCGGCTGAACCCTAGGCGAATTTTGACCACCCAATCTAAATAGATGATGCGTGGGTTGTTGTATTTAGAATTCCTCAGAAATCAGAGCTTAATATATATGTTTAATCAGAGTAAAAGGACTTGATTTTAAGGAAATTATGAATAACCTACCATCTATGTTTTCTACAGATTCAACAGCTGAGCCATTTCTCGTACCACTGAGATACTAGGATTGCATTCAAAACAGATAGTACAATAATATGATCATTATTCATGTCATGGCAAAACTATGCGGGATTCCTCCTTAATGTCCCTGTTAAACATGGGTGGGTGGGGGTACATTTACCATGTGTGCCAGTATAATCTATACAATGAAATATTTCATACGCATCAATCTAGTGGTACTGACGACAAGCCTTATCATCATAATGTTGGGCGTCGGAGCCTGCATCCAGCTCAAAGAATTATGGGCTCATCTGAGACGGCCATACGGCATCCTCATCGGGGCGGCGTCACAATTTATCGTGCTGCCTCTGACGGCGTTCGGACTGGGCCATGCTCTGCAGCTGCCTCCACGGCAGGCGATAGGGATGCTGATCATGAGCTGTTGCCCGGGTGGATCCACCTCTAACATGTTCACGTTGTGGGTGGATGGAGACGTGCCCCTCAGGTCAGTGGGAGTCGGTACTAGAGGGTACTAAATTCATAGGGTTGGATGGAGAGTGTGTGAATGGGAGGGCAGTTTTACGCACTCAGCAATATATGATATTGATTCGCTTCAATCCTCTTTGGTTTCCTCAAAACTTCACTGACATCTGGTTATATGGATTGCCATGGAGGCATGGCGGATACTCTATATTTGGCAATCGCAGAAAGGTTTAAATTGGCATCTTTGATATGTGCTTGCATACGAATGCCAATTGGTAGAAAAACTTGTTGTTTTTTAATATGAACTCTGGTATTGGGGATATATCTGGAATATTGCTAAGAACGGCGTAAAATCTAGCTCATTCACTGGTGGAACTTGATGATTAAAATCATATTTGAACCATAGAAATACACAAAAGGCTAATAAGTATCTCTCGTTCGGTGTTCCGGACAGTAATAATTATTAATTATTTTTTAATGTGCCAGCAATCACTTATTTTGGCCGATACAAGGTATGAAGGTATTTCTAAACGTGTGTAAATTTCACCTTATATTCTATATTGTTACAGCCTGACAATGACCACAGTGAACACGGTTTTGTCAGCCGGATTTCTGCCACTCAATCTTCTCATCTATAGCCGTTCTTGGACAGACAAGATAGCAGTTATCCCTTATGGCAATCTAGCACAGGCGTTTGCCATGATGCTGATACCGGCAGTCGTAGGTATAGCAGTGCGTCACTGGAGACCAAGGGTTGCCGTGTACATGATAAAGGTGAGTACAGTGTCAGTGCATCCCGAGGCAAGAAAGTTAACTGACTGTAAAAGTCCAGTTTCCACCCTTGCCGAACTAGGCTGGTATTATGGAGTAACATTTTGGCTGGACTAACGAGTCTATGCATAGTCAAATCACCGAAATCGAAATCCGGTTCGTAAAATTTTGTGCAGATTTCTGTCGATTGCAGGATTTGCAAAGCATATGCACCGCCAACTCGTTGTCAACAGATTCTTTTCAAGTCTTTTCATGTTTTTAATCAAGGTGCTCACGTGATTTGATGCACTTCGCTTTGTGAGACCCGTTTTATCACAATATAGATCTTGATTGTCGATCAGATCGTTTTGACTGGGCGCCGCCATTAGGATTGAAGCAAATGCAAGTGATACGAGAGGTGGAATCTGATTGGTCCATATGAGAGGCTTAGTAGGGACATAACTCGTAGTAACCACTGGTGGCGCTACGGTCGAGCCCAGGAATTCCAACCTGGTTCGGCAAGGGTGGAAACTGGACTTTTAAAGTCAGTTAACTCCCTTGTCTCGGGAAGATGGTGTCAGTGCTGCTTTATGTCTACAAAATCTATCAATCAGCAAATACACGGACCTGGCACATGGCATTCGTTAATGTGAGCAGTTGAGTTGATACGGATGGTCATCCCTGGTGGCATGAACTCATTCCTTTGGAACAGAGGCAGCATTGTGATAAAAAATGAACCATTTCTATAGTCAGCTTCGGATGAGGTGAGGGTTACAATAAATCCTTGTATATCCTTGACATGTGGAATAACTGATCAATTATGAATAAATGTATTTTTAAATGATTACCATCTCACTAACTTGAAGTAGCTTATTGAGAAATATTTGTAACTGTTCATTTGAGAATGGTACATAATCTGTTAATCTTCAAAGTATTTTAATGTTTTGCAGATAGGCAGCGCAGCTGGGGCAGTGTCAGTTGTAGC
Organism: Haliotis rufescens; assembly: GCF_023055435.1. Lineage (NCBI taxonomy): Eukaryota > Metazoa > Mollusca > Gastropoda > Lepetellida > Haliotidae > Haliotis > Haliotis rufescens. The sequence continues at coordinate 60,848,346 of NW_025963779.1, read as the reverse complement.
GGCCATGACACTCATCAGCCTGCTCTACCCTTTCATGTACAACTCCTCCTGGAGGATATACTTTGCAGTTGTCATCCTACCATTCATCAGTTTTGGGTTCGGGTACGTCACTGCCTTCATCTTCAGGATGCCACATCATCGGTGTAGAACTGTTGCCATGGAGACTGGAATACAAAATTTTCCGTTTTGCATGACCCTACTGACCTTGACATTCAACAAGTCAGAAATGGGTGAATTGTCCCTGTATCCTCTGTTATTTGGTGTGTTTATTCTAGTGGACTCAGTAATCGTGACTTCAATGTATAGGGCTGGCGTCCTCATACACAGTGTGGTGTCAAAGCAGGAGGAGTTTACCCCTGTGTCCACAGACAGCATTGAACACCAGCCAGATGACTTAAAACAGTCTTGTTAACATTCGAGATGTAGATATTGGCTCAACATCCATTTTGTTTGATACAACAAAACTGCTCTCTACATTATTTCAGTAGCGACTAGTGCATTTAGGTAAGATCAATTTCATACAGCTTTCGTTAGGGCTGAAAATACACTTTGTTAAGACAGGATACATATATATCCATATTAAGATTGCGATATGACACAAGAAGCGATACATACAAAACTCACAACTGGGCTGTACAGTTAAATCACCCACCCTACAGCCCAGACTTAGCCCCCAGTGACTATTTCCTGTTCCGGCAAATGAAATCTGCCCTACGTGGAAGAGGCTTCCAGGATGACGAGGACATAAAGGCTGCCACAGAGGCGTGGTTAGAGGGCCAATCTGCGGATTTCTATGAAAGTGGCATTAAAAGTTTGAAGGACAAATGGAATAAGTGTATTAAGGTGAATGGAGATTATATTGAAAAATAAAAGTGCAAAAGATATTCTGCGACTTGGTCTTACATTGAGGTTGCAAAACTTATTGAACGCCCCCCATGCGAGCAGAAAATAATAGTGTACGGTACGTGTTCATACTGTTTTTAGTGTTACCAAATGCTTATTAATTCCTGTACCATTCAGTTCCAATATATGATCTGCTGATGAGCACAGTGTAAAGCTATGCACTAGGTTGAGTAAATCATTACACTTTGCCTCGTCAAGAAGTCGTTTGGTTTCGTCTGTTTTCTAAACACATAAATGCTAACACTTAAATTGCACGATGTTTGGTATTTTTACAGTTAATATAGAAAATTTATGAACTTTTGGGTAGGCTAACCTCTTTATGAGGTTTACAATGACCAGTGATTAGAGATTGCATTTCGTATATTATTATTTAAAAGTTTAACACAGGCAATTCCTTAAAATTTGTATGATTTTTGTAGTAATTCTAATTTAATCAAAATGGTGTTGTTGGACAATTAAAACTGAATATAAAAGTTCTTTTTACTTTCTGATTGTTGCTTTTTGCATGGGTCAATTAAATATGTAAACAATAAAAACATTTTGCTTAGTGTGTCAAAGTTGTTTTATTCAGTATGGCTGTCAAAGCCAAATTAGGAAATACAGTATCCCACAAATCACATTACTCTGAAAGCAATATTCATAAACAAGGGTAGCACAAAAAGGGAGCAGGTAGGCCAAAGAAATTGACTGTTGGTGACAGAAGGCGACTTGGTATATTGGCGTCGAAAAACAGACGCATGTACATTTGCATGCAACAGTTTGGCATAAATGACGAAGCTGGGACGAAGTTTGAACTGGAATTTGGAGCATAGAAATTTCAATTGGGACAATGTTATGTTCTCAGATGAAAATTCAGCGTGGCTATATCCAAACTGCATAAAAATGTGGACCAAAGGCACAGAAAAACCAATTTACCAGCGTTCGAAGTACATTCCAAAATTTCAAGTTTTGGATTGGGTGTATGTGCTGCTGCCACACCATTATGTGTATTTGAAGGTCACACGACTAGTGCTGTGTACAATGATATTCTACAGGGACATATCCTTCCAACAGCACGTTTTCTTTGGTGACGGGTGAGAATCCCGGCAAGACAGTGATCCAAAACATGGATCGAAGTATCTCTGGAATGTTTTAACTAGCAAAATGTTCCACTCTTGGAACGATCCAGCTGGAGTCTAGACCTGAACCAAATAGAATATACTTGGGGAATCATGAAGGACAATATCAATAAAAAAATCTAAAAAAGAAAAAAGAAAAGTCTGATATAAAAGCAGAGGTGGTGAGATATTGGGACAGTCTTTCTCGTGATCTTCTAACTTCCTTGAGGGGCACTATGCCTCGCCGCATTGAAGCATGTATTGGGAAAGGAGGTGGTCTGACGAAGTATTGAACAGTTTTCTGTTATTTAGCTTCAGGTAAGCAGTGTTTGTTGTACTCACTTATCTTTTGGTCTTTGACTTAATAAATGTATAATTTACATTCTCAAAAAGTCATGGTTAAACTGTAAGTGTGTGAGCTACTGTCATTTCCAAAAATAATTCTGAAATATCACAACATATTGTGGCTGGTCTTGCATGGCCAATGTAGTGAAACCAAACACAGGTGTGGTGCAGAAAAACTAAGGATAAAAATTTGGGGCTCAAACCCTGATCATCAGATCCTTACATGACCACACAAATTCTGGACAGGTAAATTGCAGTACATTGGGCAATCGGCAACCAGTGCCTGACAAGTTAAACTAGAACCTAAAGACGAAAAGTGTATCCATCTACAGAAAACCATCAGGTATCACATGTATAGTAAGGTATGTAATGATATGAAATTAGGGGAATATGACGGTTGTTATCATGGTTATAGTGAGTTTGGACAATAGCTCCTTTGAACAGTATTTTAGTCAGGATCAGACTTGGTCACTTGTCTGTTAGTCTGATACAAGTGAAAACAAAGTGGCTAGTTTCCTCCCAAAATCTACTTATTTTACACTGACCACAAGTCCAAAGTGAGCTGTGAACTAGTTGGATATGACTAGTGGTGGCTACACCTCCAGTTATATCATGGCATGCCAGCTTGAGCTGGAGCTAGAGCTCGGAGGAAAGGATTATTGTTTTATAGATAACTTATACCAAGGCCCTATCAATCATGCTAGTGCCAGTGCAAATGTTTCAAGGCAACACACGAGACTTGTCTAACTTGTGTTGGCTGAAGCTATTTTGACCTACTGTTCATTGAATTGTTCCTCCCACTAAACGTGAAGACTAGTATATGGTTTAACATTAAATAGACCAATACTTTCTACAGAAACAACATTCAAGAAACATTTGTATCTCTCCCTAACTGTCCTCCATGACATAAGGTGAAACAAGTCTGTGTGTGCATGCATATGTCCCTTTTCATAGTGCTAGCCCAATCTGGAGGTTGAACCCTGACCTTCATGCAGATGTTCTATCCTCTAGACCAGGGTAGAAAATAGGTCTTCAGCAACCAAAGCTTTTTGTTAGAGGTGACTAATTGGATTGGGTGGTCAGACTGCAAAGTTGGTTTATCCATGTCATCATATCTAAATTGCGTAGATCGCTGATCATGATGTGTGACTCGATTACTTACAGACCGCTGTGATATAGCTGTAATATTGCTGCGTGCGGCGGTAAACAAAAAACAAACCTCGACAACACAGGTGGTCCTATTTCTCCCGAAAGAAACACGATTCAAGTTTCATGAACATACAACAGATAGTTTTTGAGTTACTATGTATACTTGTTTAGGGTATGACTTCCACGCAGGATTTCAGGTCTAAAACATGTTTTGTTCTGATTAAGCTTAATTTCAAAACATGGTGCGTAAGTAGTTTTTCACATAATGTTTCTTTTATAATTCTGTAATGTATTGCTGTGGTTGGTAATCTGTTATATATTTTCATGTTGTTACTAACCTAGAACTGTATCTTGAATAAGTGTGAAAACAAATTTATTAGGGTTTTCAAATAGATGTATATAATACAAAGTACCTGAGACGTCACAACACCTCTGAGCAAAACCTCAAATCTTCTCCACATATTGTAGCTGAATGAACAAGATATGACAAAATTATGGCTAACATATGATTTTATTCATTTTTTTAAATAGCATACATTCACACAAAACAGTCACTATCATGTCGGTTGATGGATAGTATCCTTGCAGTGGAATTTCTTCAAGTTCTGTTCAACATAACAAAGAGACCAGGATCATACTTTCACCCTGCAACAAAACAAAGGACTCATGTACGACGGCATTACACAAGATGAGCACAGCAATGCAATGGAGCAAGAGATGGGTTCTATGCAGCTTGAATTGTATCTCATTTACATCATAGCATGTTCACTAATGTAGACAGAAAGCCAAAAGTGTCACAAGTCATAGATAGTAATAACTTTCATAACCTGTTATCATGTGGTATGGTGCTAACAAACCAAGAAACATAATCAGGGCGAACCAGGATCTCAACCCACAATCATCAGTGTCCAACCCAGAATTGAAAATCAAGTGGGGGCTTGTCCCCCGATCATGTAGAAATAGGAGGCATTTTGAAAAAGTAGGGGGGATAATTGCTTTCTTCAAAAATGTCTTATTTTGTATTATGTACTGGAACATCATCATATAAAAGTGTAACAGATCAGAATAAAGAACTGAAATGAATAACAATGCTTTGTGCTTTTTTCTATTTTGATCAAAAAAGTCTATAATTCTTTTGTTTTTGCGCGACATGGTCATTCACTATTCAAAAGATCGTCTGCTATGACAGTCGGCGATTCATATTGTGTGACTTCAGAAACGAAACTAAAACAAACTAAAATGCTCAAAAATATTTTCAGAACTATTCAAGATAGAATATTTATTGTCTTTAAACACCTTGTCAAAGGTTTTTACTAAACAACAAATACAACATAAATTTGATACATTTCTACAAAAGTAAGTCAAATTTTGTTTCCTATGCCAATCCTGTCGATAATTAATTCAGCAACCCAAGGGACGTCACTCGTGTTTGAACTTCCAGTTGTTATCGATCGGTCTTCGACAGTTGTTTACAATGTTTGCTGTGAACTGTCTTTCTTCGTTAATTGATTAAAGATTTAGTGAGTATTGAATCTAAAGGTAGGGATAAACAGCTGATAAAGTAAGTGACTGTACAAGAAATCGCGCTTTGATTTTTTTTATGAGGGGGTGATTTGATTTTTTTTAGCGTGAATTGCGCAATCGTGTGGCCTGGGTTGGACACTGGTCAATAGGTTTCTTCTGACAAGCATGGGCTGCTGAAGATCAGTTCTAACCGGGATCTTCACAGGTGGGGATATATGTAAATGGCTTTGCACACTGTACCAATGAGGGGAAAATTAGCACAAACAGGATGTCTGATGACATGAAAAGTAAAAAAAGCCTAACAGCTATTACATGTTTCAGAACATGTCCACTGACCTAAATATCTACATATCGTATACATCCTTCAGAGCTAGTTCTGGTTTGTTATAGCCCATTTCTTCAGGTGTGAGGATACCAAGATCCTTGAGGGTGGGGTCGATTTGTTGGGAGATGTATGGCCAGATTTCCTTCACTTTGTTGCCACATTTGTCCTGTAAAAAAAGGTTTGTAGTTGTACTGTTACAATCAGAAATGACAGCTGAAAAATGGTTTGTTATCAATTCATAATCATAATACACACCAACACTGTGCAATTATAGAAATGTAAAAGAGACAAGACAAAAGTGAGCTGGGCTCACCTTGTATTGGTAAAGAAACTGTACCTCCAATGGGAAAAGAATCCATGAAGTATTTTTCAGTCATAGGTCACACAAATGTTGAAGTAAAATAAATATTCCAACATTAAAAACATTATTTTTTCAGATAATACACATATCAAAATCAGGCTTTGCACGGTTTTGCTCTTCTTTTAGTATGGACACAGTTCCAATTAAATTGAAAAGAATCCATGAAGTAGTTTTCAAGTTATAGATCAATCGTTTAATTAAAAAAAGAAGTAAAAAAATGTAAACTAAAGCTGAATAGAAAATCTAAATATTGAAATCAAACTTTGCAATGCACCTCTCCTATAGGTATAAAAAGTGTTGACCAAGTTAAAACAAATTGTCCTCAGAAGGACGAAGAGACAGAATTCCTTTGTGCCATTTGACAGGAACCGGACTTGGAGTTATAACAAGATAATCATTATTATTTCTGACAATTGCAACATATCCAGCAAACATGGTGACACCCCAGAAAAAAATAATTTGAGACTGCTGACTGCGAATAAACATTACAAATGGGTCGCTATTATGAGACATGGGTGTTTCAGGAACAACTCAAAGTTGGGATGTTCCTGTGGAATACTTCAAAAGTTCAAGGAGCCCATGGCAACTAACTGATCATCCAAACAATGTTATAGAACTCTTTCACCATGTTACTGTGGACAAATTCTACTCAGGAGCTCCCATGCGAGAACACAATGGATATTTGTCTTACCTGGATAGCCTCAAGATACCTGACAGCCAAGCCGTAATCATTTACTCTGCGACAAGCTTTCATTGCAGCAATGATGATCCTCGGCTCAGGGATCAAGTCGTAACCCTGAAATATAATACAAATTTAGTAACTGCCTGTCAAACCTGTTAAATAGGCCTTGCAATAATGAATCAGGGTTAGAAATTAACACTAGCCTGCTAGCCCGGGCTAGTACAAATTCCTGCGGGCTAGTATAAACTTCCCCATTGTTTTAACATTTTAAGTGCATTTTATCTTAACCAGGTTAGTAAAGCTTTTTAGTTTAGTTCAAACGCTGTAAATGGAACAAAAGAAATATCCCTTCATGTTTGTCACACCCTATTCAATAAAATGATATCATCTAGTGTTCTGCCAAGAGAATGTCATCGTGGTACTGGCATGGATTGTCATGACATGTTGCAAAACGACATCCCACATGGCTAATGCCATACAAATGCATGTCTATTCTCTAACGCTAATACAAATACCAAATACACAGGTTGTAATCAACATGATCAAGGAACAAATTTCAAGATACATTTCCTAAACACTACCATCAATCTGTATGTTCAAAGAATAATAGTGCTGTTTTCCTAACTTTATACTGAAAAGTGAAAATGATGGTCTTACCTATCTCTCGATATTGGTTATGATGTGATTTATATCTTGATAATTATGATAATCAAATCACTGTCCATGTTCCACTGACCGAGTGATTTGTGAGTTCAAAGCTAGCTGCTTCCTAACATGTTTGTGTTATGTACATAAGCGATTAGATGATTCTATTGCAAATATTTCTAATTATTTAGTAAGCATAAGGGGGACAGAGTACCCAGGCATTTTATCTGGGCATAACCATCATGATCATGTCATTGATGGGAACATTTCAAAGAATTGTCCAGCACACATACATAGCAACCTATCAGTGCGGGACATCAGTGGTTTGCTTGCTTCTTGTTTAATGCCGCAGTCAGTAATATCAGCAATAATTATATGTATCCAATTGTGTAGGAACTTGGAGAATTATTTATATATACCTGTAAATCATTCATGGCCTTGCGAACTTCCCAGCCATCAATATCTGGTCTGCTGAAGTAAGCTTCATACCGTGCATCAAACTCCTCATCACTCTCCTGTACTCCATGTGAGTGGCGCACACCAACTGAAGCTAAGTTATGATATACATTTATCAGTGACATGCATGACAAAGGAATAGATCAAACTTGGAACCCTTGGTTAAATATATTTCTAAACCAATGGCGATCCTCTCTTTGAACTGAAACAATGTCAAGTTCATCACACAATAGTGACTAAGTCATGATAAGCTGTGGTCAATGAATCGCTTCATTCAGTAATTTTGTATTATCCATAGTTGTGCATATCATATGTATGACACCACTGGGTGCTACAGAGTACTGGAGACCTAGTCAGTAGTCAAACCTTGTCTGAAGCAGAGTTTTACGTGACACACAAATGTGAGTCCAGTTACTGGACTCACATTTGTGTGTCACATAAAACTCTCATCCAATCTCATCAGTTGAGCATACTCAGTTCTTCACAGTTTTCATCTTCATCACAGTTTAAAATATCGGCCCATGTACCACCGGGGCTAATTTCTAATGTAAACTTGTCTTAACTTTTCACAATTATTGGTGTTTGTAAAAGACGATGTGAGTTTAATTTCATTTATTTTACTTCAAAACAAATAATGTTTTCACAATACGTTTGTTGCGCCTCCCAATCAGAGTCGGTGAGTAAATTGGAGTAGGGGGCTAACTTCTAATGTAAACTTGTTATAACATTTCACTATTATTAGTGTTTGTAAGAGACAATGTTTAATTTCATTTATTTTACTTCAAGGCATGTTATGTTTTCACAATAAGTTGAGTTGCATGTAGGCTAAGTTGAAATATAGTTGGAGTAGAGGCTAATTTTTAATGTAAACTTGTTTTAACATTTCACAATTATTGGTGTTTGCAAGCGACCAGGTAAGTTTAATTTCATTTATTTTACCAAGGCAGCGTTAGAAATTGGAACTAGTCCTATAGTCCTTGCCAAACTGCCCAATGGTAAAGGTATCATAAGGACTAGTAGAAATTTGCCCCTTTTAAGGGTTTTGTTATATGTTATCATTATAAGGACTAGATGACGAAAACTGTTAGTTTCTAACAATGCAAGGTGAAAAAAGAATAGGGTGCAGTTTTCGCCAGGCAATAGTAGCCTTTTTCGCCAGGTGCCGTTTTAGCTATAACCCCCCAAAAATATACTGCGTCCCGAAGGGCATCTTCCCGAGGCAAGAGAATTAACTGACTTTTAAAGTCCAGTTTCCACCCTTGCTGAACTAGGCTGGAATTCCTGGGCTCGATCGTAGCGCCACCAGTGGCTATTACCAGTTATGTCCCTTCTAAACCTCTCCTATGGACTAATCAGATTCCACCTCTCGTATCACTTGCGTTTGCTTCACACAAAATGGTGGTGCCCAATCAGGACGATCTCATCGATAATCAAGTTGTATATCGTGATAAAACGGGTCATACATCGCTAAATCAATCAAATCAAGTGAGCACCTTGATTAAAAACATGAAAAGATATGGAAAATATCTGCTGACAATGAGTTGGCGGTGCACATGCTTTGCAAATCCTGCAATCAACCGAAATCTGCATGACAGTTTACGAACCGGATTTTGATTTCGGTAGCCCGATTTTGATTGGACTATGCATAGACTCGTTAGTCCAGCCAAATTTAACTCCATAATCATAATAATACCAACCTAGTTTGGCAAGGGTGGAAACTGGACTTGTATAGTCAGTTTACTCTCTTGCCTCGGGCATGTGTCGGGAAGATGCCTGAACTGAGGCAGCATTAGAAATTGGCACTAGTCCTGTAGTCCTTGCCAACTGCCCAATAGTTAAGGTGTCATAAGGACTAGAAAAAATTAGCCATTTCAAAGGGTTTTGCTATATGTTATCATTGTAAGGACTAGTGGGCTAAAAATGTTAGTTTCTTCCGCTGGGAGGGCACAATAATATTCATTGTACCTAAAGCAAATCAAGGACAGTTACGGGCTTCTGTAATTTCATCCATCAACCATGACCACTGTCCACATGAACATTGTTTCATTCCAGGCTCTATTATCAAAACGTTCACTACACCATTTCATTACTTTACAGGGCTCTTATATTGTCCGCAAGGACCATCAAAATTAATTATTGGGGGTCCCCCAAGTCAAGGTAAAACCCTGCTGAAGTCCCACTGGCCCTGTGGTACATTGCTATGCCCTGTGGTACATTGCTATGCCAATCCACCGACAAGCTTGTTCATAATCATGATCATTTGAGTGACAATTAGCTTACTGCTTAGCATGACAAGTATATACATGATAAACAGGGATCAAGTATATCTGTAGTGGAGTAGTGATACCATACAATAACTGATCATCAACACTTGATATGATCAACTCTGCCTAAAAACTTTCTTTCAAAATATGTTCAGTCTGAATTAATGACCTTGATGATTATATTGACTCCAGTGATTATGAATTCTGATGGAATCAAAACAATATATTTTATACCCACTAATTGCATATGGGCATTAAAGTATAGTAGCATCACGAAAAATGTTCTCGACACCTGGTGATGATGATTACAAAGGTTAGGAACCAAAGAGGGCAAGGACAAGGGGAGTAACTCTAGAAAGCTCAGGATATAGAAACTGTTAGTTTGTGGAAAGACGTGTTTATCAACAGTATCAAGAAGGTGATTTTATTGAAGCATGGAAATGTTGTACACATTGTTCCCTGTCAATCGTCGTACCTGAAACGACGCCGAAAACGTGTTTGGAAAATGAGCGCTATCAGTCAAAATTGAACATGCTTTTCTGACAATTTCTGTCACGTACACGGATCAAAGTAAATTTTGAGAGCCAAATGGTGAAACAAATTACACCGTACGAATTTCATACCGATTGCTGGCCTCCTCAGAGTCTGGACAGCAACACAGTGCAATGATCGACTCGCTCGCTGTACGGCACGGAACATGTTTGGTCTGTGTGAGTATGACCTCCTTGTCCTTCTGCTCTGAAATGGCTGAAACCCCACAATACCTTTCGCCGCTTCCGTTTCACGTGTTGTATTTTCCTAAAAACTACCTTTTGATCTGTTGGCTTTGATTTGTAAGAGTAATACCGAGTTTGATAAGGGCACCAGTCGAAATGGCACATTCCGGTTAAGTATTGACTTAGCATCATACCATAAACTCATCTGCAGTCATTCAGAGCGATTTACATATTATTGGTGTGTAATGATTAAGACAATACAATACTTTGGGATCAGAGACCATATGGTCTCTGTTTGGGATATATCTTTTTTATAAACACATAAATATGATTTAAAGTAAAAACTCTGAATCTGTTCAATATTTGCACGAGAGGTGTAACCTCATATTTCCGTTACCTTTAGAGAAATATTTGGATGATCCCTCAATAATGTGAGAATAGGAAACGACGCTTTTCTAGCTTGTTATGATAATGTTCCACACGTTTTTGACCAAATGTTAAGACAATACCTAGATATTTATAGTGGGATACGTTTCATATGTTTACCATCATAAGTCCATTTTTCTGTATTTCTTAGGTATCTCTCATTTCTAAAACCAACAATACATGGCTTCTCTAGGTTAACTTCTAATTCCCATTTGTTAAGTTTTCTTTGTAGGCCTATTAACATCATATTACATATGCCATCAAATACGGCCGCAGGTCGTATCACACATTTAAACATCCGATCTTCATTTCTATCTGCTCAACAAACATTTAATGGGGTCGTTTCTGTTCCAGATGACCCGCAGGTAGGTCTACGTTTGGAACAATGTCCACCTTGCCACTACTAATGTTACTCGATCACAGGTTGAGCGGGGACATGTTGTTTTACGTCAAAACATTTTTACTAGTTTGGTATCAAGGCAGCTGACAGAACATTATTTGTTTCCAAATATGTATCATCTATTCTTTCAGCGTTTTATTAACTTTGCAAATACCCGTACAACAGATGGAATTTTAGATTTTGTGAACAGTAAACCTCCCCGCTCTCTCTCTATATATATAACTATATATATAAAACTCACAGAAAGGTGTGTTTGATTGTAAAATTTCGTGATTATGATCAGAAGTTTGGATTCCTATCATACTATGTAGTATAATGAGTTGGTTAAGCAAATAAGTATGAAAAATTGCAATTAACCAACATACGAACTGAAATTTACGGCCAACGGGTATAATTTTACCACGAGAGTCATAAAAGGTTGTATTGCGGACATGTCAATCCACCTGACGGTCTAAACAATAACTTCTACTAACATTTGTTTTTAGGAAAATAGCATGTGCAGACACTGACTTCCGCTTCCGTTCCAAACATTACAACTTGGCATAGTGTCTTCAGGAATGTGTAAACATAAAACATTCTTAACAGTAGCGTTGTAGAGAAACGTTTCATGTTATTATATATTGTATACCTATCTTCAGTGGACATACACAGTCTTGTGCTTGTCTAAGGCAGATGAGAATTCGAAAAATGACACTCGTCGAGTTGATCATATTTCATGCATAAGTGACTCCGGTGCTCAAGATGATCAGTATTGTTCGGTATTTCTAGATATTTTCTTGAAGTCTGTTTATGAAATATCGACGGCGGAGTAAACTACTAAGCATGATAGAATTGTGTACAAAGAAACGAATGGTTTTTGCAGTTATTGCACTAATATGGTGAGTTCGCTTGTGTTACATGTGTCCAATATCAAATCTAAATCTTTATGTTTGTAAACATGGTTAATAGAGTGATCTGCTCGATAACTTCATCGGCAACAATGCAGTTTACCGGGTGCAGCCCGAGCTCTACCATCCAGTCTGTTACCGCGCTAGAGAGCTACCGCTGTCTCGATATACCGTTACCGTGCCTCACGCTCTGGTGACTCTCGCTTCACGATCCAACACCCGTTTTCGGTCTTAGGGAAACTAACACGTCTTTACGATCCAACACCCGTTTTCGGTCTTAGGGAAACTTACACGTCTTTACGATCCAACACCCGTTTTCAGCCCTTAGGGTTAGCTTGCTTTGGGCAAGGGTTTGCCATAATTTCTTACCTTTTCAAGCGTTAATCCAGTTAATCTGATTGGTCGGTCATGTTGACATAAACAGTGATGGGTGTGATTTCAAGAAAAGATTGTGAAGTCACACGCATGCGCAATTCATTGTTTTCTGAATGTGGTGCTAATGAGCACTGATTACATGTGATAGCGCTTGCGGTCCAGTGGTAGAGCGTCGGCTAATTAACGCATTAATTAGCCAAGCTGGTGAGCCGGCGAAGCGCGTTCGAGCCCCTGCAGCGCTAAATGGATCTGAAAAAGTGCGCTCGGTAAAGTGCACTACTCCCACTTCATCAATGCATTTGATCAAATAATAGTTTATATATGTGCACCGACTACAAACTGAAAGAACTTATCAAGCTAAATATCCAATCTTCAAATTTATTCAATGATTCCCTATCACATCCCAAAATATGGTGACGTGAATGTGAAAATTATCGTTTGCTTCACCATTGCACACTTAAATAATGGCATCAATGCAGTTTACCGGGTGCAGCTTGAGCTAATTGACTCAGGCTACCACTCTTGCTTCACAGACTCCTCATTCCCCAGGTTTAGTTATGTTAGGGTTAGGGTAGGTTACCCCCCAACTCTATCCTTAGCCCTTGGATCTCCGATCATCCCCTTTCCAATCAAGAACCCCTTTACGATCATAAGGGATAGGTACCCCTTTCTGGTCAAACACCCCTTCACGATCCTTAGGGTTGGGCACCACTCATCAATCAAACACTCCTTTACGATCCTTAGCATTAGTAGTGAGGTAGGGTATGGGTTAGCTTCTTCTTTTAACAAATTAATCCATTATAATTTGAGGAAAAAAACACAATTTTTATCAAGTTTCAAGTTTTGAGAAAATGGCAAGTATATAAAGGTAAACAATTGGGCGCTGATGACTTGGGAAATGAACACTAATTATTTCTGATAGGTTCTGTGGGAAAGTGTTTGGTTATTAGAATCACTTAATAGCCAAGCTAAGCTTTAAGCTAGCAATGTGAGTGCTAAATGAAATCTGAAAAAAATCAGTGTGATAAAGTGCACGACTCCCAAAATAAGATGTTTATTTAGGGGTCCAGGGGATTCAAAGCCTTCAACTGGTAGATTCCAAAGAAGTACCAGCAATAGAAGATTGTGAAGCGTTCAACTGTGTATTGTAGATTTTAAGTGATTACGTAAAAATAATACAGAAGTTATTTTTCAGTGGTGTCAAATTACCCGTATGAAATAGCAGCATTCATTTATAAACATGTATGTAAATTGTCCCAGTGGATGCACTCTGTATTTGTTTTGTGTCTGTTTTCTAGTTAATACTTATAGGATGTAGGGTTTATTGTCTGCTACATCCCTTGATATTGTAGACCTGTTTGTCCTACTACACAACTAATTTTGTGCTTTACAGTCTGTCTATTGTAACACTCATCCTGGAAAGTAGATGGTCCTACCAACGAAAATTGAATGACGCACGATTCCAAGCAATGGGTTAGTAAAATTTACTTTGAGATAGTAGTGATAATAATAATAATATGGTGATGATGATGATGATGATGATGATGATGTGAGTTTATATTGCACCTTGTCCATGCCCTAAAACGTCCTCTTGTTGCTATTCATTTCATGGACTGTGACATAAACAACATAAATAAGAGATGAAAATCACTCATGAAAATACCAAGTATCTTATTGAATATAATGAATTAGATACTTGAAGATGCATAGTCAATCATTATCAGCTGATTATTACCAAGGGAGATTTAATCAAATGATGACATGGACAATTTGAATGTGTCTCATTGTTTTATCAGTTAATGAGTTACCGTATATGATAATCATGGAACTTAGAAAGTAATTTAAATCTTGACTGCCAGCCTAAAGTAAATGTGACCAGTTATCCATGACTAAGCATGCTAAGTGAGGAGGGACATTCCTTGAACTTACAAATAAACATCATATACTTTGACATGTTTATGAGTCTGAGATAATCTTTAGAGCAAAATTATGCAACATGGAAATAGTGCAAATTAGAGCCATTTTTATCTTTTATCATGTTTGTCATTCCATCTTGCTTTTATCTCACTGTTAATACTATAGTACTCCAAGAAGCAATAGCCATGTATTTTTCTAGCAAGGACTGGAAATATTCTTTTTGATTTAATATCATTCCCTATTTTGTTCACAGCAAATGCAAATGAGACATGTAAATCTGGGAAATACACAGCACTTGATGTATGCAAAAGTTGTACAAGAGATGAACTTGTAAGTATATTTCAAACTAAGGTATGGAAACTGAATAGACATACCAGATCTGCAGCTTTTTCATTGCTTTTTATCTTTTCTCCATCTTTAAAAATCATGGAGATGATATGTATGTTTGTTGGTTTTTTAATGCCTAACTCAGCAATACCCCAGATATCTGTTGGCTGCCTGATAATATTCTGCACCAAACAAAGTCATTGACACTACGATCGTCTTCCAAGGTCAAGAGTGTCTACTAGCCATATCAAATCCTCACTAGCGTTGTAGGGAAACGTTTCATGTTGTTTTCTATTGTTTACCTATCTTCAGTGGACATACACAGTCATGTGCTGGTCTAAGACGGATGAGAATTTGAAAAATGACACTCGTCGTGTTGATAATATTTCATCCCTGACACGCCTCATCCAAGGCAGCGAGCCTGACCACCTGATCCTGCTAGTCGCCTCTTACGACAAGCATAGGTTGCTGGTCTTCAGCAACCGATGCTTGTCGTAAGAGCCGACTAACAGGATCAGGTGGTTTGGCTCGCTGACTTGGTTGATGCATGTCATCGTATCCAAATTGAGTAGATTGAAGCTCATGGTGTCAATCACTGGATTGTCTGGTCCAAACCTGATTATTCACAGACCACTGTCATATAGCTGGAATATTGCTGAGTGTGGCATTAAACAACAAACATAACATCTATATCAAAGCCGTGTTTCCACCCTCACCATTTCAAGGCTACGTTTCTTGGCTTGATTGTGGTGTCAACCTGTGTAGAACCAGTTGTGTCCTTTGTGATTAAAACGCAATGTCCAGTCAGACAGTTGTTCCTTTTTTAAATGGTTTCACAAAGATGACTACCATAGCAGATGACCTATGGATCAGATATCAAAAAGATTTGAGATTTCATCCCAGACAGACAACCAAAATGACACATTACCACAGTGGAGATACTTCTCACTGCCACATTTTACTCTTATGATATTAGAGGTATACAGACTTCACAGTATCAAGTAACACTGCACATTGTGGTAACATGAAATGGTCAGCAGGGGTCGTCACTGCATCTCGGTCTCAGTGGTAAGCGTTCTGGCATTTGAGTTTGCACTCAAATAAATATATTAAAGTGCTTGGGTGAGTTGATTGAAAATTTTGCACCACTCTGAAAATATATGTCTTTGCTTAATTTTTGCAATACATTTCAGTTCAAATTTGAATTGCTGTGGCCATAGCAGCGACCACATTTTAGAACCCGAATGTTGATTTGGTAAAACAAACTCTGATTGGACTTTCAATATTTGCGATCGTCCTCTCATTTTAACACAGACAAGAAGGCTTGAAATGGCAAGGGTGGAAACTAGACTTTGATCTAGGCTAGTGGACACGCTTGCCTCAGGAAGATGAGCTAAACAGTTGACCACATATCCAGGTGAGCTACAGTTCCGTGACACTATTTCTACTTCTTTACAAATGATTTATTCTTTTCATTTTCTAGAGACGAGAAGTACACTACTGTCTAGAAAAAGGATACAAGTTGCTCATACAGTGTGAAAACACGAAAATAATGTACACAGGGTGAGTTCTCCAGTCGCCAGTTTATTCACACAACAGTTTGTTTTTTGTTAATGCAGCACTCAGCAGTATTCAAACTACATGATGATACGCCTGTAAATAACCGATTCCCAACCAGATATCTGGTGATTGATATTGTGACCACCCAATCCACTTAGTTGCCTCTTATGATTGATATAGTTTGCTGAAGAAAGGTCCTACCCAGAATCTCCACAGATTCGACTCTTGAAGATCCGGGTAGAATAGGTTTTCAGCAACCCATGCTTGCCGTAAAAGGCGACTATGCTTGTCGTAAAAGGCGACTAACGGGATCGGGTGGTCAGGTTGGCTGACTTGGTTGATGCATGTCATCGATCCCAATTGCATGGGTCGATGCTCTTGATGTCAATCACTGGATTGTCAGGTCCGGACTCGATTATTAACAGACCGCCGTCATATAGCTGGAATATTGCCGAGTGTGGCGTTAAACAACAACAATCCAAACCATACAAACAACAAATTCAGATCAGACAACAGATTCAGTGTGTTATAACTTTTAATACATGTACATAACACCAGGCTTAAATTGTGGTTGCAACATGTCACATGTTGACCCAAAGTCATTATAGTGTATGGCACGACCCCTGTGTGGATTCCAGGACAGAATTGGCCTCCATTAAACTGTCTTTGTTGTAATACATGACAAAAATTCATTGAGTGGTCAGACTCTGGCTTTGATGGTGGGTTGATATAGCGAGGGACAATGCTCAGAACATTAACCAGTGCTTTGCTTGGTCCAGACTTGAGTTTTCATTAATACAGGCATTTGTCTAGGCATTCCAAACTAAGTCTTCTTGGCTTTTTTAAAAAGTTTTGTATTCTTATTTTAAATAAGAGGTTTAAACATTGTATTCAACAGGTTCAGTGCAATAGTATAAAACTAAGCATTAAAGCCTCTCCTCTTGTTTGTTTCTGTTATCAGTGAAATACAAGTCACCCCTTGAAGCCAAAACATTTGTAATAACTATTATAACATGAATTTGGAAATGATTAATTCCCATTTGGGAATGTTTACTGACACTTGCTATAGACTTGGGGTAGAAAATTGGTCTAGATATATCATGACCACTTTGGTCGGAGAGTGGAAGGTCGCTGGTTCGATCCCTGGCTGCATCATACCAAAAGACGTTAAAAGATTGTACTTGTTGTTACCCTGCTTGGTGCTTGGCATTGAGGGGATTAAACAACGACTGGCTGGCTTGGAGTCAGTATACTGTCTGAGTGGTGTATACATGTTAAACTGTGGCAGGGTTTCTCAGTGGGATAGAACTGTAAAACCAACATTTGTCCAGTCTGTTACAAGTACACACACGCACACACATACGCACACGCACACACACACACACACACACACACACACACACACACACACACACACACACACACAGGTGCATGCACGTCACTATATGAGTGCAATTATCTTGAACCACCATTAAACCCCATTTCACCTCACCTCACTTACATAAATGTCTGTAATATATATAGGACCGTGTGATAAAGCTTGATTATTGCTGTGAAACAAAATGACTCTACCCCGAATAATATTACTTTCTCTCTTCAGATGTGGTATAACACCAGATGCAGAACAAAGGCAGTTTTGGATATTTGAGGGAGTGTGCCTGGTTATTGGGATTGTGTCCTACCTCATTGTGCATCAGAGACGAAGCATGCTGGACCAGATCATGATGGACAAAATAAATAAACAAATTGCAGCAGGTATATAGGAACCTAGCTTGTGAGGGGAGGTTTTGTAAATATTTATTGGTTTTGTTATAAAAGTTGTAAATGTGTTTGAGTTTTATAAGACAACAGACCGCCACAGTGGTCCAGTGGAAGTGTGTGCACCTGGAGTGCGGAAGGTCTCAATCACTTTGACCTCATTCAACTTGATTCAACACATTGAGTAAGTGTGATTTGGTTCGATCCCCAGCCGTGTCATACCAAAAGACGTTAAAAGATGGTACTTGTTGTAACCCTGTATGGTGCTCGTCATTAAGGAGCTAAAACAAGGACTGGTCGGCTCGGGGTCAGTATACTGTGTCTAAGTGGGGTAGTCATGTTAAACTTCGGCATGGTATGTCAGTGAGCTAGCATTATATATCGACATAAGTCATGACTAGAGCACACATGCACACACACACATAAAAATATTTGATTGTTTTATCTTTGTATATCATTATCCCACACGTCAAAGGAAAGTAAAAAATCTAGTCCTTTGGAATATTCCACGTATATGGCTACCTTTAACTAATCAACCCAGGACAAGAGAATCCAGTGACTGATATTATGAGCAATGACCCATGCTGTTGGAGTATGTTGATACACAGTGAACAAAGTCACTGAGCCAGACCACCCGATCCATTATGGTCGCCTCTTATGAAGCGCACTGGTGGATGGGGACCTCTTCTAAACCAGAATCCCCTCAGGAAGACAGACGAAAGACCATATGAACTTTATTGGTGTTGGTGCATAGATGTACATAGATACATGTATGTATGTCTTTGATTGGTGTGGGGGCCTGGATGGCCCAGTCGTTGGCCTCTGCACAATTTGCTGTGCAGAGTTGCGTCTCCTTGGTATGCCAGAAACATGTAATTGTTGGCTCGAATCCTGGTTAGCCCTGATTTTGTTTCTAGGTCCGTTAGCACCATACAATGCTCATGGGATTCCCAAAAGTGGTACCTGCATCACGGGGCATTCCTCCCGCTCTAAGTTGACATGCCATGATATCACTGGAAAACTGTAAAAAGTGCTGATAGACCAAACTCACTCACTTTGATTGGTGTGAAATTTTTGCGGAAGGGGCATTGGGGTGGCCTGGTGGATGAAGGGTTGTCTTGTCAGAATGAAGCACGCGGTTCTATTTTCAAGATGGATACAATTGTTGAAATCATTTTTGGTGCTCCCACCTGAGATATGTCTGGAATACGGATAAATGTGGGTATAAAACCAAATCACACTTACCCAATCTGTTGAATCAAGTTGAATGAGGTCAAAGTGATTGAGTGAGTCTGTCGTTACACTGTCTGAAGATAATCCATTTGACTGTGTCTTGTACAACTTGTCATGTGTTTATCTGTAGCCGGATCCCCCTTATGAGTGTATGTAGCTAGATTATCCCTGGTTTCTAGAGTGTGAGTGAATGCTGTTGGCACAACTGTCAGCAATATTCAAGCCACCACGTCGTAGTCGAGAACTAGTGACTGAAAACACCGTAACCGAGTTACGACATGGGGCGTGATGACATCATCAACCACAGAACCACAGAGCCTGACCACCTCATCCTATTTAGTGGCCTTTTTATGACCACAAATGCTCCGCAGTGACTCCAATTCAGGTTAGACTGCAGTGTACCAGATACCTTCTGCCAATTTGGGATGGGGAGTGCGCCATTGGTAAAGGTTCAACCTCCATTTTCAACCGTCTCGCTAAATTAACAGTGGGCTTGAGGACTTGCCCCAAACACAAGTCCTTGTTTTAAAATACAAGTAAATTCCATTTGCATTAACCAAAGTATGAAAAATACTATGTTGAAAAGTGTCCCCGGTGCGTGCTACTGATGAGGCTGCCGCGCGCCATTAAGGATTGTTTTGTTGGTATATTATTTGAGCTATTGGAATGATTGTGCACATGAGCTATTTGTTGACAGACAAAAACCCCGTCATACAAAACAACCTCAGCCAATGTTAACCTAAGTTTAAAATAAAGGTTACCTTAGTCCGAAGTTTTGCCCGTTTCGCAAAGCAGCCGTAGCTCGATTTATTTGGGTCAGCTCTAACGTTGCAAGGCTATATGTCATAGCGTGCTGAAACCATTACTCTGGATAAACATAAGTTAGAGCCAGTGCCGTAGCCAGCCGGGGGGGAGGGCAGGGTGGGCAGTTGCCCCCCTGGAATTTTTATAGAAAACATTTTTCCTTGTGAAAGTTAACTTGAATAAGAAATGAATAATCTTATTTGCCCCCCCTGTCAAAAAAAGTTAACTACGGCCTTGCGAGCAGTTCCCCCTCGACTACCAATAAATGAATCCAGTTGCGGAAAGAATCTAAAAAAAACCTCGGCAGTTATCTGAATAATCATCACTGTCACTAAATATACATTCAGAATGTACTACAGCTATCGATTCATTGTTATCTTACTTATATTTCCTTATACCCTTCATTTATACGTTCATTGTTAATTCTAATCAGATATTAGCAGTGCATTCACTGACGCAAACATTTTTATGCTACAGCGTTTTCATCGGAACAAAAATGTTCAGCACCAAAGCAAGGTATGTCGCTTCACATGAACATCTAAAAATAAAATGTAGTTTAATGCTAAAGTTTCGCTCAAAACGTTTTTTTCATGCAACGTGGGCTATTAATGGGCTAGTTTTATCAATACACGTGCCTCTGAAATTATGCTGAGATGAAAAATGAGCGTACTCAGGTATTTCACTGAACACGTTTCTCTGCCCCGTTCTTTAGGGACATGGTAGACTAAACAACTGACATACTCATGCGTTAGAAGGTATACATTTTCTGATATTATGCGAAATGACTTATGACGAGGTGAAAAGATTCGTTTCCTAAAGATGGGGTGAAAGAAAGCAGTTTCTTGATGATGAGGTGAAAGAGAGACATCCTTTCGGGGTTGTCAAATATAGCTGTTGTCTGAAGATGAGATACAAGCTACGTTGCATGAAGATGAGGTACAAGAACGTCAACTCTTGAAGGTGGGGTGAGATTTGTTTCTTGAAGAAGAGGTGAAATAGCCGTTTCCTGAACATGAGATTGTGAAAGTGAACCGTTTACTGAAGATGTGATTGTGAAAAAGAGAGCTGTTTCCTTAAGATGACGTGAAAGAAAATCATCTCTTAAAAATGAGGTTGTCAAAGATAGCTGTTACCAGAAGATGAGGTAAAAGAGTCGTTGTCTGAAGTTCAGGTGAAAGAACGTCATCTCTTGAAGGTGAGGTTGTGAAAGAGAACCGTTGCCCGAAGATGAGGTGAAAGATAGGTTGTGACCTGAACTAAGGAAATAAATGAGAACCGTTTCCTGAAGACGAGGTTGTGAAAGTGAGCAGTTTCTGGAAGATGAGGTTGTGAAAGAGAGCTGTTACCTGAAGATGAGGTAAAAGATAATCATCTGTGACGATGAGGTTGTGACCTGAACTAAGGAAGTAAATGAGAACCGTTTCCTGGAGATGAGGTTGTAAAAGAGAGCAGTTTCTGGAAGATGATGTTGTGAAAGAGAGCATGCAGTTTCCCGAAGATGAGGTTGTAAACTATATAAAAGTTTCCTTACGTTGAGGTTGAAAATGTCTCCTGAAGAGACGTAATTCAAAATCAATATTTGGTTTTTATTGGTTACAACAAAAATAGTAAATGCGCTGTTGTGTCACTGACTGTTCTGGTCCATCGGTCACTTCATTTGTCTCATTTGTGTACAGACCGCCGTCGCATGACAAGAGTACTGCTGTACAGCGTCAGGCAATAAAAAACTTACTACTTTATGCAAATTGTGTGAATGGCGGGTGCTACCGGTAGGGCAGGACATGATTACACATTTCGCGAACACCTGGTGTCATTGATTTGCAGTGGTCCATTCATATAATTTTCACATATATTTTGCCCTTTACACCAAATGGACGTCGCATGACAGGAGTTCTGCAGTGCAGCGTCAGGCAATAAAATACATGGACTTACTATTTAATGCAAATTGTGTACATGGCGGGTACTACCGGTAGGGCGGGACATGATTAGCCTTTTAGCGAACACCTGGTGTCATCACTGATTTTCAGAAGTCCATTCATATTATTTTCACAGCTATTTTGGAATGTAACCAAATGGAAGCTATTTCGGCGGATAATCAAGACTGACTATTCTCCTGTGTTCACGTGTTATATATATATCGCGCCATATATATAAAATTGCGAACCGAAGATGTGGTTGTGAAAGCGAGCGGTTTCCTTAAGATGAAGTTGTGGAAGGGAGCTAAGATGAGGTTGTAAAAAAGGGTCGTGTACCACATATGAAGATGCGAGAGAGTTATCTACAGAAGAGGTGGTGGTGGAACATTATTTCTTTCTCCAAATATCTTACACATAAAGAAATCTGATTTGTGCATTAACTATTTCCTTTGTATAACGATCTGCATGGGGCGCGGGTGCTTTTAATGAGCCATACTTAATTGTATTAAGACGGTAAGTGTAATGTTACATTTACTGAGATCGATGACCGTGATATTTACAACCTCGTTGCATTAACCACACACAGGACGTACACTTAGCCTATCTAAACACATTAACCATTCCAACCTGGCGCCATGCAGTGTAATTATGTTGGTTGTACAATCGAACAGTATCCAAAACCAAGTGGACCTTTCACTTCCCCCACTACATTTTAAAAGATAACTTATAACATAAGTTTATTTTCCCGTCATTTATGTTCAGAAATATTTACCCAGCATCATATAAGATATCAAATTTAATTAATAATTTTTAGAAACTAAACATTATGTCTCGTACGAGGAACAAACATCTCCACACAAATGGAATCCATTATCGGTTCCCGTTTTAACTATGGGCCTCTCATCCGATTAATCCTGTGTTAATCTCATCAATATTATTTGCTGTCAAGACTATGAAGTTCTTTGTAAAACCACAAAAAGATAATCAAATATAGAAAAAAGTTAAAATTTAATACTGCTGCCGTTCGCGTCATTGTTCACGACAGATATTCTGAAATAGAATCAATAAATGCATGTAGCAATACCAGGACTGCGCGATTTCGTGGCGTTAAAGCCATCTCAGTTTGTTTTACCACACGTGCCAGTTGAAGCAGCAACGTTGATGTGAGCAGTGTTGTGATTTGGTGTTTAACATCATATTATTCAGAAGTACTGACGGTTCCGTTGTGATATTGCGGGATTGGTTTCTTATAGTACAATCTTCGACTGACCGTTTAACACAGAGGCGGTTTATGTATACATCGGACTGATATTACTGGTAAGTAAGATTCTTGCTTTCTTTCAAGTGAAAAATGTTTGTTTCAAAAATGTTTTTGGTTTAACGCCGCACTTAGCACTATTCCAGGTAAATGACGGTGGCCACAAATAATCGCCAGACAAACGTGTGAATAATATCATGAGCAGCCTCCCATCACCTTGGTGACACGCAAACAAGTCACCGAGCCTGACCACCCGATTCATGTAATCGCATCTCATGCCAAACATACTAGGTTGCTGGGGAAATCTTCTAATCCGGAATCCCTACTGGGTACAAGTACAGCTGGTACAATATCATTCGTGACCAACTCGTGTTATTCCGGGACAAGCCGAATAGCGACTCGTGCCCCTCTCGTGGCCATTTTTGCGACCGGGTTCCGTCTTAGCGCAACCGGGCATACCTAAATTGTGTAATGGTTCACATATATTTCCCAAGACTAACATCTAGTCTCTGAAATGAACATATCGTACATAAAAAAACAGTTGTTCAGTTATCTTAATAAAAATATAATAAAAAGGAGCCCAGTGACTCTCTTCCTGATACTGCAGTGATCTAGACTTGCCAAACATTATAGACTTGCATGGGCTGTATTTGATATATATTTGTATCAGGGTCTGTAAGACAGACTAATATTTCCCCATATATTATATATACTTCAGATGCAATTTAAAGCACATCGGGATATGCGGAATAATACAGTATGACTGAACACATTTAACTGTGTCTTGGGTATATATTTAGATGCAAGACATATGTAAAATAAAAAAAATATTTCTGAGGGATTCTTTGACGAAGAACTTGAAATCATACGCGCATTCTGATTGGTTTGTCGTATTTTCGCACATGACATTCATCGATAGGGGGACGAGTCTTCTTGCAGGTTACGGAAAGGGGCGAGTGGTGACGAATGGGTACAATATATCCATGTACTGCCTTCTGGTTTTCTGTATTGTACATTGAATTTTTTTACACCAAACACATCTCATCATGTTTATGGCCATTGACATACTGACACATGTACCGTCTTCGTGGTCTATCGTCGTAGAGCGTTAGAAGGTACTTGTTGTTACCCTGTCTGGCGCCAGGCATCAAGGGGCTGAAACAAGGACTGGTCGACTCGGGGTCAGTATACTGTGTCTGAGTGGGGTATTCATGTTAAACTGCGGCATGGTATCACAAACACACAACCCGCACGCACACGCATAGACACACATATCGCTATATAAGGGCAATAATCTTGGACGCGACGTTAAACATAATTTCACCTCACCTTAGTGTGTAAATGTTGTTTTCTGCCGCAGTCACCAAAACACAAGCTATAAACCGGCCGCATTAAGGAATGAAACATGGGCAGGTAACTATAACCTTCTTTTCACAAAACGACAGCACAGACTGCCCATGACGCCGAGTGAGTGAGTGAGTGAGTGAGTGAGTGAGTGAGTGAGTTGGGTTTAACGCTGCTGTGAACAGTATAATTCACGGCGTGTCAGCTGAATGTTGGAGGAAAGTTTGTGACTCAAACGGTTTTCACATGAGTGAGTGAGTGAGTGAGTTGGGTTTAACGCCGCTTTTAACAGTATTCCAGTTATATCGCGGCGGTTCAGCTTAATGTGGGAGGAAAGCCCGAAGTGATGCAGGTCTCAGACGTTTACCACTTCGGTGAAACCCACGAGCACGGGTATGGTGCTGACAAACCTAAAAACATAATCGGGGCAAACCGGGATTCGAACCCACAATGACAGGTTTCTGGCGTGCCCAAGGGACGCAACTCTGCACAGCAAATCGCGGCGCCTTAGACGGCTGGGCCACCCGTGTCCCCCGGTTTCCACATGGGCACGGGTATGGTGAAGACATACATCGAAACATAATCGGGTCGAACCGGAAATCCGCCCTACTTTGTAGGTTTCTGGGATGCCCCATGCGGGGCCTAAGACGTTTGGGCCACCCGTGGCGCCGTGTGTGTTGAGAGGGGAGGGAAGTAAATGAGGCTGTTGGACGTGTCAAGAGCTGTTCAGGCATCACTCTATACTTATCATAAATGTCCCTTCCTCCAGAATACGAAGATTGGGTCAGTGTTGCTGAATCATGCAAATGGGTTTGTCGTAAAAAAAACAAAAAACGTTTCGTCGGTCATTTTAGTCCAACACTTATCAGTCAGATACTGACTTAATTTCATGTGGCATTTCATTTCAATATCCAAACCTAGATTGGAAATAGACTCAGAATCGGTGTTAAGCAAACCCCTTTAAGTGCTCACATCACGCGTAGACGGACCAGTAGTTGACATCACGAATAACTACCAACGTCGCCGTGGATCTGTGACACACAGTCACACAGACAGACAGACAATTAAAGTCTAACTGGTACAAATGATGAAGAGAAGATAGTGTTCAACTCTTTATTGGCCGAGTCCTTCGTAACATTAAATAGCTTCTTAAAATGAAATCAATATACTCCTTAGTGATAATAAAGCAAATAAATCAATTACAGTTCTTGAAACGTATTCAAATATTCATAAAGTTCACCCAAAAATTACCACAATAAAGTTAACATTACATTTGAAACAAGGATTTCTCGCTAAATTTAACTCGCTCGAAAATTCACATTTACGGTAAATAAAACATGAGAAATACTTTCAACATATATTTTGAGCACTCAAAGATGATCGAAAATTGAACAACACGCTCTTTGAAAAATGCAAAATGAATTATCGATAAAGTTGACATATTTCTTATAACATGATAATATATTAAACAAAAAACAGTAATTTATACCTGAAGATTAATGCTCAGCCTTTATCTCTCTGCAATACACAGACATTCTCACACATTTGACCATCGCGTGTCACTCACGCTCATCGCTGGAGCGCGCACAAAACAACAGGGAGTAATCATTATTTTAGAAACACAATACATAGAACAAAACGGCTTATCTTTGATCAAAACGGAAATATTTCTTTCTTGGCATAAATGAAATTAAACATTAGTTCTTTCACTTTCAAATGTCATTTCAACCACCGACCTTGGCATTACATAGACTTGACATATACATTAGACATGATTTAAATAATGCGCAAGCTATTCCAAAGAAATTATGAGAGACTGTATACGAGGGTTTAGAGCCAGAATCACTTATCTTCTTCCCCCAATATTTTTGAGAAATCGGCACTTTCATGTTTGAGAGACGCTTAAAAATACACACATTCAGTTATTCATGAACTGTTTTGTTTGTGTTATTGCAATATTTTAACTGAATATTTTAACTTGAAATAATATACGCCAACATAGATTTAGACAGGGAAACACTTATAGTGAACGCAACGTATGTGTTCTGGCATGATTCTCTGGCGCATGTGTGGAGTAGATGTGCCGACTAGATAGCATTTGTTAGAAGCATTGTGGTAAAACATGAACTACCCAGTTCAGAATGTCGTTAGCTGCCAGCACCGTGGCCACTGTGGTCTGTGTTTTGGGGCAATTTAGAGCAAAGAGCTAATCTGTCAGATAGCTGATAACACTGCCCCAATAAGCTGGCCTCTCTCCCTGTCGGATGATGGTATCTCAGCTGAGCTGGCATCTGCCGGCTGATTATACCGAGGACTTGTGGTTGAAACCGCGTACACAGGGAACACGAACCTTTGTTAGACGATACAACTAATCTTCTCAATACAGCAATGAATTTCAGAAATAATATATGATTTCTTTTCATCTGGATTCTTGTTGAACATTTCTCAATACACTGGCATTTCTTTTCCAAAACAAATGAATATTTGAATATGCATGACATGAAATAAGATAATAAATTTCCAATATAATTAATTATTATAAAATTATGCATGTAACACTATTATTGATAGTCGTTAGGAGATGCGTATCTAGAAATCGCAAATATGGATACATAATCAATAGATTATTATAATCCTTCAAAATGTAATAATATTTCAGATATCTATTATAAATAACAATTAAAATATCATTTTTAAAGATTAAAATAGCTTTACCCTTTAGTAACAGTTTTATATACGTGAGTAATGATTGAGTGAGTGGGTGAATTTGATTTGTACACGCTTTTATCAGTATACCAGCAACATCACGGCGGGGCACACCAGAAATGGGCTTCACACATTGTACCCCTGTGGGGAAACGAAACCGGGTCTTCGTCGCAACGGGCAAACGCTTTACCTACAAGGCTACCCCACGTCTCCCAAAATAATAAAAAAAGTATTGAGAATGAATTTGGAAAATTCAGTTGAATGACTAATCATTTTAGATTAGTCATACAACAGTAAAAGTATATGAAGGGTTAGCTGCAGACAATACTTGCACGTATATTGCACTCATGCTATTACACTGCTGGTGAAAATATCAATAAATATACTAGAAATATACTTTTTCGGCCTTTCTTTGAATACTCACATTACTATATATGCAAGCAAATGAACGCCTTGCGTGCTATGGGGCGTTTTAATATGATACTTCTGAAGAAGGGAGGATTTTAATTAATTCTGTCGTTCTCATTTATTACTGTAACTGACCAAATGATTAATCAAATCAACAGTAAAAGAGGCGCTGACTGGATCCCAACTTAAAACACATAATCGTAGGTTTTACAATAAACTGTATATTTATAATACTTATCCTTTCACACACTACGCATTTATTCCTTCTTCTTTCGATCCTTATGTGGAAACGTGCTTGAATGAAGTTCCCAGCTTCTAAAACACAGTTCACCCGAACACATCCCAGCATCACCATGGTCACCACCCAAACAATAGGGTCTTGCACTGAAGTCCCGTGCGCTGTGACCTACCACAAGCTTACATACTTACCTCTGCCAAATCATTCTCTTTCATAGAACTAACAGAAAAGGGGAGCTGTGAAGCGGGGATGGTCGGGATGGCATATAGCCTTTGAGATAAGATAGTTATCATAAATATACAATTCATTGTAAAATTTACAAATTTGTAAACTTATCTATCTCACACTGTGTATTTTATCCCATGGTTTGATGGTGGTGCGCAGATACCCTTGCCTGTGGCCTAGGCTAGACTACAACCGTGGAACATACAGAGGAAACTGAAACAGCCAAATAAAGACATATAACACTGTCCGCACAGTAACTCGTTAGCGGGAAATTACATCACAACAGGTGATATGATCCTTATACGTTAGTCGGACATGACAGTAGAATTCGGGTAGATGTAGATGTGTTACGTGTTTTGACGTATGACATCGTTACATGAACGACCGCGTAGCTGTAAAAAATAATCGATACAGCGTACGGCTTATAAACGACCCGGAAGGGGTCTCCAAACAAGACAAGACACAACACTATCTCCCACAGACAGTAGAGTTCCCCTGCTCAATCTCATTAAAATCAGATCTTAGTTATCGCTACCGCTAAACAAAGATCTGAGGACATCCAATTAGGGGTCACGTCAGAACGACCTCTCATCCGACCAATCAGAGCGTCGCTTACCAGATCATGAAAGTGACAGTCGGAATGTGATTTCTAATCATGCATACTTGAAAACTTTAACATGGGGTATTCCGAACGATAGTTACGGGTTTAACGACTGAATCCTTACTTTGTAGACCATCTATTAGTCACTCTAGAATGTTTTTTTGTTCAGGTTTCAAATTTTTTATCGAGAACTTGTCAAAATATGTTACGAAGCGTCGTCGCCAATTTGAAATCAATTCCGTTAAGCACGAGAAGCTCACTGATTGGCTAATGTCGACTTCTTGTCAGCCATTCCATTGGTCAGTCAAAGTTCGAGCAAGGTCGCTCTGACATGACCCGTAATGGAATGTCCTCAGATCTTTGTTTTGCGGTAGCGAGAAATAAGATCTGATTTTAATGAGATTGTCTCCTGCTCGGTATCTCTTTTAACCCATCGTCGAAGTTATCAATCACGCCCGAGGGATTGAAACATGCTAAAACGAGAAGAGGAAGGATAGACAAAGTCCGCAAAAGGGACCTTCAAACAAATACCTGTCAACACATGCATCAAACACAGGTGAGCGGAATAACGGGTCGTGACACCATTAAAAACGACCGCGCCTCGCAGCGACGTCCTTGATGAATCCACACTCCAGCTGGGTACTCAATCTGGGAGTTCGAAAATTAAATAAATAATAATAAACAAAGAAATTAAAATACCAAGATTTGTATTCTGTATATACACAAGGCGAAGGGCAACGAACAGTATCGGTGATACACCTCCATGAGAGAGCTGCTGTGCCAGGACCAAGGGACCAAATTGATGTTGGCCCTCAACGTCTGTAACGGAGATGTTACGAAGATAGTGGGAAGCGAAGACTGTGTCCGACTTCTAGAAACTGCCTTCCAAAATGGGGGGCGTGAGAGCAGTTGCTATGTAGAGCCATAGTAGAGGCGACTGCTCGGGTCTTCACGATTGGCGGAGGGCAATTCAAGAAAAGTGTGAGCCTGGAGGATGATCGACCAGAGCCAGAAGGAGATCGTGGTACGGGAAACTTTGGTTAAAGCTGCAGTTAAGGGGAGGATGAAGAGTCTCTTCCGAGAGCGCCCAAGTGGTCTTGCAGCTGTCAAGTAGATTCTGAGCGCTCCAACCAGACATAAGGACAAAT
Organism: Haliotis rufescens; assembly: GCF_023055435.1. Taxonomy (NCBI): domain Eukaryota; kingdom Metazoa; phylum Mollusca; class Gastropoda; order Lepetellida; family Haliotidae; genus Haliotis; species Haliotis rufescens. The sequence goes on along the minus strand of NW_025963779.1, from coordinate 60,818,348 downwards.
CTTCAATACCAGCGAAGGACCAGAAAATCCTTCCTGTTCTCTGACCTTTCGTGCTGTTGACATCCAGAGCATGGATCTCTCTGACATGATTATCGGCCAAAGTGAAATGACGAATGTGTGTGTGTGTGTGTGTGTGTGTGTGTGTGTGTGTGTGTGTGTGTGTGTGTGTGTGTGTGTGTGTTGGACATGGGATGACATTTCCAGTAGTATCGAATGAGAGACTGGAGTTCAGCAACGGTAGAAACTTTCGAATCCGTGATAGTAGGTCGAGTACGACAAAAGGCCTCAAACACCTTTCATTTATGGTCGTAGAGGGTCTTAGTAGAGGAACGGTGATCCTCTGTAATTGTCTTGGCTACCCGCTTTGCATTATCCTTTGGCGACGAGGGACATCAGTTGATGCGTCAGACGCAAAGATGGAGCACATCGAGCGACGGGTGTAGCGGCTGTTGTCCGACTGGATCATAATGTATGATAAATGGAAAAAGGTCTGACAAATGGGAGATCGCCATGATGACTGCCTTTAACTCGAGATTGTTGATGTGAAGTCACTCTCTTTGGCGTACCAGCGCCTGCTATCTGACGATCGTAGAAGTGGGCTCCCCAGACAACAGTCGATGCGTTGACGAAGAGGTGAAGGGTCGGGGCGTATGACCTCAATGACAATCTAACGCAAACATTTGATGTTACTAGCCACTATGGAGGTGCGACACAGATGAAGTGGCAGGGATATCATGTATGGAAATCGTCGCTCTGGACGATAAGCTGGATCAGCTGAAGACGAAGTTGACCCCTCGAAGTGAGTGCTTGTGTCAACGTCAAAGCCAAGGATCTGTTGCCATTGTCATAACAGGGGTGGTGGTTTGAGTGCCAAGCATCATGAGATGTTGAACCAATGACCATCGATCCGGAGGAACGAACATCTTGCCCACGTGGGTGTCGAAGAGGGCAATGATAAACTGAAGTCGTTGAGTGGGAGTCGTCTCGGACTTGCCGATGTTGCCAAGCAAACCGAGTTGATGGAGAACACGTTATGTGAAATCAAGATGTTAAAGACGTATGTCTGGATCTTTGTTTGCCTGAATGCAATCGTCGATGTATGATAAGAATACTGTTCCTCAGATGTGTAGGAACTTCACGATAGGCTTGGTGATTAGGGTAAATAGGCACTGCGCGGAAGAAATTCCAAATGGGAACTTCTTTCATTTGTAGTGGCAGCCTTAGACAATGAACCAGAGGAAATGGCGGTACTCTGATGGATGGGAATGTGCTGGTACACGTCCTGCAGGTCGAGACTGAACATAAAATCGGTGGGACAAATGATCATATGAGGAAGTTTGATTGACGTCATCCGGAAATGTAGCGGTTCCTCTATGTACATTGCGCTGAATGTTTCATGTTGAAAATATGCTGAAGTTGAGGCTGCCTTCCTTCAGGACCAGAATAAACGAATCCCTGGGTTTGTAATCCGGATAAGATGAATCATAAGAGTACCCACACCAAGGAGGGTACGACTCCATATGCGAAGGGAAGCGTTCCCATTCACAATCCTTTGGTTGATGATGGTAATCATGAGAGTGAGGCTGATCCCGTTGGTGATAATGGTACAGATGGATGAGGAGCAGCCCAAAGTCAATGAATGTTCCAATGAAGCAGTATAGTATTTGTCTTATGAAGCGTTAGGCAAAGTATCTGAAGTGTCCCTGCATGGACGATGATGTGTGTTTAAGCGACCCTCAGATCGCGAGTGACGAGCCTCAGGGGAGCGTCAGTCTTTGGAAGTGAGTTGTTCCGTGGATTCTGTTGGAGTGTCGATCCTGAGTGGAGTATTGATCCTAGAGGAGCGTCGATCCTGAGAGCGCGGAACTCCCGATTGCCTATCCATGTCCTTAGAACACTGATCATTGGAGGAGCCTGATCTTTAGAAGAGTGTTGATCTTTGGCTGAGCACCAATCCTTCGAAAGCCGAACGTCTGATTTCCGATCCTTGGGAGTGCCATTCTTTGAACGTGAATCCCGCGATCGCTGATCCTGAAAACGTCCAGATGAGCCTGAGCGTCGATCCTGTGTAGGAAAATCTCCTTGGTCACGATCCTTAGAGCAACAAACTGGTGATCGAGTCGTAGATTATGAGCGGGAGTGAGCTTCACCTTTTTTGAGTTAATTTTCCCAGATTTGGCACAAACACATTATTAATACATAAAATTGTATGGTAATTAAATGTTAAATATTAATCTACAGGTGTATATAAAGTGTTTTAAAATCATTTATATAAACAAATATCATCGTCTTCTTAACATATTAAAACAAGTTTGGGCGCAATGTAAGTTTAATTCAGGTTGAGCACTAGTTATTTATCTGCTTCTGGTAAAACATAGACATTTGGATAAGAATATTCTGCTTCATTAAGGAGGATTCTTCTACGGTCATCATAAATTGGAGAGTTCCGAATAGCATACGACTTGTCTTCAACACAATTGTTATCACACATTGGACACAGTCTATCATCAACAGGTATATTTTCATATCGTCCAGTTTTGAGTCTGATTGGATCTACATCTAGAGAAGGCAGCTGTGTAATGATTCGGTATGTTTCCACTTACGTAATTTTCTGTAACATATTCATTTTTAGAAGTCTTTAGAGTCTGGAGTTTTCCTGTGTTGTTACTAACTCTCAGGTTCCATGAAGCTGCGCATATAGTTATATCCACAGTCCTAAAGAAATTCCGCAATTCGAAATTCAAGTTTTTTGCATCGGGCGGAATTATTTTCATCTTCCCATAAGAAAATCTTTCTGGTGATCCGATGTCTGCCTACTGTCACCAGTCCCAGCCACTGTCTGACTGAGGCACATTTCTGAAAGATACTCACTTGTACCCGTCCCATATCACCTAGCACTGCGTCTGTCGGCGTATATCTACCGAAAATATTTGCATGCACGATTCTGAATGGCATTGATGCATGAATATTTCCTTGAGGCCCCATGCAGCTGCACCATATGTAATTACTGGTAACACAAGGCTGTCATTTAACCTTCTAAAACATTAACATCCATATCCCCGAGGAGTTTACTTTGGGCTATTGCAAGACCTAGTGCTCTGCTTGCAGACTGGGTTGCATACCTTGTCGTTGCAGCAAAGTCAAGGAATCTGCTTACACACAGTCCGAGGAAACGGTACATGGAGACAGTTTCTAGATGTGAATCTCCACATTTGAAGACAAATGGGATCTTTGTCTTGCAGGATTACGTAAATGTACGAGTTTTGACTTTTCACTGTTAACACTGATTTTGTTCACAGAGCACCACATGTTAAGACACTCAAGCATAAAATGTAGGCCCGGTTCATTCTTTGCCATAAGAACGATATCATCAGCACATACCAGGATAAACACACATTTTCCCTAACCCTAGGTCTTTAAGAGTAGCTGCCAGGTCATTCATTTACACATTGAAGAGCAGTGGGGTAGCAAACACCCCTCTTTCACACCTCTTCTTACTCTGAGCCAGCTTGTTTTCAGTCCGTTCACTCGAACAAAACTATAGACATTTCTATGAAAGGCATATATTGTATGTAACATTCTACCTTGTGGAACTAGGTTTTCTAAATTTTGTCCTTATATGTTCCTGTCAATGGAGTCATATGCTTCATAGAAATCTAAAAAAGCACAAAAGATAGAAAGTTTCTTTTTCTTTCTCATGTCAAGAACGTGAGGGTTAATAGATGGTCGATTCTGGTCTCAGGAAGCTGGCCTGTTCGTCAGTTATTAATGCATTTCCTCCCCCTGTGTTATTATTGCAATAATAACACAACTGTAAGCTTTAAACTTGTATTACGGCTGAAGCAGAGGCTGTGGTTGACGTTCTATATGTACGGTCTTCAATCCAGTCTTGTCCCGTTCCATTGAGAACACACAGCTACTGCCCTTTCTATTTTATGAATATTTGTATATACTCATCCATGTGTTGTTCCGAGTTACATAAAACACCCCAAATGTTCGAACTTAATGTTGTAATAGCAAAACGAAGCATGCCTGTAATAATCTGGTTTGCCTGTCAAAGCCTACCTGTCTCTTTACCTTTTTCTTAACACATAACGCGACAATACCTTTTTCTATATCCAAAAGAAATCTATGCAGTCAATAGTACGATTCCGAATCAATCATGAGCATGTGTTTATAAGTCACTATCAAATAGTGATGAAACCAGGTGTTCGCGAAAAGGTGGGCGTATCCTGCCCCACCCATGGCACCCGTCACAAACACATGCAAAGGCAAGTCAACTGTTCCCCTGAAAAAAACACATGTTGATAGTTGATGCATGGTTCCGACAGGTTTCTCCTTCAGTTAACATACTGGCCTTATACGTGGCATTATTTGATAGGTCATTCATACCAAGGTCTTTGATCAAACAGTTAATGTTGTGATGCTGTATATGTTTATGTATACTGTATATGCTCTTGTACCACCAAACGTGGTTTTTGAGAATAAATGAACTTGAACTTGCTAACATAAAATGGTTATGTTGTTTGAGGCTTTTTTCAGGGGGATCAACAACAAACTTTTCCTGTAGGTCAGCCAGACTTCAGATGACAGATGGCTGGGACAGAATGCGTTTGTTTGGTCATGACTAATGGTACCAACGGTTTGAAAACACACTAACAATTGCTCAACGTGACTGAAGTGCTTGAAACATACAGACACAAAACAAAAGCTTTACCCATGTCCATTATCTTGTTGACAACTGTTATAAAATACATATAAAGGTACCAGACAACAATGCCATCAGCCATGATACAACACCTTATCTTTATATGCGTATATTTACATTCGCTTTTTACATTCGCTGTATACCGAGAGGTAATTTAGTCACCATCACGCTCTGTATGACTATACACATCATTAACGATAACCGTTATGACTGTTCGCCAAATGAGACAATTTAAAAAAAATTACTTTGAACTCTAGCTCAGTGCGAACATTTGATAATCAATGAGGCAAGGGCGGTAGGCTGTAACAGGCTGTAACTTGAAAACACGCAACTGCGTCGAGACTATAAGAGAACTGGCACAACGTAGAATCACACCTACTTCGATCACAGTGTTAGCTACTGCGGCCATCACAAGGGGGCATATGTGCAAACTTTTGAGTTCATGTGGGCGGCACCAGTGAGTATCACCTGCACATTTTCACTTATATTGTATTTCTTAGATTTCCAACACAGTGGGTACGCAGTTAATGTTCTCAATTTAAAATAACCATTTAAATTTGCTGTTATATATTTTTAAAATATTTTTTTTTGTCTTTTCAACATGGAAAGTAGATAAAAAATGATGATTTAATTCGAGGTCAACAATATTTATTAATCGTCGTGTATCCAGTGTTTATTTTGATTCTTTTATGATAAATATCCTGGACCCATTCGCAACCATAGTTTCTTATTCTTCCCCGCCCTGAAGGCGGGGAAGTATAAGGGTTAGTTTGTTTTTGACTGAAGGAGTGCGCCATTTTGGTTTCTCTAAAACTTTGGAGTTTTAAAAAAGAAATGAGAGTAACTTAATCCGGACATGCTTTAACCAATCGCTTGTCTCATTTTCTGATTTAGTCATATTTCGTGATGTAGATAATCCATTTCATTTGTTCATTTTCTTTTTAAAAGTAAAGAATAAGAGTTTTTTAGTTTTTAAGAATAATCTATTGCGCAATGAGCGATTATCTCCTTTAGCTGTAGGCGTAGTATAGAACTTTATCACGCACTGACCTTGCAATGCTGTACATCGTATCTTATTCGAGCTGTATCACCGAGAGTGAGTGATTATCTCCGTTGTCTTCATAATCACACTAAGAGGGTATGTAAGTCCCATATCGTTCGAAGTATTTTTCTGCACACTAGGCTTTAAACGTAGTATCTTCGTTCTTTTAATCTAAGGCTTAACTGGTACACTGTCGCGAGTGACTGAAGGGATGATATAAATCCTGCCGGGGTCCATGCAGGAAGCAAAAGTACTGTAAGTCCCCATGGTCCCCAGTATGGTGATCTCCCTTCTGTTGCTGACGGTTTCTAGTCCATTTTTATATTGTGGTGTTCATTAATGCTTACTGCCTTTTAATATTCTCGACTAGTTTTAAATCAAGTCTGTGATATTCTAGTTATTCTACTGTCCTTCGTTGACAGCTTTTTATTCAGTTTAAATATATGTATCATAAATGTATCATAAATGTATCATAAATGTAACTTCTCGTCACGATATGGCTGAAATATTGCCCATGTGGCGTTAAATAATAACTCACTCACTCACTCACACATAATCACATGTTTGGTGCTTGCTTTGCACAGTTGAGCACAGTATTGAATGTAACCCTAGTGTAGCTCGCTTTAATAGTTAGACAGGAAAGGATAACTCCTGCCGATGACCTGAATAACCTTTCCAAACGTTTTAGAGTTATCTCCCTTTAAGTTGCTTTCAATTGCCAGTAATAATTAATTTTATCTCAAATGCTTTCAATAAAATAACTTCTTTCAAGTAGTTCACTGTATGTAATGCATGATTCATATCATTTCATGCGGCGGTTTACGGTTCTGCATGCTTTATTGCTTTGACAGTTTTTTAAAAACTTCCGACAGGGATTTTACAACCGTATATTTGCTTTGCTTCTGGATACATAGGAAATCAACAGGTTGGACGGTAGCTTGCAATTACTTTCCTTAAACACGATACGGTTGAATGATATATTCACGGTGTTTGGGATGAACATAGTAACATTCTTCTAAACATACATACCGGAAGTTAACAAAAATCTCAACCGGAAGTTAACCAAACGGAACCGTACAAAAGAGTAATGAGTGAGTGAGTTAGGTTTAACTCCACTTTGAATAGTATTTCACTTATATCACGGCGTGTCAGCTTGACGTGGGAGGAAAGCCCGAAGTGATGCAGGTCTTAGACGTTCACCACTTTGGTGAAACCCACGTGTACGGTTATAGTGCTGACAACATAATCGGGGCGAACCGGGATTCGAACACACTGTCATAGGTTTCTTGCATAGTGAATACAGCGCCTTAGGCGATTGGGCCAACCGTGCCCCCGTACAAAAATGTAACAAACTATCATACTACAAAGATGTTTTAGATGATATGTGTATTAAGTGAAGAAACAGTGGCACAAACTTCAAAATATATGCACAATAAGTGCAAAACACACAGGTACATTCAAAATACAAAGGAGGTACATTATAACAATTTTATTTTAAAACAAGTGTATTATAAGGATATGGAAACACAATGAAAACTGAGCAAAACTATGGTAATGTTGAACATACAAGGAATTTGTTTATAATTGTACATATGATAACCGATCTTGGAATTTTTTTCTGGATAACTGTTGGTAAAAAAATATTAAGAATCGTTCCTTTTAACAGAGTGTACCAAATTCTTTATCATGATTGAGGATTATTTGTGATCCTCTTTCTTGGTTGTATTTTATGCAAAGCAGTGCATAATGTTGCTCATCTAAGACATCACATGTTTCACTGATACATTGTTCAAATGGGGTTGGTTTCAGTTTTTAGTTTGTGATTACTTAAACGAAGTTTTGAGAAATGTGACCTATGAGCTTTTTTTTTTTACGATATGTAAGATAATTCTCAATATTCATAGATGACTTGATCGACCTGTATGTTCTTAACTTACTGTGTGATAAATGGGAATCCCTTAATAAATGCGTGAACATATTTTGACATTTGAACTATTTACAGTGGATTCATTACATTTTTTGTAACATTTTGACCAGAAACATTGATATTTGCTGTCAATGCATGGTTAGGAATAACATTTCTTGTGTTATATATATATATATAGGACTTAATTAATTATTAATTATTTTATATATTACTGGTACTAGTAGTGGGTATATACCAAGTTCTGCCTGACAGGCTCAGTTATGTGCTTTCCTGCCTTTTTTTTCTTGTGCTGACCATTTAAAGACACTGTTTCCTTTATTGTAATTTCCAAAGATAACCACATTAATAACAACCAATTTGTACTTTACACCAATCCTCTCCTCCCATTGCTTACACTTCCTTCCTCTGCATGTGACATTATATGGCGGGGAACAATTGATGCTCTGCAGCAATCTCCACTTGTAGGAAGTAACGTCAGCATCACAATCTCTTATCAGGAAGTTCCCACATAATTCCTCTCCCACGTGGGTGTAATTTCATTGGACGTCTATTGTTAGAGTCGTGACTTTCGAAAAAAACATCTATCGTAACAATATCTTAATGACATTTATAATAACAGAATGTGAATAGTATGCAATGGATAACTGAGGTCGCAACATCTTCAGGACAATGTTTTCGACAGCACCAGAGAGAGAATCTAAGACAAAGTGTGGCAGTTGATGCAGGTCGTGAGTTCCTCTTCTGTGTCTAAGTATTTTATTACAGGAACAGCATACGGTAGTTTCGTAAGACATCGTTTTCATCGCACTGTCAGGATTTTCGCGACATAAAAGCGGAAAACGGAAGCATAGGAAACTGTTACATGGAGAACAAGCTCCTTACAGCGATAGAACGTTCGCGGAGCTCTCTATACTATCGCTGCCACCAGTCAAAACTCCCCACTGTGATAGGTGACCACAACCATGCTTGGAGTTGAACTCGCAACCGAAAGACCGTTTACAAACAAGTGATGATTGCCGCGAGGCCGAATAATCTTACCCCAGCTTAATTATTTTCTTTGTTTGTCAATTTGAATTTCTAAGTTAAATGATTTTTCATTAGTCTGCAACCTCGAACCAATCTGATTATACAAACGAAAAAGTAAATTCATCTGGAAAATATGGCCAGTCGTAAACCTTTTCAAAATGAACTATGATGGCATTCCCCAAAAAATAAACAGAAGTAAAAACGTTACTACATTTGGGCAGAGACCATATAATAGATTATATGGTCTCTGATTTGGGGTTAGAGGGGCAAATTTCAAGATTATTGTAATGGCCGCGCCCAAACAGGTGGCAGCCATGTTACCGAGAGTGTAACGAAAGTGTCGCGCTGGGAAGGAGCTTGTATGCGGAGTTCGAAGGGGAGGCAACTCTGCGTATTTCTAACCACTAAAATAAACACCCCAAGCTACCATTACAACCAGTAATCATGTCATCAAGAGAATTTGGATGCTAGATGTAGAGAAAGAGAAGCTGATTATGTTGAAGATGATATTCGAAGCTATTCAGAGTGAGTGAGTATGGTTTTACGCCGCTTTTAGCAATATTCCAGCAATATCACGGCGGGGGACACCAGAAATGGGCTTTACACATTGTACCCATGTCGGGAATCGAACCCGGGTGTTCGGCGTGACGAGCGAACGCCTTAACCACCAGGCTACCCGACCGCCCCGAAGCTATTCAGAAGGAAACGATAATTCAATGTGGGATTTTTTCTTGGACATCTGAAGATGTTTTTTGAATATGTTTGGTAGAAGTTTTATTGATTTCTGTGCAATTCTCAATGTACATACTTTATACCATGAATGGCCGCTGTGGTAGTGACTCGGGTAAAGGTAATTTCACACACTACCCGTTAAAGCCTATACTTCTTCTAATACACGGCTGGTTCATTTAGGTCCAAATGGAAAATGAACAAAGAAGAAATATTTCTATTAGATATGACATCATCAACCTTTTTTATCATTCGTCGATTGAGCTTTTGATTCCGTGTACACAGCATTGATGATAGCATTTAGTATATTGTTGAAGCACTTTGATTTTCCGGAGCGTATTTAAAACAGGTAATATGTCCTGATCAGTCAGCTGTGGTATGACGAGGGATGCCAAATTCTAAAGAGAGATGTTCATTTTTAAACAAGTTTAGAAGAGATAAGGATATCCTCAAGGTTACGAAATGCTGTAAGAAAACATGTCGGCAGAAGAAATGAGAATTTTGAAACAAGCTTTTGCTTGAAAATAATTTTGGCCTACCTTGAAGAAAATAAGTGTGTTTTGTATTAATGTGAAAATACTTTTGAGATTGAAAGATGGTTTGAATACTTTAAAATGTGTTCAACAACGAGATTGTTGGTTTAGTTTAGTTGCTTTGTTGTTTAACGCCGCACTCAGCAATATACCAGCTATATGACGGCGGTCTGTAAATAATCGAGTCTGGACTAGACAGTCCAGTGATTAATATCATGAGCATCGAGCCACGCAATTGGGATCGATGTCATGCATCATCAACAACGAGGTGAAAGATGAGCTTAAAGAGAGCCTTTTCCTGAAGATGAGGTGAAAGGGAGCCTTTTCCTGAAGATGAGGTGAAAGAGAGTAATTTCCTGATGATGGCGTAAAAGAAAGTAGTTTCTTGAAGAATTATTTCACTTGTATAACGATCTGCTTGGGGCGCAGATGCTTTTATTGATTCATACTTAATTGTATTGAGACGGAAGCGTAATCTTAGATTTACTGGGATTGATGACCGTGAAATTTACAATCTCGATGCATTAACTCACGCGTTCAAGTAGCCTATCTAAACACATGAACCATTCTAGCCTGGCGTCATGCAGTGTAATTATCTTGGTTCTTTAATCAAGTAGTATCTAAAACCAAAAAGGTTTTTTTAGCTACATTTTGTAAAGATAACTAAAAACTTAAATCTATTTTTTCGTCCTTAATGTTCAGAAATATTTATTTACCAACATATAAGATATCCCAATAAAATCTTGAACTCAATGTTTAGAAACTACAAATGAATGTATATTTACTGAGTCAAATTAAAAACTTCACATTTTTAAAAGTAATCCCATATATATGATATACAACGGACAAATGTATCAGAGAAGGTAATTTTTAATCATTAATGTCCAAAGAAGGATTTTAATTAACGGTGGTAACCATAATTTGTTCCAAGCACCTACGGTATTCGGTAATAACATCAACAGTTTAAATCATAAGTCCCAAGCACGAGAATCTGATGGCACACAAGTTCAGTAGTGTGTATGGCCACCATGTGCGTTGACAACTGCCACAAAACGCCTCCGGATGGACCTTGTGATGCTTGTGAACACATGATTGGGAAGACGACGCCATTGTTGCTGCAAAATGGTGCCAAGATCTTGCAAATTCTGTGGTTGGTTCTGGAGAGTGCGCAGACTTCTGCCAAGAGCATCCCAGACGTGTTCGATGGGATTGAGGTCGGGAGACCTTGACGGCCAGTCCATGACGTTGACTCCCGCATTCTGAAAGAAATTCCTTTTCAAAATTGCTGTGTGGGGTCTGGCATTGTCGTGTTGGAAGATCAAACCGGGTCCATGTGCTGCCATAAAAGGCAGAAGTTCTGGTGCCAGTACCTGATCGCGGTAAGCAGCAGCGTTGAGGTTGCCACGGATGACAAGAAGCCTGGAACGTGCATTGCCACAGAAAGCACCCCACACCATGACACTTCCGCCTCGAAATCTGTCAACTTCCTGTACACAACACTGGGCGTAACGTTCATGACGGCGCCTCCACACCCTCGCCCTACCATCAACAAATCGAAGATTAAATCGGGATTCATCACTGAAGACGACTTGATTCCAATTCCTCTGAGTCCATCGTAAGTGTCGCTGTGCCCACAATTGACGTTGACGTCTGTGTAATTGAGTCAAAATCGGCCCGCAGTATGTCCGTCGTGCTTGAAGGTGAGCAGTTCTCAGACGGTTTCGAACAGTTTGCGCACTCAGTCTACCCCTAAACAGTTCATTTCTGGTTGATGTAGCCGTCAAGACGTAAGACAATCTGACGATCCTCTGCATGTGACGTCACACGTGGTCGACCTGGCCGAGGGCGATCAGCGGTGGTACCCGTTTGCTGTAGACGCGTCTGTAAATCATAAACAGTCCGTCGACTACAACCCATCGTCCTTGCGACTTCAGCTACGGACGTTCCCGTCTGCAACATGCCGATGGCACGCTCACGTTGCACATTTGAAAGGCGTGGCATGACAAATGGCCGTAAAGACTTTTGTTTTCTTGTGTTTTTCTTTTTTTTGTTAATGACTGCTAACAGGTAAGGCTGAAAAAACACGGCATAATATTACTGAACCAAATTAAAAACTTCACAATCCTAAAATTTTAACATTTTGACCAGTTATCATTGTGGGCCTTTATTGTGTATTTAAACAGTAATGGCCACGTATTGTCTTCAGATAAAAGCCCGTTTTTGTGCAGGTGAATCGATCAAAATCATGTGCACAGCACTAAAGTGGCAAAAGTGGTTTTTCACGTGCAACTGGTCACGAAGCCATAATACCGCACGTGTTTTCAGCCATATTTGTTAGCAGTCATTAACAAAAAAAAGAAAAACACAAGAAAACAAAAGTCTTTACGGCCATTTGTCACGCCACGCCTTTCAAATGTGCAACGTGAACGTGCCATCGGCATGTTGCAGACGGGAACGTCCGTAGCTGAAGTCGCAAGGACTATGGGTTGTAGACGACGGACTGTTTATGATTTACAGACGCGTCTACAGCAAACGGGTACCACCGCTGATCGCCCTCGGCCAGGTCGACCACGTGTGACGTCACATGCAGAGGATCGTCAGATTGTCTTACGTCACCTCCGTAACCGATTTTTGACGGCTACATCAACCAGAAATGAACTGTTTAGGGGTAGACTGAGTGCGCAAACTGTTCGAAACCGTCTGAGAACTGCTCACCTTCAAGCACGACGGACATACTGCGGGCCGATTTTGACTCAATTACACAGACGTCAACGTCAATTGTGGGCACAGCGACACTTACGATGGACTCAGAGGAATTGGCATCAAGTCGTCTTCAGTGATGAATCCCGATTGAATCTTCGATTTGCTGATGGTAGGGCGAGGGTGTGGAGGCGCCGTCATGAACGTTACGCCCAGTGTTGTGTACAGGAAGTTGACAGATTTCGAGGCGGAAGTGTCATGGTGTGGGGTGCTTTCTGTGGCAATGCACGTTCCATGCTTCTTGTCATCCGTGGCAACTTGTGTGCCATCAGATTCTCGTGCTTAGGACTTATGATTTAAACTATTGATGTTATTGATGTTGGAACAAATTATGGTTACCACCGTTAATTAAAATCCTTCTTTGGACATTAATGATTAAAAACTACCTTCTCTGATACATTTGTCCGTTGTAAATCATATATGGGATTACTTTTACAAATGTGAAGTCTTTAATTTGACTCAGTATATATCACACGTATACTAATATAAGTGTGTGAATGTTGCTTTCCACCGCAGTCATCAATATGAAAGTTAGATAATGGCGGCATTGAGGCCAAGAACAAGGGCAGCTAACTCTAACATGCTTGCCGCATGACGCAGGCTGTGTGGGTGAGTGAGTGTATTGAAAGGGTTTGGTGAGATTATGAAGTCCACTAGCCTTGTCAAAAGGTTCGACATCTCAGCGTAAAAGGCATTCTATTTCCAAAGACACCGATGGGTTTCTTCCAGAATGTGAAGACTGTACCGTTCGGGTCTGTGTTAGTTCATCATGCAAATGAGTTTGTCGCGTCATTTGAGTCCAAACCAAAAATCCAGAAACCCTTTTTGTGTTGGCCCAAAAGACATTAGATTCAGGCAAATGTACAGTCCTGATATGATGAGTATCAAACTGGCAGTTAATTATAACACTAATCCGTCACATACTAATTTCACACGGCCATAACTTCAACATCCAGACCTGGATTAGAAATAGACCCAGAGTCGGTGTAAAGCAATCCGCTTGAAGTGCTCACATCATGGGTAGACGGACTAGTAGTTGACATCAAGAACAACTACCCACGTCGCCATTGGATACACAGTCAGAAAGAACAAACATTGTAATCACCCAACCCAGTGCTGTTATGTGGCGCTGGGGCCCTATTCCGCCCCTGGGCTCCATCGGTCCTATGCTTGTCTGAAACGGTGGACCATGTAAAGCATAAAACACTAATGAAAGTAATACAGTTGCTGCCAACAGAAAATGTTCTATCCGAGTGTTGTAAATTCCCAAGGCAGCTGTAATTGTAATTAGAATGCAGACCGATGAGTTGATATGCCTGGAGCATACCCCTCTCGCACGTAAGCTGTCTATTGTAATAGTTAAACTAGAAACAATAACGACTGTCTGTCTCTTGAAGTGTTTTCTACAAACACAAATTCACACATTGTTTAGATTCCTGATACAATAACATTAGTTTCCTTCGTTCATAAATTATGTCCCTGTTTTGAACATGATGTCATTTGCTTTGTCTATTGAATATTCAATCTTCCAGGAATCGACTGTGACTATTGACACTGAACTCATTATCTATAGTGTCGGTCCGTTCTATATAACGTTTAATTTGTTGTGAAAGTATGTGTGTTTGGAACTGGCTGCATGGCACTGGTCCTACCTCTAATAGTGCAGTTATGTAGTTATAGGAAATGTAGAATATTAAATGTCCTATTTGAGGTGTAAATGAATTTCAAATACCTGAAATGAACTAAGTCTTAATGTTATTACAGTGCAGAGTGTCCTGTGGAATCCAAAACTGTGCAGTGTTTTATTTTACGTGACGTATGTTAAATTTAGTCAACTTCAAAGTGAGAGCGGAAGAGGAAATGGAGATTATTATACTGGCATGTGTGTCATACTGATTTTACGAAACGAGTGCCATAATCTTGTATTTCCTTTTCGTGAAAATATGATTGGTGTTATATGGCATGTTATTGTTGAATAATGATTGTATCTGTGTTACATTGTTTCTGTTGAGATTCGGTAGAAGCTTATTGCATTGTATTTGGACCATGGTTAGTTGTCTGGAATGTAGTACTATTTAATGTAAGCAGTTGTGAGGAAGTTAACATATTTAGATGCTAGTGTGTGGAGTAAATTTCGGAATACTGTGGACTGTGATAGAGCGTTATAGAAACATGTGGAATATTCTGTGTTGTGATGGCACTGTGTGGAAATTTCTGTAAGATTAGATTGTATATAAGACGACAAGATCGTGCCCCTCTCATCTCTCACACATTTCATTAATCAAGACCAGCTTTCTTGTAAAAAAACCCTCATCACCCTCTGATTCCCTGCCTAGGCGATCTCGAATTATCGCTGCTGGGTAAATATGCTATCATCACTGATTTTTGCTATCGCCACTGTATTTTTGTATTTGATCCTGATCACTTCCATCAGTCAAGCCAAACAGTCCTTGATTTAGCCACTTAATGTCAAGCTTGGACAGAGTAACACCAAGTGCCATCTTTCAACATCTTCTGGAAAAAGGCCGCCGGAGTTCGAGCAACCAATTTTCCGCTCTCTGGGCATACGCTTTGTCCCATAAACCACTGGGGTGTCTTATGTTGATAGGCAGGGAATGGTTATCCTATTTACATAGAAACCCACTTTGGCACCCGGGTTGAAAGGGTCACTAACACTATATATCGTGTTCAAAGAAGCGACTAAATTGGATCGGGTGTTAACTTCAGTTGTTTTGTTTTGCCACAGCTGAAATGAGAATGTTGATTCTTAAGTCACAAAACAAGTCAGCAGTAAGTGGTGTACAGTTGTTACCAAGAGGGAAATTAGTTTCTGTTCAGACGGTTTTGACAGCAAGGGTCAAATAAATGTTAATTCAGACAGTCAAACATTTTCACATATGTGAGCACACTTAACATACAAGATGCCAATTTATCTATGTAACACGGTATGAAGTACATAAACCCAACATATTTATTCTAACAGTTTTCAATCAGTTTTCTAGCAGAATAAATATTTGTGAATGTCTTACAGTTTTGCACATAACTACGAAATCAATGTATTTTTCCAAGGTATCTATGTTGACATAACTAAGTCCCATCCAGATGCATGATTGTGATATATTCACATTCAACAGTGACCTGACTAATGGTACAAGACAGTCAACACACGAACAATCTCTCAACATGACTGAAGTGCTTAAAACACAGAGAAAGAAAATGAAAGCTTTTACCTATTATCCATTTATAATTTAGAAAGGACCTAGACAGCAATGTCACAAATGTAGTCACCATCACGCCCTGTATTACTATTCACATACTTAACTGTAATGACTGTACACCAAATGAGAATGATGTTTAATATTTACTTTGATATCTGGTTCGCTGATAATACTTTGTAACCAAGGAGGCAAGCACAGAAGGCTGTAACAGGCTGTAACTTGGAAAACATGCAACTGCATCGAATCTATAAAAAGAGAGCACAACATAGTGTCAAACAACTACTTGTTATGTATATATATTGGTGTATATATTTACAATGTGCATATATATTTTCATAACTTATAGGGGGCACGGGTGGCCCAGTCGTCTAAGGCGCCGCGATTCGCTGTGCAGAGTTGCGACCCTTGGGCACGCCAGAAACCTATTATTGTGTGTTCGAATCCAGGTTCGCCTCAATTATGTTTCTGGGTATGTCAGCACGATACCCGTGCTCGTGGGTTTCACCGAAGTGGTAAACGTCTGAGACCTGCATCACTTCGGGTTTTGCTCCCACATTAAGTGTCCGGTAATAAAGGATCTGTATACAATAAGATTCCTTGTGGTGAGTCTGTGACGTTGTTACGC
Source organism: Haliotis rufescens (assembly GCF_023055435.1). NCBI lineage: Eukaryota > Metazoa > Mollusca > Gastropoda > Lepetellida > Haliotidae > Haliotis > Haliotis rufescens. Next base: position 60,801,780 of record NW_025963779.1, on the reverse strand, counting down.
CATAACTATACGTACGTACGTGGCATCTGAAACAATGGAATAACACCTACTTCACAGTGTCAGCTACTGCGGCCAGCACGAGGGAACGTATGTGCAAACTGTGTTGAGTTCACTTGGGCGGCACTCATGAGTATTACCTACACACTATTACTTCTATTGTATTTGTTGTATTTCCAACACATTACCCGACAGCGTCATACCAAAAGACGTTAAAAGATATTACTTGTTGTGATCCACACTGTGTCTGAGTGAGACATTTATGTTAAACTGCGGCATGATATCTGAGTGGGCTAGCACTATAAAATCGGCATTAGTGCCGACAAGTACACACATACACACACGCACGCACGCACGCACGCATGCACGTCGCTATATGAGTGCAATAATCTTGGATGCGACGTGACACCCCATTTCACCTCATCTCACCCCCAACACAGTGGCTCTGAAGTCAATGTTATAAAATGAAAATAACCATTTAAATTTGTTAATATTTATGTGTCTTTTCAACATGTGAGGTAGAAATAAGATATATATACATTAATAACAATAAATACATTAACCGACAGGTACATACAGAGTAAAGGTGGTAAATTATATGCAATATTCGTTGGATGTAGCTTTTATTTTTGTAAATAGAAACTAGACGTCGGCACTTTTTCGCTCAACTGGCATTTGTAGTACAATGGGGAAAGTAGCTCAGTCCAATTCTTGCAAAACAATTGATTTTTTACATCTTTGTTTATCACTATCCCCACACGTCAAAGGAAAGTAAATCCATTTACAAAGAATCCATTTTTTGATCCATGGGACATTTGTGTTTGTGATAGGTGCCACTGGTGGGGCAGGTTAAGGTGATTCATAAACACATGCTCATGATGTAGTGATATAACTGACTCTGCTTTTAGAGGAGATTTCTTTCTGTCGCTTTTATTTACGCGGTGACCACATATATAGTTACACCTCTATCTTCATAGGTTCAGGACAAATGTCATGTGAAGTTTTGTAATGAAACAATGTGTGAAATGTTTGACTTCCACACAAATAACATCTATATGAAACATAGGCATTCCCATGGGCACCAATTGTGCCCCCCTTCTTACTGATCTGTTTCTTTATGCATATGAATCGGAATTTGATATGGAAAATAAAAACAAGGCAATTTGGCCAAGAATGTTAACTTAGGCTTCAGGCTTATCGATGATCTGATATCGTTCAGTAATGATGAAATAACCAATTCCCTGGTGTGTGAGTGAGTATGGTTTTACGCCGCTTTTAGCAATATTCCAGCAATATCTCGGCGGGGGACACCAGAAATGGGCTTCACACATTGTACCCATGTCGGGAATCGAACCCGGGTCTTCGGCGTGACGAGCAGACGCTTTAACCACTATGCTACCCGACCGCCGCCCCCCTTTCACTGATGTACCCAAATGAACTAGAAATAAAAAACCAGTGAAACCGACTCATCTGATTTTGATTTTCATCTTTGCATAAAGATTCAGAGTGACCAAAATTCTTCTCTACAAGACTTTATGACGAGAGGGATAACTTCAACTTTCCAATGGCCAACTTTCCTTTTATGTCGAGTAATATTCCTGCAGTTCCAGTCTTTGGTGTCTACGTTTCACAACTTTTGAGGTACAGTCGGGCATGCCTGTTCTACGAAGATTTCAAAGAGCGTCTTACGACATTTGCTCAAAATGTGATCATAAGTAACATTCAAGACCTCAGAAAAGCTTTCAAAAAGAAACGAAATGTGGGTATTACAAGGCGAAAGTCAAACATTCCAGTAAATATTTAGCAGTAGTGAGTGAGAGAGTATGGTTTTACGCCGATTTTAGCAATATTCCAGCAATATTACGGCGGGGGACTCCAGAAATGGGCTTCACACATTGTACCCATGTCGGGAATCATATTTAACAGTAACATTTACGAACAGATTATCACGGAAGGCTCACTTCAGGAGTGCCTCAACCCAAGCAAAGAAAGCATACATTTGTATTTCACAAATTTACAAAGTGGCAAAGATATTTCTTATCAAATGTTTTCAAAATATTCCGTACGGAAGTTGCGCCAATACTTCTGTATCGATCTGAATTTAGGGTTTTAAATAACTTTATTCAATGAAATGTATGATTTACCGACATGTATGTAAAAGATTTCTTTTTGTCCAACAATGTACGTCAGATGTGGACGAATACCGCTTTACATATTTCAATGTATACTCAACTTTTGAAGTGTTGGATGAAACTGCTTAATGTCATGTCACAGATTACCTAAGTAATGCTATGATATGATGTTATATGAAAGACATTGCTATCACAATTGGGCTAATCATGTAAAATGTCTACGGAACAAATGTAGATTTGGCAAGCTTAGCAAGTACATGTACCAAAGTGTGTTTATATTTTTATATCGGATATACGTCAAAGACTTTTGAATATATATTCTCAAAACTGGTCTTCAATTGTACTTGCACCATGACAATACTCTTCATATTTGCTTCAAATTCCATATCTACACCGAAAGATATTTCTTTGACATAATATCTGAAAAGGTTTAGAGTTGCACTGGTCCCGTTTAGATGTAGTTCACATGGTATAATGATTCAACAGGATAGACGCTTTAATATACCAAGAGAAATGAAATTGTGTAAACAATGATGCTTAAATGTTAACACACTTAAATAAATATGAAGTAAATATGAATGTCTGTGAAGAAAGTACTTTAAACACGAACTGTATGAAACCCAACTCTTCAACTGTTTTCTTCGCACCATATCTGTACTGTCAAAAATATTTCTATATTCATATATCATTTAATGTTATAAAATTTTATAATCAAACAATTCCCAAAGATATTATGTACTATGGGCCGGTGACCTTCTGTACAGAAATAAACTATACTTCAGAAATGAACTTTACTACTACGAACAAGAGAAAGAAACCATTCATGCTTTAAATATACGGATTCTTGTCAAATGACGCAAAATCAACCCATTCGTCACCACTCGCCCCTTTCCGTAACCCCTGCAAGAAGAATCGTCCCCCTATCGATGAATGTTATGTGCGAAAATACGACAAACCAATCAGAATGCGCGTATGATTTCGAGTACTTTGTCAAATAATCCCTCAGAAATAATTTTTGATTTTACATATGTCCTGAATCTAAAAATATACCCAAGACACAGTTAAATGTGTTCAATCATACTGTATATTTCCACACGTCCCGATGTGCTTTAAATTGCATCTGAAATATATATAATATATGGGGAAATATATGTGAACCATTACGCAACGAGTTGACAATTGTTTTAGGTATGCCCGTTTGCGGTAAGACGGAACCCAGTCGCAAAAATGGCCATGAGAGGGGCACGAGTCGCTATTCGGCTTGTCGCGGAATAACACGAATTGGTCACGAATGAAAATCAACCACATCTATTTACAAACTTTAGTCAGGTTCATTCTGTTCACTTTCAGACATCACCGAGCCTGATAATGCTGTGGATGTTCCTCCTGTCGCTGCTAACCTTTGGCTTAGCTACGTGTAAAGTCATGTGTCCCTTCAGTATTGCTAACAGTAAGTACACCCTTTTTACCAGTATCTGCCTTTCTGTCTGTCACAATTGACATTGAAAATTCAAAATAAGTCTTTTTAGTAAACTATAATGCGGTGTGAAGTATCGTTCAGTCACTCACTCACACACTCTATACAATATTAGTAATGGTATCGTGGCGCTTGTATTGGTGGTGAGGTGAGGTGAAATTGGGTTTAACGTCGCGTCCAAGATTATTGCACTTATATAGCGACGTGGCTGCTTGTACTAGTCCGGACTGATGCCGATTTATAGTGCTAGCACACTGAGATATCATGCCACAGTTTAACATGAATACCCCACTCAGACACAGTATACTGACTCCGAGCCGACCAGTCCTTGTTTTAGCCCCTTAATGCCGAGCGCCAGACAGGGTAACAACAAGTACCATCTTTTGACGTCTTTTGGTATGACGCGGCCGGTGATCGAACCCCGGACCTTCCGCTCTCCGGGCGGACGCTCTTCCACTAGACCACGGAGGCGGTCGCTCTTGTTTTGGTGTTTCACACTTTACGAAACGTGCCATTGCCTGGCCGAGAACCGTCTTCGGAAGCTGAGATAGTCCACTTGATGGCATCACAGTTAAGCTGTGATGTCACAACTACCGTGAAGTCAATACACAACGTCATCATAAGCGTCTGTATTAGGTTCCAAAAGAGTTACACTTACATCAACAGTACTGTAGGGCATGGGAAAGCCATTTTCACACGTCTCTTTCTACTCAATGTTATTCATGTAATTCAAGATATAACCAACTTAATGATACAAACCTAAGTTGACGTAATGCAGACATGCTGACGTGAGATTTAGTGACGTCATATTCGATAGTGAAGTTCTATCATTGTTGACGTCATGCAGATACTGTCAGTTTATCGACATTTTTTTCTCAATAGAAGACGCTGCGTCTTCTTTACAATTATTAATCGATTATGGATGATAAAGGTATTATTTGATTCAAGTGACTCAGTATTCTACCTTTGCATCAACACATTTCAAATATATAGCGACAATGGAAAGGTATCAGTATTGCATTAACACATCAGCGGTATATATTCAGCCAATAAATCATTTTGCAGCCGCCAGGTACACCTACGATAGCGTTAATCACAGCAGTGATGTAGTCTTCATGGTCCACAATACGGACAAAACAGGAGAGGACAACTTCGCTCTCATCAAAAAGGCCTTACAAGATCTAGAAACAAATCTGCAGTCAACGTTACCATTCGCACATGCCATCGGAATAATCACGTACAGTGACATGGCCCGGGTAGAACATCATTTTTATTCTTATCACAAGACCACTGATTTTGTAAGTATAGTTATGAAGAACAGAGGCTCTAATATCACGGACGCGTTGCGGATGATGCGAGAAGATATGTTTGAGGATGAAGATAGGAACAACAACAGATATGGACCTAATCTTGCAGTTCTGGTAACAACACAGCCACCTGACAACATGTCATCTGTTCTTCAGGAAGCCGAGGAGGTGAGGAGAGCGGCGGTATCTGTTATAGTTGTTGCTCTAGGCGACCTGCGTAAGGAGGATTTCGATGGAATTGCCAGTAACAGAGACTGTATCATCGTTGGATCATTTGAGAAGATGAATCAAACACTATCAGATGTTGAAAGGTTGATCCATAGTGGTAAGTTAGTTCAAAGTTATAAATATAGGTTATATACTCAAATGCAAAATAAACTTATCATGTTCTTGTTGACCACCTAGAGACTTTTGAAAAGGACAATATTGGACAACTGTTCACTTAAAGTTGTAACTGAAATGGAAAGTCAATTTAAGAAGTAGCTGAAATGGAAGGTCAATGTAACATGTAGATTAAATAAAAGGCAATTTATATAAAATATAAGTCAGTTTAGACATATAAGACATATAAAGTCAGTTTCAGATGTAACTGAAGTAGAAAGTCAATTTAAGATGTAACTGAAATAGAAAGTCAGTATCAGATGTAACTGAAGTAGAAAAGTCAATTTAAGATGTAACTGAAATAGAAAGTCAGTTTCATATGTAGCTGAAAAAGAAAGTCAATATAAAATGTAGCTGAAAAAGAAAGTCTATTTAAGATGTAACTGAAATAGAAAGTCAGTTTAAGATGAAACTGAAATTGAAAGACAATTTAAGATGTACTTTTCCGTTTCACTCCACCCGCCCTTATGACGACAACTGTCCCTGCCAGTTCTGATATTTGTTTTGTTGTGTGCACAGTATATGATTGAAACTTGTGTGAAATCATTTCTTCTATTTAATCACAATTGTTATTATGTTTCAGTTGCCAAGATGTTTTTATTGTCACAAATGCAAATATATTAGATTTCATATTGTGAACCGTCATGTTTTATTCGCTCAGTATTTAGCTACACCATTATATTAATTTTATTTAGCATCCGTTCCACTTCGATTCGACCACTGCAGCCAGATGAACCTCGATGTCGCCATTGTCCTTGACATAGGAGACAAAAATCTTGCCGCCACTACAGCAGCTATACAACTCTATATATCGGAGCTAGATCTCGCGTACACCAGCATTGCTTTGATGACAGGCGCTAGTGAAATATGGCTGTACCTACAGGACGGTCAATCGTTAGATCAGATACGACAGGCGCTGGGTAGCCTCACGCTTCAAGACGAACGGTCCAGTTTTGGAGACTTCTTGAGGGCGGCCAAAGAGTATGTATTCACCAGTAAGAAAGGGGACAGGCTTGGAAGACATGACATGATTATTGTGATAACAGACAGAGAAGAAATACTTGGTGAAGTTGATGTCTTGGCAGCGCAATATCTTCACCAGAGCGGAATACACGTGCAGGTTCTTGTTATTGGAACTGTTCAGGACGACCTCCTGCGCCACATTGTCAGTGACCAGGAAGGATTATGGAAGGTTGAAAATGGGTCAGCTTTATCTCGAGGTCTGCAGTCTCTTCATCACCAGCTGTGTCCACGTAAGTTAACGATTGGATTCGTTGGTCGAATGAGTGATTGATTGAGTGAATGTTGTCTTACATATATCAACAGAATGATATTTTACAATTACTTTTCATACAAAAGAACAATCATGTATTAATGTATCGTCTTGTATAATCGTGTTGTTTACACACATTTTATCGCAATTCACCGATGACCTTTTGTAAAATCGTATTGTATGTCAGCTAAACGAGGTTTGGGAAAATTGCTTGTTGGAGAGATTATCGAAACACCAACAACATCTATCTTCATATTTGCATCATAATGTCGTTTTTTTCCAGCAACATGCGACAGGTACAACGTATACCACAATGGCCTGTGTTACTACCACAACAACCGCCTGAGAAGGACGTGGCTGGAGGCCAGGGACCTATGTTCATCTCGCAGGTACTCCTTGGCCTCCATACCATCACAAGCCGAAGATGAATTCATCAAGGAGCGCTTCGTCAACTCACAGCCTGTGTATATAGGTGAAATGCTGTGTTTCGTACATTGGCAATCCTTTTTTTGCACTAATATGCAGGCCTCAATGCATCATTGATACTTCACTTCATCGTGGCAATTACATCTTGCCAAACAATCGAATACTATTTTCTGTTAGGTATTCTTTTGAAGGGAAATCGATACAGCATGAATTGTACAGAGACCCAACATTCGAGTTGCACGAAGAGAATCCCATTAATCAGGCGACGTGAGGTGCAATTGGGTTTAACTTCGCGTTCAAGATTATTGCACTTATTTAGCGTCGTGCATGCGCTTGTGAGAGCATATCTGTATGTGTGTGAGCATGTCTCTCTCTCTCTCTCTCTCTCTCTCTCTCTCTCTCTCTCTGTGTGTGTGTGTGTGTGCGTGCGTGGCTGTTTGCAATAGTCCGGTCTAATGCCGACTTCATAGTGCTAGCCCACTGAGATGCCATGCCGCAGTTATACATGGATACCCGACTCAGACACAGGGTAACAACAAGTAATATCTTTTGACGTCTTTTGTTATGATGCAGCCGGGTAATGTGTTGGAAATTCAACAAATACAATAGAAGTGATAGTGTGTAGGTGTTATCCCATTGTTTCAGATGCCACGTACGTACGTATACTTAAGGAAATAACTACGTCACAGACTGACCATGGGATCGAACATAAGTCTTTGTTGTATGTAGATACCAGATCGAAGTAATCGAGACTGGTTAAGCGTTGACGTTTTATACTTCTGTATCATGCAATCATTTTACTCAGTTGGTTTACTCAATATGGGAAATACATACTCTTCTTTATGTCACTCATGCCACACCCTGGCATCTGCACTGAGCTTGGTGTAGGTATTCGGAATGTTGTAGAACATGTACACTCGTTTGCGAGCCATTAAACACCTTATTTTGAAGGCATGCATATGTCTTCATATTGATGTCAGAAATACTACAGTCTTTATTGTTTCATTCACGTGGTTGAGGCCAACAAGTCAGATAAATTCTTACCATAACAACTACATGCATTCCTGTCTACCAACTTCTAAACGTCAATCAAAGACAACCTTGTGTTTCTGTCTTGATTTCATGATTCAGTTAATTATATAAATGTCCATATCTATTAATGACGTACTTGCATGCACATTGTATGTCGCATTTAGTTTTGCAGTTGACACTGAATATTGGTTTTACAATACTTGCGGTATTTATTGTTTGTAGGCCTTCGGAAGTACTCGTTCGGTCAAACTACTTTCAAGGGACAATTTCTCTGGGAAGATGGCCGACCTCTACTTTATAACAACTGGTAAAAATAGTGTTTTCTAATTGAAACATGCAGGCGCTCCCCACACGTTTGCGGGATCTTGTACATGTACGTCGGTTAATCTTCCAAAAATGTATTTTGACAAGACGTTACCTCCTATAAATTACCATTACAATTTTTATAATAATTCATATGATATGGCCTTTAGGGATTTACATATTGATCTACTTCGCCCCACCAGACACTTTTCGTGACGGACCAGCGTACCTTATTGCCGTTTTAATTCATATTTGGGTAAAACAAAAGTCGTACCTAAAATTGTTTTTCTCTTCATACCGTGGTATAGGGGGATGACAATAACCATAAATTTCACCAAACTTAATGTGTTGTCTGTTTGTTTGTGGTTTAACGCCGCACTCAGCAACATTCCAGCTTTAAGACAGCAGCCTATAAAATATCAAGAATGGATCTAGTTATTGATATTGTGAACAACGGTCCATGCTGCCGTGGATACGAGGACTCGCTGTCAACCAAGGCACCGAACCTAGCCACCCGACCCAAGTGATCGCTTCTTACTCCCAGCATAAATGTCTGGGGACCTATTCTAACCTGGATTCCTAAAGGGGGTGAACTTTATGTTGATAAGTTTGCAGTTGAATTAAATTGTATGGGTTGTAACAAATCGTAATAGGATGCGAACATGATGAGTTTGCCTGTGTGTCTGTCAGGGCCGGTAACACCTCGTCTACTACGGAGCCTGACGGCGGGCTGTATGAGTTGTGTACTGCTGTACGCGAAGGTGGCTGGTATGACATGGGCTGTGCCAGCAGTTTACAGGCTGGAGTTCTGTGTGAGTCGTCCGCCAGAAATCATTCTCGCTCTTACCAAGGTACGAACATTAGTCTTACAACTTTAATTTTAGGTTGTAGTAATGCTGTGTTATATTATCTTGTGTCATCCTGGAGTTGTGAAAAATTTAATGTCCTAGCGCGTAGATGCAATATTTACACAGCTTACCTCCCATCAGCAATATGTACTATTCTTGTTAGAACATTTTTGTAACACCTGTAGGCTGTATCAAAGTTAACTGCGCCTGATCCTGCAGTATCCCATCAATCTCGAGGTATACCAAGACAAGAGCGAGCCACATCATCACTAGACTACCCTATTGCTCCTATCAATAATGAAAACCGTCAACTCAAGTTATCTAAGTCTTAAAGCTGTATAAAACAATCTTACTTATGTAAGTTATCTAAGTCTTGAAGCTGTATAAAAAAATCTTACATATGTAAGTTATCTAAGTCTTTAAGCTGTATAAAACAATCTTACATTTGTAAGTTATCTTAGTCGTGAAGCTGTATAAAACAATCTCACATTTGTAAGTTATCTAACTTTGAAGCTGTATAAAACAATCTTACATATGTAAGTTATCTAAGTCTAGAAGCTGTATAAAACAATGTTACATTTGTAAGTTATCTAAGTCTAGAAGCTGTATAAAACAATGTTACATGTGTAAGTTATCTAAGTCTTGAAGCTGTATAAAACAATCTTACATTTGTAAGTTATCTAAGTCTAGAAGCTGCCTAAAACAATCTTACATTTGTAAGTTATCTAAGTCTTGAAGCTGTATAAAACAATCTTACATTTGTTAAACATCATTACGCACTGCCATGTCATGTTAGTTCCAGTTCTTCAACTGCTGTCTCCTGCTGATTATCTCAACGAGACCGGACGGCTGACGTTTCAGTGCGACAACAGGGAGCTGATATCTGCACACAGTGTCTGCAATGGTCTGTCGGACTGCAAAGATGGCAGTGATGAATACATGTGCAGTAAGGGACATTTTTAAATGGTATTTGTTAACACTGATTCCCAAGTATATCAGTGCACGTGGAAAGGGGTGTGGGTGAGTGAATGAGTGAATGAGTGAGACATATGTCATAATTACATAATTATACGATTTCTAGGTTTCTGTCAAATCTCAACCACTGACTCAATTCAAGTTACTTCAGGCTATGAAGAAATGACTTTATACATAAATATGTGTGTCTCATCTATATCTTGCTAAGATGAAAGAAACATACACATTGTATAAAATAACGTGTTCGTAGCCAGAAACAACTATTGGCATCGTGCATATGCCATAAACATTTTCAAAAACTCTTTAGGATTTCCAGGGTTGAATAGGTCCCAAGCAACAAATATTTGCCCTAAACGAGTAAATGAATCTGATGGTCAGACTTGGTGCTTTGTCTGATTGCGTGCCATCTATTCCTACGGCGTGGGGTGTAGCAAACAATATCAACCACTGGTTTATTCGGCCCAGACTCGTTCATTTACAGGCCGTCGTCATATAGCTGGAATATTACTAAACACTCTCGCCGTCATCATGTTGCTAATACATTCACTCCTATTTTTGAAGAGCCCGACTGTTCCCAGTACCAGTTTGCGTGTGACAACGGCCGCTGTGTCTCCTCGAGCTTGTATTGTGACTTCAGGGATGACTGCGGGGACAACTCAGACGAGCGATCATGCGGTATGCCGAAACTTCATAAACTAGAAGTCTTTCTGTTCCACATATCGCGTCACACAAGAAGCCCGAATGCAGCGAAACCTCGTTAACTCAAAGTCTTTCTGTCGTTGCAAACATGCTACTTTTTAATATGATCCCATTAGAATCCTCATCCGACACTCCACTTGCTCTAACTATAGAGGACTCGATATATTTGCGATGGTCTATAAGACTACTTTATCTGTAACTGTTTTACTCATTTGTCGTGCTCTGGGATGTAGCATTATTTGTCCCGATAGAATCCATGTACAGTCAAGTCCCATTAATCCGACATTGTTGGTTGCATATGATTATGTCGGATTAACGAGTATGTCGGATAAACGAAATTAAGTAGTATCAACGTTCGTGGTCGATAATCGGACAATTACACGAAAGATAACGATACAAACACGTATTAAAAAATATAAATGAAATGGTTCTTTGTCGTCACGATATGGCTAAAATATTGCCGATGTGACGTAAAGCATAAACTCACTCACTCATATAGGTTCTGCGGTCTATTTCCCAGCTAGGTGTTTGACATTAGGCAGATAAAACAAGGCCTACTTGGCTGTATTGGGTGTCTATGTAACCTGTAGCATGGTATCTCAGCGGGCTAGCCTTAGAACATCGTCATTAGTCCACACCAGTCAAGTCAGGTTTATTCAAGTAATTGGGCCAACTATATATATATATAAACAATAACCATTCAGAGAGAATGGGAGAGCTCTTTTCGTGGTGGCATCACTGATTGTCAACAAACCATTCATATTAGTTTCACCGCTATTCAGCATTTTACGACCAATGAAATCTGTTACGTGGAATAATCGAGAGACTGATTGCTTTCTGTCGTTGATGTTTTATATTTATAACACTACTGACACCCCCGACAAACACGGATGTCAATGGTGACGTTTCTTGTATCTATTCCCTTCTGTTACACAGTGTTCCCGCCGTGTTCCATTGATGAATTCCGCTGTCAGAACGGGAAGTGCATACTCTCCAAGTATGTGTGTGATCTCTTCAACGACTGTCAGGACTGGTCAGATGAGAGAAGCTGTGAAGGTGAGTTACCGTATTTGACATAATAAGCGCCCAGGGCGCTCTCAAAATTAGAAAAAAGGGGTTTCTTATTAGAATGTTATTTTGGTGAAAAACAACAGAGTTGAAAGATCGTTAATTTCGTGGTTTATGCCGACAGCATGAAATGTTTATATACGACAGATATATTTTTCCAGAATTTAATTTCCAATAATTAAGGATGCATATAACACACGTATTATACACGAATGAAAAGTCTTGTGCACATTGATTAGTCGGAAGGGGTGCTAATTGGGATTGTTCACTAGCCAATATATTAGCAAATATTGCATTGGGCGCTTATTAGAGCGGAGCGCTTATTACGTCCCATACGGTAGTTGGTGCAAAGGCAGTTGTCACCAAGCCCACGTCCTTACAACCACAGTTTGATGCACGATATAATTATACACTCAGCTGCTGAGAGATACACTCATTTCGACGTATCATAGAAGGTCCAATTAGAAAAAAATACTTAATATGGAGACTGAAGAGGTAAATGTTATGTGCAGTTGCGAACCTGTACCAATATGTGCTGTATTTAATCCAAATACCAACTTTTGAAATATGAGTCGTTGACAAGGTAACCACTCACCTCATAATAATCATTATTGATCCATTTAAATGCGCCAAATTCCATTACCAAGTGAATGCTCACGGCGCTTCATTAATATTACCCAGGTAAATAGACTGGTGTGCACTCAATGTTCATGTATCTAGATGTAGATAACGTTTGCCATGAACTCAATTTTATTCTATCTTTTATTTTATCTAAATATATACTCTAAAAAGGGGGATCATGAAATAGAAATGTAAATACCAAGTATTGGAACAAAGATAAGTGTTGACGACCAACATTCCATGCAAGATCGTTTATGTCTGTAAAACTTAACATCAAATTCATCCTATAGTTTGTACGTGTCTCACGCAGCAGCGCCACACACGCGCAAGGGGTGTCATTTCTGATTTTGACACTTTCAAGGAAGGTCGATTGATCTCTGTGGACCATTATTTCTATCAGTGTTATTCATTCTGCTTATCATACAGTTGTGATTTACTAGATTCCATTCATTGTTAATGTATGAACAAGCGATGCGGCGTATGCAACGAGCGTCTACGGGCTACTGGTGTGCAGGAAACTGTCAGAAGTCAGTTGGCCAATACGTTCAATGTTTTACAGTCTGTGATTAGAAGACTATGGAACATGTACCAATAAACCTAACATGTCGATCGACTCCGTTCAGTGCGTCCAAGGTCAATGACAAGAGTACAGGATCGATTGATTTGAAACCAGGCTCTACCAAATCGAACGCAAACGGAGAATCAACTTGTTGTAAACTTTCATCAGGCTACTTGAGTACGAAATATGGGTCAGACGATTAGAAATCGTCTACATGCAGCTCATCTCCATGCTCAACGGCCCTTAGAAATCGTCATATTGCTACACAATGTCGAAACAAGGGTAATTGTCGCTGGTCACGTGTCACGTTTTCAGATGCGTCCTGATTAACTTTGCACATCCTTGATAGGCGTGGTCGTTGACGTTGAAATGAACGTCAAGCAAACCTGAGACCTCATGACAGATTTGGCTTTGCGTCCGGATCAGTTATGGTGTGAGATGGCATCACTGTGCCTGACCGAACCCCTCTCAATATTGTGCAAGTATTGTGGACAGTACTATCGGGACAACATATTGACACTCTTTGTTGTCCCGCTTGCAAGTCGTGTGGGTGCAGGTTTTGTCTTTCAGGACGACAACGCCCGTGCTGACCATGCACAAATCGTCAATGCTCACCTGAAGCAGAACAACATCCACAGAATGCCATGGCCAGCAAGGAGACCAGACATTGCAGCTATTGTACACGTTAGGTACATGATAAGGAGACGTTTGCGTCAACGTCATAGGCAGCCGATCTCGTGGCCAGGCGCTGCAAGAGGAGTGGGACAGACTCCCTCAAATCGCCATTGGGAGATTCATACGCAGTATCCCTCGTCGAGTGAATGAATGTTTGACAAATCGGGGCGGTCTTACGCAATACTGATTCTAAAACGTGACATTTCCCATTGATCGTCCTTCAAGGTCGTTGGCGGTCATAACATCTACTGTCATACTTCACTACCGGTTGTAATGTGTTCCCAAATCGTTTATTATTATCATACAGCTATTACGAAAAACTAATATCGCTTACAATTTTGGAAAGTTTAAGTTATTTCTGGGTATCCCCTACCTTTTTGAAGAGTTGCTTAACAGTACTTTTCTTAACTTGATTCTTGTACTGTGTGAATCGTAAAGCTGACATCTATTTTTGCCAACACAGCAGTATCGCATGTTTATGTAGTTTATTGTTTATGAAAGAATAATTATATATGAGTATTAGGAAGATAATTTATATAATTCTGTATTATGAGGAACACAACGTTTCGAAGTATATGCTTACTCTCTCATCAGGTGAAGAAATTATGGATGTCAACGTCTTTATTATGAGGAACACAACGTTTCGGAGTATATGCTTACTCCTTCATCGGGTGAATGGTTCACCTGATGAGGGAGTAAGCATATACTCCGAAACGTTGTGTTCCTCATAATAAAGACGTTGACATCCATAAATTCTCTTCCTCATGTGTATCACTTCTAAATGCCTTTCAAAGACTATATTTATATTGCCCAAATAAACGTTTTCAACAGGGTTGTGCCAGCAGTTCCAGTGCTATGATGGCACGTGTCTGCCCATGCACTGGGTGAAGGATGGGATGGTGGATTGTCCTGGCGTCAATAAAGAGGATGAGTTGGGAGCGAAGAGGCATCATATCTGCGATTTTAAAAGATCGAGCCCAATATACTGGTGGTGTATGTCATCTTATAACCACAAAATTCGAAATATGATTGTTGTACAATGTTTTCCTCCCGGTGTTAAGGGAAGATGCCTCCTTGATATATTTGTTTATGGATTGATAACAGACATCGTTGAACAGGCAAGCATTACATGTAACTTGAAGACTTGTGTTGAATATTGCGATGAACAGAAACACTCGTCTTTTGAGATATCTTGCTTTACAAATTAAAAATTAAAATGATTTAACATGCATAAGTCGTACACGAATACTATTGTACCATTCCTTTAGTCACCGCTGACGACTCAAGGAAATACTGCAAGAGAGTTCCGGATGGTTTCGGCAAATACCTCTCTGCACCATCTACCATAGAGCCATGTGGTAAGTGTACAAATTGTCTGTTGTCTGCCGAAACACTGCTAACTTAAGGATATCATACCCGTATCAAATACATCACCATCGAATAACCATGTCTTGTCTTGTTCGTATTATATTTAGCCACCGTCAAACATGGGTGTATACTTTCTTTTAATCAGCAGTTAATGCTAAGTTTCTCCACACACGTGCAATGAATATGGGCTTATCGGCATAGCAGTGTGAATATGTTCATCATCCATAAAGTATAATTGATATCACCGAACCATTTATGCACTTTTATCCCTGTTCTCGTCTCCGAACAACTATTCCTATTCTAGCAATACACGTATACTATAACGTTCCGTTATTGGTATAATGTTGGTTTCAGATGAACGGGAGTGTCTTGTAGATGAGTTTCAGTGTGGTGATGGCGCATGCATATTTGCTGAGAACGTTTGCGATGGGACAAGAGACTGTAAAGAAGGCGAAGATGAACACGTCTGTGGTATGTTTAAAACATTATCTACTACTGACAAATAATGTTTTGAAGTGTACTGACCATAAAAGTGCGTTTACTAGCAATAAAGAAAAACTAAGTACTAGTATATGTTAATCTGTCTAATCGATATCCATCTGATGATAGCATAACTGCCAATGTCAAGTTACAATTTTCTGGAGAAGGTTGAAATTGCAAGTACACTTTTAAAAAATGGATAAAGAACATCCACAATTGGAAGGCTATGTGTTACAATACTTGCTAGCCATAACAGCTTAACAAACGTCACATAAAAAATCGGGTGCCTTTTTAGAGTAGGATACATGTCTTAAGTACCGTTTCGGTCTTTTTTCAGATGCATATTCTTGTCCATTCTTCTTCAGATGTAGTCAGTCACAAGTATGTCTCAGTCCAGATAAAATTTGTGATGGTAATTTCCAATGTCCATTAGGTGATGATGAACGTTACTGTCATATGACATGTCCCTCCAAGGCCGAGTGCAAGGGAACATCTGTGAAGTTGAATGACTTCAACATGACTTCGCTTCATAACCACACGCGAGAATTAGATATGACTGGAGTATACATACCACAACTAACTGATTTCCCTACAATGCCTTTTCTCATGAGGCTTTGTTTGTCACAATGTGGCTTGATAGTTATTCCGGACGTATTCAGTACACTAACCAATCTGTTATACCTTGATGTCAGTCATAACATATTGGCATCGTTACCTGGGAGGGTGTTTCGATCGCTTGAGCAACTAATAGAACTAAATATATCCGGCAATACATTTGATAGGATTAATCCTGAAGGTTTCAAAGGACTAGGCCGTCTAGTTTCCCTTGATATTTCGGAATGTAGAATAGCGAAATTGACACACAAGACATTGAAGTACACCAAAGCATTAAGAAAATTATTTTTGAGAGATAATGTCATTGACTTTATCGAAAACAACGCTTTTGCTGGCTTAACATATTTAATGGATCTGGATCTTTCTGGTAATCCTGTAGTGCAATTTAGTGAGCAGGTGTTCAGCGGGTTGAACTCATTAACGTACCTTTCTACAGATAACTACCTACTTTGCTGCTCAAAAGTTCGACCTTCAACAATAGAGGATAACAAATGTGAAGCACCTGTTAATTCTCTGTCATCATGTAAGGACCTTATGCATCGAGACATTCTTCGAGCCTTTCTTTGGATTCTAGGAATACTAGCCTTGTTGGGAAATGTCTGCGTCATCATTTATAGAATTGTTGTAAACAGAAGGTCAACTACCAATGGATGTGATTTCTTTGTTGTCAATCTTGGTTTCTCAGATCTACTGATGGGCATGTACATGATGATCATAGCGGGTGCAGATGTTCGGTATCGAGGTGTATACGTATGGAATGACTATGAATGGCGAAACTCTGCACTGTGTAAGGTAGCTGGTGTACTGGCTACACTGTCGTCAGAAGCATCTGTGGTGTTTGTCTGTCTGATAACGCTCGATCGCTTCTTGGTCATTAAGTTCCCCTTTCGCCAGGTTCGCTTGAATAGAATTTGTATTTGGATTCTAGTAGTCGGTACCTGGGTCTTAGCGATCTTCTTGTCTGTTATTCCACTGTTTCCTTCGTTGAGAGGCTGGAACTTCTATGGCAGGAACGGGGCATGTCTTGCCCTACCTCTGAGTAAGGAAAGACTGGCTGGGTGGGAGTATTCTGTATCAATCTTTATTGCGGTCAACTTTGTCATTTTTGTATTAATTGCTATCGGTCAATGGACCGTCTATAGTTCTATCAAAGAGGGGTCTTTCCTGAAGGGAAAGGAAAGGCGGCAGCAA
This sequence comes from Haliotis rufescens, assembly GCF_023055435.1. NCBI lineage: Eukaryota > Metazoa > Mollusca > Gastropoda > Lepetellida > Haliotidae > Haliotis > Haliotis rufescens. The sequence continues at coordinate 60,784,353 of NW_025963779.1, read as the reverse complement.
GATTTGAGAATTGCAAAGAAACTGTTCTTTGTTGCAATGACGGACTTCATGTGTTGGTTTCCCGTCTGCATTATGGGTGAGTACATTATACAAATGTATCGGTACAATAAGAGTGAAATAAACAGTTAAGATTTATAGTCCGGACACATACCGACATAACATTGCTGTAGGACTTTCAGGTATCTAGGAACACCAGAAGAATAGTTTCAAGTCCTGCACAACTTCCTAAAGAGTATCATATTCTATAATTTTGAATAAGACATTCGTAATATTGTCAGGGCTGCATGAAAGATACATGGCCCACTTGTACAAAACGTTCTTAGCACTAAAACTGTTGTAAAGTCTGCTATTCTAATATGAACTTACAATGTTCGCAAGGCTACATGTAAGATCGGTTTGTGCAAGTGGGCCCAGGTAAAAAGATTTCAACCATAAACCTTTTAGAAATTTCATCAGCTTCTGTGTCAAGGGCTTATATTTTCATGTCCTATACTGTTAAGATAACCTTACATAGTCTCTCATTCATTGGTTGATGTACGTACATCGCGTATTGCATGTTGTTTTCAAGGGTACCCGTGTATGGGAGCTCAATGTACATCGTTCTGCCACTTCTAGTTATTTGGCACAGTATTAATACTGTTTTGTGTGGTAATTATACCCTCTTGAAGATCCGGAATCGGTCTTCTGGAACCCATGTTTGTCGTAAGAGGCGACTCAATGTACAGGCTCGCTAACTTAGTTGAGGTCATGTCTTCGTATCCCAATTGCATAGATTTGATGCTCATTAAGTTAATCATTTTCAGGTCCAGTCTCGATTATTTACAGACTGCTTTCGTATAGCTGGAATATTGCTGAGTGCGTCAAAAAAATAAAACAAAATATATGACAGGAGGGGTCCAGCCATTTAACATTCTGTCACTTTACCAAGACATACTTTATCTTGAAAAGACAAACAGTTTTTGTTTGACCAACAACGCAATTGTTTAGGACACAATGTGAAAAAATGTTTTTTTGGATGTAACATCTGATGCAAAGTTTCAAACATTTTTGTAACGGTTTCTTGGCAAATACATCTCAGGCAACTCTTTCTCGCCATGCTAAATATAACAGTAATCGGTCCGTAAGCACGTAATATTTTTTAACTGTCTATGTGGAAACGAACCCCTGTGATATATGTACATCTCTGTGTATAAAGGAATAGTGGCACTGAGCGGAACCTCCATACAGGGAGAGGTGTATGCATGGACAGCTGTGTTCATTCTTCCAATCAACTCGGCCCTCAACCCTATACTGTACACTTTACCGTCCATCACGAGACAGGTATGTAGAACTGTCAGCGAGTATACTTAAACGCTGCTTTAAGCAACATTCCACCAATACCTGGGCGAGGCACGCCACACGTGAGCTTCACAACACTGTACCCCTATGGGGAATTGAACCCGGGTCCTCGGCGCGACGAACCAACGCTTGACGCGCTAGGTTACCAGTCGAGCGTATTGTAGTGAGACCATGACGACGTGTCCTTGAGGTGTAGTATGTCAAAGGGATGAAAGACTACCCGTAGAGCATGGCTAGCAGGGGAATTAGTATCAATTTGTCTCACCGCGAATGATTACTTCGCCATACGCTGATTGACTCTCCCACGCTAACTTTTTCGTCATTTTGAAAGCTTACAAATAATATTGTTTATATTACTTACAATTATCCAAGATAATGTCATCTATTTTTGATGACGTTAGAGAGCATTTTAAGCAAGGTGATTCTAACAGTAGGGAGGGTATCCTCCCCAAACCCTCACTTCCCATACCACCCACAACTAATTACAACAAAGTTCGCAGTTTAGTGCACAGCTAATCCCCTGCCTGTTATCTTCTTAATTATATGGATTAACCAAACAAAGGACCAAGCTGTACATTAATGACAAAATAGATTATAACACGTTTTAATCATCAAGGATGTTTATGGATTATTGTCATATCTTTAGCATAAATATCTCTGATAACATTCAGCAGATAATATGATTCTTAACATCAACGTATTCCTCCTCAGCTTTTTCTTACCTCAGGGGTTGAATCTGTATTAAACCGTTTAAAAAAATTAAATGAAGTTTTTGGCAGAAGATGAAGATGAAGATGAAAGTTTCTCTTGAAACAGGCTATGGGTAATATATACTGTACACATCCTTTCCAGACTACGCTTTCAAAGGTATTTTGAATCAATCATAACAGTAACATAACAGTCCCGTCACAGTATGTTTTGTGTTAAGCTTTTGAGGTTGCATGTTTGGAAAACATTCTGCTTACAATATAACATAACAATTTGAATATTTCCTTCTTCAGTTTTGTTTGTTACAACCTGTTTGGGTCGTTATCTAGCATGTAGTTGTCAGCTTGTCGATCACGAACGTTGATACTACATAATGTCGTTTGTCCGACATACTCGTTAATCCGACACAATCTTATGCAAACAACCATGTCGGGTTAACGGGACTTCACTGTATGTGGAATTACCTCCTTGCACCTTGGAATACGGATAATCTCTCCCTCGTGAATTATTGTTGAAACGTCATCGCCAGAGCTTGTTCAATACAAAATCAAATTCGCTCGTGAAGGATAATAATTTTTTTTATTTATGTTAACTCTTTGTTGGTAGTTTTTAAGTACATGTACCGGGGGTACATTATGCTTTGCTAATGTACATATACATGACGTTCCCCTTTCATTTTCTATGACAGATACTGCATGTAAATGTGCGGAGTAAACATAACACATGCGCGTGTCCGTGCATGAGCGGTGTTGCAGTTGACGAAGAAACTATATCGATATTTTACTGACGATTAAATATTAGGTTGGGCTGCTAATAATGATAAATCCTTAATGATTCACATCGTATGCAAACACGGTTTTGTTAAGTGATCTACTCTTGTTTGACCTTTCAGAGAGCTGCGGGAACAATGAAGACTGGAAGTAGGCCCCGAGCTGTTGTCTATGGTAAATAATGGCACGGTTTAAATGTCACTTTGAACTGCATCAGTGTTTCCTAAATACAATACAAGTTCTTCCGTGGCTTTTGTTTGGCAAACCAGAAATGTATTTTGGGTTTGTTTCCATAAACCAAAAAGAAACAGGCCACGCCAAATGGCGGACTACTATTTCCTGATTGGCTGATAACAGAACGGGCGTGACTTGTGTTGCATTACTGCACTGAATGCTGTCACTGATTTGGTACTGTTGTCTACAGTATCTGCAGTGTGGTTATAATTGAATAAGCGTTCGGTGAAGTTATTATTGTTGACGTTTTTATTTACAAGAATTGACTTCAATATGTTTCTTTGCGTTTATGGAGTTTTAAACGTAAACACCAGTGTGAATACTGTGTAAAGTTACACAACGTGAGCACACCGGTGTTTGTTTATACCTACATAAACGCCAACACATATACTGTAGTAAATTCTAAGCACTTGTTTGTTTCAGATGTAAACACCAGAACATCAATCAGTGATGCTACTGAAATGACCTCTGAATCCAGAAACCTGTGACGGAATCGACGTGCTGCATGTAGGATAACGAAGACATTTTACTGTTATTAAACATATTTATATTTTCCCACCAAGGTACAAAAAAACTTTCCTGTCTAACAAAATACAATCGAACTAGACAGTGTGATGAACTCAAGGTCAAGATATTTTCATTTTTTGGCACGTTGTTGTCTTGATGTTTTCGAACGACCTATCAATATGACATAATAATCTTCGAGAATAAGAAAAATAAGAAAATCAAATAGTAAACCGGCAGCGTGGAGACAAATGTTTTTTTATTGAGGAAGTTCCTTGTACATTAATACATATCATCAGCTGTTGAATAGCAACGAGGTGGATTTAAACATGCTAATGGATTCAAAATCAATACATGACGTGAACACAGAAGGGTGTGTTGTACACCAGTACCTCAGATGTTATCAGTTTAAGTACATGTATTGAGGCAAGGCGGTATTGATTTCTATATTTACTTGATATGGTCTCATCATGTTTATTCTTGTGGGATATAATTGTTATGTGAATAAAGCTCAAGAGAACAAACAGTGCATTGTTATAGTCCCGTCGCCATTATTATAAACGTCGATGGCCAACGTAAGGGACCAGCCTTTAAATATTCCTGGTTGGCGACTGACATTTTCTTTGAGACAGAATATTTTTTACAGTCAAGCGGCAAACTTTGTTTTTGGGACCCACAACTCGGATTATTACAGGTTTATACCTCAATTCTTACTAGAAGTAATATCTTAATAAGTACATTTCCGTATATACGGGTAAATTTATATAGTAATTATTTCGTTTTGAATGAAAACCGTCCGGGAACCGAGGTTTCCGGATATCTGAAGTCCGTATAAGCGGTATATACTGGTGCGTCATGATAGGTATATAATAGCCTTTCCTCCAGTAGTGTATGCACTAGGATACGTGCGCAGAAGCAACCAATGCGGTATTGAAAGAGGCAACTAACGGGATCGGGTGGTCAGGCTCGCTGACTTGGCTGATGCATATCATAGTGTCCCACATGCGTAGATCGATGTTCATGGTGTCAATCGATTATTTACAGACTGGCGTCAAATAACTGGAATATTGCTGAGTGCGGCGTAAAACAATAAACAATAAACAAACATGACATATTCTGAGAACAGAAAGCAGCCGCGTGCTTAGTGACTTGTTTATATTTAGCTCCAATTGGTCCTTAAAGGCCGTAATACCCGAAGATCGTTATTCACATGAACAAACACGTTGATTACCATTCTCCGGGATAAGAATTAAAACCGACGGCACATCAGATTTCGACACAGCGATGATTGACTTTCAATTGTGGTTGGAGATACTTGTCATCGATGAGTAACATTGCTTCAGGTTCATCACATTATTCAGGACACATCGGTATATTGTACAGAGAGGGTATCCCCAAATTGATGCACTGTTAAAGCGAACCAGGCTGCAACAAAAACTCGTCGTGTATCTAGCTCATGGGCGGATACAGAGGGGGTGGGGGTGGGGGTGCGGGGGTGCTCACCTCCCCCCTTTTTATTTCGAAAAAAATCTTTATTTCTGTATAGATTACCGCCAAAGACAATAAATAGATCTTAATTGTGCACCCCCCCCCCCCCCCCCCCCCCCCCCTTTTCAAAAAAGCTGTATCCGCCCATGTAGCTAGATATAATTCTAATAATCACGTATCTTTCTACCTTCACCGCTTGGTTACGCACATAAACCGTTTTCAATTAGAAAGAAGAATCGAAAATAATCGATCGATTAGGAGCTGTTGATACAGTTAGAGTGCGATGTGGGTATCCTTGTGGTTAATCGCCTGAGGCGGTGTAAAACAATACTCACACACGCTGGACCTGTGTGACGTCGAATATTCGAATAATTTACAGGAGCTTTACTGAGCCTGTTGTATTTTGTATTGAAATGTATGTATGTATGTGTGAATGTTGATTGAAGGATTTACCAAATAATATTCGAAGAACACTTCTTTATTCAGCTATCTAAAATTCATATATCATTTATATTACTAATCTGACATTACAGTATAGGTATTTATTTATTTTTAGTTTTAGAGGATTGTTTTTACATGCATTGATTTACACAAGATGGTGGCTGTTAAAAAAAATCCCGAAATCAGACATCATTATTGATATCTGATACTGGAGTCGTAATTAACGACTGCAAAAGCTTTGCTACATGTATACAAAAAAAAAGCTTCACCACTGAGTCTCGAACCCGTAACCTGACTCCCGGCAGAATATAAACTACCTTACAAACCAAACAGTTACCTCCCTTCCATAAGGTGTGCCACAACTTCCGTGTTTACATCGAACACATGTAACCAGTTGTTTGGACTTGTCCGTGTTTACATGTTACCTATTTCTGGAACATTTACATTCTACATGGCCTGATATACAGAATGCGGGTTATTAACTTCAAGACAAGAACGCGAGACCTGCGGACAACACACAACGCATATGATACGGACCAAACAGTAAAGGAATGATCGCGTTTGTCAATATGGGTCAGTGTCTTCGTCATACAGACTACTTTGCGCGAAATGAGGTCACACTATACAATCTCAGGACTTTGACGAATTTTATACACGAAGGAGATGTGGACACAACTATAACGTATATCAAGGACAGTCGCATTTCAGAAAAGTCTTATAAACAACTCCCGATGTACCGAATAGGGCCTGTGGAGACCGCTTGCATCACAGGGAATGTTGATCTGATGATTGCTTTGATATCGGAGGGGTTCTCTCCGAGAGGAATGCTGGGTGTGTCACCTATAAACCTAGCGTGTCAGTGTAATAACCTAGATGTGGTTAGAACTCTTGTAGACAGGTATCATGTAAGTTTAAAGAGCCCAGATAGAAACGGAAACACACCTTTAAAAACAGCAATACAGTGGAATTCAGTGTGTGTTGTTAAGTATTTAAGACAGAAGGGCATATCCTTGTCAATGTTAAACAGAGGGAATCAAGTTTTTTTCCCTCTTCATGATGCAGCGAAGAAAGGACATTCAGACATGTGCCAGCTTCTTATAGATGAAGGATGTGATGTCAAAGGGGTGTGTAGTGAAGGCAGCACCCCTCTACAACTTGCTGCTATGAATCTTCAAGCAGGTTCATGCCATGTGTTGTTAGAAGCTGGAGCTGACATAAACATCATATGCATTTGTGAAGTCTCAAAAACATTTATCAAAGGCAATTTAAAAGGCAGCCTGAAAAATAAAGCCTACCTAGACACAGTGAGGCTACTTGTGTCTTATGGGGCTAACCCAGAGCTCCAGGATTCCGATGGCAACACCCCTGTCCATCTGGTGTTAGGGAATACTCCGGCCGTTAGGTGTTTGACTTTTGGTTTAAATGTAGCATTAGACAAGGTGAACAGTAATAACCAAACTCCATATTCTTTGGCGCTTCAAAGTGAAGAACTGGCAGGTGCTGCAGGCAGTCTGTTGAAGGCTGGGTACTTCCCGGTCTTGAAGGAGAGTGTGGTGACGGTGGAAGATGACCATCCCTATCTGAAGACCACATACGGTCGAAACATGCTGGGTAAGCTGAGAATGGTCACCTCAAATCCTAGGAGTCTACAGGACATGTCTTGTTTCACGCTTCGACGGCTTTTCGGCATTCAGCTTCATCGTGTTGTACATCTTCTGCCTCTACCGGGGAAACTCAAAGACATCCTGCAGCTGAAACATCTACTCCCACCAGCGGTAAGGCTGCATGTTCGCATTGGTTTGTGGACTTCTTTTTGTGTAGAAGGATGAACCATGATATTTTAAGAAGCTCAATATTTTCATTGACAAGAGGATGCTGTTAGACCAGCGGGGTTACTTGTTGCTCTTTTCTGTGCAAATTTTCCCCACGATTGGTGGGCTTGAATATAATCCCAGATTTCCCCTTATTATGAACTCTGGTTTGTCAGCACCAAATCTGTGCTTATGAGTCTCAATTACTGGCTTTCCTCCAACACCAAAATGACCTTAACCAACTCACTCACTGTACTGATGCCCAATATCATGTGTTTCAGGTGACGCGATCATATGCATACATAAACCAGCCCTGAGATTTGGAGGCCTGTAAGTTTACATGGAAACACAACTTACAGAAGCCACAGACACTCAGAGGGAGTATTACATGACAGCAATATTCCAACAGAACCAATGTTTTTAGATCTAAACTATGTACATATGTTTGCATTGTATTTTCATGTTGAGAATGTATGTGTTCACACTGAGTATGTAAATGTTCATGCTGAGAATGTAAGTGTTCACATGGAGAATGTAAGTGTTCACACTGAGAATGTAAGTGTTCATGCTGAGAATGTAAGTGTTCATGCTGAGAATGTATGTGTTCACACTGAGTATGTAAATGTTCACACTGAGAATGTAAGTGTTCATGCTTAGGATGTAAGTGTTCACACTGAGAATGTAAATGTTCATGCTGAGAATGTAAGTGTTCACACTGAGTATGTAAATGTTCACACTGAGAATGTAAGTGTTCATGCTTAGGATGTAAGTGTTCACACTGAGAATGTAAATGTTCATGCTGAGAATGTAAGTGTTCACACTGAGAATGTAAGTGTTCACACGAGAATGTAAATGTTCATGCTGAGAATGTAAGTGTTCAAACTGAGAATGTAAGTGTTCATGTTGAGAATGTAAGTGTTCACACTGAGAATGCAAGTGTTCACAATAAGAATATGTGTTCATGTTGAGAATGTAAGTGTTCAAACTGAGAATGTAAGTGTTCACCCTAAGAATGTAAGTGTTCATGCTGAGAATGTAAGTGTTCATGCTGAGAATGTAAGTGTTCATGCTGAGAAAGTAAGTTCTCACACTGAGAATGTAAGTGTTCAGGCTGAGAATTTAAGTGTTCACAATGAGAATATGTGTTCATGGTGAGATTGTAGATATTCACAATGTGCATGCAATTGTTCATGGTGAGGTTGTACATGTTCATGGTGAGGTTGTATATGTTCATGGTGAGATTGTACATGTTCATGGTGAGATTGTAAGTGTTCATGGTGTGATTGTAAGTATTCACCCTGGGCATGCAATTATTCGTACTTATGATGCAATAAACTTGTCAGACTGAACAAAATTTCCTGTGAATCTGTCTTGATGCAAACGGTGAACTTTGAAAGCAGTCACTTCCATCTTTAAAACAGGTATGTGTTTACAGAGAAATTGAACCATTTTCTCAAAGTAAACGAAAAGGTAAATACATCTTGTTTGAGTGTGTGTTTGACAAACGTAAACATTGTGCACCCATGAACCCTTCTTAAGAAAAATAATGTGTTTTCTGCACGAAACATTCAATATGAAAATTATTGACATGTTTTTATGACCTCCTTGCTGCCAACAGCCTGTTGAATCCCCGGATGTTTTTCGAGCAGTGTGCAGAATGTATGGATACTATTAAAGTGTGTGTATTACTTCCTTGTACCCAGTTAGTACGTTTACCTCTGTCTGGGGATAGAATCTGGTTATCTTTTGCCGATTATTCACCACATACGATTTCAATACATCCATAACCTTTTGTTTGTTGTTTAACGCAGCACTCCGCAATATGGCAGGTGTATGACAACGGCCTGTAAGTACTAGTAATCGAGTCTGGACAAAACAATCCAGTGATTGATACATCCAAATTATGCCATTGTAGATTTATAGCCTCGATGGGAAGAACAACTTCAAGTCCTGTATATCTCGGTATGGATAGGTATTTTGCCAGAAAACAAAGAGATATGCCTGACACTTTAACCCTGGAGACTCAACAAATTAAAATCAACGTACGTCTAGCTATAGTAATAAACATATCGTTCTGCCTTAACATCGGAGAAACACATTGCAGAAACAATAAGTACTCGAATACATGTATAACCCGCTTGACATGGAGTGGTCAATACACATAGAGCAGGTTGAAGTTATACGTCGGATCCTTAATGTTTCAGCAATATAAGGAGTACGCACTTGGATAGCCTTGTAGTATATTAATTAAAGCATGACGTGACTACGATGTGTGATGCCCATGTTTTGTGTCTGTCGTGATATTGATGGAATATTTCTAAATTGGGCGTAAATCCACTCCCACGATAAATAAAGACCCGTCAGGCGCCTAATGCTTGATTATAAAGGAAGCATTCGTATATTTTACTGGCGTTTCACAGTTCCACTGTAATCACTTTTTTTGTACTGACACGACAATGTTTGTAGTATGTGTATGCGTATGAAATTGCAAGGATGAGGTTGATGGTTATATTTATTATTGACTAGAACATTATTTTACAAAATCGTTCACGATACTGAACAAAATGTACTTAACAGTCGATTGTTCATTTCAAAGTTTTTGAAGAGTGTTTTTCACATACAAGGATTTACTCATGATGCTGATCTTGAACTAGGCTCGCTTATCTTTCATTATTTGCAATCTGTATTGGACTCACAACAACGTCTGTGAAGTGCTTTAATTGTTACATTCAAACAGATTCAGGCTGACTATCGAACACGTAACCATGCTGACAACTGCAAGTAGTTACCATTAGATGCAGTTACCTCCCTTTCACAAGGTGTGTTCGGACTTCACACAATAACAGGGGTAGTTGTAGTTGTAACAATATTAGTAGTAATAGCAGTAGTAGCAGCAGTAGCAGGAATAGTAGTAGTTAGAAGCAATGGTAGTAGTAATAGTAGCAGCCGTGGTGCTATTGGTAGCAGTAGCAGGAATAGTAGTAGTTAGTAGCGGTAGCAGGAACTGCAGTAGTTGTACACTGCAGCAGCAGTAGAAGTAGTAATAGTAGCAGCAGAAAGAAGCAGTAATGCTAGCAGTGGTAGCAACAGTAGTGTTAGTAGTAGCAGTAGCAGGAATAGTAGTAGTTAGTAGCAGTGGCAGGAACTGTAGTAGTTGTACACTGCAGCAGCAGTAGAAGTAGTAATAGTAGCAGCAGAAAGAAGCAGTAATGCTAGCAGTGGTAGCAACAGTAGTGTTAGTAGTAGCAGTAGCAGGAATAGTAGTAGTTAGTAGCGGTAGCAGGAACTGTAGTAGTTGTACACTGCAGCAGCAGTAGAAGTAGTAATAGTAGCAGCAGAAAGAAGCAGTAATGCTAGCAGTGGTAGCAACAGTAGTGTTAGTAGTAGCAGTAGCAGGAATAGTAGTAGTTAGTAGCAGTGGCAGGAACTGTAGAAGGTGTACACTGCAGCAGCAGTAGAAGTAGTAATAGTAGCAGCAGTAGCAGTAATGCTAGCAGTGGTAGCAACAGTAGTGTTAGTAGTAGCAGTAGCAGGAATAGTAGTAGTTAGTAGCAGTGGCAGGAACTAGTAGGTGTACACTGCAGCAGCAGTAGAAGTAGTAATAGTAGCAGCAGTAGCAGTAATGCTAGCAGTGGTAGCAACAGTAGTGTTAGTAGTAGCAGTAGCAGGAATAGTAGTAGTTAGTAGCGGTAGCAGGAACTGTAGTAGTTGTACACTGCAGCAGCAGTAGAATGTAGTAATAGTAGCAGCAGAAAGAAGCAGTAATGCTAGCAGTGGTAGCAACAGTAGTGTTAGTAGTAGCAGTAGCAGGAATAGTAGTAGTTAGTAGCGGTAGCAGGAACTGTAGTAGTTGTACACTGCAGCAGCAGTAGAAGTAGTAATAGTAGCAGCAGTAGCAGTAATGATAGCAGTGGTAGCAACAGTAGTGTTAGTAGTAGCAGTAGCAGGAATAGTAGTAGTTAGTAGCAGTGGCAGGAACTAGTAGGTGTACACTGCAGCAGCAGTAGAAGTAGTAATAGTAGCAGCAGTAGCAGTAATGCTAGCAGTGGTAGCAACAGTAGTGTTAGTAGTAGCAGTACCAGGAATAGTAGTAATTAGTAGCAGTGGCAGGAACTAGTAGGTGTACACTGCAGCAGCAGTAGAAGTAGTAATAGTAGCAGTGGCAGCAGCATCAATAGCAGCAGCTGTAGTGCAACTAGTAGTTGTAGTCTCCCATGAATCATAAGCGCTGTTTATTTTGTTTGCTCAAATATAAGCTTATGATAGATAACTTCATATGTGACATGTTTAATAATTTGATCACATTGAAGTTCAAAAGCTACCCCTTATGAACAAGGCGTTCAACACACGTATGTACATGCTATCACTGATTGTAATCTGACGAAACTTGGTATATATGGTCACTAGGGTAGGGTCTCTATCTCATTAGCCTTTAGGTGAGCAGCGTAACAAGTCAAGGTCACTGGAAGTCACACATGTATATAAAACATGGATAAAATGTAGGAAATCACGAGTTAATGTATAAAAATGAAATGACTTTTCCAATCGTAATCGTAACTAACTAATACCTGTCTTCTGGCGTGGTTACACATCAAATTAGTTGTTGTTAATTTAATTTAGGAAAGTGTTGTCAACATAGTTAGAAAACGAATTTATCACGTCACCTGTGTTCTCAACAAGCAATATTCTCGATTTGATGACACTTTAGGCGAAGGTCGCTGAGTGAAGTAGATGTCTCGAAGAGCTTGTTTGCACAATATTTTGAGCATTTTTGATTGGAATATCACGAAACGTTATATACACAATCACTAGGTGTTTTTTCGAAGGTTCTCAACGATCTCCCATGACGTTGAAGGTCACCAGAAACCTTTTTGTTAAAATATGAAGTACTTGTCAATGAGTTAAGGAATAATAATACAAAACATTATTTATTGATTAATATTTCATAAACACTTTCTTCTATACTTGCCCAGTGGCAAGGTTATGTCAAATGTCATATTTCACATTGAAATATTTTAGGTTATACTGCATTGGGCATATATGTTCCCCAAAATGCTATTAATGAAACTTAAGAGCTTAACTAACCCTTTAATTGTAAAAAGGACCCATGTGCACTGACAGAAGAACCAACGGAGATCTAAAAGTAACAGCAGAAGCAAGCAGGGTTAGCCAAGCTTCAATATGCCCGGGAAACTGCAATGTATTCAGCGGATTTATATGTTACTTTTTTTTCAAATGTTGTCTGTATTGTTTCAGATGTGTCATAAAACAGTGAAGAAATTTACCTTTAGTTGTTGGCGTCGTTATTTTAATTGTTCTTTTATTCCGTCACCACTGTACCATGCTTGAATGAAGAGTTGAACAGGTGCATTTGTGTGAACAATACACAACACACATAAACTGTGTTTCCATTTGAAGCGCAACATTTAAAGATTTGTGTGATAACCATTGGAAATGTGTAATAGTTGAAGTTATCATTTCCTCAAAATACCAGTGAGTGAGTGAGTGAGTTGGGTTTAACGCCGCTTTTAACAGTATTCCAGTTATATCACGGCGTGTCAGCTTAATGTGGGAGGAAAGCCCGAAGTGATGCAGGTCTCAGACGTTTACCACTTCGGTGAAACCCACGAGCACGGGTATGGTGCTGACAAACCTAAAAACATAATCGGGACGAATCGGGATTCGAACCCACAATCATAAGTTTCTGGCGTGCCCAAGGGACGCAACTCTGCACACCGAATCGCGGCGCCTTAGACGACTGGGCCACCCGTGCGCCCCCCCCCCCCCCCTCTCAAAATACCAACACTGAGAGCAAGATGGTAGTCTTAAAGAATCACCATCTCCAGATTTTACATGAAGAGACATACTTATAAAGCAGTGACAAATTTAATAATTCTATATTTATACTGCATATCATACATAACGCTATGGTACTTCAAAGGTTCTTTTGGGCTGCTACTAGTATGCTATAATGTCCCCAAAGCATGAAATACACTCTCTCAATCGATTTCTGTCGTGATTTCTGCACAAACTGAATTTCGACACACACTTGAATATTCTAATCACCCCAAATATGCATTTCATAACCTGAAATTGTACATGTAATCATTTAAAAATCCCCACCGATAATGACTGAGAAAAAAGTACTTTCCTATAAATAGTTTTTGCGGTGACGCGATCGTCAAATGAGTTTTTTCAGACAGAGGTTGTGATTGTAATTCGATACCTCTGGTTGAGCAATCAGACAATCGAGTAATTTCCAAATTCATGGCAGGATTGTGAGTAGACCTGAACTGAATTGAAGTACAACCGTAAGGTGTTTTTAACTACTTTGAGTGCGGATCTGCCAACCCTAATGTTCCCAACAAGTGAAGGGAAGGGAAGGGAATGGAAGGAAAGATAAAGGTGCGACGAGAGTGATTGGATGAAGAGAAGATGTGAAAAGGAAAGACTGGGCGGAGTAGAGACTGGGAAGGGAGTAAGGGGAATGGATGTAAATAGAAGCCAAAGAGGTCAGGAGTAAAGGCTGAATAGGAGAAAGAGACTCGAGTTCGGTGAGGAAATGAGGTGGTTGGAGAAAAGGAAGGCTGAGCGAAGAGCGAAAAGGGTAGGACTAGGGTCGGGTATGTGGTTGGAAGGAGTGGATAAGAGAAAAAGAAAGATAGGTGGAAGAATGGGAAAATAGAAAGGGAAAGGTAGTTGGAAGGATGGTATTAGAGACAGGGAAAGGTAGGTGGTAGTATGGGATAAGATAAAGGGGAAGATAGGTGAAAGTATTGGATAAGATGAAGGGGAAGATAGGTGAAATGATTGGATAAGATAAAGAGAAAGGTAGGTGGAAGGATGGGAAAAGAGAAAGGGGAAGGTAGGTGGAAGTATGGACATGAGAAAAGGAATGGTAGTGGAAGGATTGGAAAAGAGTAAGAGAAATGGGGGTTGAAGGATGACATAAAAGAAAATGAAATGTAGGTAGAAGTATGGGATATGAAAGAGGGAAGTGTAGATGAAAGGATTGGATAAGATGAAGGGGAAGATAGGTGAAATGATTGGATAAGATAAAGAGAAAGGCAGGTGGAAGGATGGGAAAAGATAAAGGAGAAGGGAGATGGAAGGATGGGTTTAACGTCGAGTTTAATATTTTTGCACTTAAAACTTATATAGCGACGTTCAAATATTTGCTTGTGTGTGTGTGTGTGTGTGTGTGTGTGTGTGTGTGTGTGTGCGTGCGTGGCTGTTTGCAATAGTCCGGTCTAATGCCGATTTCATAGTGCTAGCCCACTGAGATGCCATGTTGCAATTTAACATGAATACACAAATCAGATACAGTATACTGACTCCGAGCCGACCAGTCCTTGTTTTATCCCCTTAATGACGAGCGCCAGGCAGGGTAACAACAAGGGCCACGTTTTAACGTCTATTGGTATGACGCGGCCGGGGATCGAACTTGATTGAAGGATGGAATAAGAGATAGGGGAAGATAGGTGCAAGGATGGAATAAGAGGAAGTGGATGGTAGGTGGAAGTATGGGATAAGAGACAGGTTAAGGTAGGTGGATGTATAGGCTATAAGACAGGGAAAGGTAGGTGGAAGTATGGGATAAGAGACAGGTTAAGGTAGGTGGATGTATGGGCTCTAAGACAGGGAAAGGTAGGTGGAAGTATGGGATAAGAGACTGGTTAAGGTAGGTGGATGTATAGGCTATAACACAGGGAAAGGTAGGTGGAAGTATGGGATATCGGAAAGGGAAAGGTAAAGATAAGTGAAAGAATGGGCTATGAGAAAAGGAATGGTAGATAGAAGTATGGGCTATGAGAGTGGAAAGGTAGGTGGAAGGATGGGATAAGAGAAAGGGAATGATAAGTTGAATTAGAGGTTACAAGACAGATTATATTTGTTGATGACAAGTTCACTATCAGGCAAGAATGACGAGCAGACACATTTGGCAGACGGGAAGAGATATATTTAATACGTGGGATTTGA
This sequence comes from Haliotis rufescens, assembly GCF_023055435.1. NCBI lineage: Eukaryota > Metazoa > Mollusca > Gastropoda > Lepetellida > Haliotidae > Haliotis > Haliotis rufescens. The sequence continues at coordinate 60,769,079 of NW_025963779.1, read as the reverse complement.
CAGAAAAGAGAAAATTCATATGCCGTATGCCATATTTAATAAAAACTGCGTTTCGCAAGAAAAGAAAATAGTCATGAGATTCGATTTTGTTCACGACATTAGCAACAAAATGAAAGCGTGTCGGGAAAGATAAGAAAAAGACTGATAGGGAAGAGATTAGTGTGACCATGACCGTAAAAAGAAGTGAACAAAAAATAAACATGAAGCTTGATATGTGTTCGAGCAGGTCCACTACGTCCAACTCAAGCCAGACTAGTTGGTTATGGAGATACTCCACTTAGAATCCCGGGACTGAGAACGTTACAGTGCCAGTACAAGGAAGTGACAAAAAGCTTTGGATTCATTATTGCTAATCATGGCATACATTCACCTCCAGTATTGGGACTCAAACCATGCAGAGAAAGTCGTGTTAACGGTTGCGAAATCTTCCAGCTTCAAGAGAAATACTGAAGGAATTTGGAGATGTGTTCAAATGAATTGGCTGTATCAAGGATGAATATTGCATACAGATAGAGAGAGAGTTGTGCAGTGCCAGTAGTACATGCAGTGAGAAAAGGTCATGTTGCTTTGGAACCTAAGATTCAGAGAGAGTTACAAAGGATGACAGATTTGGGTGTGGTGTGTAAAGTAGATGAACCTACCAGTTGGTGGAATTCCTAGGTTTCCCTAAGTCGGCTTTGCCTGGATCCGACTGACTTGAACAAAGTTTACAGTATGCCAGCGTTACGAGGTGTAAAGACGGAATTGTAAATATCTTTTGCCAAGTAATATCTTTTGTATGTACCCATTTGTCACTACAAACAATTTCCAATAGTCCGGTCAACAAGAAGTGAAATTCTTTGGTGAAAGAAACAGCTGATAGAAAGAAACAAGATCAGGTGGCCAAGGACAAAAACACTCCTACTTCAAATAGGAGCTAGAAGGATACTTCGGTATGTTTACCTATGTGGCACAGTATGCTCCTGGCTTATCGGTGCAGGCACACATACTACGAGAGCTAACAAGGCAAGCTACCTCCTTCTGTTTGACTCAAGAATATGAGGATACTGTTCAAGAGATAAGGAATATGATCACAAAGTCACCAGGGCTTATATTACAATAGTTTGACCCAACGAAACCAGTAATGCTAAAGAACAATGCATCACAGAATAGTCTTGGGGCATTCCAGCATCTAAGGCAGTGACAGGTGCACAAAGGAATTATGCCCAAAAAATAAAGGAGACGTCATACTCTTTTGTTTGAAAGTCAGAACTGATCAACTTGAAGTAAATTAAAATTATAATTTTGTATTAAAGAAGCCATCACATGCTATTCCTCTGAGAGTTCAGTGAATGAGAATGAGACTTCAGATCTATGATGCAGATGTAGAAACCGCATCGGGGAAGAATGCTACCTTGGCAGACATGCTGTCTCAGCATTCTATAGAATTTTCATCAAACAAAGATGATCTATCATTTGATGAACATTTATCAGTCATATACACATGATGACAAGCAAACTACCATAAGAAAGAACAGATAAGAAAAGAAACTAGTGAAGATGATCAGTATGTGATTCTTACAAAGATCATTCAACGAATGGCCTGAGAATCTGTATGATTGTCAAAGAAGCATAACTGAATTATAAACATTCCGAGATAAACTCACTGTCTACAAAGGTGACAAAATTGTCATTCCAATTTCCATGTGAAAGGAGATGTTAGAAAGGATACATGCAGACCATATGGGAATTGTGAAGTGCAAGGATAGAGCTTGTTATGCCATAATCTAGCCCCGTATGACAGTTGGCATCGAAAGAACTGTTGAGATTTGTGGCCTTTTCAACAGAACAGGATTAAACAGTGCAAAGAGCCAATGATACCCTTTGATATTCCTACTCTACTGTGGCAGATTGTGGCAACTGATTTATTCCAACTGAATGGACTTGACTATCTTGTTGTAGTTGATTACTACAGTTGATACATTGAGAGATTGCGCTACTGTCGAGTACAAAGTCAACGATAGTCATAACTCACATGAAATCGATATTTGCTCGACATGGTGTACCCTACAGAATTGTCTCCGACAAAGGGCTGCATTATGCCTCAGCGGAATGCAGACAAGTTGTTCAACAGTGGAACGTTGAATATATGACCTCCTCACCCCTGTATCCACAAGCAAGTTTCCTTGCTGAGAAGTCGGTGCAGACGGTGTAGCAACAACTGCTCAAGGCTAAACAGAGGGGTTGATGACACCTATTTGTCCCTACTTGCTGCAACACTGCATTAAGTGAGATGGGTTCAAGCTACTGGGTAGACGTCTAAGGACTGACGCACCAAGCAATTCAGATTTACTGACACGAGAGCTCGCTGAATGTGAATGTGTGCAAGGCGCAATGGTGGATTCTAAATTGAGCCAAAGGAATCACTGTGACAGATCCCTACATCCAGGGAATGCTTTGGCACGTGGCAATGTAAGAGCCAGATAACGTTACTGCTTGCACCAACACACCTCGCTCATGTTAGTGTAAGACTGGCGATTGTGCAAAGTATCGTCTCAACAAGAGAGACTTGCATTCCACGAAGGAAACTCTCTCTAATGTACCAAGGGATGATCTGGTTGCTAGAAGCAACTACAGTTAGGCCTATTCCGCACCTAGCAAACCTACGACAATCAGTTTCCTACTCATCCAGTGGGCGGGCAATTCTCACACCATGAAGATATGAGTGAATGTGACAGTTTATTTGAGAAAATTTTATTATTGTCACATTGACATTTTTTTAATGTAACGTATAGATTTTGGCCGGAAGTTTGAGCCGTGCCATGGCCAGAATAGACTTGGACAGTTTCTTCTTTTATTTCGTGTTTTGAACACGAAAAAGGAAAAGCGGGGGTGTACTATTCGTATTCGTTTAGGTGACGATCCCAGTTGTACATACCAGTTCGCTGTAATAGGCCGGTATTAGTTTTGTCTCCTACACATGCGGGGCAGATTACCTCATGTCATGTGAATAACAGAATCCCTCTTTAATGCCAAGTTATAGGTCAGTACAAAACAACAGATAAGTCAAAAGGTAAGTCAATTGTTCACTTGAAAAACCCTACGGGAACTTACAGTACAAGTCAATATAGGAAATTGAATAATTTCGGGTGAACAAATTGACTTGCTTTGCATGTGTTTATGATGGGTGGGAAAATTGCGCTCACCTTTTCGGGAACAGCTTGTATGGTAACTATGTGATACGCTAAGGACATAATCGGAATCGTACAAAGGAATCTGCTTTTAATAGAGATTTCTTGTCATATGGAAACAGTTTTTGTCACTTTTATTTATAATCAACATCATCAGGCTTATTGTATCAGTTTTTATTATCTTAATTTACATCCCTTTCAAAACACAAATACTATCGTTTTTGATACATGGACGCTTTACTCTAAAAATGACAATACGTATACGAGTTATTTCCCTTTGTACACACACCATACCCAAGCTCCTTTCCAGTGCCTTGTATCACAGCATATATAGCTTCAGGAACGTGATATCGCTGTGTGGAGTTTGGCTAAAGTACGTACTAAAGATAGCATGACATTCATTTTAAACTCATCAGGATAAAGTTACAGATTGCTAAACGAATCCCCTTTTAGTAACCGTTTTTATTAAAATGCGTTTATTTCAAAACGTATGGGTGATCAAAAGAAATACACGAGTTGTAATGAAATTGTTATCTTACGGGGAGGGGTGTAGTTATATTTCTTTAGTACCAGCTGAAACTTGGCACGCTATCTAAAACGTTGAGAAAAAGACATCGCTTGCAAAAAGAAAAGAACCAGTTCAATTTTGTCAAAACATTTGATTTCTTCAACTTTGTACATTATCCCACGCGACAAACAAATGTGGTAATGTCTGATGCAATTCCCTATATTGATTTGTTCCATGTGCGCGATAGATTTCCCCTTGCATGTGTTTGCGACGGGGGCCACCGGTTGGGCAGGATACGCTCGACTTTTCGCGAACATCTGATAGCATCACTATTGGATGGTTATTCATAAACATTTGCTGATGATATAGTCGGTATAGTCCCCGTATCGTGCAATGCTTTTACATCATACAGTCGGAATCGGGTTGAAAGGGTTTTGTCGCTTTTACATTATTATGGTGGACACCTATAAAGGGTGTTGTCGCTTTTAATGGTGGCGCATGAATAACTGATTCGACCACACACTGTGGTCGCAAGGTGTAGCCAGGCAATAAGGTTTGCAGCTTTCTCTGAAATCGATTATAAGAAAAGATAGGTTGCATTTTCATAGTAGCATGAACACCAACGTATGTTATGAATTAATTAGTAATAACGTTAAGCAACAACCCTTGCGCGATTACGGAGCACCAAAGATTCACGACACTGCATCAGTTGACATGATTTCTATCGACATTTCTAACGACTGACCAAGGAGGCTATTCCCATCTGTAACTCATAGTTCAGGGTCGTAAGTATATGTAGCAATGGTATTTGGGATGATGTTTCTATCCCGTGAAGATCCGGGTTAGACTTGGTCTTCAGCATCCATTGTTTGTTGTGGGATGCCTCTTTATGGGATTGGATTGTAAGGCTCGGATTCGATTATTTACACACCGCCGTCGTCCAGCTAGAATTCCAGTTAGTCGCCTCTTCCGACAAGCATTGTTGCTGAAGACCTATTTTACCCCGGATCTTCACGGGTCTGAAAGTAAACTGCCGGCCAAAAGAAAGTATACACCCAAGTTGGATGGTAGCTAAAAACGAAACAAAGAAGGAATGGTTATTCGCTGGTGATTTATTTGATACGGTTATTATAGTTCTGTATTGACCTTAAGTGTGCAGTGTTTCGGCGACTCAATATGGCCCAATTTACTAGGATTGACTGCGTTGATGGAGTTGGTTCAGTTGCTAATTATTTAGCAACATAATCCCTTCAGAGGTCCACACTCTTCTGCCAAAGATGCTGGAGTGCCTGGATCCCACTGGCGTAGAGCGCTTTCTCCTGGTGGTGCAACATATACACCACAGCAGAACTGACGTCATGATCATTTGCATAATGCTTGCCAGACAGTTCTTTCTTCACATTTGGGAAGAGGCGGACATCTGACACATGAATTATATGTGTATATCTGTTATACATTTTTTTATATTTGTTACATTATACACCTGATATAGGTTTAGTTTTACTTAAATCACCTGGAAAAAAATCATTGGCCATTGGAAGAAAACAGTAGCTTCTGTTATCTGTGTGCGGATGGAGGCAGTCCTGCTACAATATCACTTTACCTGTCACACCCAGCAGTGACGTCACTGCGAAGAATCGCAATGTATGTATTTCTAAAATGTATGTACAGTGTTACCGACGCAATTGTTTTACTGTGAATCCACCCGGTTGCCAGGGATGTTATTTATTCCAGGGAGTGACTGAAATTTCCCAAATTGAAACAATATTTTGTTAACTCAGAAATTTATACGTTTGTTTGTTGTTTAAGTTATATGGCGGCGGTCTGTTAATAATTGAGTCTGGACCAGACAATCCGGCGACTGACATCATGACCATCGATCCACGCAATTGGGATACGATGACATGCATCAACCAAGTCAGCGAGCCTGACCACCCGATCCCGTTAGTCGCCTCTTACGACAAGCATAGTCGCCTCTTACGGCAAGCTTGGGTTGCTGAAGACCTAATCTACCCCGGATCTTCACGGGTAAAAATCTGTACGTAAAATCATTTAGTGTGAAACCGAAAATCAAACAACAAATGGTATACAATCAACAGCTGTATTACAAAAATAACTACGTCTACAAATCAATACAAATTGCTGCACATCAGTCGTTAAAATGGCATTACACAATAGAGTGGTGGTACAATATTTAATGGCAGCATAAAATAGAACACTAATCACCTCGCCGCAACAGTGGTCAAGCTTCCGAGATAGGCCAAGGCTGAACACCAGGTCGAAAAGTGTTCTTCACACCAAAGCTGGTCTTGATGTAATACCAGATGAAACGTGCCATAAGACAGCCACGCACCCGCTCTACTTATATAGTCTAACAAGCTTCCAGCACTTCCACACAGTGCTACACCAGTCCGGTGTCACTAGAACATCATAGGAGAGTCCACATGTTTCGGTTTCTATAACGCTTGACATGCATCCATGCTATTCCGAAAGTTTACAAATAATTGAAGCTTCAAATTCTTTTTATGAGGAAAGGTCAGTGGATTGTGATCCGTATACACTTGAATAGGAAACAAAATAGTACCCAAGTACAGTTCAAATTAACGTGTTTGCAAAGCTAACAATAGAGCAAGAGTTATTTTTCCAATGGTTGAATAATTTATCTGATGTTTGTCTTTTTTCGTGAATAATAACAAACAGGATGATCAAGGTCTGATGCATCTTCCTGCATCGCGACAGCTCCAGCAGTGCCACCAGCATCTACTGCCATTTGGAAGATGTTTCAAAGTTTGGTGCTTCAGGAGAATTCACGAGAATGGCTTTAATTTTCTCAAAAGCAGCCTGACAACTGATGTCCCAAACAAATTTCTCCTTTTTGCGCAGCAAACCAGTTTTGTTAGCTTCTTCCAAAGAGAGTGTCCTGTTGGCAAGAACTTTGAGTTCTGGGTCTTTCCCCTGTAACTTAACTAACTGCTCCCTACCCTGAACTGGTTCCCCAACAGCAAACTGCCAGAATTTTGAGTACTCTCCCTCGACAATTTAAACAGGTTAAGAGAACGATCCATAAAAGTGCCAGCCCAATCATAACTTGAATCATTCTCAGAAGACCCAAGCTTAGCCAAAGCACGAGTAACAAAATACGAAGGAAAAACATTCACAAAAGCTTTCGGGTCGCATGACTGTTCTTGAAAGACATATTACAGTATATTCCATCTCGCTGTCCTGGTTGTGGCCATTGTGGCCTTTCCTGGTTCAAAATGACTTTCTTCTATTTCGAGCATGTACATATATTTTCTCCTATCAGTGCAATAGTATCTTCATCAGTGACAAAAATATAGGAACCAATTTGTTTGTGTAAAGCCGCATTACTGCATTACATTAAGAACATTTTCACTTGTCAAGCCACCAATAACATAAACATTATATAGAATATATTACAGGCAAAGTGATATAAAATACTTTTCATCATTATATTTTTAATTCTTAGATCTCGCTCGAAAATACGTACAATCTGCCATTATCCTTACTTAAATCAGAATGACAGACACGTTCATGTAATAATATCTACGGAAATATGTGACGTATGTTTGATTAGGAAAATATGTACCATTAATGGTCGTAGGTGCTGACATAAACTTGAGTGATTGAAAAACGTTGGGTTGGAATACCATGCCAATTTGCTTGGCGATATGGGTATATGGTTAATTATAATTACGTTTCATAATATATATCAGAAGGACTGCGATTTTTCCCTTTCTGATAGCAAGGCTGTTTACCTCGCACGCATATGACGTTTTCCATTATATCACGACGTATAAGCATTACAGCAAGCTCAGGAAAATTGCTGATACATTTTGCATTTTACAATGTCGATATCACTATGTGCTTTTAGATTTGCTTAGGCCGTTGGTTCCAAATGGAATTTCTGAGAATCGAATTCGCAAAATCACTCGCTAATTAATCTGAAAACACAACATGTTTATCTCCGAATTATTTCTCAATTGGACACTGACGTGCGTCCTGATCGATGATAAAAAACACATGCCGTTATGTCGGACCATTGTTGAGATGCATTGGTATTAATGTGTCTGCCTCAACATGACAAAGCTAAATGTTAAGATGGTCAAGTTCAGAAAGAGTATTATCAGCGAATAGTCATACACATACGGGAGCAGAATTTCAGCGCAATCAAGACTGGACAGACCCGTCACTTCGATATGTCAATTTTATGAATCAATAGCAAGCCATCCTCCTACAATCAAGTGCATATACACACATCCAGGCACCCATGCAAGCACACACACGTGTAAATTATGATCAACAATGAAATCCCGTTGAGCCCGATGGTGCCGGTAACAGTGACATTGTCCGGATAGGACAATCATTGGTAAGTAGAGATGACCTTTAACTGTATAGACGTTCCCAAGGGTAAAGGTCTGGAAGACGGGCGTTCCGGATTAACGGGTTTGGAATAACGAGGTGTCACTACCACCTTTCGTTAAAGTGATTGATCCAATAAGATACTGATTACTGTCATTCCAACCTTATACAGAAAATATACTGATCTGTCCATAATAGATTATAATGGGACCACATCAAGAATTTATAAACGTTGTATGAAGAAACAATGTTTTCAAATTTGCTACAAGTATTTTTAAGTGCTGTTTAAGAGTTAAAAGATTGGCATACCTCATAATTGCAAAATAGTAACAATATACAACATTGCTGTCCACTGAATTAAAGACATGTAAAACAATCAATAGAATCTCGAATACAATGTTTTGGTAAATGCATGCATGTCTATTTTGTAACTAAACTCTACCTTTATAAAACTGGTTACTGTCATGAATAATCAGGATATCAAGCCATGATATTATGGTTACTCTATTGTCTATAAGTACCTCTGCTACAGTAATCTGCACCTGTACCGCAAGTAAGCATATGTGGATGGCATATGCTACAGAATATATATCCATATCGTAGCGATGAAGAGTCACACGACAACATCATAATAATAGTTACACCAAATTGTCACACCAAATTGATCACTTCACATCATAATTTGCTATAGTAGTCATATCCTTGTAACCACGTGTTATATACGTCACATTGTTATTAACCATAGTAATAACATGACAGTGACCATGAGTCAGAAACGTCACATCATTATTAGCCTTAGTAAATATAATACGTCAATGCAAGAGAATAACCAGTCTCGATTATCCGATAAAACAGATTCGCCTTAGTAGTCACACCACAGGGACCACGAGTCATATATGTCATGAGACATGACAGTCAAACCATACTGATCATGAGTCATATACATGTATGTCACATCACAATTAGCCATAGTAGAACCATCAGTATTATGTTCAATATAGTATTTTGGGTATCAAAGGCCACATGACCAACAGTACAATAAATACGACAAAGCTTTTAATAAAATATTAATGTAGCATTAAGCAGGCATATTTCTTCTATCGCTCTCTCTCTCTCTCTCTCTCTCTCTCTCTCTCTCTCTCTCTCTCTCTCTCTCTCTCACACACACACACACACATATATATATATAATCATACATAAATGCATTGACCAGGCATATTTCTTTTCACATATATATCTATGTGTGAAAAGAAATATGCCTGCTTAATGCTACATGAAATTTTATTGAGATATATAATATTTGTTCCATATATATACACACCACGTTTGATAAGGGCAACATTCTTTGTTGCAAATAGTTAATTGAATTTTGTTCGTGACGGTAACTACACGTAGGTGTGTACAGTCACATCAAAATTAGCCATAAACGTCATATCACAATGACAACGTCATACAGTTATATACCACTATTAAACGTCAACGCCAGAGATCTCGCCAAAGTCTCCATCACCTGCCAAAACAGATTCCATTGGGCGTAAAAGGTAAAATAGCGGTGAAAATCAGTGATGATTTCAGGTCTTCCGAAAAGGGGTAAGCATGTCCTACCCTACCGGTAACACCCGTCACTGGTCACATCATTATTAACAATTATAGTCATATCGTTGTGACTATGAGACATAAGGCACGCCATTATTATTCATATCAATTATACTATAACTAGTCATTGTGTATGGAGGAACTACCCAAACAGTAAGTTAAAGAGCAGGAATACTCAGTTTGAGAAGTAGAAAAATATAGCATTTATTACATTCCAAAATGGAACACACATGAATATTTATAACAATTGAAAGAAATGTCCAGTAGCTGGACATGGGTGCAGCGGTCAGTTGTTGACACCGTGACCTCTTACTATAATTCCGAGTGATCGCTTGCTTCTGGTGTACGTCGTAGGTGGACGGAGGTGTCAGTGACGATAGAGGCACAACTGCGGATGTCCACAACTACGTGCATCTTGACAATATACAGGGCTGTCGGTGTCGGATGATACGAACTGATATTGCACAGGGCTACTCGCCATAGAGATAAACCTAAACCTTACCACAAAACTGCCATAAAAACTTAATACTATGAGTTCGGTCGCCTACTTTTCAATTTGTTGATTATCAAGATAACAAATGTTTGTTCTGTTTAGAGAGAATCTATCCTTATAAAGTTGTTTCAACTTCATCAGGATGAGAAATGATACTTATCTTTTCACCCTGTTTTGTGTCCTAAACACGTTTTTCTAAACGCAAACTATACATTCTCACTAAATGAAAGTGAGTGAAATTTGTTCTTTCTTCAACGACCTGAAAGTCATGGCAAATATTTGAAACATATATACACAAAATGCTTTCCTGCTTGGTGACAGTGACGTGACTTTATTTCATATTATTTCTGCTGTGGCAAAGATCAAAATCTGTCATGGCTTCCAGCTATGAATCACCATACTTGAAAGCTTTTGAGTAATTTTTACAACACGCTACAGGTCAAGGGCATTCCGAGTAAACAAACAAAAAAACAAACCAGAAAGCATATTTGAAGAAGGCTGCTTTGAAGAAATAACTCCTGATAAAGATTACACCAGGCTTTAGTTTGTCGAATAATCCCACCTGCTCGAGTCATATGGTTACATTGTACATATCATAATTCAAATTAACGTCCGCGCCTTGCAGTGAAGAACTTTCAAAGGGTAAGATTTCGAGGAATTCAGATGGGCTTCTTCTAAGGGTTGTGTCATTATTAATCTAAAGTGTTCCTCGTGTGCCTCGTGATCTGTTTTAGAAGGCGATGTTCCTGCTCGCGGCCAATAGCAATATCTCAGTATTGCCATGGACATGGGATGGAATCTTTAGATCTCCAATTACATTTGGTAAACTGTCCCAATCCATTTGCGTTATGAAGAAATACAACCGTAGGATTTTCTACTACATGTAATTGAGCACTAGGACCCAGCTAGGGGGTAATGAATTCTCACCACAAAGCTCGCCGGAAGAAAGCTTTATTTAAATAAACGCAGATGTCTCCTAAAATTGCAAGGCTTTTTCAATGTTTGCCGTTTTATATCTGCCTCAACATGGTGAGCGCAGGCTTTTAGGGGTCGTTACCGTGGACGCAATTTGATGCTTTTGCTAACACGATGTACCGTTATGGCAATGCGCGATTTCACCTAGACTGATGTACAGCTGACCCGGATGTTGCCTAACAGATGGTGCCAACGAAAAGAAAAACCTGCTTGACAAAAACGGATGAAAGGGATTGTAAATTTGATTGGTATTGTATGTTTGTACACAAGAGAAATATTGGTTGTATTTATCAATTTCCTATGATTTCAGGTCATATTAAGATCTGCCATGACCAGCGGAAGCGAAATTCTGCTTAATTAATACTCAATATGGTTTTATATGCATAATAGACCGAAACACATTATGGTTTATGTACACTCCAGATGACAACACAACATTTGCAACTTCGAATGGATGTACGAGGTCACTTATATGTAGATATTACATATTTTCATGTGGGCCATTCACAACAATTTTTATGCATTATGTTAATAAATGAATCAGCTTTCTATTTTGTGTCGACTGACATTAAAATTATTACTGAGAGATTAGTTTACCTGCGCAAACAAATATTTATTATTGTGCAGTCATCGTGACTCTATATGTGATACTCTATGTGTGGTACAATCACAATAACATTATTAAACGGAACCGAGAATGAGAAACGAAATGAGAAATAAATATGCAAGATATTTCTGTCTAAATACTGATCTTAATGCGCTATCAAATACTAGTAGCGAAACACATGCATGTGCAAATCAAATTGTCAACCGAAAACAACCACGGCAACACATGGAACAAATCAATATAGGAACGTGCACTAGCCATCATCACAAATGTTTGTCGCTTCGGATAATGCATAATTAATAAATCAAATATGTTGACATAATTGACCTGGTTCTTTACGTTTTTCAAGCGGCGTCTTTTTCTCAACGTTTGGATTTATTTAACGTGCAAAGATTAAGTGTTAGTTGATTTCTACACTCGTTCCCGTTAGATAACAATTTCAATACAACTCGTGTATTTCCTTAGATCGCCCATACGTTTTGAAATAAACGCATTGTAATAGAAACGGTATCTAAGAGAGGCTTCGTTGAGCAATCTATATACTTTATCCATAGGTCTTTGAAATAAGTGTCATGCTGTCTTAAATACGCACTTCCGTACTAAGTACGTAGCCAAACTCCACACAGCGATAACCCGCTCCTGAAGCTAATTAATACATGGAGGATAACAACGCACTGGAATGGAGCTTGGGTATGGTGTGTGTACAAAGGGAAATAACTCGTATTGTAATTTTGCGAGTGAAGCGTCACTCGATCAAAAACGAAATTGATTCTGATATTGATAAGAAATAGAAGTGAAAAAATAACCTGTGTCCATAATCATAAGATATATCTAATAAAATCAGAGTTATATGTAAGATTCCGACTTTATCATTAGCATTTGTTTCTGAATCACTATCAAATAGTTATGATACCAGGCTAAGCGTACCCCTCCCCTCATAAACACATGCAAGGCAAGGCAATTGTTCACCTGAAAGGATTAATTTCCTGTAAGTTCCCGTGTTTTTCCACATGAACAATTGACTTGCCTTTCACGTGTTTGTTGTTTTGTACTTACCTATAATTGGGCATTAAACACCACAAGATAAGTCAGTATTATCCAGGGAGTTTTAATGGTTGACCTCTCACATACCATGAGGTAACACACCTCGCATACGTAGGATACAAAACTAAAACCGCCTATTACGGCGAACTGTAATATATATCTGGCATCGTCACCTAAACGAATATCTATATTACATCTCCTCTTTTTAATATGTTCAAAACACGAACTGAAAGATGAAACTGTCCAAACCAACACTTCACTTCATGTGTTTATAATCACTCTCAAATAGGGATATCAGGTGTTCGCGAAAAGGTAAACGTATCCTCTCCCTCCGTTGCACCCGTCTCAAACCTCTCCGTCCGCAAACCTTCTCCACCCCACCACCTTATCCCACCCCAACCCTCTCCTTTCCTCACCTTTTATGTTCCCTACCCTTTCCCAGTCCCTCTCCACTACCCACCCCGTTCCTCCACCCTCTCCTGTGCCGTACCCCCTCCGTTCCCTTAACTCTTCATTTCTCTCTCGTGTACTTATGAATCACTCTCAAATAGTGATGACACCAGGTGTGTCCTGCCCTACAAGGTGGCACCCGTCACAAACACACACAAAAGCAAGTCAATTGTCATTTTGACCACTGATGCTGGTAAATTTGAGATATTTTCTGTACATGTCTACCATAAAGCATTGTAAAGCAGCTATGGAACAAGAGTCATTTGACGCTCTTTGAAATTTTCATAAAAAGAGCATGCTCGATTGAATCTGACTAGTTGAGAGATGTAGAGACAAAAGGCCAAAACTGCTGGAATAATACTCGACACAAAGGAAAAGTTGACCTTTGAAAAGTTGGAGTTTTAAACCCGAGCAGAAATTCCGATTCCAGCAAAATTTAATCCTTCGATTTTTTAGATTCAACATGGTTGTAATTCCTCAAACTCTCAAACTCTTTCTGTGAAATATAATGAAAGTACTTCCTTTATTGAGTTAACGATTATGGTTAATCTTCCAGATCGGGTTTTGATGCTACAATTGCTTGACCCATCAATATATCGCTCTTTGTGCGGATTTTGTTTCAGCTTTTGAATCAAGTGCAAAACTTCATATATGTTTTCGCGACAAGTCAAAAGCACGAGCGACATCATGGACAGGCAATACGACAAACAACACCTTCACAAGACAATATTTAGAAACATATATATTGATGAAAATCGATGAGCACTGTGAATTCATTTACCAATAAAGAGTATTTTCTATTTTCTAGATATATATCGCAGGTTACCCCGAAACCAGTGGCCGACACTCATTCCACGTAGCGTCAAGGCGAACTGAACAGCTGTCTTAACCATTTTATTTCTAAAACAATAATTTAACTCATCATTACACACAACACGTGCAGTGCGTTGAGTGCAGATGAGCATGATCATGTTCCATGTTTCTCCTCCGCATATTACTAGATATGCATTTACAAAAAGTGTTAACGTAGCCAGGCACACCAGAAAATACAAATCTTACGAAAACGAACCCGGGTATGTGCTCTTATTTGATAGCTTTGTACCCAGCCTGTTCACCGAGTTCGTTGTCCTCATGGCGTGACAGAGCATGGTGATTAAGGTGTTAAGATAATGGGCCTGCGACAAATATTATTTGATTTGAATAAAAGCGGCAAAACCTTAACAACCATCATAATAAATACTGTTCTCACTAGTCTGTCTTACAGACCCTGATACAAATATAGACCAAATTTCAGCCCATGCAAGTCTATAATGTTTGGCAAGTCTAGATTACTGTAGTATCATGATGAAGAAAGTCTCTGGGCTCCCTTTTATTATATTTTTTATTAAGATAATTGAACAACTGTTATTTCTGTACGATATGTTCATTTCAGAGACTAGATGTTGGTCTATGTTCTCACTTATTTTTTATTTTCCTGAATTTGATTATACTTGTAAGGGACCAGGGATTTTTAACCGAAATATACAAACCTGCGGAATATTAAACATAAATAATGAAGCACAAAGGAAAGCAAGGTGTCCGAATTCACCATAGATGCAAAAAGTATTGTAGTCTGTAATAGATCTTGTTTGTATGTTTGTGGAGAAAAACAAGGATAGGTCCCCGTAAGTTCGAATATGTCTCTCTGGCAATTGGCATTCAGAATAGATGTACTATTCATTTCTGACTGTTTGCAAATACTGCAGCAGCAACGTGTAGAATAAAGAAAGCTAAAAAAACATGCAGTGACAAATCTCACGCTACGCGAATGAAACGGTGTGTGCATTTGCAAGACCATTACGGCGAATGAATGAATGAATGAATGAATGATCATTATATATAAGCGTAGTCAAAGGCTGTTTAATGTACTGTTTAACCTTGACGTTCATTCAAACAACTATCTCTGGAAGAAACATAAATAAATACATTGTAGTTTACAAGAATTTACAAAATAGTTGAAGTTTTCCAGTGTGTACGACAGTTTGACATATTTTACCATCAACTTGGTATCACTATGTTTTGGCAAAAAATAATAAAAAATGTAATGTATGCTTGCCCAAAGCTACCTTGACACCTAAAGATTTGAAAAGCTGAGATTATTCTAAATTGTTGTATACAGTACGTGTATATTATACAGCAACATGAATTATATACAAGATATTCGGGTAACGTTTTGTGTGTGAAGTAAGCCCTCAGAGTTGAACCAGTATTTTTTCTATATAATGTCAAAGCGGTTAAAAGCTATAGTTACATGTTATCATTGTGAAATGTCTCAGCTTGATCGTCGCTCAAAGGATCAGGTTGCATAGTATTGGCGAGATAATGAAAAAAAATCTCCACGCAGCTTTTTCCCTCGCGTCATACCTCATTACCTTCAACAGAAATGCATTTTTAAACATGCGCCACAAGCACTGCCGGTCTCAGAGGTCGTTGACATCTGAAGGAGGCAAAGCCAGAATGCTTTCTTTAAACCGGTAAGATATTTTCGTGCTTAATCAATTACCTATGTTACATTTATATATATATTTTCATTCAATTCTTGATGTAACGATATTATAGCAAAGCTCCAGTTACTTTTTGTTTTTGAATATTTATTTGTGACAGTTATTCTGTCCATTAAGGTTTCGAAAATATAGACCGATCAATCACAAATAAGTAATGAACATTGTAATTTCAACCAAAACCTAAAAAAAGGAAACCATAATTGATACACCAAGAATCACATGAACAATAATGCAACACGGTGTAAGGATGGTATACCATGCTGTGAAGGTATTTGTGTCGTACAGGGGACACGGACGTCCCAGTCTGAGGCGCCGAAATTCACCCTGCAGAGAAGCGCCTCATGGGCGTTCCAGATTCCTATGGTCACGGGATCGAATATCAGATTCGTCCTGGTTGCGATTCTTAGTTTTTCAAGCTCCATACTCTTTTGGTAGGTTCCACAAAAGCGGTGAAAATCTTTAATCTGCATCATATTCGGCTTTTCTCACACATTAAGCAGATACTGATATACCGTACAAACAAAGTTTGGGATATTTTGTTTTGAGGTGAAATTACAGGACAATACACCAATGTCTGGCAATGAAAGTAGGTGATTTATGTGGCAAGAGCATTGTGACAGTCAGGATGCACGAGACCTCGGGCAGCACGTACAAGGGGTGGTATGCCAGATATACCATTTTCACTCAGATTCGGTTGTGATCAGATGCATATTGTTTTCTTGGAACCAAACGCTCAAAACACTTTATGAAACGTATTTAATCATTAAGGAAGCAAGCTTGCTGAACGTTTACATGCAATAGACTTGTTGCAGGCGGGCACACGTCAGAACATTATTGCCCAAAACGCGGCACATGTTTCAATCTTTTACCAGCAGAATGCCCGATAGGAAACACAAAACGTCGATGATCTACGCCGCTCTGGACGCCCAAGGGCCACAACTGCAGCCCAGGACAGATTAGTCAGAACGATGGCATTAAAAAATCGGTTGCAAACTGCCACTCAGATACTGGCCCGGTTGCAGCAGGCAGCATGTGTAAGAGTACATGCCCAAACGGTGCGATATCGTCTGTATAGATGGCATTGGCGTGCACGTGTCATCCGACAACTTACTGCACATCAGAGGCGGCAGTGGTGTTGGGAACGTCAGCACTGGGATACTCGACGTTGGGCTAACTCATGTTTTCTGATGAATCGAGGTTTACTCTCGACTTCCATGACATAGGGAATTGAGCTTTGAGTCGTTCCTTTGTGCGTGTTTATTTGACGTAAATGTCGTATAGCATGATCGTTTTGAGGGCGGATCCATAATGGTATGAGCTGGTATCACAATGTCTGATCGAACTGCGCTCCATATTGTCAATGGCTGAATCACAGGTCAAACCATTGGAACAACATCCCTGTACCTGTGCCATTTGCGCAACGTGTTGGGCAACGTGTCATTTTCCAAGGTGATAATGCACCTGCCCATCGTGTCAGGATTGTGACCCAATTCCTCCAACAGCAAAACTCCTTGTCTTGCCATGGCCAGCACTAAGCCGTTTTCCCCATTTAAAACGACAAAGTCAAGATCCACTCTCAATGAACTCGGTGTTGTTCTCACTGATGAGTGGAACAAATTGTGTGGACTTATCAGAAGCATGCCACTAAACATTAGTGCATGTCAGAGCAACAGGGGTGGTTTTACCCCATATGGTTGCAAAATGCAAATTTCGAATTTGACCGCCGACCTCTTTAACGACTTAGTGCGCCTCTGATCGTATGCCCATTTGCCAATACCTTATGTATCAAATGATATGTCTTGATGATTCCCACTATCCCCTACTTTTTTGGCATAGTATATAATTGACATACTTTCAAATCAGCGTCGCAACGTACAGACACACTGGTTCACTGTTTAGCACAAAGTTTCAGAACAAGCCAGAAGCCAGGCACTCATTCAGATTCCTTCTGTTCCCAGTTTTAGTCTTCGAAATGGAAAATAAAAATAATTTGAGGGAAACATATCTGTTGCCGTGTCAACTATTTGGCCTTTAAATATTACACATGCATTTTACGTATTGACATTTGTATTACACTATATACAAAATAACACGACGTCCCATGATATGATTATAATGATTTATTCAAAAGTTATTTGTCACATATCCCATATTTATAATGTTCGTCTGTTTCTTGTCAGCAGACACGAACACATCTCTCTTGATTACATATTCATGAAGAGTGTTTGTTCCTAAAAATAATTCAGAGTTAACGCGATTTAAGTTACTGAACGGTTGTTATCATACACAGTTGTTTCGATTGTGTAAACTTGTATAGGCAATTAACCTGCAACCAGAGCAAGGTTCACAATACCCCAAACAATCAGGCGAGAATTAGAATTCACATACTAGTATTACTTCGTTTTCATTCGTACATACATATTCCGAATAATAGTTTCAACACCCTATATGACCACATTGAATGTATTTCGCCCATACTCGCATCAATCAATAATAACATCTTTCACGTTTTCTAATTGTTCGAATGTTTTCAGATTATTATTATACACGCATGATCTACCCATGCTTATAGATATTGTCACCCCTAGATTTATTCGTCTTAGTATCGGGGTGACAATAATTAGGAACATGGGTATATGTAATTGCGCTGAACGAAACTATTTAAACTAACACTAATGCTTTCCTGAAAGTTGACCTAAAATATCTATCACTTTTATGAAAGTCTAAAGGTTTAAATAATTCACACAAAATGGACAAATGTTGTTTGATTGACAGTAGCGATAGGTTAATTTAGTTTGGGACACTGTACGTAGTCGAAAATACATTGCACGTAGGTTCATTGGTTACCGAGATGACTCGGTAGAACAAGGCGCTGATCCATAGTTTAGGTGTGCCGAGATTCTATGATCGTGTGTTTGAAAAAATTCGTTCTGATTATGATAATTAGTTTGAAAGCAACATATTCGTGTTTCATGGGGGTCACCGAAGTGACCATTCAAGCTATCCTCCTACAGTAAGCTGATACTCCGGAAAACAACTGACATGCTGTTTAAACGCACCCACCTAGAATTAATCGATTGCCTACGCCTCTGTTTGTTCTGTATAGAACTATTAACATGGTATGTAATATTAACCGGAAATGTTGCTGTTTGTACACCTTCAGTGATCATTATCCCGAGTGTTGACCTCAATAAAACATGTGGTCCAACAGGTTTGAAGTCTGCATCACTTCCGAAGTTCCTGATTGGTCAATCATGTAGTTTGAGTGACAGGCGGTGATAGGCCAATTCAATTAATACAAGTTTAGCGATATTACAAGTGAGTACTTTCAGTAATTTGACAAAATGCTTTAAAATGGGTCGTCCAGCGACATGGCCCAATGTGGTAGTCATTTTACGGCTGCCTGAAGGTTTGGTGGAACACCAGTCAGTTACTGTTTGTTTGTTTTTTAACGCCACACTCAGCAATATTCCCGCTATATGACGGCGGTCTGTAAATACTCGAGTATGGACCAGAGAATACAGTGATGGACATTATGAGCATCGAACCACGCTATTGGGATACAATGACATTTATCAACCAAGTCAGCGAGCCTGACCACCCGATCCCGTTAGTCTCCTCTTCCGGGTTGCTGAAGACCTATTCTCTACCCGGATCTTCAGTCAGTTGTACTGACTGACCGTAACATTCTACCGGTCACAGCAACAGCACGAGGGCAACAGATCGCCTTCTCTACTCTTGCCAACACTTGTGACGAAATTTGACATGACTTCTCTTAATCTCCGGTCATGACCATTGCTAAAATGTCATCTGGCAAGGATTAAATCATATACATAATCATAAACAATAAAAAGCGACATATACAGACGTGACTTTTAATATCAAATCTATCGACACGAGTTATCGACCAGTGTTGACATAGCTGATGTCAAAAGACATGAGAGTAAGATACTATTTATCATCAAAAATTCTTCTTCCAACTTTTTCAGTAAAATAAGCAGTGACCTGAGTGTAACTGGTACAGCTAACCGGCTTCAGAGGCAGAGACAATAATGATGTCATTTGATGGTGACATGAAGATAAAACATGACGTCACTATGACCAACAAAGCATTATGACGCAATTTCTCCTTTATCTCACCCAAGCGATTTCTCATGTCGAAGCCTATTCTGGATGACAAATCTATACATTCCAAAGTGTCTTGTTTGAGGCTTTAGTGTGGAATGTTCCAGGGCCCTGGCAACAATGGCGTCTTGGCAAGGCAGACTAGTAGCATTATAAATAACCCCTTAGGCTACGATAACAAACAATAAGCCAAATCACACAGCTTGGCCACCAAATCCTCCCCTTTGTCGGCGTTTACGACAAGCAACATACACATGTAGTACCGCGGACCTTCTGCCCCGGTATTTAACAGAGAACAAGGTTGTCTATTTTTCTGGGTTGACTGACATTTAACTATCTCATTTCAAGTACTAACTAATGTAGACAGCGTCTCTAATGTATACGATATCCTCACATTAGTAACAAAGCCTAATGTGACGTGTGTAAGAGTTATGTTTTATTGCAATTCACACTATTTGATATGGTGGTAAACAAAAGCGACAAAAGCGCTCTCCTAATCATAAGGAATTTGTACTAACAGCAAACGCAGAAGCATATACCATGTGTTTATGAACCAAATAGTGGTGACACTAAGTGTTTGGTTTTTAAAGGATTCGCTCGTCATGCCGTTTTGATTCCCCACATGGCTACAATTTGTAGCTCCTTTCTGTGTTGTCCCCCACCGTAGCAATTGCTGGAATATTGCTAAAAGCGGTACAAAACCATACTCATTCCAGGACAAACATCTCCTAATTATATTATCTTTTTTTATAATTGATACGGTTGTTGCAGTAACTGCATCAGTCTACTCTTTTACATATACAGTACAATACACTGTTAAAGAAGCAAGTGAGGCCAGGTTACATCTGATACTGATTCTGTATTCCAGGGGTAAGAACAATGGAGTAATTATATATAAAAGAGGGTATCCCTACAAATAGATAACGAAAACCTCTGGAGCCATGCGAATGAGTAAGCGGGGTTCCATGCCACCAGGAACAATATTCAATATTAATATCATCTGCTACACCAGGAACTATTAGTTAATATCACCTGCTAAAAAATGGCGGACATCTCTAGTTGCTTCAGGTACATATAGTGGACGCATGGTCACAACTTTGATAAAACCCACACTATAAATTCTTACTGAGGATCATAGTCGGGATGAACCTCGCATTTGAACCCCAATGGTTCATGCTGGGATCCTACACTGACAAAGGCTAATTTTAAAGACAAAGTCTAACTATGAATCAATAAGATTTAGTTATTATAAAGTTTTGTTCTCTTAGAACAGTTGATCATATATTACGTACAGCTGACATAAACTGACAACTAAATTTGTATTTTGTTCAATTGAAATCTGTTATAAAAACTATATGATTACATCGACTATGATATACGCGAACTAAATTCATATTCTTCACCTTTAAAAGAATAAAATAGGATCAATAGGTCAAACAAATAAAATAGTTTCCGGATTATCAGATGACAAATAATCATTGAAATGATAGGATTTGCCATTTAATTGATCGACATAACGGTTCTCTAAGTAAGTCAATAGTCACTCGATAAATGCCTTTAAGGCAGGACATGCTAGCCCTTTCCGCGAACACCTGGTGTCATCCCTCATAATTAGTGATCCATTCATATAATTTTCACCGTTATTTTGCTCTTTACGCACAATGGAAGACGTTTTGGCAGATAGTCGAGCATGATTATTCTCTTGCGTTGACGTTTTATAATAAAATATTTTCAGTAGACAAAAACAGATTGAAAAAAGAGCTTTCGAAATTCTGAAAAAAAACCATGAAGTGGTCAAACAACATTAATTCACAATTATCTACCAAAAGAGTGGACTAATTGGCATGAAGAACAATTGTTCTGTTCTGATCAGGGGGCCCCTCCCCGATAAATAGACCGTAGTTCTTGATGCCTTAAAGGTGTTACAAATAACGAAATAGAATTGGTAGACTCATGGCTTCCAGAGAATTATGTGTACCGGTCGATTCATTAGGAGTATCCAAACAACATTAAACAAGAGTACCTGTGTCCTGTGTCATATCAAGCCCAAAGAAAATAAGCACTTGAACCGCCCTGTACAAAGTTCAGTTGTTCAGAGCGTGATCCCTACTGCTAATTTAGTGCTACATCGCAGTCAGTGTTAGTTGAAATGTCATGCAATCAGGTGTCGCACTAGACAAACTCGTGAACTGTCACAGAAAAAGCAGCGGAATACTGTCTAGGAACTTAGTCACTAACAGATCATGATTTCGTGATCACTGAAAGGCAGTTTAGTAATCTCAAAACAAGACAAAACATTCAATTTGTGCGCGGTTTCTTCCAACAAGAAATTGCGTTATTGATTTTTCCTTTCCCAGTATTTACGATGCTGTTAAATCTCGGATTACAGACTTACAGATATAGCGTTTTAGAAATCGTTATTAGTGTCCCTGTGGTAGGTGAATGTGATATACTCAAGTCATTTAACATGCGCAGACTAATATGCTATAAATTGGTCAAAGTGGGATTTCTTCATAAAGCATTTTAGAGTAATATCGAACGGATAATTTATCGGTAAAGCTTAAATAGTTTTGGTTTACATGAGTACTATAGACTCTTAGACTGCTAACTGACAAAGAGCCAGTGCACACAGCAGGGAAACGCTGCTCATTCTCTTGACAAATAAGGTCATCGATAAAGCTCTGGATAATGTTTACTTGTCGTAGGCAAATGTCCAAATCTATTTCGTCTGCAATTAAAACATTTAGGGTTAATCAACACATTCGACAAAGCATATCTCTTGAGAAATTAAGTTTAAAGATTTTCCCTGTTTGGTGTCTGCTGGATTGTTGAGTGAATCTCGGAAGAAAGGCTCGGTGTCAGTTTGTTAAGGGAACAGATTTAGCAAATTACCATCTCACCCAGACTAATGGATGCAAATGAGTAGTGGCCATTGACGTTAGGGAAATCACCCCAATGTTACAGAGACTTGTAGACTTCCCTTTTCACTGGCATCACTCTATGGACATAGGGTACATTAAGTAGCAACACAGCAGCAATATCGCTCAAGGCCTCTTTTAGGCTTTCTTCTAACACAAAGCTTGACAAGGCACAGCAACAAACTGTCAGTCTGTGTGGCCCCGTGGTAGTGATATATTTTTACTTCTAAAACTTGTTCTAAATCCTGCTCTTTCGGATCGATTTACAATAATGAAGTATCCTCGCGATGCTTTCTGCTTCCTGAACATTTAACAGTTCACATAACAAGAGCATCCTGCATACATTATGTACAATGTAATAGATCAGACTGCCTAGGAGCTGTGTTCAGTTCAGCTGAAAAAGCTTTTGGAATGTTAACGTGATTTTGTGAACATTTCAGGCAGGTGTATAAACTCGGACTGTTTCGACATTCTGCACATTCAACATTCACATTTCATCATTGTTATATTTAAATAAAAAGTGAAAAAACGTTTTTCAATCTAGAATAGCGCTGATGCGTGGCCTTGTTTCGTAGCATAAACTGACTAAAACTAATAGTATCTAATAATAATAATAATAATAATAATAATAATAATGATACACGACGAATCATGGCAGACAATAGATCCCATCACCTGCGTTCTTCCCTGAATCGCTAATATTTACCAATAATGAATGGAGGGCGTGGTTTAATTAATGTGGAGGCTCTTCATGAAAGAATTGTATTGTGCCCTTTTGCACACAATCATTTGTTTGATGATCCCCTTGTGAAGCATATCAAGACTTGAAAACAAGACAATTCCACAGTTTTCTTTAACGAGCCAAGGATGTGGGCCATAATCTCAATGTCAGTGTTGATTTTGTTGATGGTTCTGTACTGCTGGACGGTATAGAAATGAGTCTCAACCAAGCGAAGTGCCATGTCAAATCGGCACAGACTCAGTTTTTCAAAGAGGCTATCTGAACGAACACTGCATGTGCAGTGTGTTGAGAAGATCAGCAACCCTGCGGAGTCATTCGTTTGGATGAAGCCGTCTGGCCTGAAAAGTGAAACAGAAGGCTTTCTTTTTTCTGCTCAGGACCAGTCACTTTCCACTCGAAACTGTCAGTGTGTGATTTTGCATCAAAATGTAAATATGAAATGTAGATTATGCAATGAATTTAATGAGACTGTCCAACACATTGTCAGTGGATGCCCAGGTTTGGCACAAACACACTATCCTAAGTGACATGATGGTGTAGCTCAATCATTTTATTACCGTCTTCATCATGCTTGTGGTTTTGACACAGAGGTCCATCTATGGTACGACCCGGAATATGTAGAGGGCGTCATGAAAAATGATAAATACTAAATTCTTTGGAATAGGCGCGTTTACAGCCTCGGACGTATCCAGGCCAACAAGCCTGATCTTTTCCGTTTTTATTAATCCAATGAAATCAATGAAATATCATTGAATTTCCTGTCCCTTTTGACGCTAATGTGATTGACAAGACTGAGAAAAAAATCACGGCAAATATGCGGACCTCGCTTTCGAAGTGTCACGCCAAGTCCGACTCCCCATTGCTCTCGGTGCCTTAGGTTTGGTACCTCCCAATCTGTTAAATGACATTGGGAGAGCACCCATGTTTGCTACCAGGAATACAGCCCTTCTGACAATCTGCGTAATGCAGAAGGCTGCAGTGTTGGGGAGTCTTCATATTCTCCGAAAAGTTCTAGGTGTGTTTGTCTAGGCAGCGCTTTTTAGGAGAAGTCCCGTTCGCTGTCTGGGCTGCGTGTAGAGGGGGCAAGGGCCCTGAGTTGATGATGAGCTTAACCAGCCTGACTGTGCCAGAATCACCCAAACCCTCTTTGCTCCTTTTTATATTTTAATCTGTACATGTGGGTTACAGAACGCCAAGAAAAAGCCATCTTTTAACTCCGCAGCCCAGCCAGCCTTCCTCCGGCATACACACCAACCAGACTGGAGATGAGGCTTGCTCCAGGGGGAGGCACAGAACCCAGCCAAATATATCTTGTAGAACCTTCGTGGTATTTCTGGCCAAACTGTTGCTTTCGCACATACAAGAATTGAGGACTTGAGACAGCTACAGTATGGGCAGAAATACCACGAATAAATCACACATTATTGAAGCAGCATTGGGACAAACCCATACCAGTGTGTGTATACCTGACAGAGCAGAATATTCGCGACCAGCTCCGGCGACTAAAGTTATATATGCGCCGTGAACCTGGTGAGCTAACTGCCACCACTCGTCAGGCACGCTCAGTTCCAACAGTTGCAGAAACGAAATTGCTGATAAACGTTCGCATTATTCTTCCAAAAATACCTGATGCAGTTGTCGCTGATGACCCACAAATGGACTCAGAAAATATAATCCCTGGTGTTGGCCTCGACGATTTTGAGGTTTCTACCGTTTTCGTCCCCTTTTTAGTTTAAGCTCTTTCTGATGATCCCTTATACATTTAGTTTAAGTCATTTAATAGTCCAATCTATGACTGACCTATTGGGAAACGGAGGTCAATTAAACATACACATGGTATGTTCACTGCAGTGAAATATCAAGTATTATGTTCACTGCGACGACAATATCACTTTTCTCAACTTCAGAAAACTTTCTTTCATACTGAAGTATATGATAAATATTTGTAAACCGAGAAGGTACCACAGAAAGACATGTGACAAACACTGAGCTTAGGGGTGAGTGAGTGAGTGAGTGAGTGAGTTTAACGCCGCTTTTAACAGTATTCCAGTCATATCACGGCGTGTCAGCTTAATGTGGGAGGAAAGCCCGAAGTGATGCAGGTCTCAGATGTTTACCACTTCGGTGAAACTCACGAGCACGGGTATTGTGCTGACAAACCTAGAAACATAATCGGGCGAAACGGGAATCATAGGTTTCTGGCGTGCCCAAGGAACGCAACTCTGCACAGCGAATCGCGGCGCCTTAGACGACTGGGCCACCCGTGCCCCCCTGAGCTTAGGAAGCAGAGTACCCCGCAAAGATTTTAAGTGAGCTTTACCGAACATTTCCAACACAAGGGAACACTTTTAGCATTTCGTAAGACATATTTTTTGCAAAGTATAATTAATATAAATATGAAGACACTTCTAGGATCTTAAACTACATATCAGGTTAACATCTTGAACGTTCTGATAGTAAATACGATCTCATCTTCTTTGACTTTTTTTAAACGAGTCCATTACCTTCACAAGAAACTCCAGACATCTGATAATTTGGTTTCGGTTTATAATAGCTCTTGAAGAGCTTCTTTCGCTATTTTAATTTTCGAGATATTTTTGCAAAGGCGGATTTGAACGTTGCAAATAACAGGTCACAACGTATATATATATCTCAAGGGGATTGTGCATAACAAAGGTTTGATTCTAGGCGGAGATGCTGAGTGTCATCCACACTGACGGTGTATTTCTTTTCCCAGTGGCTGCATATGTGAATAATTGAAAGCGATAGTTACCAGACAGTGCAATCATAACCTAGCTTTAGCGAACAGCTGTTTTTCATCGCAAACGCGCATCAAAAGAACAATTGCGTTAACATGAGCGTGTTATATGACCAATTGCTCTTCACTGTCTCGGCAGATAATATTCGTTCCATCAGGCCTAGAACAATCATTCTCTAGTCATCACTTATATAACCCACTTGATAAAAAGAACAAGAGAGATAAATATATTACATAGCCCTACTTCCCATGGGCCAACTAATGGCGGCCTTTCTGCATTTAAAAATGATTCACATCACCATTGTGACATTTATGCTGAAGAGTAACCCTCTTGAAGTTGTGTCCTTACATAATTCATAGTCTCTTAATGTCCCTTCCCTGAAACTATTGAGATTAACGGGAATCTAAATACCCCTAGTCACGGGTAATCAAATTGTCCAGTACGAGACAGGAATAAGCTGACAACGATCGTGTGTACGTTTTCAAGAAAGGCTATTTAATACCCTTCACATTTTACCCCCAAAGAAGTAGATTTAAGAAAATAAGTGACAAACAAACTGTTTGTGACACAGTAGCTACTGGGGAAAAATGGTAGTTTCCATAGACCTTTGAGAAAAAGCATCGCCCGTGCACTGTTAATGCGGCCTGTTCATGATCACCTGTCTCATTTCTATTGCCGCTCATTACTCAAGTGTCGTTGGTTTTTGTCACATTTTAACCAGTGCTATCTGCCGTCAGAGGTGCAGCAAAAACCAGGAATTGTTCTCAAAGAGTACATGTTGGTAATGTGGAGGAAGCTTATGGTATTATTAGTTTAGGACCAGACAGATATATTTGGTCTGGTTTGATACGTTTGAACTTGGTTCTCGAGCGTTGGGTTGTTCTCCTCCTGTGTTAGCGATGTACTGCTTTATGATGCTCACGGACAGCTCTCTCTATGGGTAGTATTTGGGATAACATAAGTTTCCGTAGTCTAGTGGTACAGCGACCTCCTGGCGAGTGGAGGGTCCGGGTTTGATCCCCGGCAGCGTCATACCAAAATACAAAAGGTGGTACTTGTTGTTACCCTGCCTTGCGCTCGACATTAAGGGGCTAAAACAAGAACTGGTCGGCTCGGAGTCAGTATACTGTGTATAAGTGGGGTAACCATATTAATCTGCGGGCATTGTATCTCAGTGAGCTAGCCGTATAAAACTGATTATTCCGGACTAATACAAGCACCCACGTGCACACACACACACGCATGTGCATTCACGTGGCTATATCAGTTTTAAGTGCATGCAATCTTAGACGCGACGTTAACCCCCACAATGTTTGCCTATAGCATGAAGTTTGAAACATTTGTGCTGACAACTCTGTGATGAAGATCCGCTGAAAAGCGATATTTTCAGACTCGTAATAATATTGTCGAACTTTCAAAGTACTGTAGATTGCCAGGGGTAACATCTACTCAGACAAGTATCGATCAATTGATTTGATGTTGTTTTACGGCGAAGTTAGAAATCACACGTCGGCCTGAAGATTCTCGCGTCTGAATAAGGGACAACAGGGGTGACAGTATGGACAGCCATCTGCGTCGTCTTCTTTTGACGATGACAAACAATCAACACATTGCATCGCTCCCGAGATCAGAACAAGGCGGGTGTGTGTGTGTGTGTGTGTGTGTGTGTGTGTGTGTGTGTGTGTGTGTGTGTTAATCTGTTAAGGATAACGCACAAGTAACTGAGGAGGAAAGGAGGCAATAGATCGCTACATGATGAACGCGGGAATCCAGACAACATTTGCCCTTACGGGATGGATGAAGCTGCCGTTTTCCGAGAACCTGGTTCTCTTCTTTTTGCTGAGTTTACTAGACACTTTCTGAAATTTGAGAACGTCTTTCAGAACCCTGATGTACCCATTTTGTGTGTTAGTTATTAATTTTATATAAATTTTGCTGATAACTTATGCTTGAAATGAATAGAGAAATACACAATACTGTTTTTCAAATATCAACGTAACTTCACTATACCCTAATTCGTTATACGCAGAGGTTACTGCGAGCATATTATTTAATTTGTACACTTGTGATATTTAATTATGTTCATCTACTTATCTCAAGATGAGGAAACCTTATGAGAGTTATTTATTGTCAGTGTCGTCTTCAGATATTATATATACACTACTGCCTAGAAGTTCATTCCCCTTACACGCATGGGCAACGCGTTACGCAACCCGTGTGCACCCCGTTGGTCACTCGTGTGGAACCCGTCCGCCACGCGTGTGATACCCGTGTGCAACCCGTTGAGCACCCGTGTCACATGCGTGTTACACGCGTTCTCAACGCGTGTTAGGGGAATGAACTTTTAGGCAGTAGTGTATGTGTTTGTGTGTGTGTTGCATATTTTCACACGGGGGACCCAGACGTCTAAGGCACTGTAAATTGAGCAGCAGAATTGCTTCCCTTAGGCGTGCCAAAATCCGATAATCGTGCTTTTACCCTGATAATAAATCTTTTGTGCTCAGTGTCCATATTTGTCTTCATGGGTTTTCTCTGCTATTTAAGCTGATCATTACACGCCCATGTTATAACCGAACTACTGTTAAAAGCGGCATAAACTTACTCATGCATAGTATAAACTTACTCATGCATAGTATAAACTTACTCATGCATAGTATAAGGGCCTCGATATTATGTGGTTCATGTTACAGTAAATATATTTCGAATTTGGACTCAAATAGTTACGTAAAGTTAAACTCACAAAACCAAAGACCAGGAACAACGACTTTGGATTTGACGATGACGAACCATAAAAGTAATATTCAGTTTCATTGCTGAAGCAGATAGAAAAATATAACGAAAGCGCATGTTTCATGTATGTACTGTCTTACTTCTGCATCCTTTTTGTATTATCACGCTGAAGATAAAATCTGCAGACAATGTGGAGTTCGATACCCTTGGAAGTTCATAAACAATTTGCCTTCAACGTATATAATAACCGATTCCCACACTTACTGTACATGGTTACAGGGATGTGGCGACAAGTCGCACTGACCCTGCCAGAGCTGACTGTTTCTGCAGACTTGGCTATATCTGGACAAGTCGCAATGACCCTGCCAGAGCTGACCGTTTCTGCAGACTTGGCTATATCTGGACAAGTCGCACTGATCCTGCCAGAGCTGACCGTTTCTGCAGACTTGGCTATATCTTGACAAGTCGCACTGACCCTGCCAGATCTGACTGTTTCTGCAGACTTGGCTATATCTGGACAAGTCGCACTGACCCTGACAGAGCTGACTGTTTCTGCAGACTTGGCTATATCTGGACAAGTCGCACTGACCCTGCCAGAGCTGACTGTTTCTGCAGACTTGGCTATATCTGGACAAGTCGCACTGACCCTGCCAGAGCTGACTGTTTCTGCAGACTCGGCTATATCTGGACGTACACGTGTATAATATCCGATTCCCACACTTACTGTACATGGTTACAGGGATGTGGCGACAAGTCGCACTGACCCTGCTAGAGCTGACTGTTTCTGCAGACTTGGCTATATCTGGACGTACACGTATATATGTGGGTCGCATATACTATTCACACTGCAACATGCTGGTAAAACATCTATTGTTTCATCTTGGTTTCATCCAATATTGCTGAGGGCGGCGTAAATCAACAAATAAATCAAACCAAATCTACACTACTTATTGAACACACATTTTGAACACACAGAGGTAAACGACACCAGTGAAACCATCTCGTCTGTTTCATATTTATATCTGTGCATAAGGAGTCACTAACAAAACCTATCCACAAGACTGTATGACAAGAGGGATGACTTCAACTTTCCAATAGTCAACAGACAGCAACCAAACTATAGAACGAGCACACACTCTAAATTACAAACAAGACACAATCCCTATTGCGTCCCTATGAGAACCCGGTAAATTTTCAAGGGAACCAAACACTGTAATTCATGCAGACCGCAACAACCGAGTGCGCAAGATTCAGCGTGACACAAAAACTATCCACAAGTTGACTTCATCTTTCCCTTTTTGTCGAGCAATATTCTAGCAGCTCCAGCTTTTTGTATCTATATTTCACAACGTTTGAGGCAATATCGATCACGCTCTTTCTTCCAAGATTTCAAAGAGCGTCATATGAGTCTTGCTCAGGAACTATATGTTCAGGGTTACAACATTCTCAGTTGAGGGTTCAAAATGTGGAAGACATTTCAAAATTTGACTTGTCCCATGATGTATGTTCCCGTGTTATTTTCAGGTGAATATTTGACTTTGGATATGTTTGTGATGAGTGCCACCGTTGGGGACGGATACGCTCACGTTTTCGAAGACACTTTGGTATCAATTTTTGATAGTGACGGAACCACGGAATCGTACAATGAACTCTGCTATAGTAGAGATATCTTATGAATATAGAAATGCTTTTGTCGCTGTTATTTACTAAGACTACACTACTTACTGAGCATACACTGCAAACTGAACATCCAACTATTGACAGACTCTCTACTATACGACCACCTCCGTGATCGAGTGGTAGAGCAGCTGGAGAGCTGAAAGTCCGGGGTTCGATCCCCGGCCGCGTCATACCAAAAGACGTTAAAAGATGGTACTTTTTGTTACCCTGTCTGGCGCCCGGCATAAAGGGGCTTAAACAAGGACTGGTCGGCTCGGAGTCAGTATACTGTGTCTGAGTGGGGTGTTCATGTTAAACTGCGGCATGGTATCTCAGTGAGCTAGCACTATAAATCGGCATTAGTCCGGACTAGTACAAGCAGCCACACACACACGCTTGCATGCACGTCACTATAAAAGTGCAATAATCTTGGACGCGACGTTAAACCCCATTTCACCTCACCTTTACTATACAATGCACGCTTCACTATTATTTCCAATATCGTCAAAATGGAATGCTTATTGAGGTTACTTATCGCAGTTCATATAATGCAACCACTTGGTGCTATATTGTCAGGCTGCCCATGACTCAAACATAACAAAATAACACAAAAATAAATACATATACATGTATATGTACAAAGGTAATCTTTATTGAAGCACAAAATGAAATTGTTTTATGATTAAAAGGTTATTAAGATAAGGGTACTTGTCTCGATTCATGTTCACGTGACATGTAGATTACCTATATGTCATCCTCAAACCAGTGCACACTACTGTCATAGCAACGGCAACAGTCATAAAATGGTTAATCACAAGATCTACATACACAGGGAGAGATAACAAACAATGCGTCTCTACATGCATTAATAAACGAAACGAACGTAACACGGGCAGTTATAAGAATTCAGTCGTCTCTTACATCAGCAAAGAATAGCTAAAACGTACAAGTTCTAAAGTCGCTATATTTTCTGGCACGATATCCGCGTGACGTGACCACCTACAACCAGCCAAGGCTTCTTAGAAAACCAAACTGCATCACAATATACATAACCTCATTAGTCCGCTGCTGTAGTGCGTCGTCAATTTTCCTTTTAAAAGTTCAACGGCGGAGATACACGTATATGCGGACATATTGCGAACATCTTGCTGC
The DNA here is from genome assembly GCF_023055435.1 of Haliotis rufescens. Classification (NCBI taxonomy): domain Eukaryota; kingdom Metazoa; phylum Mollusca; class Gastropoda; order Lepetellida; family Haliotidae; genus Haliotis; species Haliotis rufescens. Next base: position 60,737,228 of record NW_025963779.1, on the reverse strand, counting down.
CACATTCCATTATTCTAATGTGGTGGACATTCCCCACCGGACTTGAAAATGATAAGTACACGTCTATATTGCCCCTCTAAATTGATTTGCAAACACATCTACACGAATGTAATGTAAGCATGGGTCGAAGCGGTATCGGCTATCAATATAACTGTTTATGTGTGCAGTGAGGACCAAACTGCATTCTGAGGAGGGAGGCGAGAGGAAGAAGAGGACGAGACGGGGAACTGGGAATTATTGTTTGAGACAGAATATTGTTTCTCTAGAAAAAAAGTCACCGCTTCAAATAAAACCGAAAAAGCCCTTTCCGTAATCATAAGCAATATGTTTTCTTGTAATCAACCTCTGAAAAAGCTGCGAACTTTATTGCCAGGTTGAACCTTGAGAGAATTGTCTATGGTGGAATCATCAACTTTGAATGCCACACTTACACAATATAAGCGACAAATCCCTGTCTATAATCGAAAGAAACATCGGCTAAACGCAGAGTCCACTGTATGATTCCGACAGTACCACCGGAGGACAAATGATTTGTTTTCATGATATTCGGCAACAGGTTATGTTTTTCTAGGGGAAAATTTTCCTACCTCCAAAACAGAATACCCTATGCAGTAAACTACGGATATACCGAACACGCTTATAACGAACTGACGGATATAACGAACTTACTTTTTTGGTCCCTACTACTTGCTGTGGTTATGCTTTATATATGCTTATAACGAACTACGGTTATAACGAACTAACATTAGTCGTCCCTTTGAGTTCGTTATAACCGTCGTTTACTGTAGTAGGATAAAAGACTGTCTGAATAACGCTGTGACCCTACGCTTCGAAACCGTTTCGTTCGTTAGCAGACAGGTTTATGTCAGGGTACGTAGACTTATATACGAAACTATCGCATAGAACTATTCACTGTACAAAGTTTAAGAGTAAATGTCTTTTTTAGTAATCTTTTTTTTTAAAGTGAATCTAATGATAACAGACACGAAATGACTCAGCTAGATACCATCCAAGCGCTATTCATCAAAAGAAATTCGATAACAGATGTAAATAATGGACACATGCAACTGGAATGTTGGTTTAACGTTGGTCCGACTATATAGATCGGCGACATACATCATTTTGCTTGGCAACATAGCGTAATTTTTGTTAATTAGTGGGGAATTGTTTTACATAAACACAGATTAAATGATATGTCATTGTCAAAGCATCGTGACTATAATTCAACATGGTTGTCTGAAGCAAGATTCCTTTCTGACAGGCGTTCAAAATTCAGAACTTTTAATAATAATAATTGTCACGTCAGACAATAGATCCCACCACCTTCGCTCTTCCCTCAATCGCTTATATTTACTTATCATTATGGGAGGGCGTGGTTTAAATTAATGTGGAGGCTCTTCATGATGGAATTGTAATGTGCACTTCTGTACTCATATGCTTGTCTGATGATCCTCTTGTGAAGCATGTCAAGACACATGATGAAAACAAGGCATTCCACAGTTTTCTTAAACGAGCCAAGGATGTTGGACATAATCTCAATGTCAGTGTTGATTTTGTTGATGGTCCTGGACTACTAGACTCAGATTTTCAAGGAGAGGCTATCAGAACAACTACTGCTTCGAGTTTATGTGCAATGTGTTGAGTCTAGATCAGCAACCCTGCAGAGTCCTTCGCTTGGATGATGTCAGCTGGCCTGAAAAATGAAACAGAAGGCTTTCTGTTTACTGCTCAGGACCAGTCACTTCACATTCGAAACCGTCAATGTGTGATTTTGCATCAAAATGTAAACATGAAATGTAGATTATGCAACGAATTTAATGAAACTGTTGACACATTGTCAGTGGATGCGCAGCTTTGGCACAATGTAGTATTTAAAGCGACCTGATGGCGTGGCTGGATCATTTTATTACCGTCTTCGTCATGCTTATGGTTTTAACACAGAGGTCTATCCATGTTACGACCCAGAATATGTAGAGGGCATCATAGAAAATGATAAATACGAAAGTCTTTGGAAGAGGCCCGTATACAGCCTCAGACCTTTCCAGGCAAGCAAACCTGATATCCTTTTTCGTTATTGAATTTTCTGTTCTGTACCATTTGTCCGACTCGCCACTGGTATTCGTGCCGTTGACTGACATTGGGAGAGTACCCGGGTTTGCTACCAGGAATGCAGCCCTTCTGACAATCTGTGTAATGCAGAATTCGAAGGTTGCAGTGTTGGGGAGTCTTCACATTCTCCGAAAAGTACTGGGTGGGTTCGACTAGGCAGCGCTTCCCGGGAGAAGTCCCATTCGCTGTCTGGGCTGCGTGTAGAGGGGACAAGCCCTGAGCTGATGATGAGCCTAACCAGCCTGACTGTGCCAGGATCACCCAAACCGTCTTTGCTGCATTATTTATTTATAATAATAATAATAACTAGTTATGACACAAATGCTACAGTTGAAATAAAGAAATGCATATATGACTTGCGCCCTAAACATTTTATAATTACAACTTAAAACATTATAAGCATAATTTATTCAGAAAGATATTAGTAAATAAGTCATATTTCGCCCGTGTCTCCACCTCGCAATTTATAGTAGAGCCTCGTGATCAGTATCTTGTTTGCTAATACGTCCTCCCAAGAAAAGCACCCAAAGCGATTATATATATACTGTTAATTCGTTTTGATATACCTTAATTTTTATTACTGAGAGTCAAAAGAAAGTGGACTGAGTTTGTTTTTTATGTAATTGAATGTTTATAAAACTGCTGCTAAATTTGATTGTGTCTATTTAATCAACATTCATTACTGCAACAGTTGGTTAAAGGTAGTCTCTGGCGGGGTAAGTTTGTATAAGCAAATTTATTGATTTAAAAAGAGAAGTTGTCTGAGATAACCATCAATAGTTGTGTATTATGCGATATTTTAAGTTTAAAATAATAATACCACGTAGAAGTATTCTTTGAGTGATGACTTTTCGTCAGTACAGTTCGGTTTTTGAATAAAAAAATGGCTAATATCAAATAATCAAATATATGATAAAAATCAGCTGACAAGAGTACATGTAGTTTCTTTTGCTCCTCCGTTTCAGTCATTCAGACATTTTCAGTCGTGTGAAACAACATTTTTTACCAAACTTTCAGTTTGCCGCAAAACAGTTTTCTGACAAATATTAGTATGGAAGTGCATAAAAGAAGAACGTTGCCTTTTCTTGTAAAAATAATATCAAACTAATTTCATACATACAATAATTTTGGCATCTTACACAGTGGATTTTACTCATAAGACTTATTGTACTCATTTTACTCATATGACCTTGTCAAATTACATTGTTTCGAGTGTTCTGGCATATATTTGATATTTTATGAGTGGCGAAACCACTTGTCCAACTCGCGTCTTCATGTGGGTCCGAGATGACATTAATATTGTATTTTGCAATATTAGCCAAACATCTTCCGTGCATGAGGTCCGGTGTAGCCATTACCTACTTTTACTTTTATACTGCAGTTTACTGACCTAATGCAATTATAGTAATTCTTTAATGTAGGAGTCACGGTATGGCCGCAATATTGCCGATGTGACTTAAAGCATAACTCACTCACTTTAATGTAGGTCTCTTCGTGATTCTTACACACATCAAAACGTTAAGCACTGGTATGTTTATTCTTCGAAAACTCAAAAGCCCACGTGGAGCAATGTTTATTGTTTCATTATATTCAACATGCATATCCAATTAGCGATTTGTAGCAAATTTGAACAAAGACTAGTTTTCACTGAATTACTTCCTGAATAAAATATGGGGCTAATAAAAAAAATTGCTCGTCGCCAAGCTTATCGACAGATATCAATTTATAACATGAAAGAACATGTCGAAGTGTCTCTTGTTACCTTCTGTATGACCGAGTCACAGCTGTAACCCTCCTCCTCATCCCTCGTGCACATTTACTGTTTGCAACATGGTTGGACAGCTGTACTAAGTGACCAGTGCAGAGAGTTCAAGAAATGTACAAAAAAGATGATGAACAACTTGTGAATTTCAAATATTTCGAAAAAAAGAAGATAAAACTTTCCAGAGAAGCTTACCTTTTTTATTTTGGATCCTAAATAAAAAAAGTGTATCAACAAGAGAGCTAGGCTAAATTTGTATAATATATAATTACAGAATATAATTTGAATAAATAATTTATCCTCAGGCTTTACACGGAATGCTGGATGTCAGGAACAAATGTGTCGTGAAAACAATTTCGTTGTTTCAGAAATATTGTGTGTAAAAACATTGACTGAAAAGATATCCTGTCAAACCTGACATGTAGAGGCGGGGACACGGCATGACGGGGCTTTCTGCGTTGAATACAGGAAGACGTTTTATTTTAGGCAATCTAAAAACAATGTCTTTATCAAGCGTTTCATCATTATTTCCATGTGGCCATTTGTGATACTCTACTAATGCCAGTATCAACTTCACATGCCTATAGCTACTCGTGCCACGCTGAAGCACGTTGAGGAACCTACATGTATGAGTTACAAGGAAATATGGATTATCTGTCTCGGGCGCATCACTTCTGCGATTTTAATCCTGTAGGTAGGGATAAGCCATAATTCAGAGTTACGACCAGGTTATTCTATGCAGCAACTTCCGTCATTAAAGAGCCCTGTACGTCATACACCTACCGTTGTTCTGAGGACGTCGCAAAACGTCGGCCCAGCACCATAGTGCAGATCGTATCTGGCCACTAAATTGCCAGATAAGTTCTATGCAGCAACTTACGTCATTAAAGAGCCCTGTACGGCATACACCTACCGTTCTTCTGAGGACGTCGCAAAAAGTCGGCCCAGCACCATATTGCAGATCGTGTCTGGCAACTAAATTGGATCGGGAGGTATGACACGTGCCATCATACCCGAATGCGTGTGACGTCAACCACTTGTTTGTCTGGACAATTATTCATTTTTTGCAGGCCGTCGTGATATACCTCGAACAAATGTTGGTGTTATTTCTAATATCTGACAATACATTCTTGTGATGACAAGCTGCTAAAAATATGAGAATGTTTCATGGGCGTGTATTTACCAATTGCAATCAAATGATGAAGGAATGTCCTCGATATCTGTGTCGCCAATATCAGTGTGTGCATGGTGCCAGCTTGCAGAGTGCAAGGGTGATCACGTTCGTACCATGTCACATGTACTTGACCGACGATAATTATTTAATTATTCTGATTACTATGTGATTATTTAATGAATGGTATACAATGGAATATCGTGACAGGTGTGGTGGTGTTCTTGTGGACTACGTGACAATTATAGAGTTGTATTTACCTTGGCATTTTAGTCAATTTCCTATGAACACACAACGTTTGTAACCAAACCTGACTCCACGTTCGCACAAAATAAGAAATAATTTCGGCATAAAATGGTGTCAATAATGTACCATAAGTGACATAAAACGTTTGTTAATTTTCGACAATGGCACTCTTGTTCTGATAATATGACCGCCTATTATATTAAGGACAAAAGACATATATGATGTCAGGGAAGTATCAGGCACTATGCTAGAGGAACCATTTGGTCTGGTCTTGGAACCAATCGAAATTCAATAATTACCAAATTTATTACTGTAATCGATTTCTGCAAGGAAAGGGTTTCTCCTACATGAAAAAGAGGCATTAACACACTGCAACAAATTATACCATTCTTTTGGACGTTTTGAATCGATAATGATTAGTTGGAAAATCCTCCGGAAGGAAACGGAATCCGCGACCTCCGTTTGTAAAGTAATTTTATTTCCTTATCGTTGGAGAAACACGCAAACTCAAAGGGTGCATGGAATGTCAGAGAAACTGTGGAAAATAGCGGTCCGATTCATCAGGGATGACAGATCATGGCGGGAAGAACACGTATCTGAGACGTAACTTGAGGACACTAAGAGATCTTTCATATTTCTAATGAAAACTTAATACAGCATAACAAGGAGATAATATGTTCAATGACACTTGGTAAGAACGTCTGTCAGTGGGATGTCTGTCAATGATGTGTAGATCTTGTATTGGGAGAGACTTTGAATCGACACTATGAATCGAGATATTCTTGTATGATCGTTTGGGTTATTAAGACCATGGTCCTGTTAATTGTAGGAGCAAATTATATAATTTTTAGATTTTATTCAGTATCGATATGTAACTATTTTGAGGCCTCCGTATACGGAAAGACATAATATTTCTCTATCAATTTTTACCATGACCCTATAGTGCTTCCAACCCTTTGGTAACCCGGTATTATACTTTTATAGTCATCACCCTAGTACTGCTGTAGACAACGGTACGCCTTATCGTTAAACTTTAATATGATAATAATATATGCTTTAATTCAATTTCCAGGAATGCAATTACCAAGATCGTACATTTTGTACATATATATCAAGTTCGGTTAATTTCCCTGTCTTTTTGTGCAAATGACAATAAAAAGTGCAGGCTCTCAGAATAGGAATTGCATGCCAAGTTAAAGAAAAGTCCAATTCCACTTAGTGCATGTTAGTTGGAAAAGAGCTCTGATCAGTCAGAAAGCTGGTAGACAGGCAATCCATTATATGGACCCAAGAAGGAATTAGAGAAAAATTCCAAGAGGGTTTGGCTGACTTTCGATGCATCTTGTCAGTCCCAGTGGTTCCCTCCCCGGCCACCTATACCAAGATCTGTGATGCCTACGGTGAAAGGTTGGTTCTTCAGAATGAAGATTGGTAATTGTTCCAACAGAAGCCCAATTACACTAAGTAACCATGTGATCACCTCAGCGTCTTACGAGGGATCTGGCCAATTAATCACGTGTATAATTGGGGAGAAATGTCTCAGTGAGCAAGGGACGGACAGACACTGTTCAAAGACTGTATAATCTGCTACACATGTCTTTTGTGTCTGTTAGACACAGGCAAGGTGGTACGTAATGTTTTAAATGTGATGAAACCCTGATCGTAAATATTCATTTACTTTGTGAAAGTGTATTTCCTTGGATTGAAAGTCACTGTAAACCTACAAATGTATCTTATCTTATTTACATTACCGACGTTTTAGCTTATCACACTCCTCAATCTCCCGATCACCTTGGCCTTTCTAAGCAAACTGTATTTATAGCAGCTATCACAGAAAAGATATATTGTCCCACAGATTTGAATTTCTGAAGAAATATGTGTATGTTGGCCCATATTGACAACGTCATATTGATTCATATAAGCAATATGATGTATTTGACATATTTACCGGTAAAGCGTTCTTGGGGCTTTCTTTACAGTGTTATGTTTGTATTTACCATAGAAATTCCTTTCGTTACATCAAATTAAAAATCTGACACGCATAAAACAAGCATATATCACTCGCTCAGCTTTCCAAACATATCATATATATTATACCTTATGCCTAGTGGAATTATATTTTCAGGCTATGCTAGTGAAATGCATAATCTTTAGTATACTGAGTAAACTGGTGCAGAGGAAAACGTGGCCTTGAAACGCCATATTGAATAAAAGCAGTTGCCATCGATAACGTTTGTTGGCTTTCGTATCTTAAATAGTTCAAATGAACGAGACATAATTCAATCATGTTACACACGAAATACTGCAATGATATTACAATTCGCAAAATTTGATTTGTATTAAATACATATAAATGATGTTTTAAAACGATTAAAAAACAAATTAATCATGTAAACGATCATCGTATTCTCATAAACCATATAGAACATGTAAATTCAATAAGATCAAGACAAAATAATATTTAACTTAATAACAAGTGTATTAATGCGAACACGGGGTTAACATCATATACACCAATATCCTTAGAGTTACGGGGAGGAAAATCTTTGTGAAAATAAATTTGTGAAGTCAAGAAAACTGTTTTGTAAAGTCTTGGCCGTTTTTGTGCAATGGCTCCTTGCGTGGGGACTATCAGATCTAAATCTATATTATTCTGTAATGTACGTTACAGAGAGGGTTTGTTGCAATACGTGGCCTAATTATGTTTTTTTTAATAAATACCCTAAAAGGGACACATCTGTTCTTGAAACTTGTGCCAACGTCATAAGATAATGAAGAAATTAAGGATCGAAGGATCGGGAGATCATGTCAAAAGTGAACGAAACAGAAGGTAATTTATGCTTAATTACCCCTACTGGGAGAACGACGATCAGTCACAATTACGTTCTCATACATCGTTGTTACAGATGAAGTGCAATTCCCGTCCATTAACTTCACAGAGAGTTTTTCAGCAGACTCATCATGTTATGAAACATCGGATATCTGGAACCTGTCCTGTGTCCAATACAAAATATACATTTTTATCATTAATAAAACTTGCTGCCTGAGCATCGTACTATTCCTAAATAATGTATTTTTTGAATATCAACAAATATCATATACGCGTCCTTGAATAAAACATTAAACACGTATTGCCTGCACAAACAGGTCACATGTGTATTCCGACCAGGCGTATTGTAAGGTTCACGGTGTACATTACGTTTTGTGGGGAAACATATTGTGAATTGGAAACATATACAGTTTTCGATACCTTACGATTTGTTGAATATGATACATGGACAGGGGAAAAGGAATTATGATAATTATATTCCCAAACTGCAATATTGCAATAAATGTAATAAAGACCACCAGAGAGTCTCGATGATCCACCGAAGTAGATTCCATTGGATGTTCAAGGCAAAACAGCATTTAAAATTATTGATGCCTCAATTTTTTTGCGAAAAGGGTAAGCATGTCCTTCCCTACCGGTAGCACACGCAAATCCAACCTATCTTATGAGCCCGTAATTAAGGAAATGTAACCTAAAAAAGGGTTTACCATTGAGCGGGATCGATGATCGGTTAAATTACTTGAATCTAGTCTTTATGATACCGCAGTCAATGTCTTGCTAAGCAGAGTTATTAGTAAGGAACTATGCTGATGTTTACTTAAAAATGTTCGTGACACGTTTGTATTGGAGATGAATTCATAAAACTAAACTAATATACGGCATTAAACAGAAACGCAACGACAAAGAGTGATGTCTTTGAAGTATTTACCATGTAATTAGTAATAATTCGCCTTGATAATGAAGTCGGTCTGTAGACTACAGTAATTAAACTGCTCGAAAAAGAAACATATCCAAGATTTCATTGCTCCGGTCTGTAATTCGCCGTATTGATTGGCTACGGTGTGGTGCCGTTATGTTGCAAAGACGGAGTTATGCATATATAATGATGGGCAACGAAGAACTAGAGAGTCGAAGGTAAACTACCTCTTCGAACGTCAACCTGTTTGTAATGCAATATGTCTTGGTATTCAATTATTAACCAACTGGAAAAATTATGTACACTCTAACAGCAATATTACATTCACATGACTATAACTGCTTGTCCCAACATGTATTGTGAAAACTAAATTTCTAAAGAGGCTGTTGGAAAATTGAAATCGATCTTCTTGTCTGCACATGGCATAAGTGAAATAGACGCTTAAAACCTCCTATAAATACCATTTATTTGAATTCATAAATCATACAAGAAGAACCACCTGTCATTGCAAATGTAATTGCATAAAAATGATTCATCTAGCATGCTGATTATTAAAACCTATTCGTCTGTACTGTGATGCAGTATGCAAGTAGCCAGGCTAGAGTCTTGTCGATTTCTGTCCTAACAAGGTTTTCGATCAACTGTCTTCACTGGGCGAGTGTTAGAGCAGAGATACCATATCAATCTATTAAACATTTCAAACAAGTAAATGACATCCCTAGAATCATAGGGCCTTAGCTCTTGTCGTGCGAAGAATACGGCTCCAGAGATTGTGCTCGGCAAGCCTGCTTTGAGGATTACTATATTTTGATTAACCAGGCGCATGGATGCACGGTAATTAATACGTGCATAGCCGTGCTGGACAGTCAGTTGCCCTTGCTCACTGACCAAAGAAACATTCTCAAGACCTGGCCGGACAAGTGAGAAAAGCCAACACTTTTTCCTGATGTTTTGGACGATAATTTCATTCAGTTAGCATTTCTTCTCAAGAGACTTCTAGCACTTGAGAACTTTTCGAGGATCGTGAATGAGATTTCCCTATCAATAAATCGGCATTTTATACCTCTTGTGGGCCTAAATCTTCCTGAATCGAAACACGGATTTGATGCAAGGATTCTCAGCAGTGATCATTGACAGTTCTCTTTAATTGTCTCACTTAAGTGCCTTTGATCTATGTTCATTTAGAGTAAAGGTGTTTGCCGCCGTCAGGAGACTTGTTTCGGAAGGTTGTCAGACATTTCAAAAGTTGCATGAAAGGAGATCATGCGCTCCGTGTAGTGATACTATCCACAGCAGAATCGTTTAATGGAATTTCTTTAATTGTTATCGACGGAGTAGGGAGTAGTTGGTGTTAACGACACAAGTGCCCGGCGTGAGTCAGTAAGGATGGTCCAGCGCTATTATTTGCCAATATTGCTCGTCTGAACTCCTCCACTGCGAAAGTCGTCCAGCGAGGGCACACCTTTCATAGGAAGTACATCCAACTGTTGTCAGTGTGGAATCAGCCCCCGTGGAACTATCTCCCCCTGTAGTGACAGACACCTCCAGGCCTCATCACCAGAAATTGTTCCTAACCTGCACCCATCTGTTAAAGAACAAGGAACACGGTTTGGTTAAACTCCTCGATACAGACGGTGCATAATATGAGAATGATTGAACAGTGTGCTTAGTTTCTCACGCCTATCATTCTGTGTTTTTACCCGAATGCCTACTCTTAAGTGTAATGTTTAATGTTATAATGGCTGTCAGTGTAATGGCGGAGTTGCATTCCGGTGGGAGTTGTGACAACGTGGCAATGTAGGTCATTGCTTTCTATCAACAATGGATATATTTTCTAATGAAATCGAACCGTCATATTTTCCTTGGTTTTTATATAGCTCCTCTATCCCATACGCACATATAAAACTATTCCAAGTTTCAGAGGAAAGAATACACCTCATCCACTGACTACTTTGTATGAAATATGCATCATATGTAACTCCATACTCAATATAGAAGGTGACGTCAATTTCATTGGTTAAAATAAGGTTTTATTATTTCTTTTCATTCGGATTTCTCCACATGTTAATAATTATGTCAAACGAAATGGATTGCAATACGACCCAGACACCTCCGAAGCGTATCAGCAAAGTGGAGATACAAGAGTGTTACATTACATTGCAATAACAAGGCCAAGTGTTGTAGACAAGTCACATGCATGGAAGCAAGGATAAAGACAATGGCCGTCAACGTGCAAGAAACTCCATGGCGAATTCACATACGCTTGCTGTATTTCACAACTGTGTGTTTAACATTACTAATGGCTACTGTCATGTGGTATGGTTACACAGAACTTCGGAAACTTCGAAGTGATATGCGCAACAAAATATCGAAAAAAGATGTCGCGGAATTTCGTATATGGCACAGACCTTTCGAGGACTTGGAATCTCCCCCAGAATGGAGTTACAGCGAAGATTTCGATAAAACAGAATTTGAAAATAGAAACGACGAGAGTACCCGTTCAAAACGTCATGCTGATCCCGAGGGGTCGGGTCTCCCAGATGATTTTGTTCTTATGAACACCTATTCAAGAATACCGGTAAGTTTATTCACAAATTATCAAAAACCTTCCCGCGAAAAAAGTTCCGATTGAAAACAAAATATTGCAGTAATTGATTTGACAATGCCTTGGATTCAAAACTAACAAATAACCAATAGAGCGATCCAATGATGTATTTCCTATTTAAACGTTAAATATATCGTTTACTAAATAACTTCTCTCTCCAACAAGTCACCAGGTTGCTGTAATGATCTCCCGAAGTGTATTGATTTTCGCTCGTGCTGTGTTTCTGTGTTGTGTAACGTGACTTGTTACGTATGCTAAGTGAAATATAAACAAAGTAAGAATTAAACAGCGACCATGATTTATTCAATTAAAGGAAAACTGAGCTGGCCTTTTGTTGACATAAACAGCGTGTATCCGGTTAGAGGACCGTACCTAATGAATATGATAAACATGTAACATTTGCATAAAACATTGCTTCAAAACATTGTGTTCCTATCTGTTCTCATATGAATGCATACATTATTCAGACTGTAAACATATTTTATTGTTATATATTTATGAAATATCTTTTTCTGATAATATATAATCGATATTTCACTCGGGTGATATAACGCTCTATATCGGAAGTACCTCCGGTTGCCTCACTGACAGTTATTTGACACTTTGGGTTTCAGACTCGTATCAAATCATTCGGCTTTTCTTGTCAAACATGTTTATCTCATCTAGTGACCTTTAAAAGTTCGTGACTACGCCGCTCATGTAAATATGACTTTTGTCAGATCAATCGCCCAGACAAACAAGAAAATCCCATACCCTCCCTCTCTTGTAGGTTGTCTCTCTCCTTCTGTCTCTCACTACCCCCCCCCCCCCCCCCCCCCTCTCTCTCTCTCTCTCTCTCTCTCACTGTGTGCTGACTTAGTCCTGACCTGAGTGTTAGTTGCTCACGTTGTTTACTCAACAACAACTCATACGTGTTAAGTATTAAGTTAGTTAGTGTCTGTCTACCTTGTTAATATAAGATATAAGGCCATGTTCTAATGATACTATGATACTATGGGCACATATCTGTATCATGCTGAGTTGTAGAATGCTTACATGGAGACGTTATATTACTTGCTGAGAGGTTCTCTAAGTAAAGAGCGATATAACGTACAACACCTGTCAGGTTAAATTCGATATAACATTAAAAATACTGCAGTTGCCTAATACATCTTTTGAATGAAACTGGGCAATATGGCAACTGACAACTTTCCTTTGGCTGCACATTCTGACTGAAATAATACACCCAACAATATTATGTAAACATTTTAATACACCCTTTACAGCATATAACAACTCTGTGTGCTACCACTCATTTTATTGTAACACTTCTCCCCTTCGACTTAATAATCTGCAATTCATATCGTTTTTTCCAAACTATATGAATTATGTGCATCATAAATGCTTGTTATTCACTTTCGCGTGTGCAAATGGAGAAAGAAATCAAATTACACAATAAAAAAACTAATCACAAAACCTATTTCTCCTTTCAAGTGTTCCTACTGTTTCCACTGTTATGTAATGCCATGTATGTCTTTAACGTCCCCAGACATAAACCCTTATAGATTTTATAGTGTGTGCGTGCAAAATAAACGTAAACTGATAACTCCGCAACTTGCCTGCCAAACTTAACTTAAGCGGTGTGAATAACGTCTAGCGGAAGAGCGCCTTCCGACCTCACCGCTATTTTCCCACAGGACCGCCATGGAGTTTCGGTTCATTGTTCGACAATGAGGGCTTCCGTGACTCGTCCTTTCCGCTTTCCGCCTCTTTATCGATCAAATTGGGTCGAAAATCAGCCTTTTATTCTTCTCAAATGCATCTGAAGCCTTGAAAAGACAACTCAATGTAAACGAGAGCAAATATATTGCGTGATCTGGCCTTATCTAATTATCCGACGTTACGTCCTAATTATAGTGAAATAGTCGCTGAGTATTTGTCGTTTGTCTTCGGACACGTTGTATTTAGGAAATCATTGCTTACATTTATTGATATATTTTGTTAACATAGACAAGCAAGAGGGAAATACACTATGGTTTTATGCGTTAGTATTTAACTTTTGTTTTTTCTTGTCATAAAACAGGGTAAAGGTTCATATTATTCTTTTCACATTCTATTTTTTTTAATGTATTTTAAAGTTTGCCTTTTTGCATGTTATGTTTTTGCATTAAGTGTATGTATTGAGACTCAGGAAATGTATAGGCCGGATGGACCCAATATCTTTTACCTGTTACCTTGAAGATTTGTTCCGGTAAACTGCTACAATAGTGGCAGTTAGAATCCTGAAAAAATATAACACGATCTTATGTTTCCTTTTTGGGGAAGATATGTTTAGGTCGTTCATACATAACACAACGTCGCGTGACATCTAGTTTTCAGGGTTGAATTCCTTCAGGCCTGCTAATGGATTTCACCTGACATTACACAAAAGTAGAAACCTGAAATTGCAAACCCTTTTGTTATCTACCTTTTAAGCTGATCACATTCATGTTCCATTTGAAACTTTTGCAAAATAAGTTTCACGCTGACTATTTAATACAATGGTATCAGACCGAAGCAGAACAATGCAGCGTTAGGCCACAACAAAAGGATTATTTGACAGTGGTCTACGAAGAACGATATTTCTTCCTTCTTTTTGTTCATAAAATGTTTTCAAATATATGACATATTTTTTATTAAATTTTCTTATATTTTATTTGTTCCAATTATATTATATAATATGTTATTTACAATTTATATATTTATAGAAACAAGAATGATTTGATTTTTGGCATTCGATAATATATCAGATTATTTGATGGAATAACAAAGATAAAGTAATATTGACTACATGTTTTGATTCTAAATTCTAGGTATTATGGCCCGACATTGTATTTTACTAGCCATAGTATCCTGCCCATGTTCATAAGTTTAAGATTTTCACTTGCACTGAGATATTACATGTCCTTACATCTCACGGTACACACTATTTGGGGTTTCTCACGGTACATACTATTGGGGGATATATATATATATATATATATATATATATATATCACGTGTATTGTGTCTGTACACGCATTCTCCGACATTAAGGAGTTAGTGAGTTTGTGGACGACATTCTTCGATGTTATTGTGACAGCTAAAGTACGAACTATTTTTCGAAATATAGAAACAATGAATTATAGCTATAAAATATTAAATTATTGAATGTGTAACTTTCGTAATATCGACATTCTGCTATACTTCTGCTATAGATTATTATCAAAAAGTAATTATATGTTTTTATTTTCGTATATAATGATCACAACTATCATATGCACCAGTGGGTTGAGTTCATCAATCGTGAGCATATAATAAAGATCACGTGAGTCGTTTGAACAGTCCTCCAAACATTTTGTTTAAACAACGACGGAACCTATTTATAATCGCAAGTGGAACTGCATGTAGAAATGTGGTTCCATGTAATCTTTGTTGCACAAGGGTGGTACCGCTCAAATGCATTTACAAAATGTACCGCATGTAAAGTACCAATATGATTGTCCCACCATACCCACTTCGTATCTCTGCCATATATTAAACACGGGAACCACATGTAAGAAACAAATGCATATGCTTATGACACGAGTAATACATGCGGCTTTACCTTGAGATTGATACACGCTTCACGGCTTCAGGGGCTTAATATATCCAAACGAACTGGGTCTGACAAAGAAGTCATTACACATGATAAAATACTTATGCGGGAATAGATGTCTACATCACATTATCACATTACGTCTACATTATCTGCTTCATCCACATATGTATGTTTGTATATTGAATGTTCATAGTGTCCTGTGTCAGAATTGGAATTTCTTTTTGATAAACCCAAACCAATGCTTTCAGTAAGGCGGCTTTCCTATATAGCGATCCTCATTTTAAAACGTGTGCGAAAGTATAATGCATCTATAGTTACTAGATATTAAACTGTTGCAGATACATGCAATTGCAAGGTCATGTTTGTCATTTACTTATCAAAAGACCAGCTTTTATTGTATAAACACTTACTATACATTAAAGCCCCTAATAGTTTTAATTCTCTGAAAATGTTTTTTTACAAGAATAGAAAATGCGATAGTTTTTTTAATTCATTGGCAGTTTGCGTTGGTGTTATCAGAAATGCCAAACAAATACTTGTGATGTTTCTAGTATTGGTCTATGGTTCGATATCTCTGGCGTGTAGCTGAAAGATAGTTTCGAAAATATTCACAACGCAAAAAACCACCAGAGAGGTCTTGATTTATGCAAATGACAATGCAGAGTACTAGTATAAATAGTTTTAATTCTCTGAAAATGTTTTTTTACAAGAATAGAAAATGCGATAGTTTTTTTAATTTATTGGCAGTTTGCGTTGGTGTTATCAGAAATGCCAAATTTACTTGGGATTCCTTCAAAGAATAATCATATCTGAAGTTTGTATGTCAATGAGGAAGCAGGTCATGGTTGATCATTACGATAAATTGTAAGTATTTGAGCTGATATGGAAGCTTTCTTCAAGCTGCTGATAGATAAAACCGAAGCATAACATTGTGATACCTAATTTTCTATAGAGTTCAGTGTTGAAATAACTGTCATAAACAGTTTTACCTGACGCGTTTCTTATATTCTCTCGTTGTCGATACTGAATATTCATGTATATTTCATGATTTCCTGTCTGCGAAATCGTTCACCTGGTTCGACTTGGTTTGTCCTTGATATAAAGTTATATATAGACGTGTTTCTATGCTAGTTGTTTTACTAGAATTTAGGAAAGGTGATACAAACGTGCAATAGGTGTATTTGTATATGTGCGCATTTGGATGATGCTCAACCTATAAACAATGCATGCATGCTATGCATACCATGTGTCAGGGCCCTATTCCTGTTAAGATCGCTACCCTTCAGATGAAGGTGAGGTGAAGATTGTTGCACTTATATAGCGACGTACTAGTACGTGTGTTTGTGTGTGGCTGCTTGTACTTGTCCGGACTAATGCCGATTTTATAGTGCTAGCCCATGTCGCAGTTTAACATGAATACGCAAATCAGATACAGTATACTGACTCCGAGCCGACCAGTCCTTGTTTAACTCCTTAATACCGAGTGCGAGGCAGGGTAACAACAAGTACCATCTTTTAACGTCTTTTGATATGACGCGGCCTGGTGTCGAATCCTGGACCTTCCGCTCTCCGGGCTGACGCTCTACCACTTGACCACAGAGGGGTTAACAGATTAAGAAGTTAAGGACAACTTAACAAGCGAGTAGTTAATATTAAAGTTTGAAAATAATAACACATGTGATATGAAAATGAAACATTAATAATTTACATCTGACTTTTCGAATTCATATATGTGTAACACGAAATACAGCGTAATGGTGGTTTGGTAATTCTTATTTTGTTTATGGCATTTATAGATGTTTATGGACTGTTGAGCGATAACTATCATACAGATGGAAGGATATATAATTGATATGAAGGCATTGTGTTATTGTAAATGAACTGTTTTCGCCTGCATTGCCAATGGCATACAGGTTAGTTATACCTCCTTTGAAAACAAATACTTGTGATGTTTCTAGTATTGGTCTATGGTTCGATATCTCTGGCGTGTAGCTGAAAGATAGTTTCGAAAATATTCACAACGCAAAAAACCACCAGAGAGGTCTTGATTTATGCAAATGACAATGCAGAGTACTAGTATAAATGTCCCGCCTGGTATTACCATGTATGACATTATCATATTATATATGTGTGTTAGTGCATACATAATGGCCTAAGATAATTACAGATAAAGCAAAAGATAAGGATACTTAATATCTAGGATTATACTCGAATATTAAAATATAACTGTCATTTTCAACGTTCCATCGGAACTATACAAAATAAACACTTTACATTGTCAAATTACATTTCTCTCAGTTGTACGTGATATGCCGAACTGGTACGTTGCGATTTTATATCTATATGCTATAGCTTGTTGCGCAAATAGAGACATATGGAAAATTTGTATAAATGAAAGGAAGACGTGATAAATGAACATTATGAAAAAAAGAAGGCACTAATTCCAAGCTGTGCTTTTCTTATTAAATCCGGACTTTCAGATAAATGAATTGGGTGGCATTTCCCCTTGTCATAAACTGTGAATGGAAGCCAAGTCGCTTCAATTTCATCTTCTATGCCCCAGGCCAAACACAATTTTCAGTTATGTAATCAAATTTGCCTCTGACAGCAGCAGGGAAGGACGGAGAACAGCAAAATTAGTCGGACAGAAAGTCTTCAATTCAGATTACAATTACAAAATTTAAGAGGCAATGAAACTACACAGACTCTTGCTTCGGCGATGATTTGGTGCGAATTCGCGATAGAATTCGGTATGATATTACCCCGGGAGTGATAATTCGGTTTTCGAAAGCCAAGGCTCCTTCTATCTGGCATCTTCATACCCAATTAAAAGACAATAAATTAAACAGGCCATTGTCCTATATGTTTGCCAACTGGGGTCTCCAATATATTTCCATTATCATCTTAACATGTCGGAGCAGATTGGGTTGCCAGGGGTCGACGCTGGGCCGTAACGTTAGCAATTAGCTTTAGCCGTGCCGTTAACTGTCTCAGCGATTGGAGAGAGAAGTCTGGAAACACATGCGCTGATGAAGAGCATGTGTTTTAGCAGATTGCTGTCTTCCATCGTAAATTTGATCAAGTGAAGAACAAAAAAGCCAGCAGACATCCTTACTTTTTTCAAGTGACAGCCTATTTGATCGAATTGCACAAACAGCTTAGGCAACAAAATGACACGTGAAACAATCGAAGAGGCGTAACAGTTAAAGCTATGAATTCCATTGCTCAAATACACGTTTCATAACAGTACAGATATAAAGAAATTATAACAATCTGCGTGTACCTACATACTTTATAACACTGTATCCGAAAATACATATATACATATATACATATATAACTTTGTCAAACTGTTTTGTCAACCTGTCCCACTTCTTCCTGCCTGCGCGTTCTTAGTGATGGCCTGTATTTAGGAACAGAGAAGTTGTGACGTTGGGATGAGCGGGGGCGTTTTTCGATCATACTTCTCCTTTCATGATTAACGCGGTACACGTAAAGCACGCACGCGCGCACGCACACATGCACGCACTCATATGGCACCTTCCTCTCAAATATTGACCAGTAAGATTATTATTAACCAGCAAGATAAACAATTGATGTAGAAAAACGCATCAATATATATTGATGGAAACGAATAAGGGAACAATGAAAAATGGGGAAATAAGCTTCACTGTCAGTACATTTAAACAAATTCAACAACTTCAACACATGTCAGAATCAAATATTGAGATGTTTTCGTGTGCAATGTTTCAAACGCGTATTTGGTAGACAAGGCTGGGAAACCAGGACAGAATATCATTTTACTGTGTCAATGACTAAGTATTCCCTTATTAATATAGTATCAATATAGTACCATTAACTTCTATAAGGTTTGACACGCTGCGATTTATTCAGGATTTGATCTTAGATTTTATCAAAGTTAACTTTAGTATTACAAGGCATACTGACACAATGCAATGTGAATAAGCTGATCCTGAATGAGATATTGCCCCTTTCGTCGTCCCATAGTGTACATATATGCATGTTAGATACCAGGAGTTTTATGACAACGTGAGAAATAGACCAAGTAATGATCATGTTATAAATCTGGTTGCTATTTCATCCTCAATGGCACATCACCAGATTTACGTCGAGTGACACTGTAACATTTACTTAAATTTCTTTGTTTGATTTTGTAAATCGAATTCCATCTAATATCTTCAGCAAACCAGGAGCAGTATGCACACATGATCCCATTGTTTAAATAGAACAACGACAGAATACAATTTCAAATTCAACTGCCTGTTTTTCTTTTGTGTGTGGGTTTATTAAAATGAACTAAATGAAAGGTAAGCTATTCATCGACCAACTCCAATCATACATGAAAACTGATACACTGGTTTTCCTGAGTCCTGTTTGTCAAGAGATTTCTTATTCGATCCTGAACCCTGTAAATGCAATAAAGGAAATGTCGTTATCTATTCAAAGGTGTTTGTATTTTAATATGTAATAAATGTTCAATAAAGAGGCTGCATATAAATATGTCTAATATTGAACAAAGAATGCGTTTAAAGCGAGTTTTAAAAAGCCCGAGGGGTTTATCCCAGCAAAATATTATTCAAACTACATTAGCTTTTTTCTTGATTTCTAATGGCAGAGGCCCTTGGTTGATAACCATGATGGTGTGGAATTTCTGAAAGGCGTTGAACCTGTTACAGCAGAACAAAATCAATTGTCAGGAATTATTGAAATTCCGTCCTCGGGGCTATAGAAAAGCTCTCTGAAGAACTCCGGTCGTCCAGCGTACAACATCGATTCGACATGTGTAAATTCTTCGAATTAACGCCAGTGAATTGATAACTGACACCGCGCCAAGCTTGAAAAGGTGGTTTAACCATAATCTAAATATTACATCGCAATCAGAAAGAGATAGTATTGGATATCACTGCACTGCCTTAAATGTGTTTGAAAAAGCATTGGTTACATAACCGAGATAGTTTATATAGTGAATGCTATTACCGTGATCCTCGAGACATTAGACTGTAATAGTTGACTTCTTATTGATGAAATGTGGCGCCTTTTGCAAATGGCATTTGTCTCGTCCTGGGTATCCATTGATGTAAATCTGACTCAAGCATTCAAATCATCTAATATACTGGAAATCATATTGACTTCGTTCTGAATCTTATATCTTCAAATAGGATATGTCACCCTGCCTGTCATATGTAATATCTAGACAAAGGATGCAGATACAATTGATGCGGGTATGAATCAGCGTGGCAGGATTCACCAGGGTGATAGGTCTCTCTATGCCGGAGTGGATGCGTGTTATGTCTTAATTTTTCATTATGGTTCGACGGCACGGGTGGTCAGGTGGTCTAAAGCGCCGATATTCGCTGTGTGGGGTTGTCTCCCTTAGTCGCGCCAGGATTCGGTTTATGGTTTGAGTCCTAATGCGCCCTGATCATGATCCTTGGTTTGTCGGCACCATAGCCATACCTTTACAAATTAAGCCATATACGTCTATGAAATGCGTCACGTCCCCTCCCTCCAGCTTACGAGGAAGCACCTTGATGTAACTGAAGAACAGGTCAAAGCAGCGTTAAATCCAAATAATTTAATCACTCACTCATGATGTCCGAGTAAATAGGGAGTCAAGGAAGAAGGAAGCTTTCAGAACGCTATTCTTAGTTAGTTAATGACTATCGACAAAGCAGAATACACCAGCGCCAATGGCTTTAACGTCCCTTTCTATCAATCACCAAAATGCACCGTGCAACAATACACTTGTTTATCCATATCAGGCATACATCTGTCATGATTAATACACGTTCACGTTCTAACCCATAGGTATTAATGTGATGTACCCAACAATGTAGCGTGTATTATTTTGGCCTTCAGGTATACACTATATGCATCAGATATATCGTTACCAGTGACGTCTTGACAGCGATCGGTGGCACATCTTCATCACGGGTTTTCGTTACCGGATTGAAAATATCCAGCATAGATTCCCGTGACACCATGTTAATTGTACCTTCAGGCTTGGGATTATACGTCGCTAGGTATTGGCTGAGATGTGTTTCACACGCCATGCTCTTTCGAAGGTGATTCATTTGCTCACTGTCATATGTGTCGTTATTTCAGGAATGACTCTTCTTGATTCACGCCAGTATTCCTTTGAGAATCACTGTCATAGTTCATAGCCTATATCTGTCGTATATGAATAGACAACTGCAAATGTAAATGAATAAATAATGCACTGGGGTAGTAACATAACAAAATCAATAATGGTCATATTTACAATCATGTATTTGATGTTGAACATTTAAACCTCCTTATGACTTCACATGATGTCTTCCCAATGTGCCTACAGTTCTAATGTGACTACAGTGAAATCATGAAATGATACTGTCTGGTGGCCAGATGACTGTTTCCTGTTTCACCTGTAATATGAGATAAATTTGTCAACATTCAACGAAACAATGTAGGCACAATGGGAAACACTTGTAAAATGAAATAAGAAAAGAACACATAATGACTGTAAGGGATTTATTATATTATAATGAAACATAGAAGAAACTTTTTGAGATGGCAGTACTTTTACATTCAATCAAGTTGAAATTATCAAGACAGTCTTCCCTTATGAACGGGCAAGTCAAAGAAAGGTATTTTTCTTAGTTGAATAAGTGACCAGGAACTGCATGGGTATCTTCAGTCTCGAGGTGATCCTTCAGTCTCATCAACCTGTTGGGAAACACATACTGACAAACTAATTTTAAACGCTTATCTTGGAGCAAAAATAAGTCAAACAAAAGTGGTTCAGTTCATTTACATAAATAGGGATGAAACTGAGTTCCCAATGTGCCTACAGTTATGTCTGAAGGTAAGTTGGGATGTAGGCACATTCGGAATGAACCCTTCATATTGCTATTGTTTTAATTACGTTTTTTTAATTATTTGAAATGAAGCCGTTGCAGTTTTATAGAACTGTTAACAAGGGCCCTTGTCCGTAGAATATTACATATAACGTTACTTGTATATCTCAAAAGGTTGTGGACCTTTTCTCATGGAATTACATTTAAGTGGGAACCATGCTTGAGCCATGTGGCAGTCCAAGGTACTTAGAACACTGTTTTATTTATCTGATAACTCAAACCTTAATATGTTTATCAGTTAGCAGTGAATGCTAACGTTAATTATACAGACACTTCATCCCAATCTCAAACATGGAACTAGAACCAGGCTTGGAATGGACACCAGATATATATAGAAGATTTTCTTAATATCGAAGATGTTCTTTATATATGAAATTCAATTAGCATTCCGTAAAAGTTTGTATACTGTCCTGCAGGTACTAAAAGGACGTAAATTTGATGTTTGTTTTTTTATGTATTGTAAGCGACGTCCCATATAAACTCAGCACTTTTTATTCGATTTTAATGACTCTTAGTAAAAGGCATACTAGAAAGCCGCATCATTTCCAGTGACATAATCGATTTCCAGTATGCCATGTTTGTGGTAGATGGCAACCTATGCGGATACTGGGTCCGGTAGATCGCATGAGTATAATGTACATTTCTTTGTTGCCCCTGTAGTGATATGTCTACACTCACTCACTCACTCACTCACTCACTGATGGCGGCTTCTTCCCGGGCACCTCTTTTTGCAAGCTACGAGTTATGTATTAGGTACGAGCCAAATTGCAGCCTTCTTGCTCTCCTGAAGTTTTAAGTCGGCTCCCAAGTTTGCAACTTTTTAACGAGCAGTATTGCAAGCATTTTGGACAAACTATGAGTTCATAATGGATGTACATGTCATTGTCTCTATATAACTATAGCTATACCTTCGTCTTAATTGTCTTTATGCGGATAAGTTAACTGGAAAGAAAATATCGCGAGGTTATGGTACTACATTCTTCCGTCAGTTTTCCCGTCTACAGACTTTCTCAGCGCGTTTATTGTGTGCCAATGAAGAAATCAATAGAAAACGATTACCAGTTTGATTTGATATTGGGATAACTGCTTATTATGACGCCGTCTAGAGCAATCTCCCCTGGGAGTATAATACTGATAATAAACACTGATAAAAAATCGGTAATGAAACTATCCTTTGCAAAGCAGATGCCCTGATTGGCATGGTGGTGACAGGGTAGGGTATGTACTTTCCATACAGCCTGCTTGACCAGATATACCGAGGTAAATTAAGCTCAACAGCTTATTAAATGTCAAAGCAAGCATGTGATTTTGTTACGGTATTATCTCTAATCAGGAAGTATGTACTTAACCTGACAGGAGATATCAACCAATTTGAGGTAATTTTCCAACCTCCTCGTGCCGTTAGGCATCGGTGTAATATCTAACAGATTCGTCCAACTGTTATAAATCAATAATTCGTCTTTAACCATTTGTTTGCATGCAAAGTGAATTGTCATGTATGCAGGTCAAACTGTAAAGAATGCGTTGCACCGTCAGTGTCAATGGCCATGCGGAATACGAATGATCCAGGTAATTTTTGTAAGAGGTACGCTCTCTCTCTCTCTCTCTCTCTCTCTCTCTCTCTCTCTCTCTCTCTCTCTCTCTCCCTCTCTAAGTGTTTCCCGGACGGAAATAACACATGCAAAACCAACAGTGTGTTCATACAAATCAGAAATAGTCTGATAATTTCATGTTATCTGCTTGTAAGATGAGGGTTTTTATTTTCGCAATCTGGAGAAAAGTTCAGATTCTGGCTCAACTATCGCTGTAATTCCCAGTGGTATCGGTGCGGCAGTTAATTATTTCATCTCAAACAAATCGCCTCTATGTATTTCTGAATGCTGTTCTCCGTCTCATCTAATCGACCCTGGATTTCTACGTTCGAGCTGTTTTTGTCTGTTTTGAGTATTGACACTTTTTTCAAACTGTTGTTACTATGGTTACGTGAAGTATCTCTTTACGCTTTGTGCAACAGTGCTGGGAATTTAAACGCAGCTAAAATAAAGACGAAATAAAATCCAACTTGGATACTCGTGGTTATGATCAGGTGTCATATATCATCTGGCTGGAAAAATGGTATAACTGCTTAATATATAACTAAACCGGATACTGCACCTTTTAGCCGTGAAATCGTGATAGTTTAATGTTCAGCAGATGTGTAATTAATCGTCAGACGGCTAGCTAATTATATACATTAAACGGCATCTGTCTAAACTACGTTTTGTTGGTACACTGATGGCAAAAGCCCAATGCTTATAAAACACAATTGTGCTTCTTCTAAAACATAACACATTATCATACGGAACTAGAGCAGTAATTAAACGCAATGTCGTGCATTCCATGCTATAGCGACACAGCATGGTGAACGTCCCAAACTATAGCACCATAGTATGGTGGACATTCCAAACTATAGAAAATCAGCAAGGCGAACATTCCAAACAAAAATAACACAGCACGGTGGACATTACAAACCAAAGCATCACACATGGTGAACATTACAAACCCAAACATCACACATGGTGAACATTACAAACCAAAGCATCACACATTGTGAACATTACAAAACATCACAGCATGGTGAACATTACAAACCCAAACATCACACATTGTGAACATACAAACCAAAACATCACAACATGGTGAACATTACAAACCCAAACATCACACAGTGTGAACATTACAAACCAAAACATCACAGCATGGTGAACATTACAAACCCAAACATAACACATGGTGAACATTACAAATCCAAACATAACACATGGTGAACATTACAAACCAAAACATCACACATTGTGAACATTACAAACCAAAACATCCCAACATGGTGAACATTACAAACCAAAGCAACACACATGGTGAACATTACAAACTGTACCTACCTGGCATGGTGAACATTACAATATATAGCACCATAGCATGGTGAACATTACAAACTATAGCACCATAGCATGGTGAACATTACATACCATAGCACCATATCATTGTGAACATTACATACCATAGCAACCTTGAATGATGAACATTTTAAACCATAGCAACAGAGCATGGTAATCATTACATACCATCACTAATTACTACAAATGAAATAATTTACAAGAATT
This sequence comes from Haliotis rufescens, assembly GCF_023055435.1. Lineage (NCBI taxonomy): Eukaryota > Metazoa > Mollusca > Gastropoda > Lepetellida > Haliotidae > Haliotis > Haliotis rufescens. The sequence continues at coordinate 60,711,931 of NW_025963779.1, read as the reverse complement.
TCAAAGTGGTATGTATTCGTTTATGATGGGTCAACGTTTGTGATGGAGACGCAATATTGTGGAGTTCTGTCGAACATTCAAAACAGCTTGCGCACATTCTAAAACGTAACAAAACAGCTTGCGCACATTCTAAAACGTAACAAAACAGCTTGCGCACATTCTAAAACGTAACAAAACAGCTTGCGCACATTCTAAAACGTAACAAAACAGCTTGCGCACATTCTAAAACGTAACAAAACAGCTCGCGGACGTTTAAAACACAGCAAAGCAGCTTTCAGACATTTTACCCGATAGGAAAACAGCTTTCTCAAACATAGCAAAATAACACGCGAACACTCATACACAAACCATTGCAGAAGGCTAGACATTCTGAAACGTAATAAAAACAATGCGGACATTCTAAAACAAATCAAAGCCAGCATGTGGTCATTCTCTTAATTAGCACAACCTTATGTCAGACGCTTCTAAAACATTGCAAAACCTTATGCCACACATTCTAAAACATACCAAAAGAGCAAACTACATAAGCAAATACACCCTCAAACTATTTAGGAAGCATTTACAGTGGTACTTATTACTTTTGTGGATATCAACTTTTTTGTGTGGAGAGTCACACACTGTTGTGGAGGTTCTCACTTTTATCCGAGGATGAACTTACTTATAAAAAAAACATACTTTACGTTGGTGCTTGTGCATATATTGTGAAATATATAATATCTAATTTAGAAATACGATCAAGACAGTCATGGTTTTGGAAAACATCGTGTCACACATTCATAAACAACGGCATAATAATTTTAGATTCCATTAGTATGCAGTAAAACCGTATTTTACATACTAAAACATTAATACTTATAGATATTATACATTAGGAAAACATCATTATAGTAAAATTAGAATGTGGAAAACCATGCACATACATGTTCAAAGCAGTGGACTATTGGGTCCGACTAAGACGGGCTGTCAGCCTGTGACGTGGCAGATTGTGTGACATCGTACCCGGACGGTGTGTAACGATGATCGTACTACCAACAACCGGTTTGTCTTATCCAACCTGGTTTATTTGGCTGACATATTGCGGTTCAATGCTCAAATATAAAACTAACAATTAAATTCGACGGTCGATGGTCACGTCTAAAACCCGAATGTACTTAGGATGTATCCATGCCAACTAAAAACGGAACGACCACCCATGAATAGATATGCATATACAGCAGTCCCGAGGAAGTCATAACTAAACTGAACTCATTTCACAATTGGAGTCCCCATAAGGAAGTGTACCCATTGTAAATATTTCCAAAATTTTACAATTAAAGTATCATTTCATACGATCACCTTTTCGCGAATACCTGGTACTGGTATCATCCCTATTTGATAGTGATTAATAAACACATTCTCGTGTTATAGTCGGAATGGCTTTTAGCAGAGACGTCTTACGAATGTTGCTTTTGTTTATTAAGATTAGCTTTGTTTGCGTAAATGTATGTTCCTTGAATAATACTATTTTGACATGCAAATATTTGCTTTTGTGGGTTCCAGAAACTGTAAGACTAGTGTACTTTATATCACCACAAGCAAGAAAGTTTAATTTCCTTTACTTTAGGCTTGTCATACGTTAACGTTGGTCCCTTGACAAATTAAAACGCTCCGTGTCAGAAGTATTTTATGTATTCCTTCTGAAAAGCCTAGGTTTCCTGTGTGATGAGTATCTTCAGGTTGTAACTTGATTCAAATGTACGGTAAATCATCCAAACACTACATAAAACCGGTGAAGGATTTGTAATGGGAAAACAGCTTAATACAATTAGCACCGGGGCTGGTGTGCTCTGCTTTTCAGTTAACTGGTTATTGTTTGTGTCTCGAGAGACCTGAACATTGAAATTGGAACATCATATCTGTATTCATATTTCGATAAATTAGGTCGCAAGTTTTGTAAAACCTCAGATATAACGCATCTAGATTTCTACTGCTAGAGAAACAGATATTTTAAAACCACCTGAAGCATAATTATTTTTTCAAGAATGTTTGGAGACAATTTATTGTTTTAGATAAAATGCCAGGCACCCTCCCCCAGAATATGAAATGGTTGATACTGCATATAAGCAATATGAAATGAAAGTGTCTACTTAAGGTTATTCCATATCATGAAGCAGAGGTTATTCTTGGGTCTCTTTTTTTCTTTCCCCCCATCATTAATTTCCATGTGTAATAATGTATGCATCCAAATGAATAATATGCTGACGTCTCCTTTATGTTATATAAACGATTTCGTGTTTTACAACATAATACTTTTTACAATATAATACCTTGTGATCCTTATCAAGTTAAGTGTGTGTTAAGCGCAATGTGCCTTCTGTTGGCTCACGTCGCCTTTACTCTATAATACCACCACCACCTTCAGACGATAGGTCAAAGCGAGAACATGACCTAGAATTAGTCCGAGTATGAATCATGTAATCGGTATCACCTACGACTTTTGAAGACATTAATGCGACGTACATGGACAATATGAATAACAAAAATCGAACATCGTTCAATCACCAAAAGCAGTTCATTTATGCGAGTGAAATGATGACATCTGCATGTATTGAGTTAGGTTATAGGTAAACTTTTAACACGAAACTGTCACAATAACACGCCATTTACACTCATTTTGACCCATAAGAACATATGTGCTGCGCCATGACAGCCACCCGTAAGCCTTTTACTGTTTTGCAAAATAGTGAATTGATAAACTTTTACGCCATTTGGCAATGCGCAAGTCATATCAGAATCAACTTTACATAATTGTACTAATGCAGAGAATCGAACCTGGGCTTTCAGAGTGGCAAGTGAGCGCTTAAACTACTAGGCTACCCAGCGGTAAACTCCCATACCTCCCATCTGTGAAACGCCAGATGTTGCGGTTGATTTACTGCCTAATTCTATGCCTGCTTAATAATTAAATACATTGTTCCAGTAAGTAGCGGACGCTTGGGGCGTAGATGTTGACTGACTTGTGGAGAAGTTGTGTGCATGCAATAGTTCAGTTGATTATTTTACAAATTCAGTTTTAATACTGTTGTGTATCACATGTATGTTTGAAGGGGTTTCATACGGACACGAGATAAAAAGGGAACGTGACGCGATATTGTTACCTTTTAATAAAAGGATTGAATTCAGTAGCAATTAACATTGACATCGTTTTCAGTTCTGCTCTGTTTTTGGAGTACTCGCGAGAACAATTTAAATTTATAGATGTGAGACCATTCTATGTGTAGTGTACCTTGATCTTTGTTGTAAGAAGGCCATACGGTGAAACTATAATGGAACTCACCAGGCTTACCAGGTTACATAATGAATATGGCCTCACGATGATCAGGGTTGATCGTATCCTCAGTATCATGTAGAATAATATAACTTGATTTTGACACAGAGAAGATATATTTATTTTACTAGTGCATATCTCGTCTCTTAAATGATTTTAAAAAGCAAATTGTTTTAATTGATGCGTTTACTCTAAGACAGTCCCTGACATTTTCTAACTATGAAGGTATGAAAAGTAACAATGACAAAATGGACAATAATATAAATCTAAACAGAATAACATGCATTTGTGACTGCATTTGACATTACGAGCTACGACAATGTAAAATCAGATGAGCTCTATTTGAAAACGTTATTGATTATATTTATTATTTTGATAAAATGTATCCTCTTGCTTTAAAACTTGAGAAAATACAAAATTCCTCCGATCTTTATGCATTTTCTCTAAATATCAAATGACATTTGTGTACTCGTAGTCATACAAGACAATGAATAATGCAAGGATTGATGAAAATATGCTTTTAGCGTGGGAACCTACATAATGTTTGTTCTTTAATTACACGAATAGCATACATCTCTATGATGAATTTAAGGTTTTGAATCTTATAAATGTTACATATATGCTTTATACTAATTTAAACTGGAATATGGAATGTGTCAATAACATGACGTGACAGAACCCATTTCCATTGCACTAATGTCCTGTGGAGGAATACTCATTTTGCAACAAATTGATCAGAACAAATGTTCACAGACGCTCCACCAGACAGTTGTTAGGGAAGACACAGACTGAAGAAAATATTAGAACATCCCTTAAGACCTAATTAAGAAAGACATTTAGGGCCATCATTCCGTCTTTGTGACACTTGGAGTGATATGGGACCTAAGTTCCTAACAATGGCTGATGTGCCCAGGTGAAAAAATACTGCTGGGATGTAATGGTCACTGCTAATGAGCATGCAGATGCTCTAATGATGTAGAAGTCTTTCCGTGCACTGCCAGGGAAGCGTAAACTGCATTGAAGGTTCGAAATATTATAGCCTAGATAACATCGGCAGTTTGCACTTTGTGGTTCAGATATGATTAAATCATGTCAGTGTAGTACCGGGGGACCTGGTTGCCCTGCCGTCAAAAGCATCGCAGTTCGCCGTGCAGAGTTGCGTTTCTTAGGCGTGCCAGAATCCTATGATCTTTGATTCGAATCCCGGTTCAGCTTGATTATGTTCCTAGGTATGTCAGCACCATACCTTTACTCGTGAGTACCTTTACAGCGAAGTAGTGAACATCAAAGACCTGCTTCACTTTCTGCTTTCCTCCATGGAATGCCGTGATATAACTGAAATACTATTCAATGCGGCGAAAGACCAAACCTATTCACAGACTCACTCACTCTGTCAATGTAGTACCGGTGTTATAAATATCATTTAAAGTTGCATATTTCCAAGCTTTTTAAATCTTAAGATTGAGGTAATATAATCCTTAAAAGTTTTTTTCGAAAGGATCGAAATAGAATCGCATAGTGATCAATTAGACTAGTTTTAACACTGTGTGCTAACACAATATTACAATTACTTAATTTGAACTTTATTGTGTGAGTAAAGTTTAACGTCAGTTATTGCCGTTGTATTGAGCATGACCACATCAAGGATTGCCTTGACACAGTTTACAAATGTGGTTAATGTGTTTGACATGGGAAAACAACATAAGTTACAGAAGTTAATATAAAAACAATACGTTGAATTAGAAAACATTCTGCACGTACACGGAAAATGAATCACATGAATTCATTGCAACCAGTGCACTGCTACACAGATCAACATGTCAATGATGTTGAAGCAGTTCAGATTAGTTTTCCTTCAAGGATAGAGAACAGTGACACTGATATTTCAGTGCCGCTATCATGTTATCTACTTAGAGTCATGTAGTTAACCAAGGTTTCCATCAACCGTTATAACGGGATTCTTCTATCTTGTCACTGATAATTATCAGCGAGGACGTGATGCGTCCAGAGCAACATTGCCCAGGTAACTGAGGTTACATTCACAAGGTCGTTTTATAATATGTTGCAACAATATTTAACATTTTAAAACTAAATTGTCTTTCTCCATACACAGATATAGGAATCAGAACACATTTGTTTGGGAAAATCACAACGCATATGTTAACACATATATTATATCTATAATCAGCTTAGGGAATACATGTGGAGACAATTATGTTTAAATATAATCAAACACTGCCCGTCAATTAATCAGTTGCTCAAAAATGGTTTAAATGAGCTTGTAATGCACGTGTTCACACTACAATATTACCACTTGCAATTCAGAATGATTCCGTACATATGACATACCTGTACATTAGGTATTAACATATCCGTACAACATATACAACTAGTATGCCTAAATAATCTGTCATTTTGTGCCTTGCCTTTTTGTTGGCTGACAATAAAATAAGTTTAGGAAAAGAAATGTTTTTAAACCAACAAACTTGCATATTGTAAAAGAAGGTCTAGTATGTTATAAACTTGTGGCTATATCTTCAGTTTGCTGCCAAGAAAATATGTTTGTGAAATTAAATGTCTCTTTATATATGACATGCCCGGTATATTGGTCATAAAACAAAAGCCAAGTAGGTTGTCAGCTTGAGTCAAGGTTTTCAGTAGCTGACAATGAATTCTGTATAAATAAATGAACATTTGTATGACTGACTCCTCTTTTCCTTCACACGCACTCTCAGAGGGCTAAGGACCCGGTACGTATCACACACATGTTTTATGAAACAAATGTTTATGTGTTCATTTATGTCATGATTCTTATGTAAATTGCAATTGTGTGCAAGATGTTACTATTCGTATCCATGCATATATCTTTGTACACAGACACGCTTAAGAAAACAGTTTTACAAAAGATGACCCACCTCGTGCATGTCTGTGTGTATGTGTCTGTGGACTATATTATAATAAAATAATAAAGTCCACATTGGTCCAACATCTTCTTTAACATTTAAAAGTACCAGGCAACCCAAAAATCTCAAGCAAATTCTTTGTCCATCCAAATATTCTTGTACAGAGAGTGTATCATGTGTTAGTAGATGTAACACACCAAGATGCGGCACATGTAACATCATAAGTGTAGGTATTACTTTCCTTTTTTTGCAAACGGCAAGAGTTTCAGTGTGAAAGCCGACATGAACTTCCACAGCAAAGATGTGGCGTATGCAATGAGATGTTCGGGATGCGGCGAAAACTACATCGGTGAAACCGGCATGGAATTAAAAGATGGAGTCACTGTACACAAACAGCAAATTAGAGACCCTAATGTTCGATGCCTAGGTGTCAGCAAACACATTAATAATTGCGGAAACGGGAAATTTAGTATTTTTCCGTTTTATAAATTGTATACCTGTAATAAGCAGCAGAGACTGGAAAAAAACCAAATGTTTATCCGATTGGTGAAACCCAAATTGATCTCTTGAGTGCATTAATACATTTGTCATTTCAATCGTAAATGTAACACTGCTACTTTACAAATACTGTAGATTTTAATTCAAATGTCTCCTTACAATTGTTAAAATACTAGAGTGTGTAAATACATTATGACGTCACAGTTGTAATTTATGACGTCATCATAAGTATGACATCATTCATATGTCATTGTAAATTACACTAAGGGCTGTCATGAGACAGTGGAAGTACTAGGCCTGAAACAGATATAAAGAAGATGTTGGACTAACGCGGACTTTATTATTTTATTATATATAACATGTCACCGAGTGAACATTCGTTGCCTCGCTTTTTGGATACATATATGAGAATCTGCTTCCCACATAGCAATGGTTCGTATCACTTTTTTGGTATCATTACATGTATTTCATCCTTTGCATACCAGTAGCTTAATGCATATCTAATTATCTACCCTGCTGAGCAGGAAAGGCTCCAAAGTCTTAATTATAGATTTAATGGATGTCAATGTCTGCATGTGCGCCAATTTCTTATGTTTTTTCCCTCCAGTTGGTGGCCTTACATTCCTACTGTCGGGATGCTAAGGAGTATTGTTCTGCACAGGGACAACAAGGTAGGAAGTTATATTACTTGAAATATTTTACAAAAAGTAGGTGTATTGCATGTTAAATGTGTGTCGAACATTCTATCAATTAGATGTTTTCATAACCATCGCAAATGCCTATTTATAACACATGTAATTACTTTCTTGGTTTGGAGATTTTTGGATAATCGATATATGTTTCCTTTCTTCTTCCTTCTTTAATTATAAGTATGGCATATAGAATGTAAATCATAACTCATGAAGTAGTTGTAGTTTTTCGATTTAGGGCAACGATAGGGCTGGAAACTAATTTCTTGAGTTACCTTCTCAAGCTTCATATCATGTGGTTAGTGTTTTAGTATCCTTGTCATGTGGTAATATATAAATTGCATGTGATTCCGTTGCATTTGATTGGCTAACCAAGCACTATTTCGTGTATATGAGTGTATTTATTAGTACATGGAATTTGGCCATATCTGGTAACGGGATATTGTTTCATGGTTGGCTGATATAAGAGTTGGCGGGGCATTATTGTGCTGAACAATGCCACTGATTTCGTATTGTAATCTACAGTTACATGTATATTTGTAATCATTAAATAGGTAACATGAGAAGTTATTATTGCTGACGTATGTATGTATACGAATTGACTTCAATATGTTCTTTGCGGATATGGTTTTATGAACAACAAACCTCGATAAACGCGAACCATATAAAAAAAAAAATCAATTCTAAAATTCAGGCAAATGTGGCCAACAACGAGAATACCACGTCTTGAGGACATCATACATTTTTGGAGTGATATATATGTATATACATACATTGAATCATTCTGATGCCTAAAGTATTATAACTAACGTCAACGTGGCCCCTTGTGGCCTAGATATTGTGTGGGAAGATAGTAGAGGAACAAGGAGAAGAGCAAGACGTTCTGAATATATGAAGATGGAGAACTTCACAATGAATGTCGAGTACTAAATATGACCAATGAGCGATTAGAGAAAATGAAACGAATTCCGATTACCACATGTGAAACAATTAATGTTGATGTATAAAAATACCGACTTAACAATGTATATATTCATTTGTAGGTCCGCCCGGCGTTCCAGGATCAAGAGGCGAAAAAGGGGACTCGGGGGCTCCAGGTGCACTTTACACACATTGGTTATAAACCATGTTAATTTAAGTTACCTGTGTACATTATCTTTCGGGATAATACAATGCCAGGCCAATGAACGTATTCACCTATGTTTGATGGTGGCTAGAATTGAAACAAACAAGACTTGGTTGTTCGATCGTGATCTATTTGTCACGGGTACCATAGGCGATATGATTTGCATAATCTCAATGAGTATCTCACAAGAAACATAACGGTCGCATTTTCACAGTACACAATATTGAGTAGAGTGAAGTGTTAATTTTGGAGTGTACACTTTCCGTTGCCTACCAGTTTACTACCACTCACCTTGGCTTAAATTAAACGCTAATGTCCTTCTTAATGGCTGTTTGTCACACGGTCTAGACAAGATGGAGGCGACATTTACATGAATTCATTGGAACAATATCAGTGTCAAATCGTCTCGGTAAACAAAAGCCCCAAACCATGAATCAGAACTATGAATTCCTTGGTCTTGATACGGATTCATCCTTGGAAAGAACACTTACAGTTCATTTCAAAACAGGAAAGATCATTGCTCCACTGGAATTGGTAGTTTTTATTTTGATTTATGTTGGATAGGAACATTTCCAGTTTGTGTCAGTAAAAAAACTACACTTGCTTAAAGTTTGGTCATCATTATTGTACTAGATTTCGTAGTTTCCATATCGATTCTTGTTGGGTAGGGACATTACCAGTTGGAGTCGTTTACAAAACCTATACTTATTCAAGGTTATAGATTAATACGGTAAAAGGATTTCGTAGTTTGACTAAGATTCTTGTTGGGTAGGGACATTGCCATTTCATCTCGGTAACAAAAACTGAACCTGTTTCAATGTTAGAAATCATTACATGTTGTCCTGATGTGCAATCAAACCCAACATTGGTCCAAATCCCTCGCTTTCCGGTCAGAATTTATTTAGTAACCATTTCTTATCCACGATAGACATCATCACACGATATTAGTGTAGTTATCATTCTTTATCGTAATTTAAACTACAATTTCTATTACTATCTGCCTATTGATTTTGTACCAGTCTGCCAAACAACTTCCATGTATAATGTACTTGGACCTTTGGCCTTCTTACTAAATCGACTAAACTTACATTGTAATGATTAATTAATCTGGAAATTTGTATAAACGGTTTGTTTAACCTCGAATAACACTGTTCGTGACTACGAGATTTCACTGTCGATTCAGGCAGGATGGGTGAATTGACAGTTCGTTTTCATAACAAAACTGTACGTGCCCAAAGGTAGAAAATCATACTATAGTGCTTGGATTTCACAATCAAACACAGATAACATTTGATAACAAAATTGGTCCAAGGCTTAGAATCATGGGCTACCACCAGCATGAAATGTATAGATGTCGGTCAAGTGCACGTTTGAGGACAAACATTAGTGTACAGATAACATATATTTAATAGTTTATTGATAGCAGTTGCTGTGACTGCAGTCAATCGGATGTGCACACATCATAATACACATTGACATATTGCAGCCCACTCACTCTACCATTTATGTATGTTTATACACAGGTCTCCCCGGCAGAAAAGGCGACCCCGGGATCAAAGGTGACACTCCTGACCCAGGATTAGTAGCTGAGAATCTTCGGAGTTACAACAGCATGCGAGGACCCCCCGGGCCTAAAGGTAGCGTGGTTTTACGTGGATGAGTTGGTGGATGAAACGATGTATAGTTTCATATAGTCGGAATCGTACAACAGACTCTGCTTTGGGCAGAGATTTCATGATTGTGGAAAGGGTTTTGTCGCTTTCATTTATTGAAGGATTACACGGCTCAGGTCTGTACACAACCCAAACAAATATATGATTCAAACAATTAATAAAAAATGTATTTGTCTTCCAGTTTGTGATATTTATATAAAGCTGATGAATGATTAACCCAATTACACAAAAAAAACACCTATAAGTACGTGTAAATCTAGGATGGAGATCGGCGTCTGACAGTGAAAACAGTCATCATGAAAGTGATCCTTTAGAAATGAACCAGTAGATCTTCAAGCAACGAAACATGCATGTAAATATGGAGATAAACATTCAAATGCATAAATATCCGATCAAAATAATGCATTCCTGTGAAATTTCATTCGTAAGAACCTGTTCCTTTCTTTTTATCTTGTGTTCCTTAATACACTCGGTTCTTCATGAACAGATAAACTTGACCTGATCCTGATTGTGTTGGTGTGGAGATTAGTTTTCTAAACTCTGTATTGAGCTTACATTGTTTAGTTGATACTGTTGTATAGTCTTCAATAGCTGTATAAATCAAAGTATTTACGAGTGTAGATAAAGATTTAAAAGGTAGCAGCCTGACAAGCACAAAAATGTCCTAATAGGAATTCACCTGATGTTACTTGAAAGAGACAAAGAACATTCTCTCATCGACTTTTTTATCGGAAAGGAAGTAAAGACTTTACGATATGTTGTCTGCCATGCAAACAACATAAAAAAGACATCGCCTTCAGCCGCTGGCTGTATTTATGTCAACAATGATTTGTTTGTTTTACCTGTTTGAACATATGTTTGGACTGGACTGACTGTAACTTTTGAAGTAAATATAATTACATCAAGATATGTTTTGAAGGACTTAACACGTGTGATTATTCCGATCTTGTCCATTCGTCATGTGAAACTCAAGAATTGAATATTGTTTTACACCGCTTTTAGCAACATTCCCGCAATATCGCGGCGGGGAACATCAGAAATGGGTGTAGGTAATCGAACCCGGGCCTTCGTCTTGATGATCGATCGCAGTAACCCCCCAAGGCTACCCAACCACCCCAAAGCGACGTGTCAGTTAAATCCCGTGTTAGAGGAAATCCCGACGTAACACGGGCGTTGCACACTTACCAGTTTGGAGAAACCTCTGAGCACGGTATTACACCTTTCAATGATATCTTGCATAAAGTGGTGATCAGAAGTTAAGCATCTTTATAACTTAACTGCTTTTAACTGTCAAAATCAACCAAAACAAGGCTAGTATATTGCGGTCAAATATGGTTCTGGCGATATATACGGTAATAAAAACTTGTTAACACAGTCGAACAAAATGAAACCATTACAAATGAGACGATGCTGCTGAAGAGCTTGATGCAGGGTGGAGAGTTTGACGAATGACACTCTGGCTTATGATCCTGAAGAGCTTGATGCAGGGTAGAGAGTTTGACGAATGACGCTCTGTCTAATGCTGCTGAAGAGTTTGATGCAGGGTAGAGAGTTTGACGAATGACACTCTATCTGATGCGGCAGAAGAGTTTGATGCAGGGTAGAGAGTTTGACGAATGACGCTCTGTCTAATGCTGCTGAAGAGTTTGATGCCGGGTAGAGAGTTTGACGAATGACACTCCATCTGATGCGGCAGAAGAGTTTGATGCAGGGTAGAGAGTTTGACGAATGACACTCTATCTGATGCTGCTGAAGAGTTTGATGCAGGGTAGAGAGTTTGACGAATGACGCTCTGTCTAATGCTGCTGAAGAGTTTGATGCAGGGTAGAGAGTTTGACGAATGACACTCTATCTGATGCGGCAGAAGAGTTTGATGCAGGGTAGAGAGTTTGACGAATGACAATCTGTCTGATGCTGCTGAAGAGTTTAATGCAGGGTAGAGAGTTTGACGAATGACACTCTATCTGATGCGGCAGAAGAGCTTGATGCAGGGTAGAGAGTTTGACGAATGACAATCTGGCTGACAACAAATGTCATACTTGCAATGTATGAAAACATTAACTTCTGCAATATCTACAATTGATTGCCCTTGAGGTCAACGTGAGTGGTTACGAACAATAATGAATAGATGTATGACTGTAATCTCAGATGATCCTACGTAAGTGATATGATAGTAAATAATATGAATCTGATCGATATGTTTCGTGTAGCTCTCCGTATTGTAATACATATCTACGTCAGTATTTTTTTCAATATATTATAAATTAAGGTTTTGGAGTGGCATATTACAATTTATGAACAAGTGGATGTATACTATGATTGTGTCGAGAATAATATCGTTGTCTGTGTATAGTGTTTCAAACTACCGAGAGTGTCTGTGACTAGTGAGGCCAATCCCCTTCGACTGATTTACCCACTAGGGACTAGTGAAACCACCTGGGATCATTGCTATGTGACAGTAAAACAACGCTCATGATATAGTCGGATCCTTACAATGGACAATGGACGAATTTTGTATGATTATAGAAAAGTTTCGATTTTATTTAGAACCACTGGCAGTGTTAGTGACTTGCATTTAGGACTAGTGCCATTTTCTGTAAATAACGTAATGCACTACAATCAGTGTACGTTATTTGTGTGTAATACCAGTATCAGTGTCTGTGACTAGTGTCATGGATTTGTGCTATATGTGTCTTATACTAGTGTAGCTTCGATGGCTTCTGTGTCTAGTGCATGTAACTTATGTCACTGCCTGCGCCGAGTGGCTGGGAGTAATGTCAATGTACTATTTTGTCCTATGTCTAATATTCACGGCATTTTATAGCACTACGTATGCACGGTTTATTGCTAATGACAATTCTGTCTGTGGTGTAGATTTGTCACTGTATCCATCTATTATCGCTGTCGAAGTATGTGTCAAGAAAGTACTGTCTGTATCAGGTGCCAGCTCAAGTAATCCTGCACTTCCATTTGTATCTAGTACCAGTGACATTGCCTGGAGCTAGCAATAGGGTGCATGTGTGTATCTCGAGCAAACGTATCACTGTCCAGTGTCCATTATGCCTGAAACTGTATAATTCTAGTATCGGTTTCACTGTCTGAATCCAGACTTCAGAGTCCAAGCGTCACTAACATGTTAGTTCAAAATCATCGATTCTGTCGTAAATGATTTACTATATTAAATGGATTCGCACGTTCCGCTTTCCACTTTCAATCTTCAGCCTACAGCCAAGTCCATTCGGATGTTCTACTGAGTCTAAAGCTAGATTTGCTTGTATGTTGAATGTGGCAATGTACACGTTTTCTTGATTTAATGGCTTACAAATTGTGGAAAGATATGTACATGACCATTTCCAGTTAAGCAACTACATGGGTGCATCCATTGTAAGACTTATACCGCCTATACCTTATTCTGGAATATCAGTCATTTTCTCTTTCGGATTTGTCTCTGCGCATTCAGAGACTTTCATAAATCGAAGAGGGTTTTTACTTAGTAATAGTTTGAATGCCATATTCATATTCAGAGAGGTATGCTAAAATCTTTGATCTGTGTCGGATATTCCACCCAATGATAATTTATAGCTTTCATGTATTGAATTAACTTTATTTAAAAAACCCGTCAAATGCAATCTGGTACTTTACACTAGTCAGTGATAAAGGACGAGCGGCCGTGTGGGTTAAGACGCAGCAACTTGCTATGGCGAATTGTTTCTCGTTGTTGCCAGGATCCGCTCATATAACAAGTCTTGATATATCAGCAACAGATATACCTGTGATCGTAATTTCTCCAACATTAAAACGCCTATGACTAACGTCACTTACCTCTAACATTCAAATGGTACCAAATACCGATGAAAACGGATCTGTAATCAGTAGGTCCATGAGTGAGTTGGATGTAACGCCGGTTTAGCATTGTTTCAGTTGCATCATGGCCTGTCTGCTTAATTGGGGAAGAAAACTCAAAGTAACTCAGATGTTTACGATATTAAGCGTCAGTGGTCTAGTGGATAGAACGTCCGCCCGGAGAGAGGAAGGTCGGTGTTTCGATCCCGCGTCATACCAAAAGACGTCAAAGATGGCAATTGTTGTTACCCCGCCTGACGCTGCGGCATGGTATCTCTGGGTTTTCACTGTAAAACCGGCATAACTTGTACCAGCAGATGCACCTACTCACACACGCACTCACATACACGCATGCATGCACGTCGATATATAAGTGCAATAATCTTGAAAGCGGCGTTAAACCCCATTTCTCCTCTCCACGTTAAACCATCAAACTCGAGTATAGTGCTGGCAGACCAGGAGTCGTTGTACGATGATTTGATAATATTTGATAAAGACAATCATAGAACAGAACATTGTTCATTGTACATGCTGAAAGCTATGAACTACCACTACCCTCACATACATACCAGCGTATAAACACACACACACACACACACACACACACACACACACACACAAACACACACACACACACACACACACACACACACACACACACACACACACACACACACACACACACACACACACACACACACACACTCACACACACACACACACGAACATTCAGGCACGCACACGCACACAAACTAATATACACACAGGCACGACCGCAAGCACGCGCACATAAACACACTGTCATACGCACGCACCTGTCGCGCACACAATACACACACATACACTCTGATATAGACACGCACACCAAACCACAACCTCACCACCAGACCAACTGTGCCCCTTCATCAATACAAGGTTGCAACATAGAGCAACATACGAGGGGACAATTAGCGTTGACAGTCCATGTTTCTTGCGACTGAGTAGACACCCTTAGTGATTGTTCTACACTGTTTATTGTCACGTTATACATGCATTAAAACTTTGCTTTGTCAGTGCTCGCCCGACGGTTATGTCATTCATCAACCATCTATCATTAATGAGTTATTGCAAGGGCAGTATCTACAAGGGCGTTGTTAAAATTCGTTATCCATTGACACGCACGGTCAACACCAGACGCATACAATCAAATAATATACGCCTTATTTTTATTTACACTCTCTTCTGAATACATTGAACTATTTGCTTAACGGGGAACAAGGCATCGATCTTTCAAACAAGGGAGACAATGACTATGCAGTGGTATGAATTAATGAACTATGTGTGCAGGGATTCATCACCAGACACTGTCAGAGTCTGTGAATTCTTGTAACAGGACACCTAGACAAGACCTAAACAGGGTGTATGCTGCAATAGCCGATGTCCATTTGCAGCCTAGATCTTGGCGTTGTGTATCATCAAACTGATATAGTCTGTGTGTCTTTCACTCATTTCTATTTATAGACTACCTGCATCACTTCGGGCTTTCCTCTCACATTAAGCTGTCACGCCGTGATATAACTGGAATATTGTTAAAAGCGGCTTTAAACCCAAATCACTCACTCATTTCTATGTATAGACAATCTGCATCACTTCGGGCTTTCCTCCCGCATTAAGCTGACACGTCGTGATATAACGGGAATATTTTTAAAAGCGGCGTTAAACTCAAATCACTCACTCATTTCTATTTATAGACAACCTGCATCACTTCGGGTTGTCACTCACTTATACACATAATCATGTATATTATTTGCACAGTTCTTTCTTGGTGTACCCCTGTCATGCTGCTCCTAATCCTGACAGATGATAATCACAGTCGCTCACTAACATAGGCACTTCATACCGTTATATCTAAAACAGTCATGCAACGTTAACTTGACATGATTCACTGCCTTTCAATATATCAATTGACATAAACAAGAGGGATATATCTATAGAATTGTCATATGGATACTAAATGGACAAAATCATTTAATTATTAATTAGGTAAGGAGGTAACTTGTAACGCATGTAAATAAGGCTTTGTGAAGCAGCTTGTGTAAGGGGATTGCAACCATATTCCAGCAACATCCTTCAGGGACTCCCGAAACAGGGTCCACAAATCATACCCATGTTGAGTGTTGCCATGGGTCTTCGGCCTGATGTGAAAACGCTTTATCCACTGAGCTTCCTTCAGTGAAGTGTGCCAAAACATGGTCCAGTAGAGAAGATGAGTGAGTGAGTTGGGTTTAACGTCGCTTTTCACAACAGAGAAGATGAACCTGTTGAGTGTCTTTCAGAATAGGTTTAGTCAGTGCAGGATGCTGATAGATCATTTGCAGGATGCACAAACTGAAAAAGAGGAAACAGACTTGAAAAAACCCCATTCTACCCCAGTCATCAAAAGTTATAAAAAGTTTGTAGTTTTTCCCACGGAGAAGGCATCAATAACAAAGCCAGGAGTCACTACATTTATTGTTTAAAAACTTTTCCATTAGTCCAGGATGTTAACTGAGGAAGATGTCTGCCCAAACCACGCATCAGTACCATCAACTTTTCGTTTGATTCTAAAACCCTAAGACATGCCCATTCATTTTTTGTACTGGATTCCAAAGCCCCATACAAATCCGCACAAAGTGAGGGAGAGATGTTGCTGAGTTCCTCACCCGCCTCACAGCTGAAGCACAATCCATCACACAATCAAGGAAGGACTATCTATATATTCACGGCCATTGTTTGAGACAAGTGGAATCAATACCATGTCCATTCTGAAAAAAAAGACAAGTGTTTGCTTGAAGTTTTGCAATCTGAGTAAGGAACAAGCTCAATAAGATTGTTTTCAACTTTGGACATTACTATCCAACACGATAAACTTAAGGAAATACTTCACTCCTTAACCCAAAGGGGAATTTTCTCAAACGAACAAACAAACAAACATCTCTGTCGCGAACGGTCCACGATGAGAGGGGGGGGGGGGGGGGGGGGGGGGGGGGGCACGGGTGGCCCAGTGGTCTAAGGCGCCGCGATTCGCTGTGCAGAGTTGCGTCACCTGGACACGCCAGAAACCTAAAAAAGTATGATTGTAGGTTCGAATCCCGGTTCGCCCCGATTAAGTTTCTAGGTTTGTCAGCACCATACCCGTGCTCGTGGGCGTTAAAGGCGTAAGCGGCGTTAAACACAACTCACTCACTCACTCAACGATGAGAGTTAATGTTATCTTAAGTTTACATAAAAGCCAACATGTGACATGCTGGAGTTCCCCACAGATAACATCGATGTGAAGTCTGGGGATAGGACATTTAGGCCAAACGTAAGCATCCCCATGGGCATCACCTGTGTTCCCCACCTTGTTGATCTGTTTTTTATATATTGATATTTGATATGTGGTAGTGTTCAGGAACACCATCCAAGTCGGAATCCAACAATGGACTTTAGCAGAGATTTCTTAGGATTTTTTAAAGTCCTCTCCAGTCATGCGAAATCTCTTGCATTAATTCCGATATCACATATTCGAAATTGGATCAGGTATGTGAAGAATATATGTCCAATGAAATACAGACATAAACCAAAACTATTCGTATTTTACAAAAAATATCATTGGTGGAGAAAAAAACCGTTTTGCTCAAGACGTTTGTATTTGTTATGATTATACTTCTGATTAAACTTTGCACAGATAAACTTGTGGGCTATTTAGATCGATGGACTTTTTGCGGGTAAATGCTTCAAATGGCTTTCTAAAATGATAAGTGAAAACTATAATCGACTCCAATTTGGCTTGAAGGATTATGTGTCCCTCGTGGCCAAGGGATCCCGACCATGAATATTCATACAGTCGAGACAGGTAATCACGGCAGTAATTCCTCATGGCCGGATAAGTATTGTCCTAATATATAGACATTGTATAATGCGATTGTTCCGATCGAATGCAGAGCCTTGGAAACTGCACGCAAATAGCTAAAGTAGCTAAAGCCCAGCTGATGGTGTAAATTGGAGCGGTAAATATGTATCCAGCATTTACATTCTACCGTACAAAACAACGTTGTCGTGTCAGCTGCTCAAAGAGCTATACAGTGAAACCTCGTTTATCCGAACCCCTTTAATCCGGAAACCCCGCCTTCCGGACGATAAACGCTCAGATGTATAATCTATACATTACAGCGTACGCATGATTTGATACAACGGACATTTGTTCAACTTGTCGATTTCACTGCGACCGATAACGTCTGGATTAACAAGGTTTCACTGCATTAATACACAGGGGCTTGTGTAAATCATACCTGTCCATCCGCTTGACGTTTTCATGTAAAGAACAATCCGAAACTGGAATCCAAATTGAGCCACGCCATTGCGATCCCATCGCTGGTCCGATTAAAGGCATTTCTGTGATACTCTAGAACTATTTGTTTGCGTAAATTAAATAAGGACAGTGACCTTATGTATACATGTTAACTCGTGTCTCTCTTCTTGCATCTAGTTTCCTGTCAAATAACGTTCTGCCCTACAAATTCCTTTATGCAAATAACAATTCCGTTCGTCATATAACTGACACGTCCGATCAAATAAACCTACTCAGGCGATTAAATAGGTATCCATATATTAATAAAGGAAAATAAATAGCTCATCAATGAACAGTGGGAAGATGTGTAGAGTTGGTTGGTTGGTTGGTTGGTTGGTTGTTTAACGCCGCACTCAGCAATATTCCAGCTATATGACGGCGGTCTGTAAATGATCGAGTCTTGACCAGACAATCCAGTGATTAATATCACGAGCATCGATCCACGCAATTGGGATCGATGACATGTATCAACCAAGTCAGCGAGCCTGACCACCAAATCCCGTTAGTCGCCTTTTACGACAAGCATAGTCACCTTTTACGGCAAGCATGGGTTGCTGAAGACCCATTCTACCCCGGAATCTTCACGGGTCAGATGTGTAGAGACCTTAGGCACCAAGCATTTGATATTCGGGGTGGGGTCGGTTTCCTTCAGGTTTTTCAAAAAAGACAACACAATGCTTGCTGGGGCATGCTCATTGTCCTGTACAAATGTGTTGTGAAATAAATATCATTGTTCTGCTCCTCCTTTCAGACAAAAAAACATGTTTTGAAGAAGTGACCCAAAATACAAACGTGTCTCCAACAATGCTCGGCCCCTCATTCATCAAACTAACATTACTGCAAGTAGGTTACACCCAAATCTTAATGTGTTATTGGGACTCCTCGCCCCAAATGATGATACTTTCGGACGACTGTTTGTTCGTGACAACAAATTGTTGTTGGAAGTTGGAAGTGTCTAGTGAGTTGTTCCCCATAGATGTAGATGTGCAACGTAGATAAACGCAATGGCCTGACAATATGACAATCGGCATTGGGAGAAGGAGTACAGATAATCGACGTCAGAATTGTGAGAATATGCGGGAAAGACCAAATGTAACCACCACCACCCCGTTCATAAAATGGACTTGTCCGACATTGCCACTGTCGGATTCTATTCAGGGAGTCATCATTATTTGAATACGAGTAAATAATTTTAAAGCGTGTACTTTTTACTAACATCCTGAAAGAGGCTGTACGCAATGTTGATATCTCATATAAGAAATAAACGACTCGTAGTCGATGATTATCATACAATAAAACACTGCAGGGATAATAAATCACTCAGGGCTCACCTCTCATGGTTTATTCTCCCTGCAGTGTTTTATTATACCATAAACAACGTCCACGAGTCGTTGAGAGTGTATATTTACTATCTATCTTTAAACAATAATGTAATTATGTAGCTTAATATAGTTCGTTCCCGACAAGAATACTGCTCCAGAGAACAAAAAAAGGTTTCGAAAACAATGTTCGGGTCAAGGAAATTAGTTTTGAAAAACGTTGTTCCAATCATGGAGCTTCATATCTAGTCAATATTACACAATATTGCATTGTTGACATTTATTTCTTTGTTTGTTGAATAACGTCGCAATATCCCAGTTATAAGACGACTGCCTGTAAAAAAAAAAGACTAGACATTCCAATGACTGATATAATGAGCAGCGATCCACGCCGCCGGGGTAAGATGACACGCAATCAAGCAAGTCACCGAGCCTGGCCATCGGATCCCGCTTGTCGCCTCTTACAACCAATGTGTGATCTTTTTTTTACAATAATGACATGTTTCGAATGAAAAAAAATAATTTTGCCATATTGTCTGTCTGCAGGAGATCATGGGGAACCGGGGGACCTTGGTCCCATGGGACCGCCTGGACCACACGGAATGAAGGGAGCACATGGTCAACCCGGAACACCCGGGAGAGATGGTAAAGACGGACGCCTGGGTAAGCAATGCGTGTACCTCGAAAACACGCCGGAATGGTCATGTTTAAAGTACACGCCAATGATGGGAGGTCATATTTAGGTAGGGTAGACTTGTGGTAATACTAAATAAATTAAGAAACATCATCATCTGACAATAGTCCATATTCAAGTCAGCGAGATCTCTCGTGAGTCTGACTTGCTAATCATGTGACACAAGAAACGCTTTGCGGCGAGAGAAATCACGCCCCGTCTACACACCTCTTGACTCCCACTTTGTCATTAAGTAGCTGGTAATCGGGGGATGTAGACTTCGTATATTCCTATCGAGGTGTCACCATGATACATGAAACTGTTGGTACATATATGTATCTATATCACTCGAGGGGCGGTCGGTAGCCTAATGGTTAAAGCGTTCGCTCGTCACGCCGAAGACCCGGGTTCGATTCCCGACATGAGTACAATGTGTGAAGCCCATTTCTGGTGTCCCCCGCCGTGATATTGCTGGAATATTGCTAAAAGCGGCGTAAAACTATACTCACTCACTCACTCACTATAGCACTCGAGTATGAGTATTAAGCATGTCCTTGGTCAAATGAACATCGAAAAGAGCGGAAAATCCAGTATTGAACCTGCGGATCTGCATCAGCCTTGCAGTGGATAGCTACAGGGATGAAAGGTGTGCTCGTGGGCCAGTGATGTGGACAAACCCACTACATGCATTGAGTCGACGTGGTCGACGACAGACACGTGCATTGAGTCCCACTGCACCGTTTCCCCTTTGTGCAATCAAAAGTTATTCTTTCGTTACCTGCCGTACACGTAATGTCCCAAAACGAGGTGGGTTTTTTCCAAAAAGTTTATTCAGAAGCAATACGTTCCATTCCCTGCATGGGTGACAGTTGGGAATCTATGGCTGGCGTCCCCGCTGTGGTATTGTTGCGGTTCTAGGCGCTCAACAGGAGATGCTTTCAGGAGATATTGGTGAACTGTAACAAATTAATTAGTAATACGTAATGATCATTTCTAGATAGAGGATAGCTTTTCAAAATACAATTAGATTAGTAATATGCTCAATAAATAATCATGTAGCCCTCATTGCAACAGTTTTAACACTGCCTTTTCACCCAACATAACATTGCTTGAATGTAATAAAATCATCACATTTCCTCCATATGCCCCTAGTTTATGCTTGCTGTGCTATGACCTAACCCTTCCTATCCCTGCACCAATAACATCTGTTCCAGGAAAATCTGGCATTCCTGGGGATGGCGGAGTGAAAGGGGAGAGGGGACTCCTAGGATTTCCTGGCAAGAAAGGCGACCCAGGTGCATGTGCCTCTCATCACACATCACGCAATACTAACACGTCTAATAACACAGCCTGACAAGGCATACAACGATCAATTTACTCGTAGGCACATGTATCCCACAGCGCAGATCTAACGCGTGAATCGTTATTGCGTAATTCATATCATATCTATGGCGTTGTTATGAAGTATAACACAATGTATATATCTATTCTCGTAAACTGAGTTTTAATGAGTTTTTAGCATGCATCTGTGTAACGCATGGCTTTTATCAAGACAGCATACTCGAAACTGACGTTTTTACTCGGTAGCTGAAATATAACTATTTACATTCTCTCATCATAAAGGATATTGCCTTCACTAATGTAAACTGATGTCTCAGAAAACGTTATAAAACAACATAAGCTTTTTTCAAGCAGGTATATGCTGTTCTTATGGAAAACAGCGTGCATTTAAATGAATAGTTCTTTTTACAGAAACAGGAACCTACAATATCGAGTTACAAGAGTCTAAGTATGCTCTAAATATATATGAAATGGCAATATAGGACAAGCATTAGAGGATCACTTTGACCCAGACCGATTTAAATGTGGATCATGCTCGTTTCATGTTACACTGTGGTCATGAGCAAATCACTGAAATGAGTTATGCGTAGTTATCTCCCTTTATTGTAAAAGCTATCGCATGACGGCCTCAAACACCGACATCAAATGAAGACATACATCAACAGTATGGTCAACTGAAGGACGACTGGTTCATGATGTGAACATGATCTGTTCTAGACGATAAGGCACTGATAGCATGGGTCGGGTTGTGAGTCAGGTTACCGGTTATATTTGCTTCGTTAAATACTGAGTCAGTCATCCAATCACGATCTTGTTTCTATTAAAAATAGTAGCTTTCATTTGTCGTACAACTGAAAACCGGGCCAGTCGACAACAAACCCAAGCAAACTTGGCCCAATTCCATGCCTGCTGCCTCATTTGTGTTAAATAACCTTTACCGAACAGATTATGTGGGTTCAGTACAACTGGGCATGAAATCAGGGTAGGCAGGTTTATTTACACTGACAACACACTGGATACCTGGACACAGATAACTGAAGCTGAATGATTTATGCCATCACGAATATCAAACATCCATGCATGACAACCCAGAAATATACCATGCATGTTTACTTAGACCGCTGTGATATCATTACCACACTGTTAACTAACAATACTTCGAGGCAAACAAAAGTTATTGTGACTTGGACGTTTTTATTGGTAATCTTGTGAATGATCTTTTGAATTTGAACCAGCGAAAGAGTGTGTTAAAATGGTCGAAGAATCGCTACCAAGCAGTTTTTGTTTGAATTTCACGAAATTTGCAAGAGGCAATACATATTCGCGGCAGTAAAAGTTTAACACTGATTCTGTTAGTTGTTTGTGTGTCACAATAACATTTGCCTTTAATTATACATAAAATGACGGTCAACAGAAAGTTTACGTCCATGTTTGATGGTGCTAAGAAATTAATGAAACAAAGAAGATATGGTTAATCGGGCGATGACGTATTTGATATCATAATTGTGTTTTGGACCTTAAGTTTTTAGCCTAGTAACGTTTTGATAACGTTTGTAATTTTTCTGTCAAATCAAATTTTCAAGTGTGTACATTCTTTTGGCCGGCAGTTAATTAAAAACGGCGAAACCTCGGTAGTATGAACCCAGATAGTTAAGAAAACCCGGAAGAACATATATGAACACCTATAAAATAGGAACATATCCCGGGATTCCATAATCCGGATTCAGTTGCTTGCTGACTTGTCTGGTCCAGACGCGATTATTTACAGACCGCCGTCATGTCGCTGGAATATTGCTGAGTGCTGCGTAAACAACAAACAAACAAACATAATCCGGATCTTTATTAATGCGAACGATTTCATCGAAACGATTCTGTCCGGAATAACGGGGTTTCCTTCTGTACTAAAATCATTCAAATAACACTTGTTTGTTTGTGGCTAACTTCAACTGTTTGGAGTTGCTGGAATCTCACATTTATCATTGCATTCGTCATTCTGCATTTACGAACAACAATACCGGTCTTTATCTTGGCTATTTCAATCCGTTACAGTCGTATACATACTCCAATTGAGTTTCATACATAACAAGATGTTGATATAAGATCGTGTTTGGTTACAAGATCAGCTGTCATCTTTAATTTGTACAAGGACAGGCCGTTGACATTTAACCAGAAAATGTTACATTTGACATTTATTAATCCGGACGAGTTTATCGAAACGATACTGTTCGTAATAACGTGGTTTCCTCGTATAGTTAAATCATACCAATAACATACAACTGTCTAATGTTGATGTTTTCACGTATATTGAATTACAAGTATACAGATGTATACCCTTTACTTTGGTGAACGATGTCTACAAGTTTTCAGTAAGCACTGATACTCTAGATCACAATACGGGACGGATCTATTTTACCAGTGCCTGTTTTCCCAGGTCCAGTCGGTCCACAAGGCGCCTCTGGACCCAGGGGCGTAACAGGGAAGGATGGCATAGACGGAATACCTGGGATACCTGGTGAGTTGTAACAAGTAATGATATAAGTGTATAAGTAGTACATTCTTTATTTGCCTTAACTCAACATTTAGCTGCTATCACGAACACCTGGCATCATCGCTGAGTTTAAGTGATCTATCTATATAATTTTCACCTCTTTTTTGCCTTTTACGTCCAATGGAATCTGTTTCGGCATTTCCCGTCAAGGAAAGGACCTAAGGCCGCCGTCTAAGGCGCCCCAATTGGCTGAACAGATTGTTGGTTCGAATCTTCAGTTCACACTGATAACGTTTCTAGGTTTGTCAGCACCATACCCAAAGTGGTTAACGTCTACGACCTGCATCACTACGGGCTTTCCTCCCACATCGAGCTCACACACTGTGATTTAACTGAAATACCGTTCAAAGCGGCGTTAAACCCAACTCATTCAGTCACGAAGCAAGGAGCAATTAGTGCCACGCGCATTGTAATAGCTAATGGAACTGAGTCTACAGGTACTCGTTTGTAGTGGCTTACTTCAACTGTATGGATGCTAAGATCCTAAGTTGCTGGAATCTCACGTTTATCGTTACATTCGTCATTGTGCATTTTACATACTGGGTACAACAATAGCGGTCTTTATCTTGGCTATTTCAGTGGTATTCGTACTAGTATTGAGTTTCTTTCATTCGCTTCAAGATATCAGCTTCATTAGCCAGCAGATGTAATAGTTATTGATATACGGTAGCGTTTGGTGACAAGTGTCAGCTGTCATCTTTAATTTGTGCAAGGATAGACCGTTGACATTTAACCAGAAAATGTTACATTGGACAACAGACTCTGTAGCAGCATACCAGGTCTTTGACTTGTGCAACTATTAAGTTACCAGATTGATATAGTCATATGTTAAATTAAATGCATTTGTATTCAAGTAAATTCAAGTTGATGGCAATCACAGAATGAGGATTAATGTAATAGAATGGATAGTTTAAGAGAACTTAATATTTGTCTATATTATTAATCTTGTACACTCATTCAGGGCTAATGTTCTACATTGTTTTATGCAGGCGAACCAGGTGTAAATGGCACTGATGCGATCCCCGGTAGGCGGGGTAAAAAGGGGGACAGAGGTGAGCCGGGAAAGGATGGGGAACGAGGAAGCGGTGGCGTCCCGGGAGTGCCCGGCCTGAAGGGCACAAAGGGGGACCAAGGCGTGAGGGGGTGGACAGGTGTGGCTGCATCATGCACATGTGAGTAACCAAATTGTATTTACTATCAACTACATATTTCACTTATTACATATTTTTGAATACGGCTTTAATCCTCTTTGTTGACTACCGCTTTAGTTCATCAGATACCTTAATAATTTCCATTTATACTTTCATATTACTTCTACAATATTTTCACCCTAATTTTACTCTAATGCTAGATTTTGTTTTCTATTCCTTCTGACTTGCTATACGCGCCAAAGGTTCCTAACCCTTCTACCTGACCTGCATGTTAGACTTAGCCCTGGTTAACCCCACATATTCATGTATCCGTAGTCAATCAACTTTATAAATTCGTGTTCTTCCCCTTAACGCATGGTTTCCCTATCGGCATGTGTGCTTGCATGAATGCATGTTTGCAGGTCGGAGAGGGCGCCCTGGCCGCCAGGGCGACGCTGGACAGCCGGGGAACAGGGGATCTCCAGGTATTCTATGGATAACATACCTCACACGTGCATATAGCGTACACATTACAGTGGCAGCTAGTCCACACGTTGGTTGCCGTTTCTGAGAGTACATCATACTAAAATTGGGATCGGATGGACAGGCTCTGTGACATGTCTTCGATTATATACTATCAGCTTGAATAGTGCTTCATGGTCCTTAAACGACATTCGCTCACTCGCTGGGATTATTAAGGGACTCTCTGTATCCCAGCATATTAAGTTGTGGACAAATCAGTTGCAAACATGATGACGAAATATCTGCATATCCAAAGTTGGGTAGTTAGTAAGGTAGTTACAGCAGCTGTCGCCATACGGTCGCTTTAAGCAAGATCCCTAGACCAGATATATAAAATACAAAATATCTCCAAAATTAAAGTCGGTAGGACATGACATATATCATTCTATTATTCCTTATAATATGGCGTTGAAAGCATTCTTCGGTTATGCAAAACTAATGTGGGCACAATAGGTGAAAATACTTCAATTTAAAGCATGGTAGTGCAACAATGCATTATGTATTAGCCAGAACATGGACGTCACTGAATATGCACAACGCGTATCTGCCACGATGTCTCTTCCTCACCAACGGTCACCGTGAATAGATGCAAACTCGTGGTAAACATTAATCATAGTTCTTGTCAAACCATCAACTAAACGAGTATATCATGTGTATCATGTACATGCATATGGGTAGGCGGTTGAGCCTTCCTTACTGCCTACAGAATACGCGTAAACCAGATTCGGATGTCATAATGATTCATTTTCATAGAGCATTTCCATGAACGTTATTATAAATAATAAAAAATTTAGAGCATGGCCTCTGTCATGTTACGTAACTGTCAAAGACACAATTATGAGAATAGCAAAAACAAATGAAAAATGTTTAGTGATCTTATATAAGATACACAGCTAATGTACATGATTAAAATGCGCGGTTCAATTGGTCCCCTGTATCGTCATGCTTCTTAAAGGGCAAGTTCACACGGAAATGAACCTATTTTTCTTGTACTTTTTCCACATTAAAAGTGTTAACCTAATAGTGTCATAGACAAAAATATAAAAATATCACAATTAATTAACATATGTTTTGCATTAAAACGATTTATATTTTTCACATTTACCAAGTTTTCTATTTTCATAACAAAAACACCATGGCTTATGCCCCTTGCAATATGACGTCATTGGTGCCAATTGATAAACATTATGACGTCATCATGCTATGTTAGAGCCGCTTCACGTGGTGTAGGTACAGCTGTGTGATTCTAGCGTCTCAGATGCCAGCCAGCATAGTGTTATGCTGAGTCACCACTGCGCCGGAGTGTGTCGTAGGCCATGTTGTTTTACCGAAAACTGGTACTTGATATCTTTTGCGTTGAGAATAGACAGGGATCCAGTTGAATTGGCACCAATTACGTCATAATCTAAGGGGGATAACTCAGGCCTGTTTAGCTCGAAAAACGAAGGCCTCATAACGGCATATCATTTTCACACTATTGTGAGCTTCCTACTTTCACTGTGAAAAAAATGAGTTTACATTTTCAAACACAGATATTAACTAATTCTAAAATTGCGTTTTCTTTAGAAAAAGAAAGAAAGTGATTTTTGCGTGTACACTTGCCCTTTAAGAAAGCCGATTAAATTGTGTGGGTTTGTGATGCAATTTGATTGACTGTTTGTGCGTAATCGTGTCGCGTCACTTCTTTGATTATATACAGGCCACCGTGGTATATGTAGGATATTGCCAAAATCCACTTTCTCACGTCTGTGAAGTTACGGTCACTATTTATGAAGTACTGTTGAGTAAAGTTCGTAACAAACATGACATCGTTAAAGTGCTCGAGTTCTGTTTTAGGCCAAGGTCAATAGAGATTACATCCTAACGGATGGTGTTATTCTCCTCCCTATTGATTTCAGTTCACCTGATTACACTGCTGACCTTATTCGGTTGCCTCAACCTTCAATTGTGTTATATCCAGTTAAAGTCAAGGTCATAAGTCTAAGTGGTATATTTCTGTAATTTAAATACTTTCAGGGAGAGTTTTGACACTGTCAGTGTCTAAATATTCTTTTTGATTGACACATTTCTGGTAATAACAATGTTAACTCGATAACGATATATCGAGTTATCGAAAATGACGAAAATCTCTTGTTCAGTGAGTATTTGTATCTTAGGGCCTGTACAGAACAGTTACACCCCTAAATGTACGCAAGTAAATAATTACACTTTATACAACGGTGCCATCAGCCTCGAAGCATTGATTAAACTTTTCTCGGACTTCATGCACCTCGAGATTTAATAAATACACTTTATACAACAGGCCTATCGAACTTCAAGCACCTCCGGATTTTAAAAGGGACGCTCGAGCTTTATGCACCTTGAGTTTTAATAAATACACTTCATACAAAAGGACGTTCTAACTTCGTGCACTTTAGTATAATAGGGTCGCTCGAGCTTCACGCACCTCCGGATTTGATAAATACACTTTATACAACAGGGTTACCGGAGCATCACGCACCTCCGGATTTGATAAATACACTTTATACAACAGGGTTACCGGAGCATCACGCACCTCCGGATTTAATAAATACACTTTATACAACAGGGTTACCGGAGCATCACGCACCTCCGGATTTAATAAATACACTTTATACAACAGGGTCGGTCGAGCTTCACGCACCTCCGGATTTGATAAATACGCTTTATACAACAGGGTCGCTTGAGCTTCACGCATCTCGAGATTAAATAAATACACTTTATGCGACAGGGCTTCCCAAGCTTTATGCCACTCGAGATTTGATAAATACATGTACACTTTATACCACAGGGTCGCTCGAGCTTCACGCACCTAGAGATTTAATGAATACACTTTTATGCAACAGGGTTACCCGAGCTTCAAGCACCTCGAGATTTGATAAATACACTTTATACAACAGGGTTACCCGAGCATCCCGCACCTCGAGATTTAACAAATACACTTTATACAACAGGGTTACCAGAGTTTCAAGCACTTCGAGATTGAATGAATACACTTCATACAATAGGGTTACCAGAGCATCCCGCACCTCGAGATTTAACAAATACACTTTAGACAACAGGGTTACCCGAGCATCACGCACCTCGAGATTTAATAAATACACTGTATGCAAAAGAATCCCTCGAGCTTCAAGCACTTCGAGATTTCATAAATACACTTTATACAACATTTTCGCTCGAGCTTCAAGCACCTCGAGACTAAATAAGTATCCTTTATACAACAGGTACCTCCGGATTTAATGAATACACTTTATACAACAGGGTCGCTCCAGCTTCAGGCACCTCAATATTTATAATAAAGCACAGGTCTTAGATTCGATGACAGGGAACAGCAGGGTTTGGCTAACTGGAATGTCACTCAAAATCCATCACTTAGAGAAGTTTTGATAAACAAGGTTTTATTATAATTGCCTTTCTGCCAATGTCAAGATAATTGTTTTTGAAGAGAGCAGCGTAGCACGATCACAATACAAAAACATGTTAACTACTACTTACTGATGAGATCCATGCAAGCATCATTAATGGAAGGTGTGATTGATGTATTTCTGAAAACCAGTTATACAAGACTTTGGAAACATACAAATGTTTTCAACATATGATGAACAAAAAATTTAAATGTCAGGCTTTTATCGCAATCTGTTCACTGGAGCATTATGTGTTATTCATTGCCTAGATAAAATATACCTATAGTTCAAGGAATGTTGCAAGGCTTTACTTGATAAAAACAATCAAATTAATGATGGATTTAAGGAAATAGTTGAAGGTCACATGGTGTGATTGACCTAGCAGATTGTCTGGAAGTGGTGGTATTCCCTTCCTTTCTTCGTGTGTAATGCACCCATCGTTTTGATAAATACGTCATCTCTTTTCGTCAAGGGTGTGTCATATGTTTAATCCTTAGACCGAATAATATACCGTGTATACAGCTAACTCTCTGTGTTTACCTTTCCAGGTGAGAAGGGGAACCCTGGTCAAATGGGTTAGTGTTTTTCATTGACAGCAAATGTTTAATCATATGAACCTTTCACAATGTGTCTGAGAGTTTACATTACATCGACACTCTGACAACATGTGAGATAAAGCTAATGAAGTTTCAAATTTACAAAAAGTAATTTTCTCTTTCATGTGATAGTGTCCTTTTGTGTTTACATACTTATCTATGCATGTCTGAATGTTAAATGCACATATATCTTGCAGGACCAATGGGCCCAAAGGGATTTAAAGGAAGCCGTGGCAGTGATGGTATATGTCCGGGTGAGATGCTTAATTATGTTTTGTAACGAAACTTAAAATATTATTTTACAATTAGCAGCCCTGTGAAACGGGAAAGCTTTAAAATTTGGTCGGAAATATTTTATAATGTCAACGACGCAATCATTAAAATCCAGTGATTATTCATCAATTGACTTCTTTCAAGTGGCTCGAAATATGCGAAATTCTTGCACATACCATGAGCAAAATAAACCCGTCAATGTCACAAGATACACATAAAATGCTTGTGGCTGGATTTTACATTCAAATCTCAGATAAATGCATTTGATCTTGATATATATCCTCAGGCATGTATCTGAGCAAATTCTACTATTCCAAATGTCAACTGCATTTGTGTCAAAGGTCAAGGTGACATTTGAGGCAGTTGTGAAAAGATGTATCGTACGTTTTAGTGTTTGTTTGTTTGTTGTTTAACGCCGCACTCAGCAATATTCCAGCTATATGACGGCGGTCTGTAAATAAATCGAGTCTAGACCAGACAATCCAATGATTGACAACATGAGCATTGATCCACGCAATTGGGATCGATGACATGCATCAACCAAGTCAGCGAGCCTGACCACCCGATCCCGTTGGTCGCCTCTTACGACAAGCATAGTCGCCTTTTACGGCAAGCATGGTACGTTCTACTGAATAGGGCGCAACAATTATTAACATGAGAGGATATCCCACATGGACACTTGAGATTTTGGCAGATGCCATGGAAAAGTGTGTCAGTGTCACGAGACATTATATTATCTCTAGTTTGTGATTACATTTTCTCAAAAGTAAGTAGTGCATTTGTCATCTAACTTGCTACAAACATACCCTTTCTACGATCGGGCGCTGCTTTGTGAAGATTTTACACAAGTAAAACATAAGCGTTCAGATTTCTGTCCCTGCGGCATGATTCAGTTACCCCCAGAAGCATGGAACGAGGTTGTATTAGTCATTGTCAGCTACTTTCACTTGTACAAAGGCACAATCTTTGAGTATTGATACATTTCAAAGAGACATTTTGATCATATATCATATTAACAGTGGTGTAAACTTTGGACTTTGGATAAAGGTTACCAATGTAAATATGTTGTGACATGAGGACCTTTAGACTAAGTAATTGTTGCATTGGTTGCAGTGGAAGTTATAGTTTTTAACTGGGAGGCCATGGTGGTACGTAAAGGTTATAGAGGATGAGTAGAAATGGCAGAGAAAGGGCTGTTCTACTTCTGAAAGCACCTGCAGACACCTCTTTTTGATATTGCAGCGTATGTGCTCTATATTGAGTCCAGATATTTCCTAGTTGCAGTTATGAAACTAAGGAATGCCCAGAAAATACACAGGTTTGCTTATAACCAATAGCGACGCCTTGACTGAATTTTGTTACATTATTTTACGTTATTGTGCATTACATATTAAAACCGCGTTTATCTCTTTTTCAGCCCGATGCATCGGCAAATCAACTACAGCGGCGACAACGTTAGGTGAGAATAATTATATCATCACACTCTTCTTCAATATGTGTATATGCTGATAACTGTGTTAGAAATTGGAACGAAAAGAAGAATCGGAAGTTTAGTATTAGCAAAGGCAGGTGGAAAGCAGAGGGCAAGTAGTTATACTGGCTGGAGCAGTTTCACAGAGTGAAATTTGCAGAAGTGATATTAAGCATTAGTGAGTGTGTGATTTGGGTTTTCACAGTGACGTCACGGCCTATCCGCTTAATGTGGGTTGAAAGCCCGAAGAGACGCAGAATCTGGTGATATGCAGAACTAGTATGGTGCTCACAGACAAAGTTCATAATGGAGGCAGTTCCGATATTCGAACAAGCGATCAGCTTATTTTAATCACGACTGCTGCAATGAACTCGAAACAACGTGTGGCGCTATGCCCTTTAGACATCCGTGCTCATATTTCATATAAAATTACTTGAAAATGTAATTCTACCTACACAGTACCAACGAGAACCCATTTTACCATTTTATGGACTGGTTTATGGTCATCGGGTTAGTAATTTCATAGCAAGATATGTTTACAGCCACTAACTCATGTTGCTAACGTCACTGTCATCTCGATAGAATGCTATCACTTACACTTCATCATGCCTATATCCTTCGTGATGCTCGTATTAAAACCTCTGCCAATCATATATATATCAGCAACAACAACGACCACAACGCCTATCCCATCATTGCCACCAAGGAAAAGTAGTGAGTACTTCCCTTCAGATGCTTAACTAACTAGCATGTGTATGTCTCCAAACTAACAGCATCCAAATTCAATATTAACTCTACACTGAGTATCCAGCAAATAAATATGTAACATGATTGGATCATGTTAGTCTCCAAGGTCAATGCTCTGTTTCACAAAGGGGTCGTAACGCTACGAATCTTGTAATTCATATACCTCAACACTGACTTGACACTGAGACTATGGTCTGTGTGTGAAACGGTGCCATGGTAGGCAGGACATGCTTATCCTTTTCGCGAACAGTTGGTGTCATCACTGCTTTTCAGTGATCCATTCATATAATTGTCACCACTTTCTTGCCCAGTGGAATCCTTTTCGGCGGATTGTTGATTTTCTCTGGCGTTGACGTTTTATGTGTATTATATTTGACACATTGTACCTACACGACTTGGTCAGAAACACCCCTAAGGATATCCACGAAGCACTTCAATTCAAATAAATGGGTGCGATAGTAAAAAACCCACTATCATCGTAAAATGACAGAAAAGACACTATGAAATGACACTTCGAAAAAAACCCAGGTTGATGTGTCCTTCCATGACAAGCAACTGTCGTGCAAGGTCAAAGTCATTGTAAGAAAAGGACAACTGTATTCTTGGGTCTTGGTCCATTAATATTCCAAAGCACAAGTGTTTGACTGAAGATACCAGTGTCACATTGCATGTACCCGTGATGATGCATGATGCTGAAAGCCTTCTCGCGGACACTGGTAAGGTAATGAATAATTGATACAATTTCAAATCTCGCCACAATTCCATAAGCCAAATTGAGCATGATCCCCGTGTGAAAATAACGTTCCATATGGCGAGATATGAGTTTATGGAAATATTTCTTATCAGGATCGCCCGGTAGATAGGTTCCGATATCTGTCCATTTAGCAACCCAAATGTATACTGTCCATCGTCATGCTGTGTTTAATGATCACAATCACGGCGTACTTTGCACTATTTCACGAGTTGAACTGAAATCTGAATAAGTAGACACGGACTGTATTACAACATGGTTGTCTCCCTTGGGTATCCCCTATACATTACAGTTTTTCATGATCAGTTTCTGGTTTGCCTGTCGCAGGCATGTCGTCGTCACTCATATGTCAATGTAAGTTAAATATCACATTCTCTATGGTCACTGAAATGAAGACGTGATCAAAACTTTCTGTATTTCGAAATGGCACATTCAATTCTTTTTGCAATTTATTGCATCCGAACGCTTCAGCGTTCACTACCGTGGCTTTCATAACATTCATGTAAAAAATAATCATACGTGATCGTGGCAGTGCATATCGGGCAGAATCACACGATCATGGCGATGACAAAAAAACACCTGATGTAAGTCGGCGTCACGTCGGTGAGGACTTTAATCCCGCGTGTAGAAAAGGAGAGGGAGAGACTCAACAAGGAAAAGACCCGTCTGTGGGCATTGTAAATATTGTGGTATCGTGAAGAAATGAACGTTTGTTCGTGGGGGAGACCCAGAAAACAACAATAGGAAGATTTGACCGGAGCACTATAACACAACATCTTCCCAACCAGCATCACACATCCCCTGACAGCAAATCTGTCACTGCTAATGGCTATCCTGACAGGTAGTGTGAAAGAGCCAGACACAGGTATTCTATGAAGTTATTTCAATGATCACATAACCGTGCAGTATTCTGCTTTTTGTAATCTGAAAGATACATGTATGGTGTAAAACGTATGTGATTTTGCTATCGTCAGTTGTGTCATTGATAATAGCAAATCCGTTCTAAATCGGAAATAATACTGACAGGTGAGTAATGAGATTAAACATACAGGTACTTCGAATCAATTTGGAAGCCTCGCCTACCTGCAAACAACATGACGCTGAGATTCTTGTGTAACTTGGTAGTCATGTGTGTCGTGTCTAACCCTTTCCTCAAAATACTGTGGTTGTGTTTTGCCAAAATGCGCTAAGTCTTGTATGGATTGGGGACACTACCATAACAGTTATAAATGTAATATTTTCAGGTGCTAGATCCTCCAGAAACTCCGGTGCTACATTCCATTCAACCCGCCACCATGTGCTTCCCCATCTGCTGAGTACACTCACGTAGGACACATGTGTTGTATTATTGTTGTAGCCTACGTTAAGGCATATGTAGCCTTTCAGTTCATGTTTTTTTGCTGAATCAACACATACACATTATTTCCCTGAAAGGGAGCAACAATTAATGTTTTTGTGACCCGCAATTATTTTCAGGACATGCAGTGAATTTTAACTACTATTATGTACTGATTAAAATAGAAAATACAGCAAAGAGGGTTTGGGTGATCCTGGCACAGTCATGCTGGTTAGGCTCATCATCAGCTCAGGGCCCTTTTCCCCACTACACGCAGCCCAGACAGCGAATGGAACTTCTCCCAGGAAGCGCTGCCTTGTAAAATCCACCAAGAACATTTCGGAGAATGTGAAGACTCCCCATTATTATTTATTATAAAGAAAGTGCAAGTGCCAGTGCATTTAGTAATGTGAGGGTTCGTTTTATCACTGCATACTAATCCCCATCCACTGATTAATAATGCATTAACAACATGCATGTTTAACATCCTTGTTGTCGTCTTTGCTGTTTTCTATGTCAATGCACTGCCTTACTGCGTTTTGTTTTCTATTCATTTGATAATTGCTGATATGAAGTTATGTTTTGGCTACATATATATTTGCACGCAAATGTATTACGTGTACTAAGTGCTTAGATGAGTTGATTTAAATCTTGGAAAGAAAATATTTGTCTTTGCTTGATTGTTTGAAAAAATTATATATATATCGTTGTTCACCATATCAAACACTGGATTGTCTGGTCCTAACTCAGTTATATACATGTAGCTGGAAAACACACACACACGCACGCACGCACGCACGCACGCACGCACGCACGCACGCACGCGCACAAACATACACAAAAACATACACATACACACAGATAAATTCTTTATTTGGAAGTGCCAGAGAATTTCGAAAACAAGCCACATTAACGTCACAGTGTGTTTCGATATAAGACAACAATGACGTGTTCTGTCGGAAGCTAACACCATCTTAAACTTAATATCATCTTTCCGAGGAACTTGCCCACTAGCCTATATCAAAGCCTAGTCTTCACACTTGCCATTACAAGCCTACTTATCTTGGTCGATCCCCATGTAGAGCACGTCTTGTGCCCCTTGCGTTGAAAACGCAATATCAAATCAGATCTCTGTTTTTATTTCGAATGGCTTCAAGGTGACGACTACCATTAATAGGATAGCAGACGACCTGGTCGATCAGATAACGA
Organism: Haliotis rufescens; assembly: GCF_023055435.1. NCBI lineage: Eukaryota > Metazoa > Mollusca > Gastropoda > Lepetellida > Haliotidae > Haliotis > Haliotis rufescens. The sequence goes on along the minus strand of NW_025963779.1, from coordinate 60,676,203 downwards.
AAAGATTCCAGATTTAATCCCTGACAGACATACAAAATGACAGATTGCTACAGTAAAGATACTTATTGATGCCGCATTTCGCTGTGACAAGCTCACGGAGTACACAGTATCAAGTAACACTGGACATCGCGGTAACACGAAACGCTCAGCATTTGTCGTCTAAAAATAGCACTGCATCTTGGACACTGCAATAAGCGTTCAGTCGTTCGAGTTGAAATACAATGAAGTTTGAACTCAAATATATTTAATGCACTAAGTGTTTGGCCGAGTTAATTGAAATCTTGGAAAGACTTCGAAAATATTGTCTTTGCTAAATTGTTCGAATAAGCGGAACCCGGATGCTGATTTTGCTAATCGTTCTCTGATTGGACTTTTAGATATGTGCGATAGTCCACTCCCAAGCGAATCTGTTTCAGCACATAAAAGTAGGCTTGAAATGACAAGGTCGAAAAACTAGACTTAGAAAGGGCTGGTGGACACTCTTGCGAAGATCGACATATCGACTTAATCGAGTTCGAAATAATGGGATTTCACTATGACTTCCATTTCGAAAAATGCTCGGCTATTACGGACTATGGTGATAGAGTTTGGTAACGAAGTGATATTTCAATGGTAAATTTGATCAACATTTTTTGTTCAAGATGCGTATATGCAAGTGTTTTGATTAAAGTTAAACATATTTTGCAATATGATACATAAGATTTACTCTTAAACATGATTACATTTGGTAATGTAACCTACATAATGAAGTATTGGTTCAAAGGAACTCTTCTTTTGTTTTTTTCAGGTTGTTCATTGCGAGTAATTGGTAAACCTTTGTTCAAATCAAACAAAGCCCACGAATGGGGTGCTTGGATGTATGACACCGCCCCGACTACCCCAGCTGATGCAAACGCCATATGGGTTACGTATAACTATACCGGGAACAAGGTATACAAATACCAGAATGATCATGCATTTCGGAATAATAATCCTATGGACATCGCCGACTTGGGAATAACCAGGTTCTTTGGTACCGGCCACGTGGTGTATAGCGGCTACTTATACTACCATGTAAGAGGAGGAAACCAAATCGTCAAGTTTGACCTTGGACAGAAAATTATAAAAGAACTCGGGTCAATCAAATTCTCTGCACACTCACATGAAATGTATTTATATTCCTCCAAGCGGAATTATTACGATTTTGCTGTTGACAAAAATGGACTGTGGGTTGTTTATGGAAAGGACGCTGATGATTCTTTGGTTCATATTGCAATGCTTAACCCCAATACACTGAAAATAACAAAGTCAATCAATGTGGGTGTGCGGTCAGGTTACTATGGTAACAGTTTTGTGATATGTGGTGTTTTGTACTTTATACGAGATACAAGCGTAACCATCACGCAGGTTGTTTATGCGTTTGACATATACAAAGAAAAGGGGAAGAACGCTAATGTACGTTTTATAAACCCATACGGACATAATAACATGGTGTCCTTCAACCCGCAACGTCAACGCATTTTCGGCTGGGACAATGGCAAACAGGTTGAATACCCCATGTTGCTAAAATGAACCTACGCAATGTCATTGCAGCAGGCGATGGGATCGTCCACACATGACTGTCGACTTGCCGACAGCATTGCATATCTGTGAACATGTCCACAGTCACCTCTGGATCGAATATCAGAAATATTATGACCGTTGCATTTTGCCAAATTAAGCATGATAATGATAATAGTAATATAACATGAGGCATGATGTGTGTGCTACACAGATGTGTGTGTATGTGTGGTTTCATGGTGTCGCCAAAGACCATTACCCTGATCATATTATTATGAACTATTGAAGGGGAAGGGAATTTGGAAATGAATCACAAACTCATGTCTGTTTTCATGCCTGCATGACTTTTTATTATTTTGGATCCGTCATGGGTACATTAAATGCCTTGTTTATTCAGTGAAAGATGTGAAACACTTAGCCGAGGCGGAATTGGAAATGATTTTGTGTGATGGCTTGGTCAGAATGGTGCATTGCATTAATGCACACAGTATGTATTTCAGGTGTGTTTAACATGTATTAAGCGTTATGTAGAGCAGTGAGCGTATTTCGTCATACACGCCACAGTAGTACCGTTAAGGTGTATTATCGAAATTCCCTTTTTCAGCTATTCATCTATTCGTTTTCATCACCTTTTGGGACAATCATTCGTTTGTTACCAGCTAGGAAAGAGTACAACATGATTCCATGCTATGCATGTTATGCGACCTAATAAGTGTATAATGCTGAAGTATCGGCATATGCAAATTGTGTCTTATCTCAGTGCAATCCATTATCGTATTATCAGATTACCATGTCATTGTGCTGAGATGCATTAGGAATATTAGGATGATGTTATGCACACTATTATTTTAAGGTATATTTGTTTGTTTCACATTGTGTGTTGATTGCAGTGATCGATATGGTGATATCTTTCTTTCCACACAGTGCTAAACCCCGCTAATCCGGACTGTCTTTTCCCAGTGTCCGGATTGCCAAATGTCCTTATTAAGGAATCATAAGTATGGAGCCCTTTTCCTATGTGGGGTGAGGTGAAATGGGGCTTAACGTCGCGTGCAAGATTATTGCACCTGTATCGACTTGCATGCGCAAGAGAGAGAGAGAGAGAGAGAGAGAGAGAGAGAGAGAGTGAGAGAGAGAGAGAGAGAGAGAAAGACACAGCGAGAGAGAGAGAGAGAGGTGTATGTGTACGTGTGTGATTGTGTAAATGTGTCTGTGTGTGTCTGCTTTACTAACCCGGACTAATGCTGGTTATTTAGTGCTAGCCCACTGAAATACCATGCTGGAGTGTAACATGGATGCTCTCCCCCCTCGGACACAGTAAACTCCGAGCCGACCAGTCCTTGTTTTATACTCTTAATGCCGAGCGCCAGGAAAGGTAACAACGAGTACCATTTAAACGTCTTTGGTATGACGCGACATGGGATCAAGTCACAGAACTGCCTCTATGTATATATGCAGACATTTCCACAGCCTTTGACACTAATCGTCCGCAATGTGGGGTTTCCGGATTACTGGGGATTCGTCTGAAAGAACCATAACGATCCAAACTGTACATGCGTTGAATGACTGAAATATTTGCAACATAGATATCCTTGTTGTTTTTATACCCAGTCATTATGTGCGATTCTTTTCTACACAATCCTTGTTTGTTTGTATGTATAACAATGAATTTATATTAATGTTTGTAGCATGCGGGTTTGTTTTATAGACCCTCTAGGTATGCTAGAACGACGATCTCTTTCTGTCACCGCGTGGAACATGTGTACGTTAACGTTGTCTTCAGTATCCCATGTCGAGTTGTTACATGTTAACAAGGTGATGAAAACATTGTGATAAATACAGCTGAGGGTTGTGATGCTTACTTGCGTGTGAGAGCTAATGAAATATAGTTGTGTTTAGATGTTTAGAACCCCTGTGCATATGTATGTCTATCCTAGCTTGTGTATAATACACTAACTACGAATTTATGTCAAGCGTCACATCGGTACTTCCTTGTGTAGGTAATAAGTAAATTTACCTCATCTTTTGAATTGAGTGTAGATTTGATGGACATGATAAATTATATCTGGTGCGAACGCCTCTGCAGAAAATTGGAAAATGAAATTTAGCGTTTTTGCAAGGGTTGAGTTAAGGTCCGGTGTCCCTTCTTGCAAGGGTTAAGGTATGGTTTAAGGGTCACTTTTGCTAGGGTTTAGTTATGGACTAAGGGTCATTGTTACTAGGGTTTAGTTAAGGACCTGTGTTCGCCCTTGCTAGGCTTTACAATGTAGTTGTAGTTATGGACTAAGGGTCACTCTTGCTAGGGTTTAGGTATGGACTAAGGGTCACTCTTGCTACGAATTAATTATTGGTCAGGGTTTCTTCGTTGCTGGGGTTTGATTATGGACCGGTTTTCTCTCTTGCTGGGGTTAAGTAATGGACTAAAGGTCACTCTTGCTAGCGTTTAGTTATGGACCAGGATTTTGCTCTTTAGGTATGAACTATTGGTCATTCTTCCTAGGGTTTAGTTTCGGACTAAGGTTCACTCTTGCTAGGGTTTAGTTTCCTGTTGGTAGGTTTACTTATGTGCTAGAGTTCGCTCTTGCTGTTGACCATTGTGCGTGGGGGTAATTGATATTCGCTTACTCGTTTTGTTCTCTATTCCACCTTTGTATTGGCTGTGAGATGTACAAAGCAAAGCAGAAGCATGGTACGGGGATCAACATTTTTATGCCTTACTGATGCGAATGTATGTGAATGTTACCTTCATATCATAACTCCCCCGAGACACACAACGTTGTACTGCTGCTATGTTCATATTATGGACGGTAACATAGTATATGGTAAGTGAGTTCAGGCGTCCATTACATACGGTTCGTCTTTGTTACTAGATACTTCCATTCAGTGTGTGAACCAAGTTGCTTGCTTGACGGAAGTTAGGCGTGAATATTTGACTTTTGTGAACTGTAGGTAGATAGCTGATGTGGCTGTGTTTATCGGATTACACAGTTTAAAGTAACCTGATATTTAATTAATATCACCCTGTCAGTGATTTTAATAGAGAGTATGGAAACAGGACTGAAAAATTGTTGGATGATCATGAATAAAAATCAACCATTTACAATGTACATGTAAAGGTCTTGTGGCTATTGTGTTACATATGCAAACCGGTGGCCACCGGGCATCAGTAACTGGTTACATTCTGCCAGAGTAGCCCAATATTGTAAAGGAAAAGCATACCAATACGTTTCTGTCCATGTAAATTACCTACGTTGTATGACTAGCTATATACCTATAGTCACTTGTGGAGAACATGGTATGTGATTAGCTCATATAGCGGTATCAAATTATCATGCCAATAGGCATATCACGTTTCACAGGCAGTGCTCATAGTTGAAAGTTATTGTAAACACTCTGTTGTATAAATAATATGCAGTTGAAATCGTTTAATAAAACTTTTAGAATTTGGATGTTTATTGTGTCCTTTATTGCATCCCACACTGCCCTGCATCAATCCAACCGACGGGATACATTATTGCTTGTGTGATAAACATTCCAAGACAGCCTTTTATATTGTTTCTAATCAACTGAACATCTTAAAATGACGACAGTACAATACAGCAACTGTGTAGTATTTGTGGAAGGGTCAGTGTACAAGCGTACGCTACTATTCGCAATATATCGGCAATATGGCGAAAGTATTTCTTTCAAGGAGCGACCTTCGTTAATGTGGAATCCAGTTGGAAAGACATACATTTTTGTTTCAGCCCTCAGAAGGGACCTGTATTTTTGTACCTTTTGAGAGGGGTGTACATTTTTACTTCCCCTTTTGAGAGGGACGTACATTATTGCATTGATTTGAGTGGGGCGTACATTATAACATTGGCTCTCTAGAGGGGCGTACAATGTTGCATTCACGTTTGAATGGGGCGTACATTATAGCATTGGCTTTCTAGAGGGGCGTACAATATTGCATTCACGTTTGAGTGGGGCGTACATTATAGCATTGGTTTTCTAGAGGGGCGTACAATATTGCATTCACGTTTGAGAGGGGCGTACATTATAGCATTGACTTTCGAGAGGGGCGTACATAATTGCGTTCGCGTTTGAGAGGGGCGTACATTATACCATTGACTTTCGAGAGGGGCGTACAAAATTGCGTTCGCGTTTGAGAGGGGCGTACATTATAGCATTGACTTTCGAGAGGGGCGTACAAAATTGCGTTCGCGTTTGAGAGGGGCGTACATTATACCATTGGCTTTCGAGAGGGGCGTACACTATTGCATTCACCTTTGAGTGGGGCGTACATTATTGTATTGACTTTCGAGAGGGGCGTACACTATTGCATTCACCTTTGAGTGGGGCGTACATTATTGCATTGACTTTGAGAGGGGCGTACACTATTGCATTCACCTTTGAGTGGGGCGTACATTATTGCATTGCCCTTTGAGAGGGGCGTTCACGTTTGCATTAACTTTTGAGAGGGACATACATTACGAGGGCTGGTCAACAGGTTCAAAGCCTAACAAACAAAACAAATTGTGAAAGTGCTTTTAATGTTATTTTTCAACAAAATATCTCTGTTTGTGACGGGTGCCACCGACGGGGGAGGTTTCGCGAACACCTGGTATCATTACTGTTTGATAGTGATTCATAAACACATGCTCATGATATAGTCGGAATCGTACAATCGACTCTACTTAATGCAGAGATTTCTATTGGATATGGAAGGGTTTAGACGCCTTTTTCAATACACTTCTCATATCGTTAGTGAAGCTTTTCAATTCAAGGTAGGAAGAAGTATTCTGAAACCACCCTGAAAAAAACCATTCACGGCAGCTTTGCGGTCATCGTTGTTGTCATAGTGCATCCCATGAAGGAGTTCTTTCAGTTTAGGAATATGATGGAAATCACTTGGTGCCAGGTCTGGCGAGTATTGATTATGAAGAAGCTCTTCGAATCAGCACAACAGGCTTTGCAAGTACAGAGGTGTGGGTAGAGGCATTGTCATGAAATAGTAGAACTCCAGCAGTCAGCATTCCTCGCCGCTTTTCTTTGATGGAATCTCTCAGTCGATGGAGCAAATCAGCACAGTAGGCACCGATGATCTCTATTTAAATTTGACGAAATCCTCATCAATTAGCTCTAAATGTTCTCTGTCAATGCCAGTTCTTTCTTTTTTTTGGCACCCAACAAACAGATATCTTATTCATCTGTAATTATTCATGAATAATAGGTTCAATGGATCCATGATTGGATCTTCATTGATGGAAGATGAGAGACGTTCAATGCTTGTTCTCCCAGTCTTAAACATAGCTACCCAACGTTTTAACAGTGGATTAGCTACGGCACGTATCCCCATGCACTTGTGATATGCGGTCATGAATTTCGCGGGGAGTACTTTTCTCTAATGTGACAAAAGTGTTCTCGGTACCCGTTCTTTTCGATTTCTGTGTCCATTTGGACCCTTATGACGTTAAACTGGCTGTCACTAATATACAAACCCCAACAGACCAAATACACTTGCAATGAACTACTCAAACAATGAACTATTTTTATGGCCAATAGTTGAATGTTAGTCAGGCTCAGAACCTTTTGACCAGCCCTCGTATTACATTCCCGTTTGAGAGGGACTTTCATTGTTACATTCACGTTTTCGAGATACGTACATTATTGCATTCACTTTTGAGATGGACGTACATTATTCCATTCACAACTGAGAAGGGTTTACATTATTACATTCCCTTTTCAAAGGGGCGTACATTTCATTATCACTTCCCTTTTGGGAAGGACTTACGTAATTGCATTCACGCTTGCGTGAGGCGTACATTATTGCAATCATTTTTCAGATTGATGGACTTTATACCATTCAGTTTTGAGAGGGAGGTACATAATTACATTCCCTTTTTGAGTGGGGCGTGAATTGGAATTTACTTGTTATAAGGGACATACATTGTTATTGTTTCTTGTCAGATCTTGTAGATCTTTTAAAAGCCATGTTTACGTCAGACATGCTAGTTGTCAGCGCAAATGTAATGACATGTTTCAATTTTTGTGTCATAGAACAACCTTACCGGCTTTTGCATCAATACATTTTCATAATCACAATCGCTGTTAAGGTTCAGTTATTAATGAATAAATATGAATAGAGATACTTTTCCTCATGAATGAAGCAATGTACGTATCCATATGCAACTTTTACCGTGGCATCATGACCATGCATGTTTCATACGTGAACATATACAACTTCGTCGCTTCCTCGATTTTGTGTAAGTGACGGAGATATTATATCTCTGTTGCATTGACCTGTATATGTAGCTAAGATAAGAACTCTACCACCTTAGAGGAGTCCTTTATTCAAATAAAAAAGTAAACATCAATTGAACAGTAAGGCATATGAACAATGAGTTACAGCCATTGACACGGTGTTCCGTTACGAGTCACAACCTTTCACACAACCTCCCAATGTTTATACAAAAATATACAAACTCTCTTCATGAAAGGTAGCATTTCTACAAGATCTCGCCCGTGGAAGCCATCGTTCTTTGCAATTCTGACATTCTGTCTACCGGTCTAAACATAAAACTAATCAGGAACATAATTCACAGTAAATGTCACACACCGTTCGTGAAAAACAGTAGTGAAATGAATATATATACTGACACACGTGGCAGAACAAACTGTAACAATGATTCGATAAAGGTATGAAAAGAAACCATAAATCTACGTGAGGATAAATTTGATTCAGCTTTCCAGATAAACGTTATTTATGTTTTATTTTAACTGCCTTGATGTGACGTTTGAAATAAGCAGGGGGCATGGCATCTCAGCAACACCGGAATTGCGACCGCATAAACGGTAACGACAAAATAAATTCATGGTTGATATGGCGTATCAACGCATTGTTACAAATTGTTCTGTTGAGCGATAATATGTATATTCATCACAATATGCCTGGTACGCTTTAGTTAAAACATTGAGACAACCAATACATCTTGAGACCATTAACAAGTGCTCACATTCAAAATATTCGCATTAATTCCACCTAACAAATAAATTTACAGGTTGTATCACATGACTACTTCTATGCAAACGTTAGTAAACGATACTTCAGAAGCTGAGTTTTATACAGAGAGGCTTAAACTAATGACCATCCTGCTTGTTTTACCGTGTGTTTGTTTTGATCAAGCTTAATGCCATACATTTACAAAACAGATTTGTATAACTCTTTTGATGTTGCTGTAATGTCATGTCATTTCAGACCCCATGTATGCCATGTCAGATTCTTCACAATTACATAACAAATGTCCTATATCAATTTATATTTTTTTGAGTGATACGTCTCGCCAAATATTATACCCTTCTTAAGTGTCATGTCATATTTCGTATCATTTCATAAGCATTATATGTCAGTTTCACATTATTTGATTTGCTACTCGTATGACAATCAATATAACGTTGTTAATCGTATGATCATCATGTGCCAAATGACAATGAAACGGTAATATCAGTCATATCATATACATGATATAACAACATATTTAATGACTTTTGAGCAAAACAAAACTCATGAACTTCTCTTTAAATATATGTAACAAATCATTAAAAATTCAAATATAACGTACTAATATAAAAACAATGGTATATGCATTTAATACTAGGGTAAACAGCAACATAATTCATTATATCCAGGAACGGGGAACTTGTATTACTTAAAATACTTATTCCTGGCTAGAATTGTCTATCGAACTGTAATTTCAGTAAGGACTAATGACAAGTTCAAGTAGGATTTCCAGGATGGTATTTCAACTTATGCATTGTATATTCACATCTATATACAGTAACACTCAACAAGATGACACTAATGAGAATCACCCCATTTTAGCAAATTGTAAGTCATGCATATTGAAACACAATACACCAACCGTTAGACACCATATGAAATCAGATTAGTTATTTGATAAAATTAGGTTTTTATTTTGTCCTTACCCTTCAAAATGACGTAAACTTACACACCTTCGTATTACAGATTGATTATTTCTGTAATACAAAAGAAACCAAATCTATGTAATTATACAATGCTAGAATGTAGTGTAATCCAATACATGTTAAGAAGATGTTGTTAATGTATATTAACATGGCTATTCACAGACTGTTGAACTTGATAACATACGTACACACAATATGGACAGTGACACGGAATATGGTACGTTTCATCACAGGTACACTGAAAACGAGAAGAAGTTGAGCTTACTCTTTCGGTGATTCCCCAACACAGCATATTCCTGTCAATGTTTCATCCATGACATTTCGTCCAAAGGATTAATTTGATTCATACAATTTATATCCTTCTTGAAGCAGAATCTGTACATGCGTTCATGCTCGTGACATAAACAGGCCATCTGTATGGAAGTCTTCGGCCAACTACGCATCAGCCTATAGCGTCATGTACTGTTCATATGTCAGTACACTACATATTCTATGTTGCATAGAATGCTCATACCTGTCATTACTAAAACTAAATGACACGTACCTGAAAAACACATGTTATAGGCACCCTAATGTCTACACTTTGTTTTTCACAATTTCTGATAGCATCACGTTCTACATGTATAACAACAGTATCGCTCTGTCATCATCCCAGGTGGTGTTGGATGCTGAATGGTACTGCTACTAGTGTCGATATTGTTGTCAGAACCTGCAGGAAAGGTGTATAAGCATAAACAGTTCACGATATTAGGTCACAGAAAACATTATTGTTTCTTATCACTTATCATTTTTTAATGGGCAGGTATGTCGAAGTTTTTTTAGTTTATATTTCGAATACCCAAACACTCATACCTGAAATTGACATTTGTACTAAATGGATACATTGATGTAAATAAAAGCGACAAAACAATATTCAAAAATCACGAAAAATATCCATTAAAATCAAAGTTAATTGTACGATTCCTTCTACATGTGTATATCATGAACATGTGTTTATGAACCACTATTAGGTGTTCGCTAAAAGTATCCTGTCCCACCGGTGGTACACGTCACAAACACATGGAAAGGCAAAGCAATTGTTCACCTGATAAAAAACCCACCGAACATATTGTATTTCGTGTGGAAGTCCCTGGCTGTAAACTCACGGGTTATATTACTTGTTGTCGGGATGTGTTACAACGAAAAGTGAAACTTCCGAAAAGAAAATGCGGAACCGGAAACAAATTTAGCAGGTGAATTAAATCTAAGAAACATATAGGGTGGGATCAAAGCCATGGGTTTGAATGGTGATGAGAAACAGGACATTCCCTTTGTGGCCGTATGTTAAGACGACATACAGAACGCATATGGAATAAACATCATAAAAGTATTCTGTTTTCGGCATTACGAACCAGCACTTTAACCATCTGCCCATCGAGTGTCGTAAAGTATTAGTATGATATGCTTATCAAGATAAATAACCTGCAGTTGACAAATGACTGATTTTGAAACAAACATTTACGACCTCGACATACAATAATGAAAATATATTATAGTAATGTAAGTCCAACCCTGACGTTACCGTTTTCTGCTCCATGACGTCGACCAGCAAATATGCAAGACATATGCATCAGGTCAGCGAACACCCAGTGTCATCCGTATATATATTTTCATAAATGTAAGTCTTATTTAAACGCCTTGAAAAGTATTCAAATGTGCCGGTTTCAATTATGTTGTAGATCGAAAGGCTACCGTTTAGCTTTGAACAATTTATAAAGGTCATCCGGTAATAAAAGGATTTTTGTCATGATCTTTATTATTAAGTGCTAATATAAGAGTAAAAATCCTCATTTGACATTTATATTTTATTAGTCACGATAATGGACTGATTTGAAGTCAATTGTCTAGAGGATCTCGCAAAGAATGAAACAGCTATGGATAACATTAAACCTGTTTACATAAACGTATAAATGATGAAAAAATAATCATGATTCTATCAAAACGCTAACTGTATTTTATTTTAATATAACTATTTACAAAATATACGTAACCATGGACCCCAATAATGTGTATACTGTACACCAGTAATAGTCATTGCTTGGTTTAAATACTTACAAACACGCATGTTAAGGTCATGATGATCATATTCAGTCTTGGTTCGTGACCCGTGCTGCTGGCAACGCTTGAGGTTCTGGCTCCTGTAAGAACAGATGGTCGTTTACATGTAACCCCAGAGATACAAGCCCCAGGGACTTCTAATAATGCTCACCAACAGGTTGCCATGCAACGGTAGATTGCAGTACAGTTGTTGAAAAGTGTGTTCATGTGTTCCTTAAGAACAGTAGGGTACTAACGTTCTGTTTACTTTTCGTTGATAGAACAATTAGCGAGCTGTGGTACATCCACCCTTAAATCCGACGGAAAATTAATCCAAAGAACGTGTAAAACAAATGCTATTTTCTATTGACACAAGCGCTGTCTCAACTATGTATAGTGTACGTCAAGGAAGTACCCCCACGTCACGTACGAAAGACAGGGTCGGCAGACGTGGAATTCTTACGATCATCGGTACAAGCAACAATCAATTCAGATCTTCTAAGGCACTGTAAATAACGTATTAATCAACAGAGACCGATTGAAACAGCGTGAGAGGACAAAATAAACCCATCTAAAACATGGAGATATACGACTAGTATTTATCCACAGAAATACGTTCAGACCCAATTCAAGGCGATAGATTTGGTGATGACAGGGTAATGTCTAGCTACACGACCTTCTAAATGCTATCAGTGAAAGGAAACAAAAGTGGCAGAGAAAGGTATAAGCGAGACAGAGTCACAGGGAGACCAATATTTGATGGCCCATATCGTCTAGCTGGTCTACTGAACGAGACACTGACCACGTCAAGGATATGTGCCATGAAATGTTGGTCAGATTGTAGGCCATGCTTGTGAGGGTGGCGGAAGGTGAGGGAAAATGGGATGCTAGAAGCAATGATTCATAGTGTCATGCAATAAATGCAAGTATACCTTTAATAAATATAGCTGTCGTTCTAGGTCGTCTAGCGTTTTCATTGCAGTGAGCTATAATGTAAAGGCATTGTCTAAATCACTTGTCCGTGACTGATGTCGAACAAATTGAGTAATAACGAAGGAAACATGTCAGCAACCGATCTTTTAATGATTTTCAAAATGAAGATCGAAATTAAAAAAAGAAATTTAGTTATGTTGGCAAGCGTAATGACGAACGCTCATCAGCGAGTTAACAAGTATAATAACAAATAACAAATTTCCTTAACGAAATATTTTGCTTAATATCTTCGTCCAAGGCATTGAAAGGCTGTTTTATGATGTCCAATGTATAATGCATGGAAGTCCATGGCGGCGGTTAATTGTCATGTAGGGGGCTTACCCTCACAACTCCCTGAATCACCTTTGCTTCCTTTCTGTCCGGGAGGACCCCTTGGGCCCGATAACACATTCTCTGTGAACAATTCATGGAATACGTAAAGCTGACGCTCTACACAGGCATAAAGGGAGACGAGAGACGTCCCCCGAGAGGCATATTTTACGGCTAGGTGTTGTTACGATGATTAACCTACGATGAACATTTGCTTGAAGGAATGAGTTCACAAGGGACAATACTGCATTACCGCATTGTGATCTGCAGATTACCCCAATTTTAATACAGTTAATGCGTTGCTTAACATTATTTTTTGTTCGTCCGATCAGTTAAACATATTCCACTGTGGTTTTACAAAGCTCTTTTTTGCAGTGACCGAAATCGATCAACATTGTCTGAACTCTACAAGGTTTGAATACAAGTTTACTGATGGCCGAACAGACAGGTGTGGGAGGATATGAAATTTTACACATGCCTCGGTATGATGGGTATCCCAGTCTTTGTAGTCGGTCAGAGTTCTCTTCGGGTAAACCTAGATAAAAGAAGAGAGAATGAGCAAGTTATATCATTTTTAACATATTAACGATGTATGGTTGTTTTACAAAGAAAAGACTCACTAATTTTTGTCCATGATATTGGACTGACAAGGTAACATTATTAAATTAAAATGGGAGTTTGGTGGATATCCGGTGAACACATAGCATGAGAAAGTGAGTTTAACGTGGCATCGGCATCATTCCAGCATAATAGTGGCTTATATATGGTTTTTAGTGAGTACAAACACTAAATAACGAGTAGTGAGTGAGAAGGAAATAATGGTCACATGGGCAGTATCTCAGCCATATCGTGACGAGACATTGAATAACACATTCCATGATAACGTGTGTATCCATATACATCGATCTTAAAGCTGTTTATTATATAGTGTTAAATTCGTTTTGACACTCACATGTACACACTCCGGGAGGGCCCTGCCAACCCATCTGTCCTTGGTCTCCTTTCGTTCCTTTAAGTCCTGGTACCCCCGGGACTCCACTCATCCCCCTAGTGCCAGGCGTTCCGTTCAAACCATCATCTCCCTTTCTTCCCTTCCTGCCTGGTTTACCGTCTGTTCCGTTTCGACCAGGCAACCCTGGTAAATGTACATTCGTATATCATCCATTTATATTATTTTGAGGGCACATATACTCATATATTCCTAACTGACAATCACATTTGGCTAACATGTCTAGAGGGATAATTTCAATGATGTCATCATACCGCTGTCTTATAATGACATCACCATCATCATCATCATCATCATCATCATCATTCAGCATGGGTCACAGGGCAGCAAAATGCAATTTATGAGTTATTGCATTGCATGAAAGACAATCATTAAATATGAAGTGGATATATTAGGCATTGCTACAAACAACATGATTTGAAGTAGACGTCTTAACACCAAGAAAAGACTTGCAACCTAACTTCAATCCAGGCCCTCCAATAACATTGGCAGTTCTTTGCTCTCAGACACCGTAAAACATCATATGGCATAGGATTCAGTATTGATAGAACTTCTTAAAATACCGAATAACGACCTTTTGGATTGCACAATACACTATTAAAGTGCTTATTCCAAGACATATTTCTTTAAAAGGTTAAGCCTTAATATTGATAAGAATGGACACATATGTATGTTATTTGTTAAAATTATGTGAACTGTGCAAATAACAATGTCTCTTGACTGTTTGCACATAGTTTAATAGTACACAAACCTTTCTTTTCTAAATTTAGATGTTATTTCAGAAGGATGTAGATTAACAATGTGAAATCTTTAACAATAAGATGAATTTGCATGGAACGTTAGAAATTAATATGGCACGCAAATGTCACAAGATTAGAATATAATCACACGTTAGCTGTACGGTTACCGTTCAGTCTATTAAAATACAGTATTTTCACCAGTCTTATGTGCAAGGAATATGTTCACTAACATTTTTTTCAAACCTAGTTAGGATTCATCACACACGAAAGTACAATTATATATTTGGTCTGTACTTATCACTACCACTATAATATGCCGTCTGTACAAGCACTACTTATCTAAACTTGATTCTGTTTGGTCAATCAGAGGTTTCAAATCACAATTACCATCTCCGACTAAAACAGATTTGAGGTTTGAGGACCCCATGACCGCAGACGAAAGTATTTACAGAGAAGTACTGTTGCTGCACGTTCGGTTCCAAATTCAATAGAGCGCGGTTAAATCTACAGGTAAGCTTTTCCTACATTGAAAACACAGTTGGTTTATGGCCCAAGGATCTATTCATATAAACTACCGTACTTCTTATAATAAAAACTGTATTGCAATTTGAATTCAGTTCCAGTGTGGACAGAGGGACAAAACAGTTTAAACTTCATATCGACTGACAAATCGAACAGACAGTACATCACCTTAAATGTTTCATAGTTTGAAGAAATCACGATGCAGTTTCTGAAAGGCGAATTGCAATAAGTACTGTGTGTATAGTTTTTTTCAATAATCGGAGAAACCTAAGCAGGCTGACTTTGGAGTCGGAGTCCAATCCAATATTGACTGAACCATTACTAACGAGATATTTTAATCAGAAATCCGCTTGTCTGCTCTCTGACATTTCTTTATGAAGTACAAAGGCAATGAAGCCTAAAATGTAGGCACAAATCCAAACTGTTGCTGTGAGACAAACGTTGTCCCGTAGCTTGGGTAAGACTTCAAGAAATCAATATTTTGTGTTTGAGTTGTTCGCGAAAGATTTTCGATTATTAAAATTTAGAAGAAATGCATCATGAACATTTAAAAAGGAAAATCATTTGAGACAGATAGACGGACGTGTATTGTGTCACATCTAGACATTATGTAACATTATCAGAAAAAATACTTCAGGAGTTCGCATCGTTTTTATATATGCGGTTTTATATATATTTGATACATAATCTGTCGCCTGTGGCAACGATCAGAGTCTTTTTATGGCTTTTAAAACACTACGCACTCATGTTAAATGATCTGTTGTTCCTCGTTTTATTTTCCTTGTGTCAATTTTCGTCAGTACCCTAAAACCTTATTTGTTTTCAATGAAACTAGGCCCGGGCTATTGGGAAAACCCAGCAAGTTCCATTGAAATCATTCACGTTGTGTGAATGTAAACTCAAATTTTATTATGAACACCAATCGATCAGTTCATTAGACAGTGTCTCACATTGTGACACAGGTCACTATTACAATTACAATATCTAGACTTAGGCGGGAAAGAGACACCAGACTGTGATGCTTTAGTCTCCCTAATTGTCTATTCCAAGTTTCTCGTGTGTTTTGAGGGACATATCATTCTCGTCGTAGGTATGCCGAATCAACACGAACACTAAAGAAACATATGATCGACAAGCCACAAACTGCCACATAACAAGCAAATTATTATTCTAATAAATCTAATTTTCAAACACTGCAAATCAATACTGTGTCTAGCTCTTCTCCTATGTAAGAATGAACGTAAGAGCCAATACTCTAGAGTTTGTTTAAAGTTATATGACCACTCCACTTTCTCAGTGAATCCACATAAACGAACAAAAACTGCCCGGGGCTCTGGCTTCCTCAAGGCAAGTCACTTCAGTGCAGCCTACTTCTAACGGTAAAAGCGCCATCAGTTTCAGTATTCTCGGAAGGGTTTAAGACCGCGTTGGAAGGACTGTGTGTGCATCAGCATAGTGATTGCAATGTATGTACTGGATAATTCAGTACTTAGTACAAAGTCTAATCGATATCGGACCGGAATAATCCTTTATTGGCATTGGCATGAATGTAGTTTAAGGCTAAGAACCGAGGAATGCGCTCGTGATTTAATGTCTTTGTTAACGGTAAATAATATGCCCGTACAAAGGTTTTATATAAGATGCTACTAATAAACAGTCTACTATTCATTCGAATTCCCCAAGAAGGCACTGCATGTTCTGTCTATCTGATCAATGTCTTCACGCTACATAAACATGTTGTGTATCATGGCCAAACACAGAGCCTTACCCAGACTAAACACAAGGATGATAGATATTATGAGTGAGTGAGTATGGTTTTACGCCGCTTTTAACAATATTCAAGCAATATCACGGCGGGGGACACCAGAGATGGGATTCACACATTGTACCCATGTTGGGAATCGAACCCGGGACTTCGCCGTGACGAGCGAACGCTTTAACCACTAAGCTACCCCACCGCAAAATTTTAAAAAGATAGACACACATGTGTCTTCGTGTATACGATTCATACTGAAATCGTAAGGAAACAAAGCGATAATTACATGAGCGTGAATATTTCAGTAAAATGGTCAAAACATAAATCTCACTGAATACCTAAACCTTGAACCAACGTAGAACATAAGAAGAAAACCACTATGAGACCCGACTAACATGGAGACCCATGGAACATGGACAATGCATCGAGTTATCCTTTGTTCGAGACAAGTTGATTTACCAATGTGTCGATAAAGAATCTTCCAAGACCATAAAATCAAAATGGAAAACCTTGATTCTTCTTTTCCTGATGAGGGGCGGTCGGGTAGCCTAGTGGTTAAAGCGTTCGCTCGTCACGCCGAAGACCCGGTTTCGATTTCCGACATGGGTACAATGTGTGAATCCCATTTCTGGTGCCCCCCGCCGTGATATTGCTGGAATATTGCTAAAAGCGGCGTAAAACCATACTCACTCACTCACTCACTCACTCACTCACTGTTTTCCTGAGGAAGTGATACATAATACATGTATTGCCATAAGCGTACATATATTTCCCAGGGCTATTGGTAGTTTATGATGGGAACATGTATGCGGCGCGATCCTCACCTGACTGTCCATGATATCCATCCAGCCCATCCTTTCCAGGCGGCCCCATCGGTCCTGGTGGTCCTTTGGGCCCATCTAAACCTACATGCAAAGTACAAACATAATTACCAACTACCCATATACATTCGTACATATATAGAGGTTATCACGCGAGTGTGTTTGGGGATGGTAAATATCCTGCATTAGGAATAAACATTGTATTTAGCGAGCCTTGGCGAGCTAAATACATAGTGTTTATTCCTCATACAGGATATTTACCATCCTCAAACACACAAGCGTGTTAACCTCTTTATCATATAATGTCATTCCTTAATTCTTTAAAATCGCTTTCCCACTCTCACAAACATTACCGAAACATTACGAGTTTTCCTGGAATGCGCGCATTAATATTTATTTCGTCACAGGGTAAGTGATGTGTCAGTCGGACAGTGACAGTAGCCAATATAGTTCCAACTGAAATCTGTTTCTTATTCAGTGGCGAGGAAACATATACGCAAAACAACAGTTGTTATTAATTGCCTTTCGCGGCAATCCATCGGTCTGTCCGCTAGAGTAACTGCCCTTTGTCAAAGGGAAGCTACTCTAACCCTAATCTATGAGACGTCAAGGCCACGTTCAGGCGTTGTTGACAGTCGGCCTGTCCTGTTATAACGTTAAGCAGTGTAGTCAGATGTACACACAGCGACAAAACGAAACAATGTAACAAGACAAGCATAATTCGGCAAAATCCAACTATTTTAATTTGTGGAGAAGGTTTCAAGCCGCAGAGGTCTACAAACACAGATATGGCTACTGATCCCGCTTAGCTAGGCCTCGTGCCCTCGCAAAATTGTTTCGAAATTTATACCTCCAAAGTTGCCAAAACTTATAAAATGCCTTAGCTACGTCACAGTTAGACACTGATTTTCAGTATATTAGACTGTTCTTTTGATAATGATAGCAATTATCCCTGTGGTTTATCCACTAAACGCCATATTTGTTTATAAACAGTGAAAGTAGTCCTACTTGACCTTTGATATTTGCATCTCTATCCGCATATAACCCAAACGGATATCGTTTTTATCTGTTGGCTTTATCCTGCCGAGAAACCTACCCATTATATGATAAATGCATATATGCAATTACAAAGCATATGACACATAACCCTGAATGCATTGTATTTCGGCAAATGATGTCATTTCTAATTCACCAGGTTGTTAACTGTGTAAGGAACTGGTCACCAAGTCGTAATGATCAGGATGAAACTGTCAAAGAAAAAAGCTAAAAGGGCATATAAATACGCGTGAATCTCGGATTGCGGAAACCTCCCCGCCGAGATGACTGCTCTCTGTCAGTGGCATGTTTTATTCAAATCCCAAATCGGCCAAAAACATATTTCCTTTTTCAAATCTAGCAGGTGTCGGACGTTTTTTCCCCTGTGCTTAATTTTCACTGACGAGTTACAGTTAGCATTCTCTTTGATGAAATACTTGTTCACAAGGGCGCTTACAAAAGTGGTTAAATAATTAAGTAAATATCACACATCAGAATAACATTTTTTTTCAGTAGCATCGTGACCCGTGAAACTTTGAAGATGGATTGGTACCACAGCGGTGTTCCTATCCCTGATTTCCTCCAGGCACTTCAAACACAAGAAGATTACATTTCCTCTAAGACAAATAATTGTTATTTCCCTTTCATGTTACAACCGACCATTAGCGTTCAGTTAGAATATTTACCCAGCGACAACTAACTCTACTTATCATATGATTGGCTGCATTGAATTTGAATCTGAGATTTGAACAAAAGATAACATATTTTCATGAAGAACGTGGGGCCATATATGGACGTTTTATTTACAATGCGGGTGAATTGTATGCATTTTTTCAATGGATTATTTTCTTAATATCTCACGCGTGCAATACATAAATGAAGGTGTTGTATTGATTACTAACTGTGCCTACCCATTGGTCCTTTCTTGCCGGGGAATCCCAGCAGTCCTCGTCCTCCTTTATTCCCCTTCATTCCCTTAACTCCCGGAACACCTATTAAAATAATCGATACATACAAAGGTTGTATAAGTGGAACAAAAGATAGAAAATGACCATTTGTCTGGAAATATCTACAGACATCCGCAACTGAAACAAATAATAATTTCATTATTTCTATTTTTAAATAATGTTGCACTGTTTAAAACGGTTTTTGTCACAATCAGCTTACTTTTGCCCTAAACAAATATTAAATTAAGGTTGTAAGAACACACGGAGTAGCTTTAGACAGCCGTCTATCTATCAATTATGCATACAGACATTTTTTATGAGCTTGTTATAGAAAAGATTTATAGTAAGGTCATGAAATTCTATCCTATATGTCTATGACTATTTCAGCAGCTTTCTATTGATAATGCACACAAAAGGCAATATTGCAGAAGAAACAGTTTTCAAACTAATTGCAACCTCAAGATCAAGTGTCCAGCTACAGTTAATAACGACGTTGTACCTGCAACCCTTCGCTTATAAAGCCATTCCACATCAATTTCCCCACTGGAAAGAGATGCCTTAACAAAGGGTGACTTTGGATGAAAATCAATGGAACAGACGCCGGGATAAGGCATGATATAACAATATATCTCCAGACAAACGGCAATTGTGTCTTACACTGCCATTGTGCGAGGTACAGGGCTACCACAGGAATCTGTTGCGTGTTGTAGCATCCCTTGAAGTAATAAAAACAAAGCCCCAACGTGCAGCTCTCTGGAAATTAAGTTTTGCATTTCGTCATCAGCGACTAGTTGATCAATAGTTGGCCCTGGCTCCACGAAATGATACAAAAAATCCGACGTCCGAGGAATGAACACGCCAAGAATATCGTGTTTCAAATGTTCTATCACATACGTCAAATTGAAAAGAAGAAAAACAAATCGGTTCCTGATATGAATTTCCTGATGAAAGTGTTGGTGTTGACAGCCGTGTTGGTGAGGGACTACATCCTAGTCTCTCGGCCTTTGGGATCAAGTAATGGCTCACGAGGATGTTTTTAGTTAACAGGTTATGCATGTAATCATATGTTCCCTTAGCGTCCATCAAGTTGTTCTTCTGTGTATAGATGATGTCATAGATTCATATGGTTGTCTAAAAGGTAAATCGCGTTTCAATAACATTGCCTTTTCTATCACGAGGGATGCCAACAGTCCTTAACAGTTACCGAGAAAAAGAATACGAGACAAAACGCGACATGTAAATATTCTTTAGAACACGTTGGACAGTACATCGAATCAGCATCATTATCATTTCAAAGATGCAGTTGTGCTCTCAGATGCCAATTACCAACCCAACTCTATCCAGGATCGTGCTATCCGTGTCACCACTGATTTTCCATTCTTATAATTTCCACAGCTATTGCCCCTTTACACCAAGTGGAATCTATTTCGGCAGAAAATCTAGGTTGGTTATCATCTTGCATTGACAATTTATATTTACTGTAGCACCCCAACACAAAGGGTATGTTTCTGTGTGCACCAAGGAGTTATTAGGCCGAAGCTGAAACAAGAAGTGACCAAATGACATACCAGGTAGTCCATCAATCCCTGGCATGCCATCCAGGCCAGGAGGCCCCGGGGGTCCTGGCACACCCGTCTTACCTGGGGGCCCCTTAGGACCAAATGGGCCAAGTTCACCTTTGTCACCTGTAGAAAAGAAAACTCGGAGAACCAGTTGCGTTTGAAACGGTATAGCAGGGAGCCTGGGATTTTATTGAGAAAAAATGAATTGTCCCAGAAAATGCTGTCGGTCCCTACAAAAACATCAAGACATGCTTTCATCTGAATGTGTAGCGTTCATATAATGCAGAGGAATCTTTTCTTCAATATTGCAAATATGCTTTGCAGCTCGATTTAATTCCTTTAGCATGTATGCTACTGCACTTGGGTTAATATTTAAGGGGTGAATCAACAGTTATGGTAACAGTGCAAAATTAATGACAAAATGTTCAGGCGAGCTATGAAGTATTGTTTCAACTTTATGCTTATTTAGCCTCCCAGCCCTGGCACGTTATGAAGTGGTTCAATAAGCAGTAAAGGAAATGAGCCTCCTGAATACAGCGACTCTTCGGAGATACGTGTGAGGTGAAGACAACTCACTGCACTGTCTGGCAACCCAGGAGGGCACCTAGCCGGGGAACTGAGATTGGCCTCCAGATGAAATGGATGCTGCCACAAGGGGTTTGTTTTTTCGCCACATTGAGCAATATTACAGCTATATGGCGGCGGTCTGTAACTAATCAAGTCCGGGCCAGACAATCCAATGATTGACATCATGAGCATCGACCTAAACAATTAGGATACGATGACATACATCAACGAGCACCCTGTCCACCCGATCCCGTTAGTCGCCTCTTGCGACAAGCATGGGTTACCGATATAGCGACGTCATGTTCTAGCAGGTGTAAACGACTTGAAAATTGACTTGCTACGCTTAAAAGATACTGTCACTAAGTAATCCGTATAAATGTAAATTATCCCAATCTAACTTTATTAAACATACATTTAGGTTGTCCATTGTTAACGCTGTTTCCTTCATTTCCATAGCAAACGTTATTTGGTTTGAACAGGCGGCAAGGTGGTCTCGTTGTGAAACGTTGCTTCCTTCAGCCGCGCCAAGTTCCAATGGCCTTGTCGTCGAATTTAAGAATTTCTCGTGGTGACGTCAATCGTCAGCACCACAATCTATTACGTCTATAATCTGTGTTAGGTTGGACGTTTTCCCCACATACACACAATACGCCGTGACTTAACTGCAGATACTATTCAAAGCAGTGCAAACCCAACTCACCCAAATACACTATTTCAAAACAAAAGCGTGTCTAAAAATAATCTCTTTGAGTATATCGTGTAAATTGCACAAACCTTTCGGCCCTGGGGGGCCTCTCAAGTTCCCAAGAGTCCGTAGGTTTTCAACAGGAAGACCGGAATATAAGGACAGTGCAGCCACTCCTGGTTCGCCCTTCTGGCCTGGTAAACCTAGACCACAAAATTGTTACATATGCAAGTATACTATACTGTTAAACGTCATTGATTGGAAATCTTGGAAACAAGTGATGGACATCCAGTAATCTGTAGTCTGAGACAAGACGTTCCATTCTTCTTAAGGATATATTCGGTTAAAGAGTTCGAGTTGTAGGTCTAACTGTACTTGTTGTTGTTGTTGTTTTACGCCGCACTCAACAATATTCCAGCTACATGACGGCGGTCTGAAAATAATCGAGTCTGGACCAAACAATGCAGTGATTGACATCATGAGCAATTCGGATACGATGACATGCGTTAGCCGCATCTTATCTAACTGTATTTACATATATTTGTTTTCAATATCACATAATCCATCTTGTAATTAAGATATTTTGTAAGCATGGTTTCATTCAAGACAATCTCACTTGATAGAATAAACGTGGAGGCCTTTGATTGACGCTTTGGAATAATACAATGGCAGCAGCCCCACTGAAAACAGTGAAACTCTGGAATAATAAAATGGCAGCAGCCCCACTGAAAACAGTGAAACTTTGGAATGAAGTTCTTGAAACAAAGGCTGTTGGGGCGTGAAGACAAAACACTGTGCTGTCTGACAATCCCTCCCAGGCCCTAGACTGTGAACTGAGATCAGTCTCTAGGTTCTGCTGCGTGTGATCGTCATGGTGTAGGTGTAAACATCATGTGAAAATTGACTTTCTACCCTTCTTCACACTTAAGCATCGGGAATACCGGGACGTCAATTATTTAATGCAAATTCGTGTCATTTATCCCTAAAGTTGTTTACGCACAACATATTTCACTTCCTAGATTCTCTGCTATCATGTTAAATTGATACACCCGAACATCGACCTGATCCTTCTTTCTGGGAAACAAATGATTGCTGTGTGAACACCTGGCGGGTTACTGAAAGCGTGTATGGCGTCAAAAAGACATCGTATCAATCTTGTACCATCTGACCCTTCATCACTCGTAAACACACACTCATCTTGAATGTGTATGCAGTGCATGATCTATTCAATGTTTCATTCAATGTGACATCACTAAATAATAGACCACATCCAGCTCTCTTCCGTCGCGTTTTTCTGTCATTCGTGTTTCTACATCCCGGCCTGCTGATACAACGAAAAGAACATTGCACGCAATAGCCGGATGTAACGTTTTTAAAGACAGAAACGAGAAAACATTTCTCATCCTCCAGCCTAGTAGCAAGATAAAGTAATCTAAGCAAATCCAATATTATCGACTGGCATCAGGAAATTAGACTGGAAGGGTAATGTGGTTTCAATTAGGATAATACGTTAACAGTACTGTTGGGTCAACGCTTGGATTCACTGTCTGAGTCTCGCGTCGGGGGACTGAACACTCCACCATTACACATTGAATAAAACCGATTATAAGGGAATAAGATGAACTATTATACGAAAGAAATGTCGGTGGAAAGTTTAAGTTGATAAAATACTGAATACATGTCGTTCCATTGGGTTCCGTCAAAGGTGAGGTGAGGTGAGATGGGGCTGAAAGTCCGTTCAAGATTATTGCACTTACATGCATTTGGGACGTGGCCGGAGATTCAAGCCTAAGACGCTACATAATTTCGGTCATTCAGGTCAACAATCACTTGTCTTTGCATGTGTTTGTGACGAATAGACTTTACCTTTCGCAAACACCTGGTATCATCACTACTTGATATTTTTTATACACACGTGGTCATGTCGACAAACAGATTTCTTTTGTTTATGGAAAGGGTAATATCGCTTTTATGTCCCCCAAAACGCAGTGAGATAACCGAAATACAGTTTAAAACGGCGTAAAAAACTACTCACGCTCATTTCAGCAATTTCAGTCAAAATTCCCATGCATATTTGCTTGAAAATGTGTCAGAATCTAAACCAATCAACCAATAAATAATAATCTTTTGCAAAATATCAAAGTTCAGACTTTCAATGAGTTCGTCAAGTATCCAATGGAATAACCTTATTCATATTTATTTGCAATTGTTTCAAGAATAACTTCATGTCTAAAAGTCAATTACATTTTTTAGAATCATTGTCAAAGTTCAAATTCTTGCCCGTATCTTTTGCAATATTGAAAGCACATCGGTAAACAAGCACTAGAGTATTAGATTGATGACAGCGACAAGGACAAGTCAAAAGCTAAACGGATGAGGTTCCAGTATGTTTCGCTATGGTTTCCAGATATAAATGTGTCTACGTTATCTTGTTACCAGTTCTTTTCGGTTTAAGCTGCTGATGGCTGGCCCCGTTCGGCTCAGTGTGCTGCCTAGGCCCCGAGGGAGACCGTCACAGTGACTTTGGAAGCTAATGACTGCAGTAACTCCGCTAAAGAAAACGCTCAAGTGCTCCAAAAACACTTCATGTGTTATAAAAGCTTAACCTCGTCCATCTGGGTATGAGATAATGGTGTACCTTATGGGCACAGGGTCGAGTCCACATCAGCGTAAAAATAAATTGAGTTGTCCCCAGAGCTGTCGGATTTATGTGTGTATTTTAAATGATGAAGTATATGAAAACCAGTAGAGATCTGTATGAGGACTGTAAGATAGACATGCTATGTTTAGAACGTTTTTACTTATTTATATTTTAAATTTGTTAAAAACTGATTAACATTCGAAATTATATATAGCATCAACGCCAGAGAATATACAGTCTCGACTATCTGCCGAAATAGTCGGATTTATCAGAATCGTACCCGGGTCTTCGGCGTGACGAGCGAACAATTACAATACCTAAAAAGACAACTAATGGTCTATTCCAAATATCTCGTGTGTTTTAAGGGACATATCATTCTCATCGTAGGTACATGTATGCCGAATCATCACGAACACTAAACAAACATACTATCGACAAGCCACAAACTGCCACATAGCAAGCAAATTATTATTCTAATAAGCATTTGCTTATTTTCAAACACTGCAAATCAATACTGTCTCTAGCTCTTCTCCTATGTAAGAATGAACGTAAGAGCCAATATTCTAGAGTTTGTTTAAAGTTATATGACCACTCCACTTTCTCAGTGAATCCACATAAACGAACAAAAACTGCCCGGGGCTCTGGCTTCCTCAAGGCAAGTCACTTCAGTGCAGCCTACTTCTAACGGTAAAAGCGCCATCAGTTTCAGTATTCTCGGAAGGGTTTAAGACCACGATGGAAAGACTGTGTGTGCATCAGCATAGTGATTGCAATGTATGTACTGGATAATTCAGTACTTAGTACAAAGTCTAATCGATATCGGACCGGAATAATCCTTTATTGGCATTGGAATGAATGTAGTTTAAGGCTAAGAACCGAGGAATGCGCTCGTGATTTAATGTCTTTGTTAACGGTAAATAATATGCCCGTACAAAGGTTTGATGTAAGATGCTACTAATAGACAGTCTACTATTCATTCGAAATCCCCAAGAAGGCACTGCATGTTCTGTCTATCTGATCAATGTCTTCACGCTACATAAACATGTTGTGAATCATGGCCAAACACAGAGCCTTACCCAGACTAAACACAAGAATGTTAGATATTTTTAGTGAGGGAGTATGGTTTTACGCCGCTTTTGGCAATAATCCAGCAATATCACGGCGGGGGACACCAGAAATGGGCTTCACACATTGTACTCATGTAGAAAATCGAACCCGGGTCTTCGGCGTGATGAGCGAACGCTTTAACCACTAAGCTACCCGACCGCCCCAATACAGTAAAGAATGTAGGGTGTATTTTAATCACTTGTTTGACCACGTGACCAAGTAATTAGGACACAGCACACGAACATGCAGTTGTAGGTCAAGACTAAGGCCGACTATGATGCTTCGCAAGACGACTTCTCGTAGGATAATCGAAGAGAAAGTTAAATAAAAAAGAAACTGCAGATGGACAGCAATGGTTAATAGGTGCGTGTGTGTGTGGCTGCATATACTATCGAGCCATCGGCCTTCCGCTCTCGACCTCTTTGTGTGCCACAGATATACCTCGCCTCGATTATATGATGTAAAATATAAATATAGCAAACTGTAGATCAGATCGTTGCTTTCGGAAAACTCCCATTGATTTCCAGTTTGCTATATTCAATACATACCTGCAGAGCCAAAGTCTCCCTTTGAACCCCTACTGCCTGGCCTTCCAGGGGGACCTGAAAATAAATATAAATTCTTGAAAGACTATTTCAAAGATATTCAAAAACCTCTTCATCATACCAAAGATCCATGTCTAATGTCTGGTATATCTAATTGTTAAATATAAAACGTCAACACCAGAAGATGATCAGTCTCGATTATCCGCGGAAACAGATTCCTTTTGCCACCGTAAAAGGCAATATAGCGCTGAAAACTACATGAATGGATCACTGAAAATTAAACAAATTGTGTGTCGCATTTCGATTGGTTAAAATGTTCTAAACTTTGATTTTGCTATTAATAATTATTTAAATAAACACATATAGTTCCTTTGTCCTCTGCATTCCGTTATCCAGAATGTGTTATGTTTTGTTGTCACAATATCATATTGTGTCACCCATTGTTTGATGACGTCACTAAATTCAAAATTGCACCAAAATAAGTATTTTTGTAGGTATAGGAATGTAAGAGCAACTTAAATTTGAGGCGCCGGAATTCGCAGTGCAGAGCTGTCTCTTAGGCGTTCCAGAATCCGATGCTTGTGAGTTCGATCACCTGATTTATGATTCTTGGTTTGTCAACACCATGTTCGATTAGGCATCATAAACTTGAAGAATGTCATACTTCAATTCAGGATGCAACAATATTACCTCATTGGCTGACACAGACTTTGTCATCCATCATCTTCATCAGCCGCGTCCTCAAGCTAATATTGACACCCACTTCACCAGCTCCAACTCCCTCAACACCGTGCTAAGAGCCAATGACAAGAACACAACCAAATCCCAAGAGCCTAAAAGTGTAGTTTACCAAATTGACTGCAACTGTAGACAATCTTACGTAGGTGAAACACCCCGCCCCATCAACACCCAAAACAAAGAGCACAACACCACAACAATCAAATCAGACAGTAAATCAGCCATCTTGGACCATATCCGCATCTGTCCTATTCACAACATCAACTGGGACAACGTCCAAATCCTCTCCAACAACCTCCATGATTTCATTAAAAAAAAGAAAACTAACAGAAGCAGTCCACATTCGCCGCCACAAGCCATCAATCAACAAAGATCAAGGCTATTTCATCCCATCCGCCTACTCTGAACTCATTAAGCATTAATCAGCACACCTATGTAACTTATCCTGTTTAATTGGCTTTATGTCCCATCGGTTTTATGTCTCATTGGCTTCCATCTATCTGTTCTCTGTCCATCATGTTGTGACAGTATTATACTTCTGTTGTCATTACTGACTCATGTTATCCCACTCATGCAATGTTTTAACTGTTAATCCTTCACCTACTACATGTATGTATATTCTGTACAATGTTCCTCAATCAGTCTTGCTCGACAACGGTATAAGGATCTGTACTGAAACGTCGCTTTTTACCGTATTAAAAAAGTTGTTATCCATAAATTGTGTCTTCTTTGTAATCTTAACCTTCAAAACAAGCCATAAACCAAATATAAACCAAAGCATAAAGACGTCCGATTTAAGATTCAATTGAAACAGAAGATCAGTTGATCCATTTAGTCATGTGAACTACCGCGTCAATTATTACAGCAAACACATGATTAAAAAGTAAATAACTGTTTCATGATTCCTCATTAGTTGTGTGCAGCTGATTTGACACACGAGTTACTTGGTAAATGAAAAGGAGCGTTATCGTGAATTGATTGCTGTTTTATTTGGTTATTTTGTACAAGTCCCTTTGTTTCAAACAAATCAGTGAGCGAGTGTGTGTGGATAGTTCAGCCATGTTACACTAGAAATGGGCTTAAAACCTTGTACCCATATGATGAAATGAACGCATGGAGTCATGAGCGAATGCTTTATCTTCTAGTTTACCCGGCGATCCCTCAAATTAATCAAACCTAGAGAACGTCATCCTATATGACCGAGGATTACAGCTTAACTGTAACGTAGCCATTTCATACAATAAAGACAACTACATGTATTTCAGTCACTGCGATACTTCTGGGCATCATTAAGAAGTACAGTATATAAAGTCCTTTGCCACTGACAGCCATGTGGTAATGCGACCCCATTGTCTCTTTGACGCTTGATGCCGGATGAGCTATATTTTCTAATCATAAGCTCAATCCCTTCTCTTGTGCATTTCTGCAGTGTTCAATTAGCTGCTTCAAATTAGAAGTTTCATTATTTAGTTGACAAGGAAGTTCATTCGTAATTGTAATTGGTGACTATCCATTGGCTCAGCTTCATGTGGGCACTATGTCGCAAGTTTCCTGGCACGATGTCGAGGAGGATGAAATATGAAACATGAAATAATACACCAATACAAAAAGGTTCATAAAAGATTTGCTCTTTAAATATGGTGCTAAAAGCTATCTGTTGTAAACATTAAATGTTCCGTTTGGTCGGAATTACAGGTGGAGTCTTTCTTATGCATAACGCTTTGTAATAACTAAACCGGTCAAACCAAATGAAAGTCGTAATTTACTGCTCAAGTCTCAAAACGCTGCCCGTGAGGAACATTAATTTTATATTCTCCATATGTTCGGTAAGAAACACGACCTAAATCGGGCAGTTATGACAATTTGATCATGCAATTGATTGCGCTTCTCGGCAGTAGTTATCATGTTCCGTTGTGACAAATCATTTTCTGAAAGAAGTGAGAACAATAAAATGCAAAATAATACCAACCGATAGAAGATTAAACTCCTCTGACTGCAAGCATTCCTTGCTACGTTACATTCTAATTGTACATCTCTGAAACTTTGTATTGCCATCGTCAATTTCTGCAGGATCCGAGCGGTATTTTTTAACTTTAATGCTATTTTGTCACAAAAATTTGGAAAACGTACAGTATTTACTATTACTCTTGCAAATTTCAGTATCCACGTCTTCAAATATATAGCTGCTATAAGAATAGAGAAAGTGCAGCTGAAGATGACTATCGAATATGTAAAGATATTTGTGTGTCATTGTTGAAAAACGTGTGTGATGAATTCTTGCCTGTTCCAGACAGTACATTTGACTTCATAAGAGATCTGTGGGACCCTGTGCATGCCATAATTGGAAATGTTCTATTGAGCCCTCTGCACGCCGTGACTTGGAGTGTTCTACTTAGGGTTTAACGTCGCGTTCAACATTATTCCTTGCAGTCATATACATGCATCACACACACACACACACACACACACACACACACACACACACACACACACACACACACATATATATATATATATATGGTACATGGGTTATCACTATCATATATATATGACTCCAAGCCATACTGACTCCAAGCCGACCTGTCCTTGTTTTATCCTCCTTAACGTCTATCGCCAGGCAGGGTAGCAACAAGTACCATCTTTCAACGTCTTATGGTATGACGCGCCTGAGGATCGCACCATCGACCTTCCGGGCAGACGCTCTATCCACTAAACCTCAGATGGCTGTCATGACTGGAAGGACTCTGCTGAACCTTTTACAGTAGCTGTGTATTTTTCGATATCAATTAAGACTATCAACACAATGTTTTTAGTACCATAATTGGACATGCTTGGCTGTAAAATGACAAATCAAATGACATAGACTCCAGGCACTTAATTATACCTTGACTCGGATTAGAAATTAAGGTACACTACATGTAAGCTCCCCACCAGACAGCAAATGTATTTAGTGTTTATGCAAGAATAGCATACCTTTGTACGAAAACCTGATTGCATCTGTATAACTGAATGTCGGTCTCAAAATCGATTGTTGTATGGCGATCTTCGCTTCAAGTTACTCCGCGAAGGTTAATGTACCGCAAACTAGTCTCCTACCTACAGCTTACAAATCAATTATTTTTCTGCTTGCAGTGACAAACTGAAGTTGAAATCTGTCAATCGTATTATTCTCGTAGATGTCTTCAATGCAAGGAAACAAGACCAACATTACAGAACATATGACAAGATATTTATGATAGGTTCCATCCATTGTTTTTGAAGTTATTTTGGCATATGGGACTTATTAGTCCACAGTACCCGATGCATGTCGTACAAGCTGACCAAAATAGGCAGCCAGGTTCTGCATGCGACCTGACTGATTGCATTGTGTGTCATCGTATCCTATGGTCAGGGACGATGCTCCTACTGTACTGTCTCGCTCGGACACTGGTTGCCTGTCGCAGACTTTGACACAATATTTCAGACTGCAGCCTCAAACAAGAAACAAACACCAATATTCATTGCAAATTCAAAGCATCAACGCCAGAGAATAACCAGTCTGGATTATCTTCCGAGACAGTTACCTTTGGGCAAAATAGTTATGTTAATTATATTACTTTGGCAAAGTTAGTCCTTGCATTCTCTGTATGTGTCTCAAGCGAGCTTTACCTTACGAGGTCTAGATCAAGTAAGAACCATAATATACATACATGAATTAATTCCTCCCAACGGAGAGGCGTGTGTCAGATTACATCACAAGACTACTCCTTCAAAACACAAGACGCTGTTTATATAGCAGACTTAATGTTTCTTGTTGTTTCATATATAGGAAATGGGTTGACTAATGCAACTCCCGGGACGTGAACGTGAACGGAAAACTGTACTGTGTATACCACTCACAATGCAATACATGTCTTATGTGTTCTCAGCATATCTGTTATCACAGCGCTTCAGATCACGGGAGACGAGATGACAGCGCTCTAACAGTTCACGAATATTGCATTTCGGACAGTCTACGTTGGTTCCTCAGAGATCAAAGGTTATCTCTGAGGAATTTTACGTTTTCATTAGAGGAGTCATTGAAATATAAGACGGATAAGTACTTCTGACACTTAGTCGCACTCTTCCAAGGACATTTTTATCGCAAATGGCAACCCCGTATTGCTGTTTTTGTTGCCGAAGACCGTTGGTGAGCTTGCGACAGTCTCCTAAGAGATTTGCATGCCAGTGCTTACGAGCCTGTCTCTAACTGAGGCTGCGGTGAAAATTGGTTCAAGCCGACACACCAATTGTCAACTAATGGACTCCTTTTACAGTCCTAACAATCCTATTTGTTTGTTCCATATGCAGTGCATTTCAAACACAATGGACAATCACTCAGGGAGCCCCCGGCGTAGTAAATACATAGATGACACGCGACAAAAGGTCCATCCCTGACCCACTATATTCTAAAGGGGGTTCAAACTAATGGCAATGATACACGTAGCTCGCTTGTTCACATTATCAACGGATCTATTTTACTAGCGATAGTATATTTACTTTCTGAGTTTCACATCAAAATACCAAGTGCTTCTTCAAAGCGAATGTCGCATTAAATGTCACGTTCCTAGAAGGCTGCATTATGTAATCACATAAAGCCTTCCAGCCTGTGTTTGCCTTGATAGTTTGAAGCTTGGGTGGCAATTGAAATAAAAACAAAGTTAAAATTACTTCCACAACGAAAATATTGAAATTGATATTTGCACATGATATATCACTTCTCTTTTGTGCAATAAAGCTCAATACGGGATCAGCTTATGGAAATATGATATAATATGTCTTTAGATACTACATTTAGCATAAAGACACTATGATTTCACAAGAAAATCAGAAATCGGTTTTAAGTGAAATTTACCATATTTTAGTGCTGTATTTTGTCTCTGTCCAATTGTGCTGTCATTTGAACTGTCTAATATCTAGCTATCATCGTGGGTAGTGGTCCATAATGGATAAAGTGTCTAACTTCTGCTTTCTTTACTTAAATGCTATATCCTCTAGGGAACCAGCATCGGATAGAAGACAAAAAGAAAGCAATTACAATGCAATTTCCCGTCAGTATCGCAATACTAATATGAGATTTAGCAGGTTCCTTTTTGTTAAACTTTATTGGAAACTTGCCAAGTTTGTGTAGTTTATTTCTATAGTGTGTTAAACGTTAGTTACTGTGTAGGCTGTTTTGTACATAAATACATAGTTGTTGTTTAATGATGCAGATATGTCATTACGCCGATGTCTTGTCATTTTTAGTGTATGAATTTAAAATGTAATATGTAAATAATTTATTATGAGAAATGCAGGTCTTATGGAAACTGGTGACGCTATACATCCATCTATAGGACTGATTGTGTGAGTGTTTGGCAAGCCTGAATGTGGAAGTAATTAGTCTGTGCATGCTATGAAAAGGCTTTGCCGTTGGCAACAAAAGAGAATTGTCATTTTCAGGACGTTGTAATAATATACTAGGCTAACGATAAATGATTACTAAGCAATTATTTGGAGATGAATGTGAAGCAGTTTTGCAGTAGTGATCCTGGCCACCAAAGCTTTAAGACTGTTGATTCCATTATCAATATCGCAAAAGCAATTGACTTTTTAGTAACATAATGTCCAGTAGCTGACCACTTAATCAGTTTGAAATAGCAAATTGAAAATGTTTATCAATGGTTATTACGGTTTAAGGGGAAGTAGCTGACGCCAGCTATCATGACGTATATATGTACAGTGATGTTTCAAGGCAGTAACAACACAAAGTATCAACATTGAAGTGTTACGACTGCCGTAAGTCTATGTTAAGGAATGAGAGCTTTACTAACCATAGTGCTTAGATCACACCCTGTACAACGCACCTTGAATCCGACCTCATTATGCGTTAATATTTGTTAATATGGGCAATTTCACTTGGAACGGGCGATTCCGGATTGACGAGGTTCTACTATTTCTCTAACATATACCCCAGAAGCCGTGGGGATTCCGGGTTAGAAGTGGTCCCCAGCAACCTGTTGTGATCGTAGGAGTGCTGGGTGCCGTTATACAAAACAACCTTAGCGCTACGACTGTCGTAAGTCTATGTTACGGTATGGGAGTTACGATCACCTTAGTGTGAAAACCGCTTTGTACAACGGCACCCTGGTGGTCAGGTTCGGTGGCTTGTCCTTGTCATCGTACCCCGATAGCGTGGCTCGTTGCTCGCAATATCAATCACTTGATTGTATGGCCGCCGTCGTATAGCTGGAATATTGCTGAAGGCGGGGTTAAATGAGCGCGCGCGCACACACACACACACACACACACACACACGCATACACACACACGCATACACACACACGCACGCACGCACGCACGCACGCGCACACACACTCATACACACGCATACACACACATACACACGCACACACACACGCATTAACACACACATTAGATTAGCTCACCTGGCTTCCCTTCAGCTGCACAATATAGTTGTGCCTGTCTGCAGTATGTGTGTATGAAGGTTTCCTGCAAGAGAAAATAATGAAATGTACTCCTCCGTCTTCATGACAACTCCGAGGGAATAGGTGGAGATCGATTTCAATATACGCTTAAACTGTATTTAGTATGATGCCGATCGACTCTGTCTACTGAAAAGCAAAATATTAATAATGTTCTGACAAAAAAATATAATGCCATCACATACATATGTCTGAAAATGTCATCCTAGATTTGACATAAAACTAATTCTTGAAGTGGTCGCATGACCTCGACCACCACCCCCACGGTTACAATCGGTAGGACATGACCATCTGTTTTACGAACACCTGGGCCCACTTGCACAAAGCGATCTTAGCGCTAAGACTCTTGTAAGCCTATGTTTAAGTATGGGAGTTACGATCATCTTAGCGCTAAAATCGCTTTGTGCAAGTGGGCCCTGGTGTCATCATTGTTTGTATACAAGTATCCAGATTCAGTATTATGAAGTTGTTCCAATTCCCAATCAGTTAGCCTATATAGTCTATGGAATCATATATAATTGCACGATGCGATTTTCTCTCCCAAACAACCCTTTTTAGGTTGATTTCATATAGCCATCTGGACTGATCTTTAAGAAATTAAGAATAGTTAAACGCTGCCTCGAACACTATTACACTTATAGCACGGTTTGTCAAAATATTCTGAAAAGGAAGTACCACATGTGGACTTCACCTCTCCACAGAAACCACGAGCGATGTCTTGGTGCTGAAAAACAATTGATCGTAATCTGGTCGAACTCGAACACATGATCTTCTACCAGGGAAAATAGTATTTATCTCCCCTATTTCGAATATGCATAAACGTTCCTTTAACATCATTCAAACAGTTAAATTGTGAAGTCGTCAAAGTCGAAAAAACGTTGCGCGGCGCTTCTCACATTCTCTTTGTAGCTGGTAGCAATAACATGAACCAAAGTGGTATTAAATTCGTTTGACGTAAAACGTCAAATATCAGCATCAGATTGAATTACATTGACTTAAAAGATGTCGTTAAAACATTTCCGACATACGACAGCTCGAGTTGCGCAGTGAACACTAAAAAGTACCCGTTGACATCCTTAAACTGGTGTCTTTTGTCTTGATAATCGATTGGCGGTACAATAACGGATATGCACATAGACACACCCTGATGCTGGAACACCCGTCCACGCGGTTAATGTATATACGTAAGGTAGAGAAACAACGAAATGGTTTGTTCTGTCTGTTATGTATCCTAAAGTTCACTGTCGGCTCCTCATAATAATGTTCGTTTATGGGGCTTTCTATACGTCTCAATAATTGGTAATACTGAATACCATAAATATGTGGATGCCTTGACGTAATATACTTATCTGTCTTGCGTGGGACACATTATAGGTTTTGTGATCGTGTTTGTTTATTGTGTTTGGGTATATAAGCTGATATAGATGATTAATTAGGTGTTTCTGGCATTGATTTATATATCGAAACACGATTACCGTCAGTCACGTGTGGGAATAAACCTTACCCAATGTCAGATTTATTATCCCAGAGCTTACATCAAAGAAGACTAATTATGTTTGATTATACGTTTGGAAATGTATTATAATATTACTAGACGTTTACAGTGAGTGATGTAAACATTAGTTTGAATGACGCTAGTTCATTATATCATGAAATATACTTTGTCGATAGTTATCAAATTGAAACCATTGCGTGATTTGAACATTATTGTCATGGTCTTCCTGCAGCTGATAGAGTATGCTTTGCAGAAAACTTTCAAATCGGAAATATTGTTTATGAAGCTTCCTCCTTCGTTCCTTTTTTCACTATTCTGGGAAACCGTATATGTGAATGAGTGAGTTGAGTTGAACGCCGCTTTGCAAAGGATCAAACCCCGGTGAGGCTAAGGACGAAACCCCGGTGAGGCTAAGGACGAAACCCCGGTGAGGCTAAGGACGAAACCCCGGTGAGACTAAGAACGAAACCCCGATGAGACTTAGGACGAAATCCCGGTGAGGCTAAGGACGAAACCCCAGTGAGGCTAAGGACGAAACCCCGGTGAGGCTAACGACGAAACCCCGGTGAGATTCAGAACGAAACCCCGATGAGACTAAGGACGAAACCCCGGTAAAGGCTAAGGACGAAACCCCGGTGAGGCTAAGAACGAAACCCCGGTGAGGCTAAGGACGAAACCCCGGTGAGGCTAAGAACGAAGACCCGGTGAGGCTAAGGACGAAACCCGGTGAGGCTAAGGACGAAACCCCAGTGAGGCTAAGGACGAAACCCAGGTGAGACTAAGGACGAAACCCCGGTGAGATTCAGAACGAAACCCCGATGAGACTAAGGACGAAACCCCGGTAAAGGCTAAGGACGAAACCCCGGTGAGGCTAAGAACGAAACCCCAGTGAGGCTAAGGACGAAACCCCCGTGAGGCTAAGAACGAAGAGCCGGTGAGGCTAAGGACGAAACCCCGGTGAGGCTAAGGACGAAACCCCGGTGAGGCTAAGGACGAAACCCAGGGGAGGCTAAGGACGAAACCCCGGTGAGGCTAAGGACGAAACCCCGGTGAGGCTAAGGACGAAACCAAGGTGAGACCAAGGACGAAACCCCGGTGATACTGAGGATGAAACCCCGGTGAGGCTAAGGACGAAACTCAGATTAGGCTAAGGACGAAACCCCGCTGCAAACCCCGATGAGGCTAAGGACGAAACCCTGCACACAACTGCAGTGGCACGTCACAAACACATGCATAAGCAAGTAAATTGTTCACCTAAAGAGAGAAACAAATGGGAATAGCATCAGACATCACTGAAGTGTCAAATTTGAAAACAAAAGGAACGAAAACATGTTACCGCAAAACTAACGAGGACAGTTAAACAAATATCGAACTCGTAACGCCGACCTTAAGGTCACTGATCGATGTGTTACAGTTTAACTCGGTATCGCAATTGCTAACCCTCAATCATCACAGATGGCTAATGCGTCTCTGTACACTATGGGAAATTTGAAACTATAACCATTAGAATCTACCGTCTTGTTACCAAGCAACCATATTTTTCTTGGGAAAATCATAAAACGTCTTACCATCCTATACGTTCGTGTATTTCAACACGATACAACGGTATATAATTGATGGATTATGTCACTATTTGAGACACTTGACACGGGGTTATTGTATTCAGATATGCCGTTAAGCGTTGTTTTAATGCGAGTTGATTGTACCGGATTGAGAAAACCGCAATGACCACCTGCGAAGGAAAACCTCCTAAGAGCTTTGACAACGTTCACTTTCCATCAAGATTGAATCTCATCATATTCGTCATGAGTATTTATTTTCTCCTAATTATTCATAGCCATCTCGATTTCTCTTATGCTCATCAAGGTAGCATTGTAAACCTACCACATATATGTAACGTTAGCTGAAGCATGATTAAATCATAAAAACCTATTATTCCTTTGTTGATCAAATGGGATATTGCTCTTGCGTCATATGTGAGTACGTCATTAAATGTATCCCTCTGTTGGCATGATTCCATCCTTATCGAGACAACAAGACTGCGCTTTAAACCATTGCATGTTAGGAATCTGACCCAATGTTTAAAAATTCTGGTATCCTATAAATGGAGAAACTGTGATACCTCCTTACCCTGGACATCACGCCTTCTGAGCGATTACTGTCGGAACGTCAAAATGAAAGGGAATTACACACTTACCAAAATATATTAGTCCGGATAGCACCACGGCGTCCTCATACGTTAAAAACAATAATCAGCCAGAAAAAGAGCAACGATCGTAGATGTAATGCCGAATTGGTGCGATTTTGGGGTTAAACTTATAATCAAAATGAGTGAGTGGGTGAGTGAGTGAGTTGGGTTTAATGCCGCTTTGGACAGTAGTCCAGTCATGTAACGGTGTTTCAGCTTGATATGGGAAGAAAACCTGAAGTGATGCAGATCTTACACGTTTACAACTTTGGTGAGGTGCCAACAAACCTAGAAACATAATCAGCACTAATTTGGTCTCAACGATCATAGGTATTTGGCACATCTGAGGGAAACAACTCTATTCGGCAAAATGTGATACGTTGGAAGACTGGAGAAAGGTCATCGTCGGTTCAGGTGGTGTTGGTGGCAAGGATGGTGGTGGCATTGTTTGTATTGGCATCATAGAAATCAACCACCGTGTTGTCCATTGTCTACACACCTTCTGCCCTTGGTAACCATATACATACACAAACTCTAGCTTAAATCAACCCACAAGCCACACATGACCAGTTCAATGCGAGATTCAGATAACTGACCATATTCGATTTTTGCGTCAAAACCACAAAGACGCATTGAATTATTGTGTTATTTGTGTGCTGGACCTTAATTATGCATTTCATCTAGCGCGTGTTTTGACTGCTCTACTCCTTTGATAGTTCAATT
Source organism: Haliotis rufescens (assembly GCF_023055435.1). Lineage (NCBI taxonomy): Eukaryota > Metazoa > Mollusca > Gastropoda > Lepetellida > Haliotidae > Haliotis > Haliotis rufescens. The sequence continues at coordinate 60,637,734 of NW_025963779.1, read as the reverse complement.
TATGACACATATAGATTTAGTCATTATGTTTGTATGACGTTTATATTGTTATGTTCTTGGGTTTACGGATGTGAAGGAAGGCTGTTGATAATGCCAAACTGCTCCCTGAACACGCTCTCATGTTCCTGTAACTGCTTTATTCAAGTCATCGCCCTTCCGGTTGACATTCTGCCAGTCAATGTTTAGTTTCAACGCACATAAAAAGCAAACAAAACAGAATACTGAGGAATTGTTTGGGGAAATAACATTGATTTTGTCCTGATTGTAAATTACGTTGTTTTCTTCTGTAACGCTAGCTCGATCTGCGAAGAATATAAAGAATCCACCGCTCTCGTAATACATTCATAGTGATTGATTGAAAGATAACGTCACATACCACGATATAATATTGTAAGCTTAAAATCTTCATCTGCATGATACATACACACGCTACAGGAACACCAGCGGTAATATGACATTATCAGGCAATACGTGTTGAACACAGAGGAAAGGTGAAGGTGATCCATTTGTCTGTGGACATCTTTAAAACTTTAGCTTAAATGAGCTTGTGCATGTATAAAGCACATCCCACAGAATGAACGTCTCGTTGTTGGTTCTATCTATACATGCAATTGCACCAGTTATAGCAGGAGTTAAGAACTAATACCGCGCCATGTGATAATCAATGATGCTTGCTAATAGTGATATCTTTCTCAGACTGGGGCAGGATTTCCCTCCCCACATGAAGTTATTGCCTCTTTACACGAAGGAGTCCAACGTCTTTAACAACGTAACGAGTTTTACACGTAGGCGGGCCATGTTTTCACGTTATGTTTTTCAGTACGGTTGTTCTTCTTCTTATTGAATTAGACTAGCAGTGATCAGTTATCACTCAGCACACGATTGATCACATTAACCAGAGCTGATATTTACAAAGGGATTCATAGATAGTCTTTCTCACGTTTTATTATATTGGTCTGTTTGAAGCACGGGTTTAAATAACCTTTATTGTTCATTGTATCGCTCCGGCCACATGCCTCTCGTCTCGTACAAATTTGTTACTAATATATTCTTACAACACGAAACATTACATGTCAATATTTGCACCAATAGCGAATTGAAAGCATTCTTTTGTTACAGTAAGACGTACGTAGCACAGAATCCGCTGACACGGCCATTGCAAAAATCGTGTTTTCGCCTACGTGTCTGACAAACGCAGCGTTCTTCTAGATCTTTTAATATCAATGTAACTCCATGAAGAAAAGCGATTCATAATGTTTACATAAACCTGAACATTCAATTTTAAACGTATCATCATGTTGGTGACATATAGATCTTGTATACCCTAGAACTTACTATTGGGGACTATTTCGAACGTCTGAAACAAAATACTGCTGGAAATACTAAGGCTCAATCAACCTTGTTTAAAACATGGAAACGTTACTGTAATCCGTCCAACATTGATCTACCTGATCGGCATCGTGTTACCAACTCAGTGGCAGTTCGCTTTGGTTAAGAATGACAATGATACAGATTCTACTGAAACAAAACAATACTCTTAGAGAATCTGTGCGTGTACAAGACTCATCAATAACTTGGTTATATACTTTCACCTTGGCTGACCTTCAAAAGGACAGGCAATTATCTTGTCAAATTTACATCCTTTAAACCTGACGAAATCTGGCACTGTTGAATAACTCCCACGTTAGGAGGCACTGTTGACACTAACAGAATGTCAGAAAGCATAACGCTATCTTGAAAATGATCTATAGTCGATCAGTGAGGGTATCGATTGCCCATAAGAAAGCCATTCTGGCTCATCAAGGCGTGTGAACTTGTCTTCCATGTCAAACTAGATGCTTCCTCCAACAGAGGCACAGAGGCAGGCAATAGAGTTATACATTATCTACATTGATCCAAATCTTTTTTTCCGATGCTCCTAACGTCTTAATCTAATCACACTTTTGGATTTAATGTGCATTAAGAGGCAATTTAAAACGTTTCTGTGACCGCTTCCCTGGGTTGTATAAAAGTGATCAATACATAATATGGATAGATAATTTCGTATCACTAAGATTTAAAAAATGTATACCAGAGGCATTTAAGCTATTTGTTAAGTCTATCAAAGGAAATGTTTTATTCGGACATTGAAGGGCGGCCGTTCTGGGGCTATTTGGCAGTCCCAGCCAATTTCATAAAGACAGTGAAGCCCCTCCTGTCTGTCACCTCAGTGACATTTTATCAGTTATTTCCTAAGTCGTTTATACGCATTTGGAAGTTCACCTGAAGATGGGCAATACTGAAGTGTCTTAACAAACAATATATATAAAAGTTGTTATTCAAGTTGTCATGTGTTCAGGTTATTAACTACCTTGAATACATATATACTTTTCCTTCGTTACCTACAAGGCATTAATTAAAACACCAAGATGTTGAAATGGAATTGCCCCTGTATTGTTCAGCATAGTTCTTCTTAAATGCTAGTAATACTAGTGGCGCAGGCACACATTACAGACACGTGTATTTAGACACATTTTTTTATATTGCAGACAATCTTTATTCTTTCTTCGTTAATCACTTAATGTGAGTTGCGGGTAATACCGGTAAGGCGGGACATGCTAATTATTCGCCGGTGTCATCACTGTTTTCAGTGATCGATTCATATAGTTTTCACTGGTATTAAATTATTTGCCTTTTACGCCCAATGGAATATGTTTCCGCAACTAGTCGAAACTGATTATTCCTGGCACTGACGTTTAATATTTACTACAGTGTTTTCATAAGCTTTGGTCTGTTGTACTTCAGATGTCCTTTAGGATTCAATGGGTCAATGTCCCAGCGGTTGTGTTCAATGAGACTCTTTTGAATGGTTACTGGATTCTGTCTGGTATGGCTTATTCATACTGCAGGAAATGCCATCAAACAAATAATTCTGAATGTCTATTCTTATATATATGTGTAGTCCAACACATTTGTCACTATGTACTTTACAGTTTTATGTAATGTGTGAGTCTCAATACATGTACACCATCCCAAGGCAAATAAAATGCCGTATTTGCTTACGCAACCTATTATAGGTGTAAGATGTAATTTAACATTTCACAATAACCTTTAGTAATCTTTGTATGCAATTAATCTGCCAGCGACAATACAACGCGGTATATATTCAACACACCAGAGTGGAACCGCATTTATTTATTTTTATCACTGCGTCCCAGATAACCACATTATCAACATGACGTATGACATTTCTCAGAATACGCCTTCTTTTGTTAAGGGCATCAAATAATCTCGGTGGCGCAATGCAGGTAAACAAAAAGGGCTAACAAAGCGACATTGTAGAGCAATTTCACTGTGCAAACAGAGAGTGTTAAGGATATCCCCAACGGTGGAACATAGCATACGCTCGAACAAAACTTGTTGTTACCACACCCGATATTGGTGGCAGCGTACGGTCCCTCGTCAGCCACAGGGACGTGATGAGAATTGAAAATCGACACTGGTGAAGACTTCCTTCATTTTCATGTGGATCTTTCGTTATCCAGTTAGGGGCTATGTTTACTCATCTTTAAAGGCAAACCAAGGCCATGGATCAGTCTACTTGTTCCATCAATATCTTCTAAATGAAATTTCCATTACCGTGTCCTTGCAGGTTTTAGCCATAGAAAGCAGATCAACTGCCAATATTGTGATTGTGTCTCTAGCACCCATTGTGAAAATGGACAAAGTCAATTGTCAGCCAGGCCAATTTTGGTTCTTTGCCTTCACATATGTAATTATTGATCTGGTGGGATAAGGTCTTCTTGCAAGGTTTCTGATACTTAGGGTGAAGACAGTTTCTACTGTGTCTCCTTAGGTTCGTCAAATACGCAAAGAAGCGGCCATCTAAAATGCATCAATCGGCACTCTTTTTGTTTCATTTAGAATTGCGATCAAAATCGTGAAAACTATATTGGATATTGCCAATAGGTTGTAATAATGTTAACAGATATTTATATTATTATATCTTTTTTTTAAATAACTTGAATTCGTTGAATTTGGTTTGAATATACATCATTGTGCCAAATATGAGCAAATTAACTCGTCACTATCTTCAGTGAAACGCATAATTATTCATTTTGAAAATATTGTCATGTCAGGGCACACTTTATAAATACCATTATTGACACAAAGCGATACATCAGTAACATAAACATACACCGTTTGACGTGATATATACACGTGGAATTAAGTTAAACATCGCCCCTTAATTTTGATGTATGTCAAACTAACATGTATTTTGTGGACACATTTTGATATGACACTTATGTCATATTGATAAATGTGACAGATACGTCTGATATTTGCTGAAAAGTTGGAAGGAAACATTGCATACAATGTAGTTCACCAGCCGGATGGTTACACTGATTCACATCACATAATACAAAGACGCACAGGAAGCAGGAAGCAGTCACAAAACATGTCAAGACATAATCGATTTCGGATTCTGTATTTCAATATACGCCACATTCATACGCACGGGGGCACACTTTTGCCACATTCATACGCACGGGGGCACACTTTTCCCATCGATTTGTTTTATCAATAGTCAGTAGGCACACTTTTCCCCACCGGCTTGTTTTATCAATAGTCAGTAGGCACACTTTTCCCAACGATTTGTTTATCAATAGTCAGTAGGCACACTTTTCCCCACCGATTTGTTTTATCAATAGTCAGTAGGCACACTTTTCCCAACGATTTGTTTATCAATAGTCAGTAGGCACACTTTTCCCCACCGATTTGTTTTATCAATAGTCAGTAGGCACATTTTTCCCCACCGATTTGTTTTATCAATAGTCAGTAGGCACACTTTTTCCCAACGATTTGTTTATCAATAGTCAGTAGGCACACTTTTCCCCACCGACTTGTTTTATCAATTCATTTTCACAAGGAGAAGTTTGCTCGACCCCTTAAACCACTGGCCAACATCTACATTTGCTGGGAAGTCGAATTTAGAATCAATATATCTTTCTATACATATTTAATCATAATTTTCTTTTTAGTTTTGTCGTTTACTTTTTCCAGATAAATATGTAGACTCATCAGAGTTCGTGTTACAAGGTGTATGACATATGTATGAGATAAATGCAAATAAACCGCGAGGCATCAGGTCTTTTGTCGTCGTGTTATCACAAAATGACTACGTGGCGGGCACAATCTGAAATTGTTAGAGTGGCTGGTACTATCGGTTGGGCAAAACATGTCTTCCCCTTTCGTGAACACTTGGTGTTTTTTCACTGATCTTTAGTGTTCCAAACATATAACCTTTCCGGTTATTTTGCCCTTTGGAATCTGTTTCGGCAGATAATGGAAACTGATTATACGCTGGTGTTGACGTTTAAGTCGTAACACATCTACACTTGGTATACCCGAGCACCAATACAAGTTTTAGATGTACAAATGCTTGTTATACATCTCAAAAGAGCTGTAGGCACCCTCGCACCACTGGGATGTCCATTCTAGGTATCTGCGGCCGTGCCATGTCTGTGATATTGTTCAAAGCTAACACACAACGTTTATACAACGTTTTCTTGGGGTTTCACATGGCGATGTTTCATGAAAACATTGTTGTAATGTTTTAAAAACGTTTTTTTGAACGTTATTTCAAAACGTTATCAAAACGATTCGTGTAACGTTATAAAAACGTTGCCTAGAAAAAACCCACAACTTTTATACACCAACGTTAACGTTGTAGAAACGTTATTGAAACTTTATTCGAAGGTTTTCCTTTGTTAGATTGAAACTGAATTACCGAAACCGTGTTATTTTTTCAAAAGCAGTCTCCGCTAGTTGTTATGTTTCTGTATATGCAGAAAGTCAATCGGTTAATGTATCGTGTTACTCAGAAGTGGCGGGGTTTAGGCTAGAATGCACTTTGCCGGTCACTTTCACTGGGCGTCTGTGTTGATATTAATATTTGATACACAGACCATGATGTATATGGTGGTGAAGGAGGTTTTTTTCCGTATAATTATTATGTTGGATACAAATTATTAATTATAATAATTATTAAGCGCAAGCAAGATAAGTTTGATCAGAAATCAGTCGGGCGGCGTTTTGTTGCCGTCATATTACGTTCGGTTTTCGACCCCCACTGTACGAAATTACCCCATTCTATCCTAACGTATGCATCGCCTACTGACCACAGACAGTTATCGCCGTTTCTTCCGTGTTATTTCTGAAATCACTTCTATTTAAAGTTTACTGTACATGTACAATTCTAGTGACTTTGATTTTTGTGGAACAGTTTCGCTCATTTCAGTCCGTTGGTAACATTGAGTAGATTGTTGTTATACAGCAAAAAGAGGGGATCAAAATAACTGAGGTACTTTCAGGTCGACTAGGCTAACTGTAGGCTGCTAGCTATCGCCCTAGTCTAAAGCGCTCAATGATGTTATTAAATTATATTTTCGGGAGGAGACGGAAACATGCTTGTTAATTCCGAATATGCCTAATAAGCTCTGACTGAATATGGATCATCTGATTGTTGAAGTGCTCTAAAGTTATAGTGATGCAAGGCGCTTACAATGTGTATTATTAATATTTCCCCAAAAGAATCAATTCATCATTTTACGATAAAAATGTCCGACTCCCTTGTTATGAAAACGAGCAAAAGAAAAACAAGTCTCTCGTCGCGTGCTATGACGGGGTGTTTGCGGCAATTGGTCCTCGGTGGTGTGGTGATAAGCTAGTCGATTGTCAAAAGTTATGACAATATATGTTCAGGGAGTTGGTCATCGTTTGTCGATTATTAAGGTGAGATAGGTGTAGCCAATGTCCACCAATGAAAAATGCAATGAAATTGAAAGCAAACATATTCGTTCGGCTTTCAATCTCCATATTTTGCCATGTACTGTACAGAACTTTATTTAAGGATATTGAACTATATTATGTTTAATACATGTAGTACCAAATAAATTTTAAATGATATATGTTTTTAAATTGTACTGTAGAGGTGTGAGTCGTAATTAGTTACAAAGCCAGTTAAATATATTATCTATTCCCGTTTTGGAATTGATACCCAATAATCCATGTTTGTACTAACAGCTGCCTAAGGAGCGACAAAATGAAGGTTGATTGTGTGTCATTGTACTCCGACCGAGACGACCCTACCCAGAATATCAAATGGTCCAGCCCTTTTCTCGAACGTTGTTGTAACCATATGGAAACGTCTTCAAAACGTTTTGAGAAGGATTTTAGGCTTCCATAATGTTTCTTGCCAACGTTTTTTTGGAAAAGTTTTGAAAACGTAAAAGAAACTCCACACATTTAGGTTTTTAAAACGTTTTTCCGAACTTGTTGAAACCATATGGAAACGTCTTCAAAACGTTTTGAGAAGGATTTTAGGCTTCCATAATGTTTCTTGCCAACGTATTTTTGGAAAAGTTTTGAAAACGTAAAAAGAAACTCCACACATTTAGGTTTTTAAAACGTTTTTCCGAACTTGTTGAAACCATATGGAAATGTTTTCAAAACGTTTTTCTGTGTTAGCTGGGTTAAAAGCGGAGTATGAATAAATTCACTCACTAACACCATGCATGCAAAAGCCATTCATCTGTTGTGTAAGACGACCATAGACCCGCGTAGTAAAGAGGGAGGTGACATCAAGGAGTCTACATCGTCTGTATCGCCATCTGCCAGAGCGCCAGCGTTATTGATAAAATGTCGTTTTTGCGATCGGGCAGGCTTAATCAGTGGTTGTCGATGTTAGGTGAAATCAACGGGGTACGATCACACATTAACACAACCACGCCATAGCTAGAGTGTCCATATACTGCCCTCCATTGAGGCTTATTGATTACCTGAGCCTAAGTCAAATCTCCTTTTACGACACTCAAGTGGTTCTGGGTCTAATTCTACTCTTGAATCCCCGTGGCATGAAGGTGAAGATATGCTTCGGGTTATAAACACACGTCCATAAAGATAGGGTCTAGGACCAAGATCTCAGAGCAGCATCTGGAAGTGGCCATTAGCGCTACAGATGAAAGCAGCCCTTTTTGAAAGAACTCCTTTTACAGCTGTATATATGCATCTTGAGCTTTAAAAAATATCATATAAGTTTGTTTACTTATGAAGAAAGACTATTTCAAACCCTAATGAACTTGGATTTGAATAGCTTTCGTGATTTATATTATGTAGTTAGTAAAGATAACATTTTGTTATCTCCGGGTGGCGTTTACTATTATTAAGTAAGTGAATGTTGTTAGACACAGTTCACAATAAACCAACACCTCAGGAACCTTTATGTCTCACTTCAACAGACCCGTAAAGATCCGAGTTAGAATTGGTCTTCAGCAACCAATTCTTGTCGTAAGAGGCGACTATGCCTGTCATAAGAAGCGAAAACGGGATCGGTTTGTCAGGCTCGCTGACTTTGATGCATGTCACCGTTTCTCTATTGCGTAGATGATCTCAATCACTGGGTTGTCTGGTCCAGACTCGCTTATTTACAGACCGCCGTCATATAACTTGAATATTGCTTAGTGCGGCGTAAAACAACAAGCAATCAACTTAAACATATAGAAAATCATTTTTACCATCATCAGTGCATGACTGGAATATGTTATCAGCAATGTACATCTTTTTTTCAATGTTATATCACTAGAAAAAAACACACCATGCACTGTAAAACATCGTTCATACATTTTACCGTAATAAAACGCTCTGAAATCCTTAAAAGAATGCTAGACATTTTTTTTAAATATATATATATTTGACGTTGAACCTTGTATCTCATCCATCGTATGCTATATACACTAGTATATATTCTTGTACCGGGGAGGTCTACAAATAGTCTAAGACAAAGCGCCTGTTGACCAATCCATTTTGACAAAAAATAACATATTTTTTAAACCATAACCATCAAATTGTCCTATGTTACTCGCATTGGTGATGACATAATTTGAGTTTCTACGATGTGCATTTTACCTTCTCGAGACAACCTCTTTCTTAAACAGCCGTAAAGCTAATAGTTTAATCAACTTTGCTTTATGTGTGTGTTAATACATTTTCCAGTTTAAGAAAAAGCATTATTATTACTTTATACTTTATTTCCCAAATCATGTATATTGCGTATACATGTATATATATACTGCACTATAGTTAATCATGGCCGTTGAAGCATACTAATTCATTTACTGATTGTCTCCTTTGTACCTTCGCGAGTGACATTGCCATACAAAATACGGTTAAAAGTTAATATAGGAAAGGGGGCTCAATAACTTAATTTGCAGCCCGTGATCAATAGAATTAGCGACATGGTTTTCGCGCAAAGTGACCATTATGTTTACATCCCATGCATGTTTAGGCAGTGGTTGGCTTTAATGTGAATGTTAAGTAATGAAGATGTAAGCAGTGGCTAGTCAACTGGAATAACCCACATACTGCCTTCATGGACGCCTTAATAACACGTGACATGTAAATACGACACCGCGCGCCTCAGCGCGCAACGGAGTAACTACTAATCAAATATACATGAATCCTTTCGAATGTATATAAATATCATGTGTTCATGTTCTCAAGTCATGAGCTATCTACATAACGTTGCCCTATATATTGCAAATGAAGTGAGTCTTCAATGTGAACGTCTATATCTGCCAGTTTATGTTTATGTACATGTAGTTTATATTTAATAATAGCCAAATTGGACAACAGTAGCTGAAACTTTTTCTTCTCATCTGATTCCGCTCATGTGACCTTATGCGTTCTATGCATGTATACTGCTTGTATATATATTTAAACATTGTTTGTATACAGATTGACACATTGCATGTATAAAGATTGGATCATGACTTGTATACAGATTGGAACATGGCTGTATATAGATTGGAACATGTTTTTTATATAGATTGGAACATGGTTTGTGTACAAATTGATACAAGGCTTGTGTATAGATTTGATTATGGCTTGTATACAGATTAGAACATGGATTGTATACAGACTGGAACATGACTTGTATACAGACTGGAACATGGCTTGCATACAGACTGGAACATGGCTTGTATACAGATAAGAACATGGCTTGTATACATATTGGAACATGGCTTGTATACAGATTGGAACATGGCTTGTATACAGATTAGAACATGGCTTGAATACAGATTGGAACATGGCTTGTATACAGATTGGAACATGGCTTGTATACAGACTGGAACATGGCTTGTATACATATTGGAACATGGCTTGTATACAGACTGGAACATGACTTGTATACAGACTGGAACATGGCTTGTATACAGATTGGAACATGGCTTGTATACAGATTAGAACATGGCTTGTATACAGATTGGAACATGGCTTGTATACAGATTGGAACATGGCTTGTATACAGTTAAGAACATGGCTTGTATACATATTGGAACATGGCTTGTATACAGACTGGAACATGGCTTGTATACAGATTGGAACATGGCTTGTATACAGATTAGAACATGGCTTGTATACAGATTGGAACATGGCTTGTATACAGATTGGAACATGGCTTGTATACAGTTAAGAACATGGCTTGTATACATATTGGAACATGGCTTGTATACAGACTGGAACATGACTTGTATACAGACTGGAACATGTATACAGATAAGAACATGGCTTGTATACATATTGGAACATGGCTTGTATATAGATTGGAACATGACTTGTATGCAGTTATATAGTGACGGGCATAACGTCACTCTGCTTGAGCACAGTCTCTCTATCAGAAGCATTTAGTTATTAAGGATAATGGGTTTCAACCTATTGCTGGTATAAGGTAACATGACCTTACCATTAAATACCAGTGCGAGTATTAGAGTAACGAGTGTGCCCTACAACCCATGATCAAAGATGAATGATATGATAATCCCATACAACGATACTCAACGACCTTATTTCAAAAGAGCAAATGATGATAGCAAGAGTGGACCAAGAAGCAGTATGATCACACCATCAAATCAAGAACCTCAGGGACACCTATAAGGGCGTGATATGAAAGGTATAGCGAATATAGGTGACACATTGCGATACATCTATGTAATCCTAATAGGAGATATATTGAACATGTATTAGCAGGCTAATGTAATGGACGGACACATGACGCGGACTGACTATCGACCCCGCCAACGCTCTCAGACAATTGGTATTTGGACTCAGAAGTACAGCAGAGACCTCAGAGCGTTACGTCAACCACAGTAAACCTTCAATCGTGTAAAGTCTTAATTTAGAGTGAAGGCAATGTGCTTGTGAATTGAATTTACCACTTTTTGATAACTCCTGTGTCGGCAGGGTGGAAAGGTAAACATATCGGTTGAAATTTATATTGACTTTTAAAGGCAGGGTCGTAGATCAGATGGTGCGACTGTGGTCCGTTAATTCCACAGTGCAATTTCGCTGTTCACGCAACATCGTGCGAAACAGAGATCTGGCGTCGAGAGTCGTAAATTGGGTCCCTAGCAGAAGGAAATCATTATTCTTCACAAGAAACTTTTTAGTTTACTCTGTAGAATTGACTTACAATTTTCACAATGAGTGTTAGTTGTTGTCGATGGCATCATATTTCATTTTTTCGGTTATTTAACGTTACAATAATCAGATACATTTGTCTAGAATAACATGTCACTTTTCACAATAACAGTTTTTTTCGATAGCATCTAGATCTTATCTTGATATTGAACAGTAAACGTTAGTCTTTGTCTGGAACTATCATCGCTGTGGCCGGAACACAAATGGGGTAAAACCCAACATATTCCCTCACTCAAGAATTACCACGCTTCACAATGGCTGTCACAACTGAAAGACACAGCTGTTTTTATCTGATTACTGTTGCATTTTATTTCAGTATTGAACCAGATACTGGGCCTTGAAATAACCCTTTGTGAATAAAATAACAGATTATTCATACTATTAACCATTAACAGAGCTAATAAATCCGGCATGTTCTTCAAAGCCAGTCACACTCGGTTGTTTCCGTGTGTGCATCACATGCCAGTTTTCATTAAAGACACTCGGCTGTCGAGTTACGATCATCAACTTCGGACATAACTGGTTGAATGAAAGGAAACGTCAACTGAGGCAAGGCAATTCTGTTTGCGATCCCCTAGCCAATGTAATTAACGTTACAGTGATCAACAAGTCTCTCCTGAATTATCTTTCCTTCATGGGTAGGACATGCATTTCAGACGTCGTACTGGTCTTAGCAACTTGTTTCTCTCACAGACTTCCTAATGACACATCTACCAGATTAACTTACATTTTTGCCATATTATTAATCTCACCCTAGTCGACAGAAAGCTCTTCTTTGGGCATTGACGGTCGTAGTGACCACGGCATTCACTCGCAAGAAATTCAGGGGTACGGGTGCTTCCCTAAGCCAAGCCAGAAACCTATGCCCGCGGGTTCGAACGTCAGAGACGCCATGGCGTTAGCGCATGGTGGTAGTTTCACCAAAGGGGTATCCATGAAGGACCTGGGTCATTTCGGACTTTTCTCCAACATCAAGCTGACTCGCCGTGATATAACTGGAATACCGTTTAAACCAAACTCATTTACTCACAACGGATTCTACCTGATGATCGTTTTGTCATCATTTAAATAGATACATTTCGCGAATACAGGTCATGGGTCCATACGAAGTTTGTGCTTTCATTTAATTTGACATATAGGCATGAGTGAGTGAGGTGGATTTCCAGATTACGTAACTTTTAGCAATATTTCACCCTTATTGCGACGCGTAAAACCAGAAATGTACCCGCGCTGGGAATCAAATCCAGATCCTCGACATGACGAATCAACGCTTTAACCACAAGGCTTTCACAGGTTAAGATTTCCATGTGAGTGTAAATTCCTTTTGTTCTACGTAGCTGCTTAAATTGTTCCGGTGTGTTCTTTTACGAAAGGTTCTGTAAATCATGGAATCTACAGTGGCGTCTTCAAACTTGTTAAAAGCGACACGTCGCTCTCCAACAGCATCAACAGCATCAACAGCTGACTCGAACTACTGGCTTGGCGGCAGAATAATCCGAAAACAACCTTACGTGACCTGGTTAGGTGTCCCCAGCGTTCAACCTCGCCACAGGAGCTAAAAAGTCTCCGTTTGGCAGGGTTCCAATAACCCCCGGTGCTTCTCTGTATGGTGGATGCAGAAAAATGCAGAGATGATGGGATTAAAGATCATGCATTCGTCTTAGCATTTTGCAGGGGCATTGCCAGCATCATTAAATCAGATAAAGACGTGTGTCTGGAGTCTGTGAAACCAGGAAGAATATGTTGTAACCTATAAATATGGCAACACTGATGTGCATACTTGACAATGTGTTATCAATAATGAGAATTTAAGTGTCTACATCAGCATATTAACAAATATGTTATATGAACATGAAAATATTCTGAGCTACTTAATAGGCTCTACTGTTCAAAGCGGCGTTAAGTCCAGGTCACTAACTCACACTTTTTGATAGGCTGACAATATATTTTTTTTTAAATTCGCTTCTCCTTTCTTCTTATTATCAAAAAAGGTGTTGGAACATGCAAGGTATGCCTGATTGCATTTGTTACAAACAACACAAACATCATGCGGTCTCGTTTCAGGGTTGGGAGTCCGGTTTATGATTATAGGTGAGTGAGAGACTGTGCTTTAAGCAGTTGCATTAACCTCTTTGGTAAACCCACGATCACAGGTATGAGAAATTAAGAATAATACGGGCAAATCTGGGATTCTAACCCACGATCATCGGATTCTGGCACGATTGACCATGGACGACTTGGCCACCCGTGTCCCTTATGGTTTTTATGGAAGATCATCCCAGGTATTCAGGAACAAGAAGATAGATAATCTCTGCTGGTTATAATGTGTGGATTATGGTGCAGAACGAGGACCACAAATCACATGCTTATAACTTAACTAAAACGTGGACTTTGTGTATTGGTTGACACTGTGTATTATCACACATCGAACTGAAATCTTTCTTAATGTTTTCCTCGTCACGATATGGCTGAAATATTGCCGATGTGACGTAAAGCATTAGCTCACTCACTCACTAATGCTTTCCGCCACAAGTCTCTCTGACATTATCAAAATCTTTCGGTTACCGACAACCATCCACAGCGTAGGCTGTTATACAACTGCCTGTGACGTAAATATGACTGACGCATTGACTCACTAAAACGGATGTTGAACGATTTCATCAGATTGTATCAGACGTACTCGAAACGTTAAGTTGTAGAGGATGTTTGTCCTTTCTAGCCAAAGAACATGTTTTTCTCAGCACAACAATTGACATTTTCATGCGTGGCACAGTCACGAGCGAATATGTCAACATTCTCAGATAACGAGAAGAGACAAACATGGCTCTTGACAAGAAACGGGAAACGACAAAGCTTGAATTTATCATTAATGTTATTACTGAACTCCATAATCCTTCTCTGAAAACCATTGTGTCAAGGAGGCAGAGTTACGTAGTTCCGACATGACGTTTATTGCACTTGAGTAATAAAACATATTATTTCTCTCGAGTGAAATATCGATTTCCATGTATATTTTATGTCCTTACAACATACGTTATAAAGGACATTTTAACGAAGCTTGCAGCTCCGTACACTATACATGCACTGTACGAATAATATAAAACGTCAACGCAAGAGAATGATCAGTCTCTAATATCTGTCGAAACATATTCCACTGGGCGTGAAAGGCGAGGCAGCGGTGACAATTATATGAATGGATCACTGAAAATCAACGATGAAACCAGGTGTTCGAGAAAAGGGTAAGCAAGTCCTGTCCATACCCGTAGCGCCCGCCACTCAAACAATATGCGTACAAAGGTAAGTGCTTGTTTGTTGCCAGAGGCCGCACAGCAGTGATCCAGCCATGCAATCGAGTCTTGACCAGACACTCAAGTGATGGACCAGACAATCCAGTGACACGAAAGCGCACTTACTGATTTTATTGATGTTATTTTTTAAATTACGTCTGCTTGTGTACAAGAGCAGAGATTCTGCTGCTTATAAGTTAAAAAATAACGTCTATTATGTTCCTTGAAAACACAAAAGTAGTGTGTGAAATATGCCGCAAAGATTTGTACATATTTTTAGCTCTTTGCTCCTAGGGGAAGGTTTTAGTATTTGTATTGATTAGCCATGATGGTAAGGACCGATAGGCGCACACCATCAGACATGGATATGAATGTTGCATTATGGGGCATAGCTCCTGGGTGAGGGCATTGCTACCGAAGTACGGATTTCAGCTGATAGTACACGAGGCAGCAGATGCAGCACAGAACTTTCGGATCAACAGTAATGGAATACGACATGCAAACGAACAAGTTTCTCGATATTTAACAGAGCACGGACACTTGGGGAATACTATAAGCTTTCAAGTATCAAGAATTCGATTTCAGCTTGGTTGAGACTTAACCGCCATAGACAGATTCGTGGGGCCTTTCCCCGCTAGTTGTTCTAGTCAGGCAAGAGCGGAAGTGACAAAACGTGATATGTCAATCACATAAAAACAAAGGTAACGTGAAGACTATGCTGCACTGTCTGGATCTCCTTTCTTGTTCAGATCTAGATGATATAATCAGTGTTCTCTGTGAAAATGAGAAATTGTTTCGTTGAAAACAGTGAAATTGTTAACTTTTTATTTGATATATATCGTAAACACGTCCCATTTTAATTCTGGAAACCCAATAGTCCAGAAACTCTACGGTCTTTTCCCAGTCTCGGTCAAAGGTATTTACAAAATGAAACATGCTGTTTTCATGGGAACATACTAAGGAAGAAAAAATGAAAAAAAATGTTCAAAAACTCAATATTTACACTGTGTCGTCCATGGGCCTGCCCATGGGCGAAGTGTGGCTCATGGTCCTGCCCTTGGGCGAAGAGTAGCCCATGGGCGAGAATATTTTCATTTACTCAAAACTCTTGTTTTTCTTTCGCAAATACATAAATGTATTTCTTTCAAGTATCATGACACAAAATTTAACTCATTTTAACCTAATTCAACGATTTTGTAGCGATATTGAAATATTTCGCCCATGTGCGAGAAAAAGGTTTGGCCCATTGGCGAAATATTACGATAATGCTATAAACTCGTTTAATTAAGTTAAAATGAGTTACATGATGTGTCATGAAACTTGTAAGAACATCTGTATGCATTTGCGAAACAAAAACATGAGTTTTTAGGGCAGGAAAATAATCTCGCACATGGACCAAACCTTTATCTCGACATAATGTAAATATTGAGTTTTTGAACAATTCTTTTTTCATTTTTTCTTCCTCAGTATGTTCCCATGAAAACAGCATGTTTATTTTTGTAAATACCTTTGACCTAGACTGGGCAAAGACCGTAGAGTTTCTGGACTATTGGGTTTCCAGAATTAAAAAGGGGACGTGTTCGTAAGATTTGACGATTCGGACAAGGAGACTTTGAGAAAATATGAAAAGACATGCAGACACCAGGTTGTCACGGATCACGTAATGTGTATACACAGCATGCCATTTTCAATCTAGATGCAAAATGGTGTTGAGAAACCCTTCAAGATTTTAGAGGCATCATTGTTCTCATTACACCATCACACGCGTCAAACGTCATATCGAAGGATCAGGAGCATTGATAGAATAATGCAACATAAACGGTTCCAGCCCATTGGTTCTAAAATCAACACTTACCAATTTCCCAGGTAATTTATTAATATTTTACTGAGAGACGTACCCACTTGATCTAATTCTCCTGTTCACCGGACCGTAGCATCTCACTGCATCAGTCGAATTCCATTTGTGGGGGATTTCACCAAGAGACTGTCAGTGATACTGATAATCTGTATCCACTCCCCACTTGATCTAAAAGTTAATACTAGCCACCCGTAACATGTTCCGATGATCTAATATGTGTTTCAGTACCTCTGCACGGGAAATTAGATCAAGTTTGTGTTTGTTTTGTTTGTTTGTTGTTTAACGCCGGACTCAGCAATATTCCAGCTATACTATATGCTGGTCTGTAAATAACTGAGTCTGGACCAGACAATCCAGTGATTGACAACATGAGCATCGATCCACGCCATTGGGATCGATGACATGCATCCACCAAGTCAGCGAGCCTGACCAACCGATCTCGTTAGTCGCCTCTCACCACAAGCATAGTCGCCTTTTACGGCAAGCATGGGTAGCTGAAGACCTATTCTACCCCGGATCTTCACGGGCCTGATCAAGTAGGTAGACACCGTATAATAATGCTTGATGACCAAATAAAATCAGTTATCCCAGCTTACAGATGTAATGCAAATATTGTTTCAGGTGCACTGGATATGTTTTTGCCACTGAAATGCTTGCTCTCTTTTCTGACAAACATGTACATGTACTGTAGTGATAAAGGTTAATTAATTATCAATGTATACATAAACAACAACGGTGGGCTTTTATAACCTTCATAACGTTATTCCCCGTACAAGTCCCACATGTTTATGTATCCAATGAGATCAATACTAATAACACACATGAACAAGTACAGATCCGTAAATTGTATGACATTTGACAAGGCACTCGGTGTACACAATAAATACACCTGGAAAATGCCTTATATTTTCCTTTACCTCCATGCAACTTTGGGAAACATTTACAAAGGATATTGATTTCATATTCATATGCATAAATGTGTAAGAGACCATCAATACCTGACAAACAGTTTTTAAACAAAACCCGTTTCCAAAATCATAAGAAATGTCTATTATAAGCAGAGTCCATTGTACGGTTCCGACTGTATCTTAAGCATGTATGTATGAATTATGTACTTAGTACTAGTCTATCAAATAGTGATGATACTATGTGTCCGCGACGCGAACACTGTTATGCTCCATGAACACACGTACTGATTCACATCACATGATATGAAAAGCAGAGGAAGCTATTGAAAGGGTACTCAGGTTGTTATTGTTTCGGAACAGTTATATGGCATGCTATTGGATAATCGATTTCAGTTTCGGTATTGCAATATGAGTATGTCACACTGCGAACAAAACTAAATGTGTTTAAACATGACTATTTTACATGGAAATATAAAGGAAGAGGTTCTTCACCTTTTGTCCGGTGTGTATATAACCAAAGTTGCAAGGTGCATGTGGATGTAGTCAGCTTTATCTTGCATTGAAACAGATAATTTAAACCCGAAACATCGAGATTCTAACTGTTTATTTCAACTTCTAATTACACAATTTACCCTAAAGCTGTGTTGTATAATTAATTATCTCCCTTTAACTTTTTTGTTCTTCATTAGTGTGTGATTTGATTGTTTATATTTACTATATTCACACAGTGAACCCTCAGATTGCATTAACCCTATCCCGTTCACGACGTGAATAAAATAGTTTTGAACTTCCAGGAAACGCGTCTTGTCTATATGTTCATTGACCTTCACCCTGTTGCTCAGCGCTGCCTTGAAGAGACAAGATGCTCCATTGATGTCCATTTCCAGGCCAGGTCTTGGCGATGTAATTAGTTCAAAGTGTGAAACTGTGATGTCGTCTCAATCGTAACCAGGGTAATCTTAAACTGCCAGATTGATCTACATAATTTCAGCAGACTTAGAGAGAGAGCTTTTGGGGATTAGAATCAATCTTGCTGGGCTCTGTATTTTGCCGGAGTATGGCCTCCTTAAAACCTGCGCCTATTGTGATTCACTGGTAAGATACACGAGCAGGGCAATAGGAGTACCGACAGTAATATTACAGTACTATCGCTTTATGGGATAATAAAGTCTGAACATCAGGAACATAATCATGAATATTCTATGAGGTTGAAAGGATGTTAACAGATTAATTCTGAAAAGATAATATCAAATCAGAAAAAAGTCACATCATCATTTAAACAATGTTCTTCTGGTTTTAATCGATATCAATATATTTCAGGGTAAAGATATTACATTTTAGGTTGAATGTATAAAGAACGGTTGTCTTCTTTATAAAGTCAGTCGATGCCAGAAAGGATGTTTACAAACCATTGCATACTGTATAATATTAGTCAGTGTGTGTATGACATTAGCGACTACTGGGGCGGTCGGGTAGCCTCGTGGTTAAAGCGTTCACTCGTCACGCCGAAGACCCGGCTTCGATTCCCGACATGGGTACAATTTGTGAAGCCCAATTCTGGTGTCCCCCGCCGTGATATTGCTGGAATATTGCTAAAAGCGGCGTGAAACCATACTCACTCACTAACTTTAGTGACTACTCATTCACTCAGCAAACATTATGTGCTTCGATAATTGAGAAAGCCAATGCTCTATGTAACGTTGGTTTTTGGGGGTGGAGTGGACCTAAAGACCAAGAAGAAGTGAACTGTAGGTCATGGTACTTTGTAGGTACCTATGACGGCACAGTAGACAGTAAAGCACGTGTACGCTGTTTCCCTGTAGGGGTGGAGTTGGCACGGGTGTCTCGGCCCTCTAAGGCCACTTGCACCACTAAGCTGCACCATTGAGTCGTGCCTGGATCCGCTGAACGTGAGATCGTCCCGATTATAACCCTTGGTTTGGTAACACCAGGTACATGTTAACTGGTTTCACAAAATGGTTAACGTATTCACTGCTTAACCTTTCCTCCATAATTAAACTGAAGCGCCGTGATTTAAAATATCAATGAGTGCTGCCAATATAATACCAGCCTTCAACGTCACAACCATGTAAACAAACGGCTGCATGTACAAACAAACTAGCCGATTCTAACACATAAGATATAATTAACTAAATATACATAATTTTAACATAACTGTCGGGCAAAAGAAAGTATGCACTCAATAATTATTACAAACGTTATCAAAACGTTACTTGGCTAAAAAACAGTCGCTGCTTACATAAGGTCCAAAACATAAGTATGATACCCGTATCAAAAACATCACTACCTAATAACTACTTCTTGTTTGTTTCAGTTTTAGTCTCCAACAAACATAGGTACATCCTTACTTTTGCCAGGCAGTTCTATGACTTAATAATATTGTATTACAAGATTGATCTTTTAAATAAAAGCTGTTAAGCAAGTTACTCTTCAGAGTATCAAAAACAGCTTTACAGTATTATCGCCCACAGGGTAATGCTTCTTAAATAATGTTCTTCTAATCAATAGATTGTTTTCGTTTCCTCTCAAAAGCTTAATCTGTGACCCATATCTCTTTTTCTGCTTTACAATATATTTTCCACCGTGACCTTCATTACTCTCATTCGTATGCAGGGTAGGCCAAGCTTCAAATTGTCTTCAACATCAAATGTTCGCAAAGCGCCTACAGCGCACTCTTGGTCTTGATTAGAAACAAACCGTGGTATTTCTGTACGCGCTTCATTAGTTTCGCCCTCTGAGAAAATTAATTTGCAGTCGAGGTTTCTACTGCGTGGGGTTCTATCATGTTGGAACAAGGCTTAACACCTATTGTTGGAAATCAATGCGTCTCGGGGTAATTAGCCTGTCCATACAGCATTTGTCCTCTTTGTGGTAATATGTTTCCTCCACATCGTTGCTGAACGATGTCCTGGGTTAAACTTTGCAGTCGACTTGGAGTCGTCTACCCTTGAAATTGCTTAGGCTTAAAAGTTGTTTAAAACTTACATTATCACATTTGCAATTCAACCATACATGGCTGGAACTATGTTCAAACATAATCTCTTTCGGATGCATTTATACCTAGGTTGGCAATCGACTTGACCTCGTCTTCCTTGAAACTGGATTTGTCTTTGTAAGAAAATAACAATATCGAATTTGCACTTCAACCATTTCTCACTACAAACATACAACACAAGCCGCACTTTCGAATGTAGAGGAAATTCTATGGGAACATATCTGTGTCGATTACAGGCTACATTTCAATTTCAGTATTGTCAATTTCATACAAAACCTATACAGTAAACTACGGTTATAACGAACTCAAAGGGACTACTAATTGTAGTTCGTTATAACCGTAATTCGTTATAAGCATATATATAGCATATCTAAGGCATATAGTCGGGACTAAAAAGTTGGTTCGTTATATCCGTTAGTTCGTTATAAGCGTGTTCGTTATAACCGTAGTTTTCTGTATATCACTTTGACTTTTGACAACCTCTGTCGCTCCAAGCCATGGGATATGTATGTGTATCAAGGAAGACACACTAACGGATTGTAACGTCTTTGTTTTGTCAATGCGGCATTTCGGTACCGAGGCTAGTATCAAGCAGTTTATAATACAGCTTCTATAATGTCACTTAAAGATAATGTATGTGTATCAAGGAAGACACACTTACGGATTGTAACGTCTTTATTCTGTCAATGCGACATTTCGGTACCGAGGCTAGTATCAAACAGGTTTTAATACAGCTTCTATAATGTCACTTATAGATATGTATGTGTATCAAGGAAGACACACTTACGGATTGTAACGTCTTTATTCTGTCAATGCGACATTTCAGTACCGAGGCTAGTATCAAACAGGTTTTAATACAGCTTCTATAATGCCACTTAAAGATATGTATGTGTATCAAGGAAGACACACTTACGGATTGTAACGTCTTTATTCTGTCAATGCGACATTTCGGTACCGAGGCTAGTATCAAACAGGTTTTAATACAGCTTCTATAATGCCACTTAAAGATATGTATGTGTAACAAGGAAGATACACTTACGGATTGTAACGTCTTTATTCTGTCAATGCGACATTTCAGTACCGAGGCTAGTATCAAACAGGTTTTAATACAGCTTCTATAATGCCACTTAAAGATATGTATGTGTATCAAGGAAGACACACTTACGGATTGTAACGTCTTTATTCTGTCAATGCGACATTTCGGTACAGAGGCTAGTATCAAACAGGTTTTAATACAGCTTCTATATAATGTCACTTATAGATATGTATGTGTATCAAGGAAGACACACTTACGGATTGTAACGTCTTTATTCTGTCAATGCGACATTTCGGTACCGAGGCTAGTATCAAACAAGTTTTAATACAGCTTCTATAATGCCACTTATAGATATGTATGTGTAGTATATATCCCAAATATTCCCAAAATAGATCATCTTCGACCTACTTGATAAATAGTGTTAACAAACATTTGTAAGTCGTCGTTTGTTGTCTGACCGTAATTGAAATACCTCTTCTAAAGTACATTGACGAGAGACGTAAAAGAGATCGAACTGCACTATAAACCCAGTGCATTAATTCCCACTTTATTTGAAAATGGTCCCTAAGTCCAAATCCTGTTTCCACAGTCTTCCGGGGATTACAACTGCTAATTCCTATTTGCTCCTGTCATGCTTAAACCATTTGTAAACTGTCGTAGAGGCACCTTACTTTACCTAGAAATCCAGTGCATGATGATACTGTTTGAGACACCCCAAATACCGAGTCTCAGACAAGCCATCAATCCACAGTCGAACCGCACTAGTACGGCTGTATTGGCATTAATTGTACTTCCAGAGTCTGGGCATCCAGAGATGCTCCGGAAGCTCTCTAGCTCCGAGTATCGATTTTCCTTGCAGACTGTCTTTTTCAGCAGCCGCTTCGTATGTTTATTGAGCACTCTCCCTCATTTAGGATATAACATTGAATTGAGCATTTTATTTGTTTCCTCTGCAGGTTTTATTTTCCAGGACTAAAAAGCAAATGGCCTTTGCGAAGATGTCCTCGGACCACTCGGTAGACAGAAACCCATGAATAGTATGTGTCAGGATGTTCAAGTAATGATAATGCTGGATTGTGTCGTGTTATTGTGTGGTTTGATGACAACACTACAAATGTCTACACCTGGGTTCTCAGCAGGAAACTGCCGTGTAAATACAAGTGACATCGAGTGGTTGGCATTAGTGTTTACATGCACCGGTGTGTAAACATCACCGGCACACACAGATTTGGATACAGGACAAGGACGATTTCAATGATTTTTAATATATCTAGGGAAGAGTGTATTGATGTGATTATTCAAGTGATGAGGCTGTGGGATAAGCATGTCCAACGACCATTTAAAATAAGTACATGGTAATAAGCGAAAGCGTTAATTCTGGCGTGAAAAGCCACATACTGGAACGCGGAAACAGGGTAATGCGTAATGAAATAATTCAACCGATAATATCTTCAAAAGGTGAACTACTGTTCCTGTATTGAGTGTTTAACAGGGGTTCTACATCGTTGTCAACAATAAAGGAAAAGTTCAATCAAGCTTGGTTAAGTCGGAGACGGGTAGACGATAAGAACATCGATCAGCGCTCACAGAGCACGATTACACCCTCTGTCTGCTGGCATGAACTCCTTCACCAACTTAGTATCTACCATGAGCACTCAAAGATTGAAACAGCCATCCGATTATCATTTTAGCCAAATCTTGTAAATTCAGCGAATTTCTGTCGATCCCTCAAATTATTCGTGGTTCCAGGTTCTGATATTAATCCACATGTTATATTTAATTTTGCCAATATCACAGCAGGACATCGTCTTAAACGATTTTGAAATAATGGAGTTCGAGACAACGGGGCTTCTTTCGTGCACAGGGAACCCATTCTGCCGCGAAATTCCTACGAGAATTCATTTTCTGGAAGGACGCAACATGCTGCGACATGTAATAAATTGAATCAACCATTGATTAATTTCATCATTGTTATATATTTTCCCTGGAGCAGGAAACTCGCAAAACATACTGCAGCATGGTTACCCATACAGGCACGACCACACATTACATAAGCAATATGTGATTTAATCTACCAGCCTCAAACGCAACAATCTGTTTCAGACCATCTTCCAAATGGAATTAAGTAAAGTGTGATGTTTGTAGAAAGAAACTATTGTATAAAGTGGAAAAAAAACTTATGACCCAGGTGGCAGTGGATGCTATGCGCTGAGATGACTTGACCTCGACAAACGCAATTTGCAACGGGAACGTTAATTTAAACACAGGGAATACCCGAGCGAAATCTGATTAGACAACTTATCGAGTTCTCGCATACTTCAATTACCACAGGGGATAATGCGAGTGTATCTTCCATTTTCACTATATTCTCATTTAGTAATCAAATGCTAACGCTTAAATCCGCCTTCTCTGGGTCTGGGTTTCATCAGGGGTGGACAATGTCTTGAGGGAACCAAACCACGGAGATAATTATCATGGTTAAAGCCAACCTCAGGTGGCCATTTTCATCGGCGTTCATTTTCATTAGAACACATCGGCTCAGTCTCACAAGAACCAAAGTAAGTATGTTATTTCTATCTGTCGATATTCCTGTTCTGATAATTGTGTGATCAAACGCCAAGGCCCCTGCAGGTGCAGTTTGTGTTGGTGGCATATGATGTCTGATCAGCGTCTCCAAAAGCGCCACGTCACTGCGTAAATTGATTATGTCATATTTACTGGTTTGCCTAACAGTGTCCGTGCAGTCAGTCAGTGTGATTGAACACAGTCGTTGCCACTGATTGCAACAATCCGTTTTAGCGCAGGACGATACATATTTCATTCATATTGGGATGTGAAGACATTCGTGTTTGGACTGTTGCCATGGTGAACAGACGTTGGCGGTACTTTGAACTCACACGACTTGTAATTTGTAGCCATTGTGTTGGGATATCCGAAAGTACCAGGACAACGTTGTCACGCACTTCATTGATATACGCAGACATGATGGGGGAATTTCATTTCCTATCTCACCACTCTCTGTACATGCGATGAATATCTTTCTCGCATGGCTATACCAATGAATAACAATAAGAATGAGTGATGCTTATGATAAAGCTGACTTCCTGACGGGTACCCGTCTTGTGTATATACAGCGGGTGGACGTGTGAATGTTGTAATTGCCGCTATAAGCAGTATTCAGGCAACATCATTGAGGCCTGTTAATTTCCAGGCAAAACAGTGAATGAAAACATCAGCGGTGACCTATATCTCGCAAGGACTTACTAATTGTGTGGAGCAATGTGGTGCTTGGGACATATTCAATCGTGGGTACCTTCGGGGTTCTGAATAAACAGAGATATGTTCAAGGGGCTACAATTACGCCACTTTTACAAAGATTCTGGGCAATTGGTTGACATAATGAACAACGTCCCACTTCCTCAACCGTCTGAGTACCCCGCCAAGCATGTTCCAATCACCCAGCTTGACCACTTGAATCAAATATTATCATTATTATTACGGCGTTAATGCTCACTCACTCACTGATTAACATACATGAGTACATCCATCCCATCACATGTAAGGTTCCGAACAACAAGCTTATGATAACAGGTATGACAAACATATGTACCTATCCTTGGGAACCTATTCTTACCACTATGGTATAAATGTACGCTTAAATATATTCACACGTCTTCATTCTATGTAATGTTTTTCAGGATATATTTATAATTCAACCATTCTTGTTCTCTCTGTACTAGGTTACATTATGAATCTGGTCCTTCTCATCAGTATTAATCTTGTGGTATTTAATTAATCGCGACATCTTGTACGACTAATAATACTACTCACTGTTAACTCATCAATCATTGTGTATACGTCCGACGCATCAGACGCGAGGATTTAAATTAAGAAAGAAAGTCTCCGCCTATGAGTAATCATGGATACCATTATATTACCAACACCATGTAGCATCTGGTAGAGCGTCCGCCCGCAGATCGGAAGGTCCGGGGTTCGATCACCGGCCGCGTCCTACCAAAAGACGGTAAACGTTGGTACTTGCTGTTACCCTGCCCTGGCGCACGCGATTAAGGGGCTAAAAACAAGGGCTGGTCGGCTCGGAGTCCTGTGTCTGAGTGGGGTATTCATGTTAAACTGCGACATGGTATCTCAGTGAGCTAGCACTATAAATCGGCATCAGTCTGGACTAGTACAAACAGCCACACACACGTGCATTCACATCGCTATATAAGTGCAATAAACTTTGACGCAACGTTAAACCCAATTTCACCACACCACCCCATGTAGCATCGATGATGCACATCCTCTAACTAATCGAACTTGGATCTTCAGGACACAACTTGTTTTCATATTTACTTACAAAGTTTCATACTCTGGGTGAGTGAGTGATGTTTTTTTGTAAGATTATATTTTAGCATGTTAACCGTACATGACCTATATGAACATGAAGATTTCTAAAAGAATACTTACAGCGTATATGGACTGAAGACACAAAAAGGAGTTCCTGGAACTTTAACTTATTTTCATTTATTCCGGTGTTATGACTATCATGTGAAAAAATTGAATTTTTAATATTTCTGACTACAACGTCACACAACATTCCTTCTCTGCCAAACCTATCGTTCACCCACCTTAACAAATGTGTCAGTCTGTACCCCTCCCACTTCACTCACTCATAACACCAATCGTTCATCAACTTGAAAACACGTATCTTCACGCTAAATCAGCATGCAATCACTCCCAACCTCATAGTTCACCAACCTTAACACGTGTGTCGGTCTACGCTCAATCACCTGCCCACACTCCCAAACCCATCGGTCATCAACCTTAATACGTGTGCCGATCTACGCTCCATCACCTGCCCACACTCCCAAATTTTATCGGTCATCAACCTTAACACATGTGTCGTTCTACGCTCCATCACCTTCCCACGCTCCCAAACCCATCGGTCATCAACCTTAACACATGTGTCGGTCTACGCTCCATCACCTTCCCACACTCCCAAACCCATCGGTCACCCACCTTAACACATGTATCGGTCTACGCTCCATCACCTGCCCACACTCCCAAACCCATCGGTCACCCACCTTAACACATGTGTCGTTCTACGTTCCATCACCTTCCCACACTCCCAAACCAATCGGTCATCCACCTTAACACATGTGTCGGTCTACGCTCCATCACCTGCCCACACTCCCAAACCCATCGGTCATCAACCTTAACACATGTATCGGTCTACGCTCCATCACCTGCCCACACTCCCAAACCCATCGGTCACCCACCTTAACACATGTGTCGGTCTACGCTCCATCACCTTCCCACACTCCCAAACCCATCGGTCATCAACCTTAACACACGTGCCGATCTAAGCTCTATCACCTTCCCACACTCCCAAACCCATCGGTCATCAACCTTAACACATGTGCCGATCTAAGCTCTATCACCTTCCCACGCTCCCAAACCCATCGGTCACCCACCTTAACACATGTGTCGGTCTACGCTCCATCACCTTCCCACACTCCCAAACCCATCGGTCATCAACCTTAACACATGTGTCGGCCTACGCTCCATCACCTTCCCACACTCCCAAACCCATCGGTCATCAACCTTAACACGTGTGTCGGTTTACGCTCCATCAACTTCACAGTAAAACATATGTCTACATTTGTGCATATTTGTGATTTGATATAAACTGCCGATCTAAAGAAAGTATACACCTGAATATCGGATTTGACAAAAAATTACATGAGTTATCAAAACGGTACTAGGCTGAAAACAGTCGCCGAAACACAGCAAACTGAAGGTCCACACCACAGCTATGATACCCATATCAAATACATCACCATCGAATAACCATTTCTTGTTTTGTTTCATTTTAGCCACCATCATACAAGGGTGTATCCTTTCTCTTGCCCGCCAGTTTAGTTTATTATAGTATTTGGTAGGAGCAGTAACGATTTTTCGGGAATATTTACTGCAGCAGGCCACGGGACATTATTATCTGGTATTCTTCCAAAACAATCCTAAAAATAAACATATCCTTCCATAACTGGTTTTCGTTCTCAATAATTCATTGTCCAATTAATCAGATAATCTTGCTTCCTATTTTGAACCATTTTAGTTGAGAAATGCAACAGTAATTTACCCCTTTATCCAGACAGGGGGTCAGTTAACACATGTCAACAAGCACCAATCAACCTAACATGGCCGCTATCATGAGGGGTTTATTGCACTGCATGAATTATTCTCCGGCAACTCTTTGGTTACACGGCATTTTCATTTGACGCATGATGGGTTTTATAAGATCGGTTTGAAGGTGAGATGACCAAACCAGATGACTTTAAGGGACAGTGAGGTTCTGCTACAGTCATCAATCGCAGTCTCGTCGGTATTGTATCATATATTTGCACAACGGGACAATTCAGTTACACCTGCTGTAATTTCCTGCTACAATCACAGCGTTGGCGAACCTGGCAGTCGCCATCTTCCAAACAAAATATCTATCTAGAGACGGTTTTAATGATTTAAATGATAAGGTGGGATATGCGAAATCTTAATTTCAGTAAGGGGTGATAAAGAAGTCACTCAGGTACTCGCTTGAATTCGGTTGTGCAGAGGTAATATTTGGGGATCCATATATCCTATCCCTACTCAAGGATTCGTGATATATCCAAGTAAGGGCTCTGTGTAGGGTGCGATCTCGTTACGCCAGAAAATGTCTGGATGCGCCCCGACCCGCCCGATTAATGCCAATCTCATGTAATTAAAGGTGCATTGCTAGAGACTCATGATTTAATATCCGGACGTTTTTACTGGGGATGATAGAGTTAATTGGTCTTTACGCCACTCGTACTGAATCCAGTCATACAACGGCGGACAATACAAAAACAATGGCTTCATCCATTGTATCCACGCAATGTGGGAAATGAAACCGGATGCTTTTGTTCGGCGTGACAAGTCGCTGCTTTAACCGCTAGCCTACCCCACGGCCCCTAATTGTATTTTAATAATTCCTTCCGTGAAACAATCTCATTCGGTTTAACGAGGTTCAGGTTAATCATATTTGTACCCAAGCTGGAAACAGATGTAAATAAAAGCGACAAAAGCCTTCCCATATTCATAAGAAATCTCTGCCAAAAGCAGACTCGACTCTTCGATTCCGACTATACTTATCTTGAGCATGTGTCTTTGAATCACGATCAAATAGTGATTATACCAAGTGTTCACGAAAAGGTGAGCGTATACTGCCCAATCGGTGGCACCCGTCACAAACACATGCAAAGGCAAGTCAATTATTCTGAAAAACAACAACACAGGAACACATGGTACAAGTCAAAATGGGGAATTGCATCGGACATCAGAACAACAACAACATGAATCTTTCGACATATTGGAGGTTTTTATTATCCTTTAATGTTTTTTATATCCTACAATGGTGATACAAGTACCTTTTCTTGTACAAATGACCATTATTCATTTTAAGCATAGCCATTTTTTGTTTTGCTGCAAAATAGCGGTTGCGGCAAGAAATCGTAACTGACTCACTGCTAAACAATGGTACATATTGTTCTTGGTGCGTCTCTGTGAATAATAAGGGTTATATCAAGAATACCACTTTCTGTTTTTTTGTGGGGCATCTGACGATCTATGTCGATGATGTATCTCTTGCAAATATATAATACATCCAAAATCTAGTTAAATACAATATGTTTATGTCGTCTAAACAAGACTCCTTAAAGAGAAATACAGCAAGCTTCATATTTCATGTAAAGAAGCTAGTCAGTAATTGCTTCTTTTGTTTCTACAACTCCAGCACCCCATTTAAAATATTTACTGTAATCTCATCTGCTTCATTCCTGTAATCACTTTGGACCAAATAGTTTATGGTGGATCATATATTTACCAAGGGCAGTTGGCCCATAAATGCCGAAATAAAGAATTGAAGTCATAGTTGACTGGAGGGGTGAGAAACGCCAGAATAGTGCTGTAAATATCCGTCAACTCTACGGCTCTAAGTTCTACTGGCTTGTCACAGAATACACTTGGTCAAATTGGGACTATAAATAATATGGACGGTTATGGCAGGTCATCAATGTTTTATTTGATTCAAAGAATTCATTTTTCAAGTCTCGGAACATTTTTGCATACCAATATACTTCTTCCGCGTCTTCAAACCCACATTCGAATAATCGATTCACAAAAATCAATACTCATGAAATATTCAACTTTAACATAATTTAATTTCAACCACTATCGTAGGCTTGATGGTTTATGTATTCCAGAATATCGAATGTGGCGGATACTGGTGTATTTTAAGTGATAATGTTACTTACAGGGAGTACTTACAGGAAGTTTATCTTTTCCAATTTTGTTGATGGTGTCATTAATCCTATCAGTCCTCCCTTATCTGGAAGCCGTGTTTGAATCTATTGTGTGTGTTTTCCAGGCGATGTGGGAAGTACCAAATCATGGGCATGGTGGTCTAGCAGTCTTAACTGCCGTTCACATTGGGAGGAGTTGCGATCCTTAGACGAACCAGGAACCGCTGACCCATTTGACTCCCAGATTCACCGGGATAATGATCCTTGGTCTGTCAGCACCAACTCCGTGCTTGTGGGTTTCACGAAACTGATTAACATGTGCGACCTGTGTAGATCCGGCTTTTCTCTAACACGCTCTAATATAACTGAAAAAAATGTTCAAAGCGGTGTTTCGCCCAACTCACCTACTCCATTGTGAAAAAAAAACTGCTTCAGCATATAGCAATTGCCTCTTTGATGATTTTGAAGTGTTAGGGTTCCTTAAAGCAAATGAAATAATTCATTGTACTTAATATTGAAGGTTACTTTAGGTTACGCAAGGCGCCGAATTGCTACGCAGCATCATTAATGAATATTCAATAGGTGCTAAGCTACTTTTGACGATAAATGGCAAAAATCTAGATGTGTTTGTAAACTAGTTTGTGTTGACATAGTTTGTGATCCCGCATTCACTACCACTTAATACCACTAATGCATCACAGGATGGAACACTTCATTATCCCTCAACCAAAACCTAAACCAACAATATTGACATTGCGACATTCTACGTCGTTTCAACAAGTTCTGTTTAAAAGAACCCCTCCAATGAGGAGCAATAATCATTTCAACATCGCCAGTAAACGTTCTGAAATTTTCTCAAAGCAATTTCAAGAAGCCAATTTAATGATCAATTCTCGTT
Organism: Haliotis rufescens; assembly: GCF_023055435.1. Classification (NCBI taxonomy): domain Eukaryota; kingdom Metazoa; phylum Mollusca; class Gastropoda; order Lepetellida; family Haliotidae; genus Haliotis; species Haliotis rufescens. The sequence continues at coordinate 60,606,893 of NW_025963779.1, read as the reverse complement.
TGAAAAAATGCTAAAACACTATTGGTAACATCAAACTGGTCATGTGGTATGAGACAGACACTTCTCGCGCCGAGGCCCCTATTTCAGGCTGGGTGAGGAGAGAACACAATAAGTTGATAAAAACAACAAATAGCTTTCAGAGCTGGCCTGCAATTATTTGTAGAGCTACGCGACCTTTCGACGCCCGGCTGCTGGGAAGAACCTCTTACTCCAGGGAGGAAAGTTGAGATGGTTGCGATAATTTCTACTTCGACATGACTAAATCAATAGTTTTAAGGAGAAGATATTCTTGTGAGTGTCCGACATTCATTTCACTGCAGGCACAAGTCACCAGACTGATATATTCCAATACTGGAACCGTATGGAAATAGAGGCTTTCTACACGTGCTATATTCAAGTGTTAAGTACAGCCATGTGTGACACCCTGCTACCCTTCCTGTCCAAAATGCCGATGGTATTTTACGCTATTTACCAGTCGTATTATCGCAAGGTGCGTGGAATGTAATTGTCTTTATTTGGCCTTGCGTTAGATCTATTTTGTGTCCTATAACAAGTCACTAAATTGAGCATCGACAGTCTGAAGGTGTATGCTGTGAAATGGTTCACCATCACAACTTTTATCTAATGCTCATTCCTAGCAATTCCCCAGTGGAAGCCTATGCGTATGAGCTGAAACAAACCCAATAAGGCTAATGGCGTGATCTTTTTATTATTTGTCATCTTTACTTTCTTTTATAGAGCGAAATTCCGGTTGTCCGGACTTCGTTTATCCGGAATCTTGGTCATCGAAGTGAATTGTAATTGGAAACGTCTACATAGGTAAGAAGGGACTATACTTCACAGTGTCGTTCTATTTGAGACTTAGATGGCATAATCACCCAACATGAAACTGAGCGTGAAGATTACCTCTGTGTAATTATATTGCTAATTATTACTGCTTTGTTGACAAGCAAAGCGGTTTCAAGAACTTGAACCAAATTTATGACTACCAATTTGACCGAGGATAATCTTCCTTAAAAGTGACTTAACCATGTAACAAAGGTTCGTTAATCCGATGGATAAAGCATCATCCGGATAAACCACGTTGTACTGTTTACCAACAGATTATCGATAATAACATTTTCATGGTATCCACATTTTGAAAACTCTGAATTCCCAAATATATTAATCTTATGATTTATACAGATATCACACGGACGAAAGATAACATAATATAATTACAGTTTCCTGAAAAAACCCACAAGCAACGCACTGCGTCTTGTCCATGTACACTATACCGCCGTCTTAAGGTGATACAGTTGCCTGTATGAATGGAGGACATTGCGTAAAGTCAATACCCCTTCGAAACGTATAGCAGCTCCATTCAGAAATAATGCCAGTGGAAGGGTATTACGTGTTAAAAAAAATGTTGAGCTTTTAAGACTTGTTTGATATCGTCTTTCATCTTGTGAAAAATGTAACATTAAATCGTTAAAGTTGAAATTTGGATGTGTTATTTTTGTAAGCTAAAATACTCTTGTACGTCGGGAATCGATATTCTAAGAGAAAAGTGTTGATTCAAGGCTTTTACACATCAACACGTTTTACCATCATCAGCTTTATAGTCTTTCATGTCAGAGGGAGTGCGCACAAGTGTGAATATTGCTCTACATGTCTCCTATCGCTAAGTACTCAAGTCCGCTACAAGGAGTAGAAAAGCCATTCCCTAATTCTTTTAACAACGAATCCGCCAGATTCCCACAGTCTGGAAAGCTCCTGAAAACAAGTGAGAACTCACGCTGGATCAAATGTAAATAGGACGATTCATAACGGAATATCATATACACAGCATCAACTCAGTGTCTACGAGCCACGCAATGAATCGCTTGTTTAACATACTGACTGTGGACATGGGTTGACGTCGTCAATAGTAACGTTATTGCAATCAAGGCGGGACAACGTGTACCGGGGAAGCTTTTGACACGTGTGCTACACTGTTGGAGATCGATCCCCGTACATCGACGTGACAAGCAAATGCACTACCCATTCAACGGGCTCACAGCACCGTTGTTTAATGAAGTGTGGATGTTAAGGTAAAATAGCCCCCATTACATTTTAAACCACCAAAGTATTCAAGCTTAGAACGGCCACGGTGGTTACTATGTCCGATTGAGTTAATGGAAGAATTAATGAATGTCTCAATTTCTCTTTGTCTAAAACATATCTATCTATTTATTGGCTATCTACTATCTTAGTTATATCAACCATTATCTATGCCGTCATAGAGCTGGACTATTGCTTAGTGTGGAGTTGAACAACAAACACAAAAACTTCTAAATATATACTGTGCATACCGTCTTAACTTATCTTTGTAAACATTTCCAAAATACCATCTCCTTATATATACTGTGCATACCGTCTCAACTTCTCTTTGTAAACATTCCAAAATACCATCTCCTTATATGTACTGTGTATACCGTCTCAACTTCTCTTTGTAAACATTTCCGAAATACCATCTCCTTATATGTACGGTGCATACCGTCTCAACTTCTCTTTGTAAACATTCCAAAATACCATCTCCTTATATGTACGGTGCATACCGTCTCAACTTCTCTTTGTAAATATTTCCAAAATACCATATCCTTGTATATACTGAGTATACCGTCTCAACTCCTCTTTGTAAACATTTCCGAAATACCATCTCCTTATATGTACGGTGCATACCGTCTCAACTTCTCTTTGTAAACTTTTCCAAAATACCATCTCCTTACATTTACGATGCATACCGTCTCAACTTCTCTTTGTAAACATTCCAAAATACCATCTCCTTATATGTACGATCCATACCGTCTCAACTTCTCTTTGTAAACATTCCAAAATACCATCTCCTTATATGTACGGTGCATACCGTCTCAACTTCTCTTTGTAAACATTCCAAAATACTATCTCCTTATATATACTGTGTATACCGTCTCAACTTCTCTTTGTAAATATTTCCAAAATACCATCTCCTTGTATATACTGAGTATACCGTCTCAACTTCTCTTTGTAAACATTTCCAAAATACCATCTCCTTATATGTACGGTGCATACCGTCTCAACTTCTCTCTGTAAACTTTTCCAAAATACCATCTCCTTACATTTACGATGCATACCGTCTCAACTTCTCTTTGTAAACTTTCCAAAATAACCTCTCCTTATATATACTGTTCATACCGTCTCAACTTCTCTTTTTAAACATTTGGAAAATACCATCTCCTTATATATACTGTGTATACCGTCTCAACTTCTCTTTGTAAACATTCCAAAATACCATCTCCTTATATATACTGAGTATACCATCTCAACTTCTCTTTGTAAACATTTCCAAAATACCATCTCCTTATATTTACGATGCATACCGTCTTAACTCCCCTTGTAAACATTTCCAAAATACTCTATTCTTATATGTACTGTGTACGCCGTCTTGACTTCTCTTTGTAAACATGTCATATATATAATTCCCCTGATTCCGATTGAGCACAATGTACGTATTGAAGCACGCCAAAGAGTAATATATTGCTGATAGAAACTTTTGCTCAAATACGACATTCAATAAGATAAGAGGTAAACTATAATTATAACTTGTATATTTACTGCCACTTATATTTTTAATAGTGACCCCCCTCATAGCCATAACCCATGTAGATATCGATGCGACAATTACGTATCTTGAAACATTTGTTTGGTATAACCATAAAACAGTTAGAGATTTGTGTTTTACCGCATAATGTTAGAATAATGCCCTAATTGACGCAAATCGTACACCACTTTGTGAAAACTGTGAGAACGGGTATGGTGCTGACAGTCATTTTAGGATGGTGCCACTACACAAACCATCTTGGGTCACCTTAACTTTGAACGTTTCTGCTTCCTGTAATCTTATATATCACGTTTTAATCGACTCAATTGGACGTTTTCTGATTTCACTTGCAATTTCAAATACAGAATCCAATTACGACTTCATTTATAGGATAACACTAACCAAACGCGCAACACGCCCTTTTCCAATATAATTGTTTATCTAGTCAGTCGTGAAAAATGATAGCTGACGACACAGGAGAAACACACATCTTGTCCTTTTTTCTGCAAATTGATTTTCGTGACTTGAAAATTTGAAGATTCGAGGGTTTATGGTTCTATTCTAAACTACGTCATATCGATTTCAGATTACACTGGTGATGAATCCATAGATGTTAAAACACAGAGTGACATAGATAGCTTCTAGCAGCAGGGCGTGTGGGTGTAATGGCACGAGGACACTGAGAGCATTATGGTGTACGGAAGAAGGCCCTTGTCCTATATACAAAACCAAATACACACAGTAAGTGCGTACATAATACCATACATAAATACAAAAATACATATACAAACACACTATGTCAGGTCATTACAAGCCGTTTTCGTTTTTCATAAGCATGTAATAACTAATGTAATAAATCTTTTAATAAACGTTTATTGTTAGTACCCAAAACTGACTTAAGTATGTTTAAGCTAGGATATTACAAAAAAACTAAGATCATAATGATATGAAATGATAAATTGAAAGTGAAATTTGTCCTCTTAACCGTAATGATTAACGTACGGACACACAATATAATTATGTACAGCAAACGTCATGCATCTAGAGAGCGAGTATAATGATACAGATTCCATAATAAACTATAATGTTTGATAATTTAATAGCAAAACACAGAGATAATGTACAAGTCTCTCGAGACCGACTTTTACGACAGATAGTTTGGTTATGTATAACCAGATGAAGTGAAAGGGAGTTAAGCGTCAAAGTTCAGGTGTATTGCACTTATATACTGACGTGCACGTGTGCGTGCGTGCGTGCGTGCGTGCGTGCGTGCGTGCGTGTATACTGACTCCGAGCCATACCAGCCCTTCTTTATCTCACTGATGCCGAGCTCAAGACAGGGTAACAACAAGTACCATTTTGGTATGACGCGTGAAGACCAGCACCACGGGTCACCTACTTATCAATAAGTCTCCTAACCTGCTGTTTGGTGCTCATAGTACTACATGGCGCCATCTATAATGAGATACATAACTGCATTGAGTCGTTACGTCTTTGCTCATGCACACCCCCGTTTTAATGTTACCCACCATTTTGCTTATAATTGCAGCTAAACGATGCGCACATAAGTCTCACTTTATAGTAAACAGAAATCCATCTTGTTAGGACAAGAATTTTAGTACCCCTGGAGGTTTTGATTCATTCATATCACGACGTGTTAGCTTGATGCGGGAGGAAAGCTTAACTAGAACATAAGAAGGCTGAAACGGGATTTGAACCCAGTACTCGTGGGTCATGGCACATCAGCGAATTGCGGTGCCTTAGGGGATTACTGGCCTTGTATAAAATCTTCCATCAGTGAGTGAGTATATTACGTTGTGTTTGTGACACTCCAGTCATATTACGCATGGAACATCAACAATAAAATTCACACATTGCACTCAGATGGAAAATCGAAATCTGACCAGTCAACGCTTCAACAACTTGGCTACCTATACCTATATCACCTATATATCACTACACCTATATCAGCTAAGTCAGTTTGTCAAATGCAACTGCTGTATGTATATTACATCGAGTGAAATCGGGAAATTCAGTTGTCGGACTAGATGAAATGAAACATACAATGTTTTTGCAATTGACTAGTGCGTGATATATTCTATATCTTGTATACATTTACGTTTCTGTCTCTCTAAACAATTCGCATGAGTAGGCGACTATCGCGATAATCGATAATTCTGTTAATTTATTTAAGTATGTTTTCGTTGGAACCCATCATTCAACTATACTCAACTAATCTGTGTCTTTATTTCAGATTATTGAAAAGATGGAATGTGTTGAACTAGTCTCCGGTAAAGGGTAAACCGGAAGCATACAACCTTTGTGTCTTTGTCACCTTCGAAACCACTCATATTTCAGTATCAAGCCTTCCAGAACATGGCCGGCCTAATATCATTTAATAACAGCCAAGTACTGGAATAAATCTCCATGATTTATCCACCAGAGTTGGAAATCAAAGGAACAACTAAGTCTAGCTTATTCCTTTTATACCTCGACCTATGCATAGAAATGCAAGATAGAGGATATGTCTGCAATATGTGTCAAGATGACTTCAATTTTTCAATAGCCAAATGCCCCTTCATGTTAGGCAATATAGCATTTGGTGTTTACTTCTTACATTGATTGAGGTACTTGACAGAACGTTCCTTTTATGTTGACTTCAACAAATATCACGCCGTGATGATTAGAACTTTATCTGATCAACGATATAACATTATGGGACTCTTATAAAAGCGTCAACAACTTTTATGGTAAATACACTGAGACATTCTGCAGATATGGCAGGTCTGTGACAAGCATGATGGTGGACCCTATTTCCAATCTCATTAAAAGATAGCTTTTATTTCGATTCGATACGTCTCTGCGCGAAGATCTGACAAAACCTCCATTGAAGGTCACCTCAAGTGATCCCTCAGTGAACTTTGACCGCCCAATCAAACCAAACGATCCGTGTGTTTATGAGCTGATCAGATGACAGCTTTCTGAAACGATTTGGCTTCAGTATTTTGTCCCTGATTCCGACATATTGGTCCGAACAATATAATACTCTCACAAAACACAAATGTTGGTGTGGATAACAAGGCGCTCAGAAAAACACTGGGCGTAACTTTTGTTTTTTTTCACTTGGAATTGCCTGTTAACGTTTATTTTCGGCATGAAGTTCTGTTTAAAGTTTGTGAGATCTTAATCCAGAAACGCATTGAAGCGAGTCCAGTTTTAATAATATTGGCCCTATTTTGACCACATGAAGGCATTGTCTCTGTCTTGGCGATTCATTTTATATTTTGTATATTTCTTATTATTTTAACCATTGGATAGGTGTGGTGAAATTGGGTTTGACGCCGCGTCCAAGATTATTGCACTTATATGGCGACGTGCATGCACGTGTGTGTGTGTCTGGCTGCTTGTACTAGTCCGGACTGATGCCGATTTATAGTGCTAGCCCACTGAGATACCATGCCGCAGTTTAACATGAATACCCCACTCAGACACAGTATACTGACCCCGAGCCGACCAGTCCTTGTTTTAGCCCCTTAATGCCGAACGCCAGACAGGGTAACAACAAGTACCATCTTTTAACGTCTTTTGGTATGACGCGGCCGGTGATCGAACCCCGGACCTTCCGCTCTCCGGGCGGACGCTCTACCACTAGACCACGGAGGCGGTCTTTTAACCTTTGAACATCTTCCTTTGCACACTTGGTGTCATCACTGATTTCCAGTTATCCATTCATATGATTTTCATCCCGATTTTGCCTTTACCCCCAATGTGATCTGATAACCGAGATTAATTATTCTCTATCTTTGACGTTTTATGTTTTCATGTGATGAGCGTGACAAGCAGCATACCCACTGCCACCAGCTGTTACCTACATGTGTCTATCCTGTGTCACTGAGATGCCACTTGTTGGTATTGTGAACTACGTTCTATCACCAGTGATGCACGACACTTCATCCACCAATAAAATTGGCCCATTACTACTATGCATGTTGTGGCAGCTATGTCAGCCATAAGCAAAAACTGACACACAACAGGTGTACGTTTCACTGGAAATAGTCCATCGACATACTCGCTACTCAATCAGTCATCAAGTTTTGATTTCATCTGATGAGCGCAATAATCACCACAGATACGTGATAGTGTGCTGGTAACGACATCCACTAATATCAACCAATCGTGGTAAGTAAACATTAGTCGGGCTTTTGAGGAAGTCATATCTTATTTTATGAGTTTATCAACAGAAGTCTGATTTCTTATTGGTTAATCAATGTCAGATAGCTCAAAGCTCCTACGCATCGTGCAAATATGGTGTTGAAAAGAGTGGGAGATCCCTTTGTCACACACTGTCGCACAAATAAGAGGCCATTTAGCGGCTTCAGTAGCGCTGAGGGATGGTAATTCATTGACCTGAACTGTTGGAAAGCATGAAGCAGGAACTCCAAGTGAATTGTATCATTAGTCCAGTTCTGGTTATCCTGGGTCCGCAGTTCTACAAGCTCGTTCTATGAAAACAGAAACATTGATTGAAAGGTCTGACACTTGATACCCTTGTGGTGTACCGTAGGCATATACCATATGACGGATCCACGCTAGTTTTATGATGGTGCTTCCACATGACATAAAATGCTCGTTAATTTCACATGATTTGGTTATAAGTGGAACGTTAGAATCTGACGAAAAGATTTCCAAGAACCCCTGGTGTCTGACTGTTGAGGCAATGGTTTAGGGCCATATATGTATTAGGTACTTTAGTTATTGTGGTTTGATGTTACTGTTGATTTGAAAACATGTCCTGTTATAATGACAATGTTGGCAACTAAATGTAACGTACATAACACAGACTGTGGGTACATGTATAAGAACCTACTCTGTCGGCTTTACCGGTACAGCTGTCACTGAGGCAATTGCTATTACTGTTGTAATGCTATCAATATTGCATATGTTCTGCCCATATTTCTACTAAAGATCTGTTATTATCTGTACCCCCTAAGATGTACTAAGCTGTACATAACGAGAAATTTAGAGAAATTCAAGTGATGAAATAGTCACAACCCAGAGCTGAAATCGTTTTGTAAGTAAAAATGCATTATTTTTATCTGGGACAAAAATCGATTTATAGAATGCAAATATTAGTATTAGGCACAGAACGGGAGAAAGTAGGTTTATAGGAGATGAGAAAACACGGTCAGCATATCCTTGTACGACTAAGGTACGCAACTCTTCTCATCGACTTACGACACCTTAAACTGGTAGGTCACTAGGACCACCCTTGGTATACATATGTACATAATTAGCTAGAAAGCTATCATCGCACACAATCTACACGCGAAGCTGAACAAGAGTGTGAGTCCGATGATTGCGCTATTCGCATACAAAATCATTTCTGTGTTCGGTTAACAAATAAACCAGAACATCATTACCAGCAAATATTCAATTTTAAGCGATAAAAACCCATTGCTAATTCGGAATAAAGGAATCGACAATGTCGACAGACACGCTACGGTGTGAATTTGGAAAGTGTGTTGGAATGCGGAGATACATTCAATTTGGTCGCTCTCTTAGCAAACTCATTGTGAATAATGATCCAATTTTATAAATCGAAATGGGGATTTTCTTTTCCGTTCTAGTGGAACCTGCAAATGAAAGAGTTCCCTCTATGTTGTTGTATTAGTAAACGGCTTAACACCGATAGACGCTGCTGGAGATGAAATTGATTAGTGCTTTTGACCGAGTCCAATTCGGAGCAGGGAAGCATGAAGCGATTTACGACGAATCTGACAGGTTGTCAAACAGTCGTCTCAGACGATCTACTCCACCCTCCTTTTAGAATAAATTGAATAAGCTCATGCGTATTAATAAATCACTAAACTGAGTGCGATGTTTCAGGTGACATAAATAACAGCATTCACATTGATTTAAGTGTCTTCAGACCGCCTCTGTGGTCTAGTGGATAGAACATCTGCAAAGGAGAGCGGAAGGTCCGTGATTCGATTCCCGATCCTGTCATAGCAATCTTTGTCACAAGAGGGTACTTGTTGTTGCCCTGCCTGGCGCTCGGCAGTAAGGCGATAAAGCAAAGACCGGTCAGTACACTGTCTGAGTGGGGAACGTTCACAAGTTAAACATGATTTTTCGTGGGTTATCACTTCAATACCAGAGTAGCACACACACACACACACACACACACACACACACACACACACACACACACACACACACACACACACACACACACACACGTGCATGCACGTCGCTATATAAGTGCAATAATCTTGAACGCGACGCTAAAAGCCATTTCACGTCACCTCAAAACCATCATGTGGTATTGCCAAATGGTTTCTGGAAGGAAATGTTATAACCGGTTCAACCTTAGACGACGAGATTAGTGCCACGTCTGTTATGTTCACATATATAATAAAATGCCTCAGTTTACAAATACCGCCGATAGAATAGGTCCCTTGTGAGGTATACCTATCGTTCGTGGCTACCACACGGATCGAATGGTCAGGCCTGGTGACTTTCATACCGCCGTCACAACTAGCGGCTTACAACAAACACATAGGCAAAACGTTACTATTTGTATATATTTAATCGTAAACACAGTGAACAGTTTTTATCCTGTTTTTCTATTAATTGCATTTTAAAAGCCCAAACATTTCAAACACAATACACATTAAGGCCAGCCCGGCTTTGGGGTAGTTGGGCATCACATCACTAACATGGTTGTTACATGGGAAATCCTCCCTTATGTTGTAAATGACATTTACGAGCTTCAGAAATATTAACCCGTATCTAAATAATGATGACTCTCTAAATACAATCCAATCTCGGCAATATCGGACCCTTCCATTTTATGAAGAGGGGGGTTAAGATTGGTATTTTCTGAATATTTTTACAATTCACGGCAATTATCTGTACCTTTTCTCACAATACAGATTGCCACATCTCGCCACTTTCGGATGCGATCGTTAGGCCATTGCATTTATCTGCCTTGCCCAGATACATGTAAGGGGAACAAGTCACTCCCCTCTAGAAAATAACGTCATCATTAAGATTTGCCCGTATGTTCAAATCGCCCGAAATGGCGTCATGATACAACAATCTTATAACATGAAATACTCTATTGTTCTCCAATGTTATTTGCCATCTTGTACATAGCAATCTCATACGACTTATTCAAAATACAGTTTTAACTTTGTCCACAACTGGAAAGGTGGTGGTGCCGAAGGGTCAGGGTGTTCGCTTGTCACAAACTAAGCCTGCGTTCGGATCACCATCACTATATATACATATATATATATATATATATATATATATATATATATATTACTTATAAAGCGGAAACAACCTTGCCTTTGAAAACTGAACATTTCAAAGATCGTCATACGACTCAAGGTTACTACATTCAATGCCTCAGTGAAGCTTTTAAAATGTTGTATGGTAGACATGTGGAGGACATTTCCAAATTTGACGCGTCAGTGACAAAGTTGATGTCTACTGCCATTCCCTATTTCGACCGTGTTTTTTTTTTCAGATGAACAATTGACTTTTGCATGGTTTTGTGACGTGTGGTGCAGGATACGCTTACCTCTTCGCGAACACCCGGTATCATCATTACACGACAGTAATCCATCAACACATGTCTATGATACAGACGGAATCGTACAATGGAGTCTGCTTTCAGCAGTGACCAATTGACTTGACTTTGCATGTGACGCGTGCCACCTTTGCACCTGGTATCGTAACTATTTGACAGTGATTAAAAAGCACATGCTCAAGATATGGTCGAAATCGGACAGTCGACACTGCTTTTAGCAGAGATTTCCTCTAAATATGGAAAGGGTTTTGTCGCTTTAACAATCGCCAAGGAAATCAGAAATGTTATTACTGTTTGTGGGATACGTACATGCTTAATCTTTTCATAATAACACAGATAACGGAGCAATAGACCTTTGGACAAATGTCTACTCTTTATAGATCACATTGTCTTGTGTGTCAATTTTATTGGTGCAAACCCGATATAAACTGACTCATCCAATCACATTGTTTGTGTATGAACAATTTCCAAATTGAATAGGTCAGCCGATTCAAGGTACCCGGCGGGGATTTCGGTCAATGGGCATTCGACATAGTCCAGGGCGGTGTACCGTCCATTCTGGTCATCTGTGTTGACTGACCCGAACACGTGAAGACATTACAATTGCAAAGAACCCGTGAGTGAGTGAGTGAGTGAGTGAGTAATATCACATTTTTGGAATAAAATTAAACACCATATTAAACACATCGTTATTTCATACATCAAGTCTTATCAAATATAACTGTTACAAGTTTATTGACCACCTGCAACATGGACACCTTACTGGGGATCACTGGGACAGGGTACCTCTGCTTTTCGCATGATTCCCCAGCAGGATTTAGATACAGGAGTAAGAATGAGCCAGCTTCTTGTGACAGATCATCAGTCGCCATTATAAACAGTTCATTGTATACTGCTGGTCAATATCGCTTTCCAAACTGACTCCCTTCTCTAGGATTGCCAGAAACTATTTTTCATTTTTAAAAAAAGTAAACAGAGCACGTAGCATTTTTAAAGAAGAAATACATTATCCTGATTGTGATTGATTTCACGTTACCATGGTAATCTTGCCATTTCTGGGATGTAAATACCATGTTGTAGTCACAATGACACCTACCATTCTATCCTTTCAAATCATTGAAGGCCAGTTTAATGAGCGAAAACATCCAATTGAAATGCCATTAAGAAGTTAAAAAATGGCGATGAGCGTTGTGGAACGTGAAAATACTTGTTAATGTTATTGTGTGACGGAAACGTCCTCAATGGCCTGTCAGTAAATGATACTTTTCTAATCAGACTTTATCTTGATTTTATAAACCTATTTGATAAACGCTTTTAAATTCGCATCAGCTTGAGTACAAATTCTAGATGTGTTTACACCATTGCATACGTGCACTTCTATTTCCACGTACATGTAAGCGTTGGTATTTTCACATCCCATTAGCGTTGTATGGGTCACATGTCATTGAAGGAACGATGTCGATAGTTTTAATTGTTTTGATACACTAAATCATTTTACAGTGTTTGAAGATGATACACAAACACAAACGATTTAGAATGGTATATGAGTAATTGATACTCCTGTATCCCATGACTATAGTCTGGCATAACTCTTATTTAACAAAACCCTTTGAAAAGTTCACTGTCTTCATCATGCGTTGTAGAGGTTAACAGGACTGGATACATATAGCATATCGTTTCCAAATTGTATAAAGCAGCACCCTGTTCCATATTCATTTGATATTCATTTGGGCAAGATTTATATCACTGTTCATTGCCCATACAATCCCCCATAGGTATCTTAATATGATGATTGTGTTTGTCGGGGAACAATCTCCTCCAGACATCAGCTCATTTTGTTAATACCCCTCCGTGTATCATATGGGAGAGACTATATATCATCTTTATTCAACTTTCAAAATCCTTGCTACATTTAAATTGTGAGAACAGAATTATTGTTAAATGATTTATGACAAAAATGTAGTCTTTGAAAGGCATTTAGAAGTGATACACATAGGGAAGAGAATTTATTGATGTCAGCTACTTTATAATGTGGAACAGGACGTTTCGGAGCATATGCTTACTCATTCATCAGGTGATTCATTCATTCATTCACCTGATGAAGGAGTAAGCATATACTCCGAAACGTCGTGTTCCTCATAATAAAGTTGACATTCATAAATTCCCTTCCTAACGAAAATGTACTTCGTTACTGATTCTGAAACTGTTCAAATGTCCATCATGAATTGGATTGTTTAAACTGTCGTTACAATACGTTGGAAACAATGGCCAACATACACATAAGCTTTAGAGTATTCAATAGATAAATAATTATCAGTTTGACTGGACAAACGATGTTCACATGTTGCATAAAGCCGCTATGTGATAATATTGATCAGTTGAGGCACTCACGCATATTGAATTACATCACTAGGATCTCATTCAGGACAATGGCTTTACCAGTCACAAAACCGCCACTGGAGTTTACTAAATATGTTTCCTATTTTTCGCAATCCCTCAAAGTTCAGGCAATGAGTCTGTGTCGATTATACTGGTGCAGTGGGAATAAAAATCAATGAGGTTATATGAGACAACCATGGGATAGTCACCCAGTGGTGTGCCTACATTACAGTGTTTATAGTATAAACACACAGTGTATAAAGAATGTGTGATATAGTGAAACAATTGTGCTCTTTGATGTGGCAAAATATTATGTCAATAACGCCCATGATTGCCTTTTTAACTACACAAAGCTTCACCTTTTGCACTGATGGCATTGTCATGGTTATTGTATGCTGTGGTAAATTGAAGCATTATATCAGCACAGGCGTAATTTTAACTGGTTACTGACATTTTAAAATGTCAAAGTTAATATTGGCTTATGACGATTATATTGGATTTCAATATATAAACAACACTAAAATGTAATTAACTCAATCTCTGTAAAAATTGGTCTTTATGATAACAAACCAAATAGTAGACTTCAAAAACAAAAAAAATGGGTTCATATTACATGAGGAAATATCTGCATAAATTAAGACCTAAAAGTATGGTACCAAAAATATATTACAGTAACATAGAAAGTATATTTATATAAATAGAACCTTCCTTAACATACAACATAAGCCTGATTCCAGAGGTGATATCATAAGACACGAATTAACGCCTTCACTCTGGCACGATATGCTATTTCAAGCTTTGCAGATCAAACAGAATGAATGACTTAACAGTTACAAAAACAATACTAAATTAGCCTGCGAAACATCGACATCATCAACTCTGTGGCGTATCATACTAAATCCTTCACTCTGACACGATCACCAAAGCCGAGGTGTGCAATAAAATCGCGGCTATATAAAACTAAAAGCACTCACCGAATTGTGGGGCTTTCTCTTCCACCATTCAAATGTATCATACTGGTAGCTTCCGTCTGATGATGAGCGCTTTTCTCGTCTATCCTTCGAGCTAATACTTGATTTAGGGGACACATCACGGCTTGATTCTGCTAATGGTCCTAACAAGTTTAATACATCGTCCTGGCGCAAAATACTATTGAGCTTTCTCCATGATTCAAAATGCCTCTGGTACACTTTACTTCTCAACTCCTCCTCAAGCCGTTTAAGTTCTGTGTAACCAAACCAGATTGAAATCCCAAACAGAGTTGTTAATATGAGAGTAAGTATATATAACAAACGAATATGAACAATAATGTTCGGCGGTTCCTTCAGAATCTTCTCTTTGACGATTGTCTCCGTCTTCGTGTGTGACATTTTGGACGATGGATAGATTATGTCCCTGTGTTTAATGGAAACTTGATATCAGGCGTTTCTTGTGATTAGTAGCTCCTGCTCAAACCTAATAAGGTGTCAAACATCTGTACAATCCACGATCTTCAATTTAAACACACCAAGACGATGTTGACGCTGTCAAGAAGGCTTTCAAATTTCAATTAAATATCAAGCCATCCTCACGGCGTTCAAATTTCAAGTGCTGAACGAGCAGTGACTGAGATCGACCTTATCGTTTAGCTGTCGGAAGGACTAAGGACGGAAAGGAAATAAAACTACTTGCAAATTTACCTGAATGTGTGATACCTGTCCGTGTGAAATCAGGTCTTGTAAAATGATTTCCATAGGCCTACTCAGATCCATTCAGAGTAAGCTGTCTATGAAACACTTCACCTCCACGTTAGAGACACCTCCGATCCACCCCCGCGCTTAACACACATTCACCCAAGATAATTATCAGTGGGTGAGTATTTGGTAAAAACGTAGACGTCTTCCTTAAGGACTGAAATAGGACTCAGGTTGTAGGAGAATGAGCATCCATGAAGGAATTCGCGTCACGTAGATCGTAACAACAGTTCCGCATAAGGCTTCTGTCACAATGTTACAGCTGTGCTCTGCCACATCACTGGTTGGTAGAGCGATGTTCCTCAAATCCTGATCAGCGGCTTTAATAACGATTCTACAACACAACACTGACACTGACTATCTGTCAACAGGCACTCATGGATGACGGAACGGATAAATTGACAATCAGTCCTAGGCGCGGTAGTCAAGACAGAGCTTTTATCTGCAGTAGGGTGCTAGTGGGCTCGCTGTTATGACGGGTTTGGATCTAGTGCATTGATCTTCGGAGACGCAATTTCATTACGCGGGGGCACTTAAGCCACCAGTCTTGCCGTGTGTCCTCAGAACCGCTAGACTAAGGAACGCTCAAATCGTGTGCATGATCCAAATAATCTTGAACATATGGGTTCAGCAGTGAAAGATAGCGTCTGTCTGTGTCAAAGATGAAGGTGCCTCTTCGACCCCCATCAATAATTTAATCCTCTACAATTTGTTGATAAAGAGAATCAATAAATCAGTTTAACCACAGAATCGCTTCCAACCCGTCCAACTTCAATGATGTGGAGACCCTGTAGGCACGACTGTATCATTAGCGGTACCTCACTAAACAGTAATTCCCGTCCTTGACACCGTCTTTAGACACGTCAAAGGTTGAAAATAGAACCCTTGCTTGAGAGTTAATATTTAATATCCCCAAATGTCATCTGGGACAAGAAATGAGCTTCCTCTATGCAAAATATGTCCGTTTGCCTTCCACAACTGTGTTTTCCCGTTTGTTGCAACAGCGCTGTGATTCAGATGATATATTTCCACTGACACCGCTATGACATCTTTAACGCAGAGGCCATGCTACACAACTGATAGAAGAGGCACCAAGACCCTGGCTCATAAGTATCTCAGACAAGGCTACACTCGACTCAGTATTGAAGTGCAATCAAATTCCTTTAAGCTAGTGTATCGAAATTCTAGAGAGCTCCTCACGATCGTACTGCTTAGCAATTTGATAAGGAGATAAAGACCCCCAACCTGTTTCCGCAACGTATCAATATTTCGTCTTCTCCGTCACTGCCTCAAATTAGACGAATCGGCAAATACCGCCAACTATCGAGCCCACCGTCGTACGAAGAACAACGTGGGTATGATTTTAATTCACACACACTAAGCGGGGTCCACCTTGTCAACTCTCTCTTGCTGACGCTCGCTTCCTGGATTATCTAATAAAATCATGCACAGTGGGTGTCGATGTTCAGCGACACGGAATAACACAATGTTTGATTGAAAGCTTGTAGCTGTGAATAGGGCTCCTGTGTTTCATATGAAGCGGGTCTCTATTTCCTTGTCCTACAGGAACATGAAACCAGTGTAGCAGGGATTGTGCTAGCTGATTTATTTCACATTCTCGCTTTCCGTTGTCGAGCCCATAAAACACGCTTCTGTAATTGGTAACATATCATAGCCAGGCTCTCCACTAAGGATAATATGTGAAAAACTATTTTGGCAAAAATCTATCTGTTAATGTAACGTGAATAATCCTATTGCTCTAATTGTGTTTATTACATATTAGATTTACATTACTGCGAGAAGAAAAAGTGACAAATGTCATCGCAAAGCGTGTTTCTATTGCCATGTTATGTGTTCTTGAGAAACATTCAAATATCGATCTTTCCTAATGTAATTTGTTCACTAATTCAGAAAACAGAATGAAGTGATATCCTGGATTTGTTCAGATGCCAATAACGAGTCGCCTCTCTCGTTAACGGTACTTGTAAAAATATTGATAATTGTATAACTATTCCCTAGTAATCTGCCTCTTAGCAACTCTGTGTCTATCTATTTACAGAGAATGTTCATCGATCGGTCTCGATCAGGCGGTGGACGCCACGTATACATAATGCATAAATAATGAATCGGAAATCTTATTGTTATCATATATTTCTCCATTTGCATGACAATTACATATGTATTCCTTCTATAAAGATAAACCTTGTTTTGTGAACGGATAAGCAAATATATTTGCAATGAATCATGATTAGCTTGAACCATGCAGATGTGTTCAAGAGCTCAAGACACCACGCAAAACAGTTTGTTTCTTCTATAAATCTTATTTTCTCTCGCAGGCGCAAAGAGGAAGACTTTCAATTCATCATATCTTAGGCACCTCATGCAACTTTCTTTTCAGCGCGAACCAAATCGTTATTGATCGCACAGGAAGAAATAAGTTCTGTCAGTACTAGTGACAATCAACCGCTCGCAAGCCCATTGTAGATTTTTTTCTTTTTTTGTATTAACGTAATGTCATAGGTTCCATTTAGGAATCTTTTTTTCTGCATGGTCCTGGTCGAATGTTGTCGCCAAGTGTTTAGTCCGTACGTCATCCCATCAGGAAGGCGAGAATCTGGAGACAAAAACCAGTATGTGTATCAGAACATCTTCGGCCTCTTTGTTGTTTTATTTTTTTATTTCTTTCAGGATTATTGATTTGAAAACATGTGCAAACTGATCCGCATCAGTTAATTAGACAAAAGGCTCCCCCATCTTTCCACCAACCAATAGCCTCCCCATTTCTCCACCAACCAAGAGGCTATCTCATCTCTCCACCAACCAAAAGGCTACCCAATCTCTCCACAAACCAACAGACAACTCCATCTCTCCACCAACCAATGGACTCCCCATTCCTCCATCAACCAAAAGGCTCCCAATCACTCCACCGACCAAGAGGCTACCCCATCTCTCCACCAACCAAGAGGTTATCCCATTTCTCCACCAACCAAAAGGCTATCCCATCTCTCCACCAATAAATGGGCTCCACATTTCTCCACCAACCAATAGGCTCCCCATCACTCCACCAACCAAGAAGCTACCCAATCTCTCCACCAACCCATAGGCAACTCCATCTCTACACCAACCAAGAGGCTACCCCATCTCTCCACCAACCAAGAGGCTATTCCATCTCTCCACCAATCAATGGGCTGCCCATTTCTCCACCAACCAAGAGGCTATCCCATTTCTCCACCAACCAAGAGGCTATCCAATTTCTCCACCAACCAATAGGCTCCCTATTTCTCCACCAGCCAAAAGGATATCCCATCTCTCCACCAATCATTGGGCTCCCCATTTCTCCACCAGCCAATAGGATCCCCATCTTTCCGCCAACCAAAAGGCTGTCCTATCTTTCCACAAACCAAGAGGCTACCCCATCTTTCCACCGACGAAGAGGCTATCCCATCTCTCCACCAACCAATAGGCAACTCCATCTCTCCACCAACCAAAAGGCTACCCCATCTCTCCACCAACCAAAAGGCTATCCCATCTTTCCACCAACCAAAAGGCTATCCCATCTCTCCACCAACCAAAAGGCTATCCCATCTTTCCACCAACCAAAAGGCTATCCCATCTCTCCACCAACCAAAAGGCTATCCCATCTTTCCACCAAGCAAAAGGCTACCCCATCTCTCCACCAACCAAAAGGCTATCCCATCTTTCCACCAAGCAAAAGGCTACCCCATCTCTCACCAACCAAAAGGCTATCCCATCTTTCCACCAACCAAAAGCCTATCCCATCGCTCAACCAACCAAGAGGCTGCCCCATCTTTCCACCAGCCAAGAGGCTACCCTATCGTTTCACCAGCCAAGAGGCTACCCTATCGTTTCACCAGCCAAGAGGCTACCCTATCGTTTCACCAGCCAAGAGGCTACCCTATCGTTTCACCAACAAATCGTACTGCCAACCAGCAGGCATCCCCATTGCCCTACTAATCAATAGGATACCCCTATCCAGCCTCCTTCAGCAAGTAGGCTACCATCATCGTTCCACCAATTATAACCCTACCCTATCAATGTTGTTTTTGGGAAAGCAGCTGCGTTAGCCATGTTTATGTAATCTGCGACTATACATGATTGTCGGATTACACCTGCCCCAGTTTCCAAAACAACCAACGGAACCCGAATTTCACATACTCCAACCATCTTACATCTTCAGGCCATTTCGATTTCATGGACATACATACATGCCCCTGTAAAGCAGCGGTTCCGAACATGACATTCTGTCTGGCATTTGACACCTGGCACACAACGACCATGCATGGACGCATTGTGTCCCGAGACATGGCCAAACACGGCTACTTTAACGCCGACTGAAGATTTATCTGCCTTATTTGTGTTTGTTTGTCAGATTTGTTGTATATAAACGTCACAATCGGCAATATTCTAGCTGTATGACGGCGGCCTGTAAATAATCGAGTCTGGGCCAAGACTATCCAGTGCTTAAACGCATAAACATCGATCTACGCAATTAGGATACGATGGCAAGCATCAACCAGATCAGCGAGCCCGACCACAGGACCCGTTAGCCGCTTCTTACGATAAGCATCGGTTGCTAAAGACAAATTCTAACCCGGGCCTTTACGGGATTCGTTTGTTTGGCATTTCCAAGGCATTCGGTAGTGTGACTTATCAAATTTAATTCAAGTAAAAGCTCTTGCGTGCAATATGTAAGGGAATTACACGTGAGACAAAAAGTATACTCAAAATAGATTTACGTGTTTATAATTGCTCATTATGTGATGTGATACACATTTTGAAATGACACAACCTTGAATGTCATTCGGCCCGCTGATTATGAACTTTCGCTCAACTTGATTAACACATGGGTCGTTAAAGACGGATCAGTCTTCAAGTAGCGACTACTTTTGGTTGGTCTGTTATGGACAAAGACGGATAATTTAAGTGATAAAGTTTGTTTGCTTGTCGTTTTATGCCGCACTCAGACAAAAATTCAGCTATATGACGGCGGCTTGTAAAATAATCGAATCTGGACCAGACAATCAAGGTTTGATATTTTGAGTAATTGTCGTCGGTTGCGATGGCACGCACTCAACAAGTTACAAAGCCTGACAACCCGATCAATTACAACACCAGCATGGGTGGCTTGGGACCAATTCTAACCCGGTCTCCCCGCCGGTATGTTATAAAGTAACGTCTGTCCGAGAAAGTGACAGATGGAACTGCCCAAAAGAAAGTTGTAAATATAAACACGAAGCCCATATGATACATACAAGGTTTACTGGTGAAAAGGACGGAGACCATAGCTCTGTTACTGAAATGTGTTTGAGGTTAAGTTCAACAAAACAATTCATATGAACACATCTTGTGACATGGTGATATGTGGTAAGTCCACTATATTGGCCCACATCCCGTGGGCACCCAGGTTCGAGAAAGTCTAAAGGACTCCCATGCTGGTCGTTAGCGTCGACTAAATTGGATCGGATGGTTTGGCTCTGTAATTTGATTGCATGTTACCGTGGGCAATGGCGCGGTTGGATGTTCATGCTTTCTGTCGTCCATTTGACTGATCCAGGCTCAATTATTTACAGGGTGCCGTGATACAGATAGCGTATTGCTCACTGCGGCGTTAATCAGCATTCACTCACAAGCGTTGCAATATTCGAGGTAACAGTTTTAATTGCAAAACATTTGACTATGATAGCTTTTCTATGGCTTGATTTCATCGATACATAACAAAGTCCATATGATTGATTGCACACTCTTGATGAGTGTTTTTGATATATTTTCAAGGTATCAGTTTTATATTGCAACGCGCACATTCTTACTTGTGTAACACATCGATAAAACTAAAACATAAACATCTGAAGCATACTGGCACCAGGTACCTTATCAGCAACAAGTCATCACCTGGTTGCTATGGTAATGTTTCGCAATGAGAACTGTTATTGATTGACGGGTAACATTAGACTTTTGTCCCAAATAATTCATACACAAAAAGATAATTTTGTGAAGGACACAATTTTATATCTGTATTATGATATGAGCACTCTGAGTTTGGAGTCAAATAATACGCATACTCGGTTAAATTATGCATATTTATCATGCAGCAGACTACATAAATGTGTGATATCAATTTAAACTTGAAGATTATCGTTCGTTTCTTGCATATCAAATATGTATGTATTATTAATGTCCAGTTCATCCTTGTTTTAAAGGTATTAATTTTTTCAGGGATAACAGTGAGTGAGTGAATTTTCTCTGTGCATGAGTGAGTGAGTGAGTGAGTTGTGTTTAACGCCGCTTTGACCAGTATTCAAGTTATAACACGGCGTGTCAGCTTAATGTTGGAAAAAATCCCTAGTCTTAGACGTTTACCTCTGTGGTGCTGACATACCTAGAAACATAATCGGGGCGAACCTGGATTCGAACCCACAATCACAGGTTCCCGTCGTTCCTAAGGGACGCAACTCTGCGCCGCGAATTGCGGGGGCTTAGACGACAGAGACACCCTCATGAATATCAAGCTAGCTAGAACACCAATCATTTTTAGGTGTATTCACATCCCATTATTAATATTTACAAGCATTACATGTCAATGTAAACCTTCCCTGTGCTTGAATACGTTCGATTGCAACATAGAGCCTGATCGGTGTATCAACATGAAATCCAATACAATCATCTTCTGTTTTATTCCACATAGATCTAATCATGGAGGGTATTTTTAAATTACATTTACAATATGAAACACGGAAAATCTGAGCACTTAAACATCAATACAGAACAGAAGCAGCGTGTGCGAATCCCTTGCACCACGTGACCAGAGCTGACTGTACCACAAGCCTGACACGCTCACAGCAGTAAACATGCACCGTTCTGTCAAATACCCAACGTGAAATCCTGTCCATTTTACTAATCTGTTCGAATCAATCTTTGACGGTTTGTTAGTACCTGATTTATGATATAATTAATCGTATGGTCATCGGAACTCCATGACAGATTTGTGACGATATGTCTCATTAATGGGTAAAGCGATACGCCTCGAATACACTCTGCCTAATGGGCGCAGGCATTAAACTAATGCATCGGAAGAACAAAGCATTTAACAATCAGGCTGATCATATTGGCTTCGGGATATTTTATGAAAATGGCTGCACAGTATGTAATAAGCTCCGACGTCACATATCGGGACCACAAGTGCACCATGTACAGACAGATATGCACACGTAGTCAAAGCTAATTTGTTCATTTACTGCTTCAGTAATCGTTCTAACCAAATGACGGTTTTGATGTAGATGAATGAGTTGATGCCACGGCATGTCTCTGGAGACGCGCCCAAGATGGTGTGTATGGGCATCCACTCGTTAAACAGAAGCACGTTTCATTCCTAAAACATACAAAGACAGCGTTTAATATATTGAAACGAATAAATCAATAATTTACAAAATCGCGTACATTTCTTTTATCAACAGTTTGCATGACATTTGTGACTTCCAGAATTGCTGCATCATTGATCAAGAAGAGTCAAAATAGTCACTGCAAGATTATCATACTCGTGTAATATTAAGAAAACATCCGTTCAAAGGTAGATTTTCAGAACAGCTACTATGTGACATATTTCGTTGTCAAGGTAGTTTCTCTGAGCTCCTGGTACTAGAAGAATAAACCATCAGAACAAATATACACAAAATTAATATTTCACAAAAAAGCATGAATTCAGAGATACGGAAAAAAACGACTAAAAGTTAATAATATATTTATTTATTTTAAACAAACATTATTTTATGTCAAACAAGACCAGTTGCTACAATGTTTGCCGATAAAAAGCACAATGAACATAAAAAATCATCAGTGTTCCAGTTACTGTAGTAAACAGTTGATATAATTTTCCATAATACATTAACGTCAAATGCTATGTTGAGCAAAGCAGCTGTACAATGCCATTGATAGCTCTGATATAAGCATAATGTGTGATGTAAATTTGTTTTCTTGAAACTCGATAGAAAAAATAACTGTTTTACATAAAAGCGAAAAAAGCATTCCCAGATCATAAGAAATCTCTGCAAAAAGAAGCATCCATTGTACGATTCCGACTTCATGTTTATCATGAGCATGTGTTTATGTGTCAACAACTCCCATTATTCTTACGACCGCCTCCGTGGTCTATAGCTAGTGGTAGAGCGTCTGCCCGGAGAGCGGAAGGTCCGGGGTTCGATCCCCGGCCGCGTCATACCAAAAGACGTTAAAAGATGGCACTTGTTGTTACCCTGTCTGGCGCTCGGCATTAAGGGGCTAAAACAAGGACTGGTCGGCTCGGAGTCAGTATACTGTGTCTGAGTGGGGTATTCATGTTAACCTGCGGCATGGTATTTAAGTGGGCTAGCACTATAAATCGGCATCAGTCCGGACTAGTACAAGCAGCCACACAAACACACACACGTACATGCACGTCGCTATATAAGTGCAATAATCTTGGACGCGACGTTCAACCCCATTCCACCACCACACCATTATTCTTACAGTAGATAAGTCATTCATAATGATCTTCCTTATCAGAAAACAGAATAAGTAATGAAAAAGGCTTAGTTTAGTGCTTGTAATAATTTAGGTGCATGAAGTAGACGCTGATACGGCACGTGGTCATCATTCACCCTTTGTTGTACCAATCAGCCGTGTCTGCACTGCTTCTTTACCAATTAGGAATGGCCAGTTCTAGTGCATGTTAAGATCAAAGATGCATGCCACCTAAAGGTAGGCGAACAAGTAAGTTCCCGTCAGGCATCTCCCTTATGACTAATGTTCCTGTACGCTTCATAGGACAAGCACATGGCCTGTAGAACAATTACGACCGTTAGAATTGAGTTAACCTTTACCACGGCAATGTGTCCAGCAATGGTGTACTTATTTGATGTTGTAATTGGTCTGCTGTCGTGACATTTTATCTATCATGTTGATTATTACCTCCGAATTTTAGTCTTACAGCGTGGCCAGCATAACGAGAATAAAACAAACGGGAAAGATCATCTTATTGTAACTTATCTTAGGCTGCATAAATAATTTGATGTTTCTCGTGCATACTTTTTTCAGAAGAGGTCGGAAGGGCTGTTATATTTTGTATTGAACAAAATGAAGACCATTATTTATTTCCACCATGTGCACGACCCAACACAACTGGGCAGGCATTCGTGGTTCTTTTATACACTGCCAGGGGGCAAGCATAATAGCAAAGTATGTATGAGACGGCGAATGTGAATTTCTTTTCTATTGGCAATAAAAAATCACTAACATGCGGGATTAAAAATGACGCGCCAGTGCCCGAGAACCGTTTCCTTTTTTGTTAGGTCAAAAAATAGATGCCACACCGCAAAGCAGTCAAAATTATGTCGTGATTTTCTCTGTGCATGAGTGAGTGAATGAGTTGTGTTTAACGCCGCTTTTAACAGTATTCCAGTTATATCGCGGCGTGTCAGCTTAATGTGGGAGGAAAGCCCGAAGTGATGCAGGTCTCAGACGTTTAACACTTCGGTGAAACCCATGAACATGTGTATGGTGCTGACAAACCTAGAAACATAATCGGGGCGAACCGGGATTCGAACCCACAATCATAGGTTTCTGGCGTGTCCACGGGACGCAACTCTGCACAGCGAATCGCGGCGCCTTAGACGACTGGGCCACCCGTGCCCCCCCTCTGTGCATGAGCGCAGTAAAATGTATCATTTGTGGTGCTACACAAGTACAATCAAAACTATGTTAGGGCCGAGACATTAAAACTTACCCTCAGTGTGTTGCAAACGAACATATTCCATTCTCTTTGTTTGTCAGCTGCAGAAGAAATTTAAGTTTACCTTTCGTTTCAATTTCAGAAAAATCAGTAATCGCGCGATAGTCACACTGGATTGACTTGTCCACACTCGAGTGTTGTCATGCCGCCGCCACATGGTATGCGTGCAGCTTGGTGTTGTGTCAGGCATTTTTTATGCAAAATGCGTGCATGGCGGGTGCTACCGCTAGAGTTTTGCCTTTTATGCCTGATGGAATGTGTTTTGGAGGACAATCAAGACTGATTATTCTCTGGCGTTAGCGTTTTGAAAACTTGACGAATGACCACCGTGTATATTAGCTGTCTGGTTTACCACGTAGCATCTAAGACAACGATAAAAGTGTGTACGTGAGGCGACCCGTGAAGATCCGGGTTAGAATAGGTCTTCAGCAACCCGTGCTTTTCGTAAAAGGTGACTATGCTTGTCGCAAGAGGCGTCTAACGGGATTGGGTGGTCAGGCTCGCTGACTTGGTTGATCCATGTCATCGTATCCCAATTGCGTGGATTGATGCTCATGATATAATTCACTGGATTGTCTGGTCCAGACTCGATTATTTACAGTCCGCGGTCATATAGCTAAAACATTGCTGAGTGCGGCGCTAAACAACAACCGAAGCAAAGTGTACGTGAGGCTTAAACTAGCAGCATCCATCTACTGCAGTGATCACCTGATGACGGAGTATCAATACAACCAGGAAGTGAACAGGTGAATGAGAAACACATCTGTTGTACTTGCGGTTGTTTAGTATTATCTTGTAAACTGTGAACAAATATTGCCTTACATCTGTTAATTGTCCATAGGGTCTTCAGCAAGCCATGTATGTCCTACGAGGCGACTAACGAGATGGTTGCTGACTTGGTTGATGCATGTCACTGTATCCTAATTGCGTAAATCGATGCTCATGATATCAGTCACTGGATTGTCTGGTCCAGACAGGATTATTTACAGACCAGTTTGTTTCCAAAAATAGTAGCGTGATCAGGGTCTCGTTGAGAGTGCTGTCCCTTAGACTGTTTCCATATAAGATAATACAGCATCCGGGAGTAATTGTTTGCGATCAGTTTCACATCAGCAGGCATCGCTCGTGGAACACGAGAGCAGGTGTCAAACGATTCACACAACGGACTCTCCCAGCCTTCATCGTGAATCTTAAAGTACATTGTCAGTGGTGTCATCTCCGTGGAACATTAAAATAACTAATTGTAAAGTCATTCTCCTGAGAGTCGTCTCAGGCGCCGCGATTCGCTGTGCAGAGTTGCGTTCCGTGGGCACGCCAGAAACCTATGATTGTGGGTTCGAATCCCGGTTCGCCCCGATTATGTTTCTAGGTTTGTCAGCACCATACCCGTGCTCGTGGGTTTCACCGAAGTGATAAACGTCTGAGACCTGCATCACTTTGGGCTTTCCTCCCACATTAAGCTGACACACCGTGATATAACTGGAATACTGTTAAAAACGGCGTTAAACCCAGCTCACTCACTAAACCACGTGAACCATGTTCAGAACAGTAGGATGAGAATCTGAGACGCTATAATCACAAACTTGCACATACAACACCTTGAACGATTCTATAAAGCCATTGATGCCCTATGTTTATCAACTGACACCAATAACGTCATATTGCGAGGGACATTGTGTATTTATTTTATGGAAAAAGAACGCACTGTCAATGCGATAAAAATGATTCTATTTAACGAAAACAGATTTTGCTATTTGTGGTTTGTGTATCATAAAACTTCCAGGTAAATACCTTTCATCTTGAAAACGTTCGTGTAAGTTGGAACCTCTACATTTACGCCGCGATGCCCGAAAAATAGTTATCGTTTTTGGCTTATGTATCGTAAGCGAATGTATCGGCAGTGAATGATCCGGTGCGATCGTGGGAGTAACGCCCTAGTCTGGACTGTAAAAGGTCACTTGCTACAGCATGGGTTATAAAGGACTCCTTCTGTTCCAGCATCCCCACCAGGCGGATTGTCATCAGTAATTTCTTGATTTCCTGTATTAATGTTTGGAACATCATCTCTTGACATTGTCACGGTGACGTTTGTGACTGTGTCACGAGCGTGTATGTAGACGTTCATTTATGCAGTAGCCACATATAACAGGACGGCGTTTACTGGCACATGCTACCAAATTTGAGCCATTTGAATTCGGGACATTGTGTCGATAACGAGGCATAGCAATTTTAATCACTGAAAAGCCCCTGTCTGGGGAAGTACAGTTCTTGTATTTGTCCTATCAGAAGTAATTTGAGACGTGACTGTAAAAAGTTGCCACATATAAATGCGTTATGATTTATTCAGTGACGTATTTATCTGAACAATAAATCAATATCTCACTCGAGCGAAATAACTCTTTAAAAAACACTATAACTACTTTCAAGTCTGCCTCAATAACACTGTGGTTTTAAAGAGCAGTACGAAAATGCATAAATAATAAAACATGTCAAATAACATGTTTATATCATTTATCGATCTGACTAAGGTGACCTTCTTAACTCATGAAAATTTCAATTGTGTCAGGTAACACTATCAGATAAACATGCAATTTCACAATAAAACACAAATGTGTTTAATATTCAAGGTTATTAAAATTGCAACCAACTATTGACTCAAATTGATATTTTGATCATCATCATCATCATCATCATCATCATCATCATCAAATATTGCATTGATATACATTTCCTAAAACATAAAATAAGACACTCTGATTTTAAGGGCATTAAATATATAATGTATGTTAGGCTTAAATTCTCTTTGAAGTATGAAAATGGAAATCATTTAATATGCAGTTACACTGGTGAAGCATGACGGCCAGTTGAAATATTAAAATAAAAAGACCCACAGGTCCGACTGTCAAGCCGGAATGATACATTTTCAATGATTGCTACGTCCTTGTGACAGTTTCAGTATGCTAAATTATCATCCTTTAAACTTGATGTGATGTCAGGTGAAATGGGTTTTTTACGTCGCGTACAAGAATATTTCACTTATATAGCGACGTGCATGAATGTGTGCTTCTTGTACTCGTCCAGACTTATGCCGGTTTTATAGTGCAAGCGAACTGAAATACCATGCCGCCGTTTAACATGGTTACCCCACTCGGAGACAGTACTGACTCCCAGCCGACCAGTCCTTGTCTTAATGCAGAACGCCAGGCAGGGTAACAACAATTACCATCTTTTAATGTCTTTTGTTATGAACCATCGATCTTCGACTCTCCGGGCAGACGCTATGTGCACTAAACAACAGAGGCGGTTTTACAAACTTTAGGCATAGGTAATATGATGTTATCTCTTTAAAATGTGAAGCAACCACAACAGCTTATTAATGAAATAATTTCACGATTTAATTGCTTCCATAGTTAAATAATATTAGCAACATTCAGTTGATTACTAGGCACGTCTTTGAAAAACTCTCGTTTTCGATTGCTCAATCAGAAGTTTCAAATCACAATACTCACCTCTGATCGGAACTGCTGATCTGACGGTCGCATCACCGCGGCGGATACATATGTATAGAAATGTTCACTTGAAGGTGTTAGAAATGCAGAGTTGCAGTTATTCAAAAGTACCATGTGTGCAAATTCAATTTTGATCGAAAATACGACAGAAATCGACTGAGACTATGTATTTCAAAATTTGCGAACCCCTGAGAGATTAAACGGCTATATCGAACAAGAGCTCTTCATGGTCCGCTGTCAATTTGTAAAGTTACGGAAAGTTTGAAATATGGGTATGGAAATTATAAGACATGTTCAGATAACGCTGCGCTTTTGTTTCCGAATTCAATTTAACGCCGTCAGATCTAACAGATAACACAGCTCTACTTTGATAAAAAAAGCCTGTCTGTCTCATAATTCATTTAGATATTAATCTTTTATGAATACGAAATTGATAGAAAATAAGGAATAATTATAATAACTACAAGTATACAAGAAGGGATTTCCCATCTGGACCATACTCCGGTCTATGTGTGCACGTTTAGCTTAGTATTTCCACGCACATGGTGGTGAGGTGAAATGGGGTTTCCGAGTCGACCAGTCCTTGTTTTGGTCCCTTAATGCCGAGCGCTAGGTACGGTAACAACAAGTACCATTTTCAACGTCTTTCGGTATGATACGGCCGGGGATCGAACCCCCGACCTTCCGCTCTCACACAAGACCACGGAGGCGTAGTTTCTAGTTCGCTGTATATAGTCAATGTTGTCAGTTGTATGCAATATCAATGTTTTTGATCACATCATTTTCAATCCAGGGATTTACAACGTACATGTACTGTAAAACGGGTCTTCATAATAGTCATTGGGATGTCTAACGTATGTTTTGAACATGAAAAGAATGCATTGTATATTGCAACGGGGGTTTTTTCTGATGAGAGTAAGTGGCAGCAATTAATTTGAGTCGTTCATACAATGTTCAGTTGCGGTGGTAATCTTGATTTAGAGTGACCTCCCGTGGTTGTTTTATAGTCCAAACTCCGGCCCAACGCTTGACACTTTCGCTAACCTCCTAGTATAGAGAGCACCACTGTTAAGAGCTAGTTGTTTACAGTTATCAACTTCCGGAAAAAACTACGTTGTTTGAGGAAGCATTTTCTAGGAGGATAGTTGTTCTTTCAAACAGTGCTGGACGAGCCCGATTACAGTCCGTCCTGACTTGCGTTTAATCCACTTGCTCAATGCGGGCGGAATACATGACGGAACAGACTTACGTTTCTGCCTTGTTCAAACACTAATTTCCGGATTCAAGAACGAAGTACGTGCCTCATTCAGGACATTCCAATGTGACATGGACTTTTGTAATAGGGCCTATTAATTATTGCTGCTGCCACATATCTTAACCTATTTTATTGCCATTTATTGTTGTTGCTATTATTATCCTGGCTGTTTCCATTTAATGTGTTGATTGTTTCACTATGTGTTTGTTTTACTGATTTCACAGTTCTGTCCGCATCGATTTTTTGGCTAACCTTCGCGTTTCAAATTGGGACAACGTCTACAGTGCGTCAACAGTCTTGACTATTATGAAATAACATATTGTGAAATGTCCTTCTAATCATTATTAAAAGAGAATGTTTACGAACAACATAATAAACAACATGTCCCAGAAATAAATTCCATGATCATAGTAGTAATTTAAGAGACATATTTGTTTTCTATTTCTATAGTTGCTTAAGATATGGGTGGAATCTTATAGTAACCTTATAGTCAGTCATCTTCTTAAGCTATACTTGGACTTGGAGCTGATTATTGGTCAATGTTCTATGAGGCAATTGAGGCATTACTATACAAAAAATACCATAACTCTAATTATCTCATTCCTTTCTCTTATTTCGATTTGACAGGAGATGATCATTGGTCAATATCTTATAAGGCTAATACGGCATTACTTTACAAATATTACAAATACAAATAATAACTCTAAATGATCCCTTCCTTTCTCGTATTCTGATTTGAGTATCTAGACTAACAGACTCTTGAAGAGAAAAACATTTTGCAAAGTGAACAATATTAAACAGTTAAATGTTAGGGAGCTGTTTAGCTTTAATCGAAATATCCAGTGTATTCTTTGAAGTGTCACTATTGTAAGGATTTGATTAAGAAAATCACAGCAATACCTTGTTTATTCATATTTTAAGCAAGCTATTCTTTTTGAATGTGAGGAAAATATTTTGGCACATTTTCAATAATTACTTTCGGTCTCTTTTTAGTTTTTCATCGAAGTTCATATTTGTAATACAAAAATGCATTGCACAAAACGAAGTTCTGATCAATTAATCTTCATTAATTACGTTGAGCAACAAGCAAACACGAATCTGTGCCAGCTCACTCAGTGTATGGTGAGAAAGGATGCTGAAATGCATGGCGACCCCCGTGTACCAGGCAGGGATTTAACGCCCCGTGTGACCTGAGTTTGCAAACAAAGCCTTTGAAGAAGAAGGTTTGCTTTTCCGTTTTTGTCTGGCTTCGATTTGAACTTCTCCGCTGATTAAATTTCGACACACGCACACACAATTTCTCTGAATGGTTTCATATAGATCAAGTAACAGCATCCCCGGTTACGCAATTAGAAATAACATGCCAATGATAATATAAACTTAATGTACATTTACTCTGAATTACCGTTTCCCCCCGCCGTAGTTTCCATTTGCATCATAACAACATCTAGAACCAATCTTTAAGAAAGCTCTATATGTTATTAACAATGGAATTTCGATTCAAACCATATCAGATATACAGCTAAATGAACTGACAAGCAGCCAACAGAATCTCAACTGCGCCAAGATAACCTCTACACGGTGGTTGTAGAATGTTCCATTACTATTGTGAAGACATGTAACGAGCAGGCTCTCGATTCCCCTGGCGCTCGTTATCAAAGATATCATGACGGCACATCACTAACATCCCTCCCAAGCTAGAATCTACATTCCCTAGCCGATCGCATCTGGAAATTAATCCGTTTCTCATAAACTATTGATAGGAAAAAATCCGCTGGACATCTCTTATTCTGCAATGTCAGCTCATGCTAAAGAGGACCATCATGTAGATATATATGTGATGGAAAATATAGATATTCGTACACTAGGGAACTACTGACATAAGAGAACCTCAGCGTAAGTGTGTTAGCCATTTGACGCTGTACAGAAATAGATAGTATTGATTCATGTTATATCCCCCAAAACGCTTATCGGCAAAGCGGATAAAGGGGATGTACACTGGCGCCTAACTGATGAATTATGAAAAAATATGCTTCTTGTTGTCCATAGAGATGTGCAATAAATGCCGCTCCTGTATCTAAAAAGAGTTTGTCAGACAATTTGAATGTCCTTGCTCCCAAGCATATTGATATCTGTTCCGAAGTAACTTTGAACTATAGCAGCCTCATTGCACACGTTTTCCATACCAGTCATGACTGTTCCGACATGGTGACTTTAATTTATTGACATTTCCCTCTCAGTGTCTCATCTTCCCACCTTGTATCTTGAGTGGCTGTGTTCATATCTTTAAATTTTGGCTGAAGGAACTGCATTATTAATCATGAAAATGCATGTACAAGGGTAACGTCCTACACTTTCATTTGAAATAGTTTACAAATGCGTCTTATCGTAAATATTAGTAAATTGTTACATTATCCTAAATTGCCTTTCGATATTTTATTGTGTCAAATTTATATTGCTACTGTCTATAAAGTTGTACGATATAGGGAAGCTTAAAAAGCGTACACAGTCATTGCCGTCATGGATGTACATATTCTTGCTAGTCTATCTGGGTGTGCTCTATTTCAGTAATCAATAACGACTTGCCAGAACCATAACATACAGGCAACACATATACCCGAAATGGCAAAATATTATTATTAAGCAATACGTTGTGTAACTGAAAACAGTTTTCCTTTAAGATGTGCTGTGGTAATTTGAGCTTAACACTGACATAATAGGTATTCTTGAGAATTTTGTTCTAAACTTTCACGTAAAATATCTGTCACGCAATGCCTTACATAAGATATTGTGAGAAATCTGGTTATTTGCAACATCTGTATTAGTACTATATGCCTACAGCAGAAGTTGTTTCTCTTGTGTTATATGTAGATTAAATAAATACAGCAATGAGGGTTTGGGTGATCATGTCACAGTCAGGCTTTTAAGTCTCATCATCATCTCAAGGCCCTTGCCCCCTCTACACGCAGCTCAGACAGCGAATGGGACCCGTTGAACCCAACGAAATCTTTCCGGAGAATGTGAAGACTCCCATACACTGCAACCTTCTGTATTACCTATATTGTCAGAAGGGCTGTATTCCTGGTAGCAAACCCGGGTACTCCCCCCAATGTCAGTCAACAGATAGGGAGCTACCAAAACTAAGGCACCGAGAACAATGGGGAGTCGGACAACTTGGTACTTGGGATGCAAGCGTGACATTTCGAAAGCGAGCTCCGCATATTTGCCATGGTTTTCCTCAATCTTGTCAATCACATTAGTGCCAAAAGGGAAAGAAAATTCAATGATATAAATGATTTCATTGGATTTATCAAAAAGGACGAGGTCAGGTTTGTTGGCCTGGATACGTCTGAGGCTGTAAATGGGCCCATTCCAAAGAATTTTGTATGTATCATTTTCCACGACGCCCTCTACAAATTCCGGGTCGTAACATTGGTGGACCTCTGTGTCAAAACCACAAGCATGGCGAAGACGGTAATAAAATGATGGAGCTACACCATCATGTCGTTTAAGATGCTGTGTTTGTGCCAAAGCTGGGCATCCACTGACAATGTGTTGGACAGTCTCATTAAATTGATTACATAATCTACATTTCATATTTACATTTTGATGCAAAATGACACATTGACGGTTTCGAGTGGGAAGTGACTGGTCCTGAGCAGCCAACAGAAAGCCTTGTTTCACTTTACAGGCCAGACGACTTCATCCTAGCGAAGGACTCTGCAGGATTGCTGATCCTCTCAACATACTGCACATAAACTCGATGCAGTGGTCGTTCATTATCATTATTATTATTATTATTATTCGATCTCGGTTACTTTTACTTTGAATATTCTTGAAAAGTGCAAAGCTGTCATCGTTCTTTGGTGAAGGACAATATCCCTTCAATAGATAACTATTATTATATATGATCGAGGTGCATATCTACAAAGGTTTTCGGCTGTGTGCACATTTATTCTGTCTGATACTGAATCTAAGACCCCACAATGACAACGTAATTCTATCCCCGGCAAGAGAATTATATGATGACGATAAAACCCGATCAAACGTTTCATTGAAATCACGCTTAACGATGGTATTTACAATAATGTTGCACTCCTATCACTACATTATGACTATGGGGCTATTTCAACAAACCAAATCAATATATAGGATCTCTGAAGGTATAATGATGCAATCAAATAATACTTCATGTTCAATAGCGTAAACGCTCAGACTAAAACAGCGTCTCCGTTTGTTATTCTCATCTGTTTGTTGTCTTATTATCTCGTATGTGAATCAGTAAGCGTTGGTCGTTACATCTAGTCCACAGGAAGGCATACACTGTCTATCCAAGTCTTCTTGCCAAAACTACAGCGATGTCTACGTGTTTCGACAATTAGTCTTATCTAAAGAATGAATACGTGTATTCAGTATGTATAAACCGTAAATGAACATTTAAGGTGAACAATTGACTTACCTTTGCATGTGTTTGTGATGGGGAGACTGGGAGGGCAGGTTACGCTCACCCTTTCGCGAACACCTGATATCATGATTAGTTCATTGGATTCATAAACACAAGCTTCATATTTTATTGGAATCGTACCATGGAGAATTTTTATGAGTATAGGTATATAATCGCTTAATTTTACCGTCATGCAAAGGATAGTTAATTGTGCACCTGAACGTATGAATACTCAACACGACGATGGATACACATGCAGTTTGTCCTGTTTGCCTTATCAAATGAATAATATTTGTGGAATGTTGTGTAAAAGACATTTTGAGGGAGTTGTCATAATTCCAGCAATTGAAAGAGCAGCGTTTGTTATTTAAACAGAACATTAAAACTGTTGCGCCAGCCTTTGGTACCAACACAAAGCGACACATGTGGACACATGTCACTATTCTTGTTACCATGGCTTGTCCTGGAAAGGAAATTTACTGCATTTTCGGGTGCCACCGGTGTACTGCTATATATTTACTGCTGTAAATACAACTGTGAGAACAAGTCCGAAGATACCTATGGGAAGTTGGTATCAACTTATAATATTGTTTTATGGATATTGAAAATTGTAAATGAAATCGAAGTGGTACATTTACATTTTTTATCAGCCTGTAAGTATTTGCAGCATCTAACATGTGGAAGACCATAAAATATTGGTGTAAGAGAAAACCACAGGTGTTAAACATTGTTATGTTTTGCTTTATATATATCATGTAAATGATAAAAGAAATTGAACATCTAATGTTAAACATATATTATCTGTGTCTGTATTTGGATTTGTTTGGTAAAAACAGTTTTTCAGAAATGTTGATGTTTTTAAGGAGACTTTAGATAGACTATCACATGATAGAAACTATCACATGAGCAAGATTGACATTCGTCCGAAAACATTTCGTTACACAACGTTCCAACATATGTTTGTGGTTGAACACAAAATCAACATTATCATAGAAGGGCCCTTACTCAATTTAGATGTATATGGCATGAACTGAGGATAGAGACCGGCAAATACATCGGGGAAAATAGGAACGGTAGACTGTGTATTTTATGCAATAAAACAAATATTTGTTTACTTATTTGTGATGTCAATAATTCATTGAGATGTTTGTATGTTCCAGCCAATGTTTACGTCTCCTCAACAAGACAAATTCAATCTTCGCAGTCAACTGAAACTGAACCGTAATTTAGCAGCTATCATTATATGTATATGAAGCCATGTTATTAGGGCAATCTATAAAAGAGTGCTATATTTCCTCACCAAAGATGAAATTCAATTACTCTGGTGTGTGTGACATTTGTCTAAATATAAAAAAAATTCCCAGTCTTATAGTTTCAAAGATCAGCGAACGTGCATACTGACAAGATGTATTATCTTAACCTTCAAATCATCGACCAAGGATGTTTATCATAAGATACGACCACCATGCTAACGTTGCACAATAACCGAACCTTTCAATACCATCGACCAAGGATAATTCATTGATAAAATAACCATTTTTTTCAAATAATCGACCAAGGGTGGTAAAATGAAACAAAACCTAATCCACTAGCAAAATATCACCATAACATAAAAATACCATCAAACTTTAAAATATCACCAACCAACATTCTACCATGAACCTTCAAATACCATGGACCAAGAATGATAACATGATGAAGTGCCAGACCCTTCATGTATCAATTCGATATTCAATGGTGCTACCCAAACAATGCATACATTATCATAGAAGGGCCCTTACTCAATTTAGATGTATATGGCATGAACTGAGGATAGAGACCGGCAAATACATCGGGGAAAATAGGAACGGTAGACTGTGTATTTTATGCAATAAAACAAATATTTGTTTACTTATTTGTGATGTCAATAATTCATTGAGATGTTTGTATGTTCCAGCCAATGTTTACGTCTCCTCAACAAGACAAATTCAATCTTCGCAGTCAACTGAAACTGAACCGTAATTTAGCAGCTATCATTATATGTATATGAAGCCATGTTATTAGGGCAATCTATAAAAGAGTGCTATATTTCCTCACCAAAGATGAAATTCAATTACTCTGGTGTGTGTGACATTTGTCTAAATATAAAAAAAATTCCCAGTCTTATAGTTTCAAAGATCAGCGAACGTGCATACTGACAAGATGTATTATCTTAACCTTCAAATCATCGACCAAGGATGTTTATCATAAGATACGACCACCATGCTAACGTTGCACAATAACCGAACCTTTCAATACCATCGACCAAGGATAATTCATTGATAAAATAACCATTTTTTTCAAATAATCGACCAAGGGTGGTAAAATGAAACAAAACCTAATCCACTAGCAAAATATCACCATAACATAAAAATACCATCAAACTTTAAAATATCACCAACCAACATTCTACCATGAACCTTCAAATACCATGGACCAAGAATGATAACATGATGAAGTGCCAGACCCTTCATGTATCAATTCGATATTCAATGGTGCTACCCAAACAATGCATACATTATCATAGAAGGGCCCTTACTCAATTTAGATGTATATGGCATGAACTGAGGATAGAGACCGGCAAATACATCGGGGAAAATAGGAACGGTAGACTGTGTATTTTATGCAATAAAACAAATATTTGTTTACTTATTTGTGATGTCAATAATTCATTGAGATGTTTGTATGTTCCAGCCAATGTTTACGTCTCCTCAACAAGACAAATTCAATCTTCGCAGTCAACTGAAACTGAACCGTAATTTAGCAGCTATCATTATATGTATATGAAGCCATGTTATTAGGGCAATCTATAAAAGAGTGCTATATTTCCTCACCAAAGATGAAATTCAATTACTCTGGTGTGTGTGACATTTGTCTAAAGATAAAAAGAATTCCCAGTCTTATAGTTTCAAAGATCAGCGAACGTGCATACTGACAAGATGTATTATCTTAACCTTCAAATCATCGACCAAGGATGTTTATCATAAGATACGACCACCATGCTAACGTTGCACAATAACCGAACCTTTCAATACCATCGACCAAGGATAATTCATTGATAAAATAACCATATTTTCCAAATAATCGACCAAGGGTGGTAAAATGAAACAAAACCTAATCCACTAGCAAAATATCACCATAACATAAAAATACCATCAAGCTTTAAAATATCACCAACCAACATTCTACCATGAACCTTCAAATACCATGGACCAAGAATGATAACATGATGAAGTGCCAGACCCTTCATGTATCAATTCGATATTCAATGGTGCTACCCAAACAAAGAGAGGACACAGGAGTTCGTCCTGATCACCGCTACTCGACACACTTGCCCTTTCTGTGAAGGAGTGATTAACAATGTACTGACGTGTTAATAGGTATAAGTATTAATTTGAAGAGACATGTTGGAATCTATTAAAATGCGTTATCGTGTCTCTGTGGTACATGCCGTCCATGTACATGTATGTTACACAGAATGTATCAACATGTGTAACGGAGTCTATGACAATACAAGCTTCTTTCAATCAGGTCTGTAGCTGGGCTATATCTAAAAGATGAATAGGGACTAATAAGATCTGAAACAAAACTCATGTTACCCCAACAAC
Source organism: Haliotis rufescens (assembly GCF_023055435.1). Classification (NCBI taxonomy): domain Eukaryota; kingdom Metazoa; phylum Mollusca; class Gastropoda; order Lepetellida; family Haliotidae; genus Haliotis; species Haliotis rufescens. The sequence continues at coordinate 60,568,968 of NW_025963779.1, read as the reverse complement.
GAATCTAGCATGTAGTTAATGAATATTTTAACTATATCGGAGTATTGCCTTAGTTTCGCATTAAGCACTAATTACAATGTCCGGACCTGTACTGAAAATGGGCAACAGACCATGGATCATCCAATTGTAATCCCTGGTGACCTCAATGATTATTTGCAAGCAACACTCAGAAGGTGAATATGTTATCAACACGAAGGGATCGATGTGGTCAGAAACTAGCCCCAGATCGGAGAAAGATGTAGTATCAACTTATGTGTCAATAAGAATCAGTAGATCAGTTTGATATGAAAATGTATTTTAAAATATTTCGATTATAAACCTGCTTCGCCAATGCATGTAATAATTTTAGGTACAAAACGCACGACATTCATGTATGAGTTACAATTATCATCATGTTTCTGACAACAAGTGTCGGTCCATAGGGAGATCGAGAACTTCCGCCTACGAGCACGTACACGGTAATTTAAAATAATCATCACAATTAACAAGGGAGATCATTGAAAAGATAAGACGAAATTACAGTTGTTTAAAATAGCTTCTCTTTCGTGCAGATCAATACAGGGATTCGATCCGATTTGCTCGTTTATCTCAGTTTTATTTACACTGCTAAATTTAATACATTCTAAGAAGCATGTTTAATAGTTCCGATGCTCGTCTTAGTTCACTTTTTGCCACAGTAATTTAGACATTTAGTAATGCCTAAATGTAGTAATTGTTTTTCTGTCTTCATGGAAGAAGCATGGTGGGGTAGCCGTGTAGTTAAACCGTTCACTCGTCACGCCGAAGGCCTGGGTTTGATTCCCACGTTGGTATATGTGTGAAGCCCATTTCCGGTGTCCACCACAATGATATTGCTGGAACATTGCTTACAACGGCATAAACCCATACTAACTCACTTATTCTTGGTCGCGGTTGTAGAATAATGAGACTAATAAGCCAACAAAAATGTTCAGTTGAGTACACTTTATGACAAGCGATTCATTTAATGCCACAACACTATAATCAATGGCAGTGTTAATCTAAGCGAAGACGAATTGATTTTTAAAACTTACTTTGGGGAATATTTGAATCACGTTACATTTCAATGCGTGCAGGAATTCGGTGAATCTCATTGCGTTCTTGGCCATTGTTTAGTCTATCTGATTAAGATTTTATGCTGATAGCACCACCGAACAACCCTGGCTGAAACCATCTTTCGCGCTCGCGCACGAACAGGAAATCAAATGAATGCATCAATGACCACAGAACGAAGCATCCCGATATCACACAAGTATATTGTACACCCGAACTAGAATACAATACCCTCACGCAGGCAAAGAAGCGCCCATTCAAATGATTGATTAGGAATTAATTGCTTTCACTAGCCTTGACGACATAGGAAACACTGGTGGTATGGTTGTCTGTATTTGGTTTTAGGTTTGACGATTTCCAGACAAATCGTAATGATTTCAGTGAATGTTTGTTTACATGTTGTCATCGAAGTGTAGCAGGTGACAGCTATGGCCCCCCTTACTTTGTTTAAATACTCTGAATGACTGCGTGCTTGTCAATCATCCTTCACGCTGGGATGCGTCTATATTTTTCTTTTTCGTGTGGGTAATATAATAATGTCACTGACATAATGGTTATTCCACGCAGAGGTTTGTTTAAACATTCAATTATGTTTGTTATCTTAATGTGTTGTATAAGTCACGACAACGTTCATATGCGATCATATCGGCATGCGATCAAATTGTTTTTTGTCAAATACATAAATGATACAGGACATGCTCCCCCAAACAGTATCAGTTTTGTTTTAAAATACACATGTGTTCACCGTGTACATGTCCTCCAGAATGCCATGATGCCGTTAAGTATGGGGTTTTCGTGCGTGGAATGTGATTCAAGTGGAGCAAGACATGCTTAACCTTTCCGGGACATCTGGTGTCATCACTGACTTTCAGTGATCCATTCATACTATTTTCAATGCGGGAATGTGGCCCTGAAATCAACTATTTAAATCACACGTGTATACTGTGATATGAAACCTCTGACTGACCAATCAGCAAGGTGTCAGTGAATCTGCCCGTATGTGGATGTCAAAGCTATAAGCATATGTCATGTATCCACACATAAATGTACTTTATGTCAGAAAGTGTGTTGTGATCTGTCATGGTGGTGACGTTAAAATATAAAATTGCACAACGTCACCGTAGCTTGCCTGGTTTAACGTTTTTATTACCAGTAGGGTTAGAAAAGAAAAGGAGTTTAAAAAATCTAGCGCAAATGTCACTTTACTAGCACCTGTATTTTGTTTACGTCACGCGGACGGCATTGTCGAATGTTATTGTTACGTAAGGTCGGCATGACGTCAAACTAGAAAGACGTCATGAAGATTATTGACGTCATTCAACAACTGTGCTTTTCAAAGACGGCGGTCGTGATCAGTGCATTTTTCTAAAGGGGAGCTTAAAACGATTAAGAAATAATGGGTAATAAAGAAATTATTGCACTCGCATGTGTGTCATACTGATTTTACAAAACTCGTGAAAAAAATTATATTATTACCCTCGCTATCGCGCTAGAAACACAAGAATTCTGACACTTCGTAAAATAAGTATGACACACATGCTCGTATAATAATTCCGCCATTAACCCCAAAATCACGTATGGCTACAGGCTCCTTTACATGGATTAGCCTTTCTTTCTGGAGAGACGCAACATAATTTTTCGACACGAGTTAGCCTGCATAGATCGGGTATCAACAGAAATGTTTCCAGTGGTGTCTACTAACATTACGTTTTTGAAAATATGGTAAAGGGTTAACGTTAACGTACAGGTAGTGTTGTGTGAAACTTTGGGGGAAATCATCACTTATTCTTGGTAGTTTCGAGAAGATAGGTCATGTATACCAGTACATATGTACAACGTGTGCAGCTCTATGCTAAAACATTACGAAAACACCGATTACAAAGTTAACACTTTGAAAGAACGTAGCATAATATATTTGTATGGAATACGATTGCTAATACAGTACACAACTGCCTATAGAAACCCTTTTCACACTTTATGAAAACCCTTTTTTATCAAATGAAATCACTGTTCAGTGGTTACTACAAACACAATGAGGATGGTCGGGTAGCCTAGTGGTTAAAGCGTTCGCTCGTCACGCCGAAGACCCGGGTTCGATTCTCGAAATTGGTACAATGTGTGAAGCCCATTTCTGGTGTCCCCCGCCGTGATATGGCTGGAATATTTCTAAACGCGGCGTAAAAGCATACTCACTCACAAACACAATGAGAGAAACGTGAACATTTTGCATTTCCACAGAGTTCCAGGTTGTTGGTTGTTTCGAGAAGATAGGTCATACTAGTTTCTATACTATTACATATGTACAACATATGCAACGTTATGCTGACACATTACGAAAGCACCAATTATAAACACTTTTAAAGAACGTATTATAATACATTTTCTGGGATATATTTGTATGGAATACGACTGCTAATACAATACACAACTGCTTTTAGAAATCCTTTTCACGCTGTTTTACGATAATCCTTTTTTAGCAACTGTAATCATTGCTCAATGGTTACTACAAACACAATGAGAGAAACGTGACCATTTTGCATTTCCATAGAGTTCCAGCATCACATGAGCGGCTCTTCGTAAGTTTATTATGTTATAACCAATTATGACTGTCGGAAAAGTCAACTTGTCATGCCGCTGTCAGCACAGTTTGCAATCAGACAATGAATGAACAACGCCCGCTGTCATTAAAGATGTTGTATTCAGAGCGTTAATGTAAGGGTTGGTTGGTTGGTTTGTTGTTTAAGGCCGCACTCAGCAAAATTCCAGCTATATGACGGCGGTCTGTATATAATTGAGTCTGGACCAGACAATCCAGTGATTAATATCATGAGCATCGATCAACGCAATTGGGATCGATGACATGCATCAACCAAGTCAGCGAGCCTGACCACCCGATCCCGTTAGTCGCCTTTACGACAAGCATAGTCACCTTTTACGGCAAGCATGGGTTGCTGAAGACCTATTCTACCCCGGAATCGTTAATGTTAGGGTGCAGTGATGCAAGCGATTCAAAACTAACAATGCAATGCATTCGAAATATTTATGCACGAAAAATGTCAGGCATATATATGAACATGATACAGTTATTTCCAATGATACAAACTTCAATAACATTCTCGTTGTTGTTTTGCTAAAAATACACCTCATTTTTAGCAGTTGGGTTCATATAGATAATTATAGGGTAATCAGACAGACAGTCAATCATTGGATTGTCTGGTCCAGACACGATTAGTTACAGAAAGCTCACTTGTGTAAGCCAGAAGGTAAAACAAATTTTGTGGTACCTTGGGAATCAGAAATGAGAATATGACACAATTAAGTATTAAAATATATGCACTATAAAGGTAGCAAACAAACATTATGAAACAAGCTTCAATGACATTCTCGTTGTTGTTTTACTCAAAATACATCTTATCTTTTAATACAAAATAATATTTTTTAGCAGTTTGGTTCATATAGATAATTATAGGGTAATCAGACAGACAGTCGAACTCAACTCGTATTCTCGTGTACCTACGTATACATTGAATTTATTTTTGTTCATCCCAGTGAATTTATTTTTGTAAATCCCAGTGACATTTTATATGATTTTTGCGTCTTTTTCAAATTGACCATACACTTATACAAACATAGTTACAGTCGTTAACTGATAATGAGGCTGGTGAGAGTATATAAGAAGAAATGCGATAGGCGTTTTGGCTGCTGAGCTCAAAAGGTCATTTTGTATCTTCTGAAGTGGTTGCTCAATTGAAAAATATAAAAGAATTTCTTTATTATGAGGAACACAACGTTTCGGAGTATATTCTTACTCCTTCAGTGAATTCGGGTCAATTAGTGCCATGAAGCAGAGAACATATATATGTAAGAACAACAAAAGTAATAAGATAACATACGATGACAAGGGAGGCCAACAGTTAGTTGGCGCTGATAGGTGATTATCAATGGAGGAATGGAAGCAAACACTCAACAGTTACTCAGCACTGATAGGTGATAGCAGGACCTAACTTATCACTGATTGGTAATAGGCAATGGGCAAACGGGAGGCAGGGGGTAATTAGCACCGACAGGTAATAGCAATGGAAATAGCAATGGACAAATGGAAGCCAGATGGACAATTATCACAGGAAATAATCAAAGCACTACACTACTGCCTAAAAGTTCATTCCCCTAACACGCGTTGAGAACGCGTGTAACACGCATGTGACACGGATGCTCAACGGGTTGCACACGGGTTGAGCACCCGTTGCACACGCGTGTGCAACGGGTGTGCAGCGCGTGTGCAACCCGTTGAGTACGCGTGAGTCACTCGTTGCACACGAGTGACGAACGGGGTGCACACCCGAGTTCAACGCGTTGCACACGGGTATCACACGCGTGGCGGACGGGTTCCACACGAGTGACCAACGGGGTGCACACGGGTTGCGTAACCCGTTGCCCATGCGTGTAAGGGGAATGAACTTCTAGGCAGTAGTGTACGTCCCAAGCTCTGGGCAGATAGGTTCTCTGGTCACGTTTCGAATCATGGCTGTCTGGTGTCTCCTGATGTCAATGGCTTCTTGTAGTTTTGTTTGTCGCCAGTTGTTGTTGTTGTTGTTGTTGTTGTTGTTGTTGTTGTTGTTGTTGGTGGTGGTGGTGGTGGTGGTGGTGGTGGTTGTAGATAGGACTATGTCCGCTATTTCAGAACATATCCTGAAGAACCAAGACCGCAACATTATGTTGGAAGCCACCACGTCCACTGCTTTATATATGTAGCCTATGGTTACATAGATAGTTGTTGTACTCTCTTCACATCAGATTTCAGACAAAAAACGTGTCAAAGTCAAAGCTTGATAAATAACAGAACGAGAGGTTTTTATCCGTCGACATTGCCTATCGGGCAATATATACCAACATGAAGGTAATGACGGCTTCCCGTTCCATTTTGTTTTCCTATAAACAGGCAGTCATCTCAAATTGGTGTTCATGAGTTCATTTTCTACGACCTAACTAGAACAAACGCCTGCCATATTGAAGCAGCTGAATTTGTTCGCCGAGGCATTTCAGGATAATTAACTTTGACACTTTCAGGGAAGAGCTCGCTGTGACCTTCCTACAGAGATGACGTTAACACGAAATAGTACTTTAAACCTTCAAAGATCAGCAACCTAACATGCTCACAAGACGAATAAGGTGTTAGCAAACAGCTTACGTGCCCTTAGCGAAACAGCGGGCCTTAATAATATGCCTTTAGTCAGTTTAAACCACCGATGCATGAGCAGGTGTAGGCATATGAGATATTATGTTATAATTATTCGTTGATAATTCATAACCTAGACAACGGCTCGTGTGTAACACATTGCTTTGGGAATATTGTAAAATAACGTTATACACATTTTCAATAATCAGTCATCTAAGTTCTGAATGTTTCTGGGGCGGTCGGGTAGCCTAGTGGTTAAAGCGTTCGCTCGTCACGCCGAAGACCCGGGTTCGATTCCGGACATGGGTACATTGTGTGAAGCCCATTTCTGGTGTCCCCCGCCGTGATATTGCTGGAATATTGCTAAAAGCGGCGTAAAAACATACTCACTCACTCGGAATGTTTCATGAGCATGACCTTGACAACAGCTTATTGCTGTGTTAGAAATGCCAGTTTATCCGCAATTAACATTGTTATACCCCGCAATTTACAATGTTATGCCCCACAATTTACAATGTTATGCCCCGCAATTTAAAATGTTATGCCCCAAAGTATGTCTTTCCTAGCCCGGATTTTATTTCTTGATCCTGGCAAATATTTCGTATTCCATCGTTCAGATTGCATACATTGAATGTTTCAATATCTTTTCCAACCTCTTTGGCTTACATGCATATAATATGCGTTAAACTCATTAATAACTGAATGTCACCGATTCATATGATGTTTTCATTTAGAAAGTGTCGAACGTAGTTAATGTTGGCTTTTTGTAATGATGTAATCAAATGGAAGTCTTATCTGAACTAAGGGACTCGTGATACTGGGACAACACTTCTCACGTGGGGAATTACCCAGCCGATGAACATGGTTATCAACAAAGGCATAACAAAGATGAGGATCATTTTCTTCTGGTTTGCCTTCATTATACAGAAAGTAGAAAAAGGGTTATCCAGAGATATTATGACAAGTACCCTTCCCGACAAAACGTAACTGAACTGGTGTCTTCAACAAATATAAACATATTTCACTCAAAAAAACTTTGAAAATATGTACTAATGATAACTGTTGTGAAGAAAGGTGTCCACATACTGTAAGACCTGTTTCTATATTATAATCTTGGCCATATGGCCTCCAATTCTGAACTAAGGAGACTAGATTATTCAATAAGAATGTCTTCACTGAGGTGAACGTAAATTACATGAAGGTAATTAGATCTAAGACGTCAAAATTTAGCGAAGCCTTGTCATATTTTCTTCCTTAAATAAAATTACCCTCACATGAATATTTAATGACGTTGAGTTTAGAATGGTTCATACTAATGTAAATCATATGACATAGCACAGACAGTGGCAACACACGGGTGTTCACCTATTATTGATCCGGATATTCGTCTTCAGCTTAATCGAGTTAGTTAAAGTGTCAATGCCATAAACTATCATTTTAGGATAATTTTTCTCAACCTATACCTAACGAAAATCCCTGTAATGTATCAGGAAATATTGCGCCTTACAAGGATTAGTTTCAGTTCACGAAATGACAGCTTTGTATTAGAATACTGGCATCGTAAAGGGGACGTGATAGACATATTTATATCACTAACCAACCTGAGTCACACACTTAAAGTTGATTAATTATGTCTGATATGTCCATGTAATTTTCTGTTTTGAGCTTATGTTTACTTGTACCACATGTTTCCATTTTGAGGTGGCCACTCGACAAGCCTTTGCATGCGTTTGTAAGGTGCCTTATCGCTAACACCTGGAATAGTCAGTAAATGATTGCGAACACTTTTAAGATACCCTGGTGGCGCACGCCGTGGTATAGGTGCATTGCCCAGACATTCTGTGTAAAGATATACACAAGCAGTTCATATAAAAGTAGTTCTCATGCAGCAAGGGTTTGTGCAAACAAATGACATAATAAACATTGCGACAATAAAATCAATTCGCGAATAACCAACGAGCTGCGGGGAATTACGTATTATGTGTCCCGAGTGAGAGATGTTAATCCAGAAACTTTGGCGAGGGACTAACAGCATCCATTCACAGGAACAGATAATCCGCAATTACGAGTTGGTTATTCTATATATTACTCATGGACATTTTAAGTGCACACAGGAATGAAAAACAAATGACATGTCAACCATGCAGAGATACTAGTACTTCACTGAAGGCAGCCTGTTGTTCAAATGACGTAATGTAATCAATTTATGAAGTCATGAAAAGTTGATGACTTCATATCGTATTTGTCTCACCATGAAGCAATGTGACGACATACATGTATGTGTTCAATTGACCAATCAGCAATGACAATCGTTAAAATGCACATGTGCAAATATAGGAAAGTTATTACAAACGGGCATACTGTCATTTTGGGTAATATAACATGTCTGTACATGCAGTGACGCAGATGTCTTACGATGGATAACTGCTAGTATTTACTGAAACTTGAAAATCATCCTCAAATTTTTGCTTGTTGAGCGAGTGAGTTGATATTGATGGTTAAGTGTACTTCTGTCATCGCAATAGACTGTGGTACAGACCCTGAAACAAATATATCCAATGCAGCCCATGCAAGTCAATAATGTTTGGCAAGTCTAGATTACTGCAGCATCAGGAGATGACGAAAGTCCCTGAGCTCCTATTTATTATATTTTATAACTATAATTTAACAACTGTTTTTTCTGTAAAATATGTTCATTTCAGAGACTAGATGTTAGTCATCGCAACTTAAACCTTTTTGTTGACATAGGACACAGCTGGAATTTAGGTTGACAATAGTGATCATCTTTAAGCCGTTAATATCGATCGTGATCTCACAACATGAGCAAGAAATGTCCAGTTCCGCCCGCGGAAAACAAAGATGATGATCTGGAATAATCACTAGAGCTAAAAACTCTCATTCAAAAGATACAATTACATTTGTTTCATGCAATTTCTATCGTGCATGTTAATTTGAGAATTGATTTTGCATGACCTTTTCTCCTAGTTAAATCTATTAAGGATTTGCATTATTGAGCGAACGTTGGGCTATCGTGCCGAACATATCATGTTTATTTTTATGAGTCTGTCTTACGTTTAACCTTTTGTCTAGCCCTACGATGCGTAGGCGAATTAGGGCTTAACCATCGTTTTTAGCGGTAATTCGAAAACCTAAATTGGCCAGGTCGCGAAAAGACAATTGCGAAACTACCGAACATGGGGTGTTGCTGACAGAACAAGGATTATGATTGGAACGAAGATAAAGTCCGAAATCACAATCAGCAAAAGAGAGGTATGCGCTCTATACTACGGCGCCACCTGTTCCAGTATATTAGCACGTGCTACATAATAATTACATAACATTGCACTCTACAATACTAACCCCACCCTCCTCCCCCGTTTTGTCAATGATGCGTCAAATTTGGAAATGTCCTCTCCATCTCCTTCATTAAAGACCGCCTCCGTGGTCGAATGGTAGAGCGTCCCGCCTGGAGAGCAAAAGGTCGTGGTTTCGATTCCCAGTCATGTTACACAAAAGACGTTATAATATGGTACTTGTTGTTATCATGCCTGGTGTTCTCCATTAAAGGGCTTAATAAAGGACTGGTCGGCTCGGAGTCAGCATTCTATGTCTGAGCGGGATACTCATGTTACACTGCGGCATGGTGTCTCAGTGGGTAAGCACTATAAAATCGACATTAGTCCGGACTAGTACAAGCAGCCACACACATACATGCATGCACGTCACTGTATAAGTGCAATAATCTTGAACGCCACGTTAAGCCCCATATCACCTCACCTCACCTCACCTCACCTCACCTCACCTCACCCTAAAGCTTTCATAAAAGTTTTGAAAGCTTTATGGAGGCATTGAATGTTGTAACCTTGATCCAACAACTTTAGAGCAAGAATCGTTTGAGGCTCTTTGAAATCTTACTAGAAAGTGCATGCTCGATTGTATCTAAAAAATATGAAATGTAGACATCAAAGGCTGGAGCTGCAGGAATATTGCTTGACATAAACGGAAAGTTGACGAGTGGAAAATTGAAATCCCTCTTTGCATACAGTCTTTCGGAGAGTTTTCTGTCACACATATTTATGCGTATATCTAATTATGACACGGACAGGGTGGTCTCACTGGTCTCCTTTATTTAAAGTTAAGGTGGATAAACCAATGGAAAGGAATTGGCTTTGTGATGGTTATTGGACCATATATAAAGTCATGATATACCCTAAGAAGTTAAATGTCTTAGTCAAATTACCTTATTCTGAGTTTGCCATTCCGAGCAGTAAGAAATAAATCAACAAGAAGGGGAGCACAAATGGTACCTATGGGGAAGCTTAATTCTTGCCTAAATGTCCTATCCCTAAAGTTTACATAGATATTATCAATGAGGAAGGCCAAAATTTCACATATTGGTTTCTCAGTAAACTTCATGTGACATTTGCTTTCAGTTTTGACATATTATCCTGAACCTCTGAATATAGATATGAAGCTATATCTATGGTCACCATGCTTAGTATCAAAAGCCCAATCGATCGAGAAATCAGTTTGTGTCCGTAAGTTTGTCATGTGAGAAAAAGTTGAAAAATCAAATGTTTTGACAGAATTGAACCTAGTTCTTTTCTCAGAATGCAAAAAAGTCATGCAAATCGTTTGAGTTTTTGAAACTCCTCATGGTATTAATTCCAATTGTCTCAAATACGTTCTATGATTAAAAAGAAAGTCCTTCCTCGATTGTAAGGATTATTGTTAACTTTTGAGACAGGGATTTGGTAGTACATTTGCTGGACCGAACAATATATATCCTCGTGTTGTTGGGTTTCGAGCCCCTAAGAATCGTTTCTAATGTTGTGTCTGATAACAATCCCCAATACACTAAAATTAAGTCTTACCTTTGAGAACATTTATTTCTGTTAAAACTTGGATGGTTTAATGACCATGTCTTGTTAATTTTGTAGTAATAATGTCGAGTCAAACAGGCGCCTTCTTGTTACCGTGGAGTCACATGATTTCGAGGCCCTCCATTACAGTCAAGTTAGAAATAGATGCACAACATTATCAGTCACATGACATTACAGATAGAAAGTTTACAAACAGCAGGTGATACATTATCGGTGCATGTTCTGATGCAAAATTATTATCAGATGAAGTTTTATTAAAATGTGCATAAGTTAAAAAGTAAATTTTGAGGTTTGTTTTCATAATTTTTTTAATATCTTACCTCGTGTAGCTTAATTAACAACATAACTTCCGCGGAAAGTGGCGAACACTTTGGTGTCTTCAGTGGGCTTTGAAGCGTCTACCTTGAATTCGTCGTGAAGTATTGTTTGAGGGCTCGAAAACTTGTCACGTGGGGATATCTTTTTGTACGGATTTGGATGGAGATTTGGATTCCAGTACAAAGGAGCAATCACGGATGTGGTGTTGACAAACCGTGAACCATAAGCAGGGCGAATCTAGGATACGAACCCACGATCACAGGTTTGTGGGACACCTGATGGGATGCAGCTCTGCACATCGAACACCGCTCTGATGTAACCGTATTAGGAAATACCAACGCTTGTGCCTCCTCTGTATCCCGCATGTGCCATTTTTGTTCGCATTTGAACATATGATGTGTCGCAGTTACTGCAACGTGGACGGTGCACGGACATGTACATCTATCTATATGTTTCTATGTCTCTTGGGGGCACGGGTGGCCCTGTCGTCGAGTTGCGTCCCTTGGGCACGCCAGAAACCTATGATTGTGGGTTCGAATCCCGGTTCGCCCCGATAATGTTTCTAGGTTTGTCAGCACCATACCCGTGCTCGTTGTTTTCACCGGAGTGGTAAACGTGCATCACTTCGGGCTTTCCTCCCACATTAACTGTACCTGGAATAATGTTAAAAGCGGCATTAAACCCAACTCACTCACTCTATATCTCTTGGGCATTCTGCGTTAGAATAGGTCCCAAGCAATGTTGCGCGGGTGGTTAGGCTCAGTAACTTGGTTTATTTCGTTTTAAATCGCTCCCCGACAGCATTGGTTGTTGTTCACAATATCACTCACTGGTTTGTCTGGTCCAGACCGGGCCTTTACAGCAACATTGCTGAGCGCGGAGTTAAACATGAAACAATCAATCAGATATATATTTTTTCATAACATTTGGGATTCAGAGGCATGTTGTATTCCTTGATTAAGCATGTTTATATTGGATGATCTGTGCAGTGACAACACGACGATTCCATCCACGTTAACTACTTAAACTCTGACAAAAAGATGTAAGTAGTAGATGCCTGGCGGTAATAGACTGTGACAATGGATGAAGAAGAGTAGTCAGATACATTTGAAATGTGAGAAACAGTGAAAATAATGCAAAATTATAAATTTAAATGTGATACATACACTCTTTAAAAAAGGAAACGCACATACTACTTTTTTAAGAGCGTATATATTCTTATGGACACGATCCATGCACAAACAATAAATGGTTCAAACTGTTCAGCTTGCTGTATGACTTAATACTCCGTCTCCTGTGTTTAGAGTCAGCCTCAGGCCATTCCTTGGAAACTACTTCAGGTGAGATCTAATTTCATTCAAATGTTATCCAGTTTTACTTTTGGAGTTTCAAACTTTCAAACTTTCATTATAAATATCTGGTAAATATGATTGCAAATATAACTGTTTCTTAAAGGTAAAAGCATCATTAAACTTTGCTCAAAGTTAAACGAGAAAGTTGAGTGTTGAATATATCAGGGGGAAAGTAACTGTGCTTCATATAAAGAGGTGTAAATGTTATGTTATTGAAAAGAACAACATAATATCTGGTCCTTCGTCTGATCCATGTTTTATCAAAACAAATTCTTTGACAAAACGCATACCTTCGTGACAGGAGACAAAGCGACATACTGTTTTTCTTGAAATTAATGCGTCTCAATTAATACGACTGCTGATCCCCAGCCAAAAATGCGACCCAGTATCAATGCGAGTACCCCACCCCATCCCTAGAGGAATGAGACATGTCCTAACCTTAATCCGTCCTTAAATCAATATTGAATTTGTACCCTAAAAGAGGGATGGTGTTACAACAACATCAACAATGTCAATATTGGGTGTGACCACTGTTTGCGTTCATACAGGCAAGACAGCTTCGGAAGACTCCAGATGATTTAAAACAGCCTTGGGGATGTTTTTACAAATGTGAACCAAAGATTGTCCCAACTGCGCTAGCGTTACCGGATGGTTCTGGTCCTGTCGTGGGCGTCTCCTTCTCGCATCCCAGACATGTTCTGTTAGGGAGAAATCTGGAGGAACAACCGGCCATGGAAGTACAGCAATGTTATGCTGCCTCAAAACGTGTGTTACAACACGTCCAACATTTGGGCGGGCATCATCCTGCTGCAACGTCCCTGCATTTCCACAAAGGGTAGAACATGATCTCGGACGATGTCGTTCCGATAGAGTACATTCAATGGTGTGTTGTGTTCTCCCATGAGTTATGATGCCACCCCACACCAGTACGCTTCCACCACCACACGGACGACGTTGAGTGATATGCAAGCGTCCTCGGGACGCCTGTAGACCCTTTCACGACAATAAGAGCTCCCCAGATGAAACCTGGACTCATCTGTGAACAGTATACTATTATAGTCTTATCTTCTGAACCCTAAAGGCTGTCTACACCAAGCTGGGCGTGTCTGATGTCGACGGCAAAATTCCGCGTATCGCTAGACGTCGGGGCTGGAGGTTATACACCCTCAACCGGTTGCGCTGCTCTGCCACTTATTGGTCTTAACCCAGGAATTGTTCAAGCTATTGATGTGGCAGTTTGGTATCGATTCCGTAATTGCACAAACCGTATATGTTTTCTTGTAGACGTGACGTCACACGTGGGCAAACGGCCTGTGGAAAGCCATGAGGGTTGCTTTGTTGTACATAACGTCTCTTAAAAGATGATATTGTGTTTCGATGAACATTAAAATGTCTGGTAACATCTATTTACGACATCCCTATTTCCGGCATACCAACGGCGAGTAGACGTTAATTTTCACAAAGTCGTGGCATTTGCGTAAGCGTTAACTAAGGGTTAATTCAAAGTTAACTAAAAGTGGTTTATTGAGTACCTTGTAGCTAAACAATCATTGTGTACTGTTCACATTACCAAAACATGTGTATGAATACCATGCAGGCATCAAACATGCAAACATCCAACGTACGTTGCGCATTAATATGCACGTGTAAATTGTGAATCACGACAATAAAGTCGAGGAGAGATCATTAAAATGTTTTGAAATCTTTTTAATCTTGATTAAAATGTTTTGTGTTATAAGAAGAAATTTTTCGTTTGTTTTTTCACTTGTTGTTTAACGCCGCATTCGACCTACATGACTGCGGACTGTATATAATCGAGTCTAGAAAAGACCCTCCAGTAATTGACCTCATCAGTATCGCATGACATGCATTAACCACATCAGCGAGCCCAACCACCCGATCCCGTTAGTTGCTTGGGTTGCGGAAGATCAATTCTAACCCGGATATTCAAGTGTTGAAATCATTTTGAGGAACTGTTATATATTAAAGCAGATTCAAAATCTGCATGGAATTCACAAAGACATTATAAAGGCGTAAAAGAAAATTTATCAATGTTTTTTATGTGCATGACCTTCTACGAGTATTTGAATCACTTAAGGTGGCAATGGGGAAGCATCTTTCCATTTGTATACTGGCCATTGTTGAGGCTATCTGATTAAACTTTTGCACCGGTGTTTAATCCTGGTTGCAAGCATCCCACGTGACATAAATTGTCCGAAAATCAGATGGATGAACCTTGGCCAGCAACCATGGAATGCGTTCCATTCCAAACGCATCGTACCTTCATGACATGACGTCCATGCAGGGACATGTTCAAGTTCAAGTAAAAGAACCGTGAAAAAAACAGTGAGTGATATATTAACCAAAATTGGCACATAGATAGATCTAATGGTGAACTGGTGCCTTTTGATAGTTTAGGATTTTTGAAACAGATATTTTTTTAGTTTCCATAGAAACGACTTTGACTTAGACTGAAAAGGGCGGTCGTGCTCATTTCCGGATTATACATTCTACAAAAAAGATCTATGAAGGGTTGTCTGAGAACCGTTACCATAATTACCTAATTGAGATCAATACCTCCACGGATATCAAGTCTATACAGGAGAAACAACACATGGTATTGTCGTGTATGTGTTTCAAGAACAGTGTGATGTTACGTCATCTTGCAGTTTTGAATACGGTTCCTTTCTTGTTGGCAAGTTCTGCATTTTTTTGTGCGTATGTTCCTCCAAAAGTGTCGTGGCAACGGTTGCCACATTCACTTACTAATTGCATGCAGCGACTTCAGGATCTCTCCGAGCAGCATGAATGTGAACGTATCCTAGTTCCTGGGAATCTCACCTGAATGCGCAACTGAAATTTGAAGATTTCTTTAAAGTGCAGTAAATGGCTTAACTCTCTCTCTCTAATTCACTGTCTTGGAGTTTCACTCGACTTGTTTACTGATCACGCCAGTGATGTGGCATTCCAGACACCAGACTACTATTCAGATGACTGGTGTACTTCTCAGTAAACCTCAATGATCTCTAAGTACAGTAAGAACTTCCTTACTTCTGATTATTGTTTAAGTAATAACACAACTCATCACAAATACATTTACGTATTCTATCATAAACTGCAGATGGAGTCATTTCCACTGCTCTCATATTTTATACTGCCACTGAAAATGACCTACCACTCAATTGTGTACTACCATTGTAACTGCTGTGTAGTAATTTATATTGATCTGTTAACCTTGTTAAGTTTGTAATACAAGTGTTGATTCTATACAATTTGTTGGTAGTTTGTTGGTTTCACACTAAATTCGTTCACGTAAATATTGTTTCACTTTGGGAAACACGCAACCATATACAATTCTATCTTGTGTGCATACTTATATATAGGCAAGACTATGGTGCCACTTTGGTGGCATTAATTCTTATCTTAAATCGATATTTCTCGTTGTTTCCATAGTTTTCTCGAAATTTCGAGTTCTTTATCTCAAAACTCGAAATTTCATTATTTTTTTCTCGTTGCTTCAATTAGTTTCTCGTTTTTTCGATTATTTTCTCGATATTTCAAGCTTATTTCAAAAACTCGAAATTTCTATTTTTGTTCTTGTTATTTCATACATTTTTCGAAATTTCGAGTTTTTATATAAACTTGATATGAACGAGAACATAATCGAAGTGACGAGAAAAAACACATAATTTCGAGAAAATAACTGAAATAATGAGAAAAAAATAGACATCTCGAGTTTTTTTAATATACGCCGCTTTTATAATATTCTAACATACCTTCAGCAGTATAAGTGATTATACTATCTGCGCGTTCACATATGTGTCTGAGCTAAGTGAGCACACATCACCCCTGAAGGTTCTGGTCAAAATAATTGGTCTGCGGCAACATGCTTGTCGTAAGAGGCGACTAACGGAATCGCTGACTTGATTGATGCATGTCATCGTATCCCAATTGCGAAGATCGATGCTCACGGTGTAAATCATTGGATTGTCTGGTACAGACTTGATTTTTTACATGACTGTCGTCACATAGATGAAACATTGCTAAGTGCAATAAAAACGTCATCAGTGGCATTACTTTTGTCCTTTGTGGATTGATTTATTACGTTTTATTATGGAGAGACACAACAGAAATTATCCACACGATTCAAACAGCATAGATCAGGCATCAGCAGTTATGTTTCCAAATGTGTCATACAACATTCCAATTCTGAAAATATGCCCATCCTTTGTTTAAACCAACATACATCGTTACTTCATCCCAATTAGTTTTATGAACTGCAGTGGCTGCCAAACATAATATAACTATCTGAAATTACAAAATGTTTTCTAAAATCATTGACTAACATTTCTTTTTGAAAATGTCATCAATGTTCAGCAATTAACCCCAAAATCACATGTGGCTACAGGCTCCTTTACATGGATTAGATTAGCCTTTCTTTCTGGAGAGACGCAACATAATTTTTCGACACGAGTTAGCCTGCATAGATCGGCTATCAACAAAAATGTTTCCAGTAGTGTCAACTGACATTACGTTTTTGAAAATATGGTAAAGGGTTAACGTTAAGGTACAGGTAGTGTTGTTGTGTGAAACTTTGGGGGAAATCATTACTTATTCTTGGTTGTTTCGAGAAGATAGGTCATACTAGTTTCTATACTATTACATATGTACAACATATGCAACGTTATGCTGACACATCACGAAAGCACCAATTATAAACACTTTTAAAGAACGTATTATAATATATTTTCTGGGATATATTAGTATGGACTACGATTGCTTATACAATACACAACTGCTTTTAGAAATCCTTTTCACGCTGTTTTACGATAATCCTTTTTTAGCAACTGTAATCATTGCTCAATGGTTACTACAAACACAATGAGAGAAACGTGAACATTTTGCATTTCCATAGAGTTCCAGCATCACATGAGCGGCTCTTCGTAAGTTTATTATGTTATAACCAATTATGACTGTCGGAAAAGTCAACTTGTCATGCCGCTGTCAGCACAGTTTGCAATCAGACAATGAATGAACAACGCCCGCTGTCATTAAAGATGTTGTATTCAGAGCGTTAATGTAAGGGTTGGTTGGTTGGTTTGTTGTTTAAGGCCGCACTCAGCAAAATTCCAGCTATTTGACGGCGGTCTGTAAATAATCGAGTCTGGACCAGACAATCCAGTGATTAATATCATGAGCATCGATCCACGCAATTGGGATCGATGACATGCATCAACCAAGTCAGCGAGCCTGACCACCCGATCCCGTTAGTCGCCTTTTATGACAAGCATAGTCACCTTTTACGGCAAGCATGGGTTGCTGAAGACCTATTCTACCCCGGAATCGTTAATGTTAGGGTGCAGTGATGCAAGCGATTCAAGACTAACAATGCAATGCATTCGAAATATTCATGCACGAAAAATGTCAGGCATATATATGAACATGATACAGTTATTTCCAATGATACAAACTTCAATAACATTCTCGTTGTTGTTTTGCTAAAAATACACATCATTTTTAGCAGTTGGGTTCATATAGATAATTATAGGGTAATCAGACAGACAGTCAATCACTAGATTGTCTGGTCCAGACACGATTAGTTACAGAAAGCTCACTTGTGTAAGCCAGAAGGTAAAACAAATTTTGTGGTACCTTGGGAATCAGAAATGAGAATATGACACAATTAAGTATTAAAATATATGCACTATAAAGGTAGCAAACAAACATTATGAAAACAAAACAAGTAATGATGAAACATTTGTTATTTGATGTCAAGGAACAATGGTATTAGGTTGACACAATGTATATCTACAGAGGCAAAGATATTGATATTTTTTCATAATCAATCTTTTCATAGTTATAGTTGCATTGTTGTCATATTATTTTGTAATGAACGAGATCAGTGAAGACATGCTGATATTGTTAAAACTGATACCCAGAACATTTGTGAGTGTGAATTGCTATAAACCATTAACCGTACTTCGCCATGAGAGTTACCTCCATAATGCCATTATGTTTCCTCAGTGTAGGTTGTAGGCCTGTCCCCGATCCTCTCGACAGGTTGATCCGCTAAACGGATGGGTCAACGTTTCACCGCAGCGAAATGCTGTATGGGGATCGAACTAGACTGGTACCTTGCCCTCCGCTTCCTCTCGGCTGCAGGCGGGGAGCGCAAACATTCTAGGGCAGGCAAACCAGTCTGCATGTAGGACAGCGTTACCTTCTCTGATGTTTGTGTCCGAATAAGGCTGGAAATAATAATTATTGAATTCATTTTGAATAAACGATGTCAGGAAGACCACAAATCCGGTGTGGGGAGGAATTCCAGTGCTAGGGTAAATGATAAGTTCTGAGCCTCACATAGAAAGGCTTGACCCCTGAAGACATTACAAAAAAAAAGAATTCAACATAATCCCCTTGCACATTGACAACTTTTGTCAACGATGTTGTAGGGATTTGAAATCTGCAGCATAATATGCCCCGTTAATTATCTGCTCTTTTGGAAGACGATGACACCATGATGACACCCTCGGCAGCTCAGAACACGGAGGCTATAAACTTTCCATCTGAATGGGACAGTCTTTGCTGACGTCGATGTCAAATGCTTCCACTGTTTAGGTTGTCTTTTGGACTGAAGTGGTGAACCAAGGTTTCATCCATAGTTACAAATCGATTCAATAAACTTCTGGGTCAGCTTGAAACAGAGCTAGATATGTAGTGTCATCAGATGTTACAAGCTTTCTTCATTGCCAAGGTATCTGTGACGATGGAATGTACAACGTGTAGCAATATGACGTTCAGTCATTCCGCCGGTCGGACTCTCCATATCTTGGATTCTCTGGGTCATTTCTGGTGCTGAGATGTCACCCGCCTTCCAGGTTGTCTTCAAGGCCCCCTGCCACTCTTAAACTCTGCTGACCCGTGAAGATTCCGGGGTACAATAGGTCTTCAGCAATCCATGCTTGCCGTAAAAGGTGACTATGCTTGTCGTAAAAGGCGACTAACGGGATCGGATGGTCAGGCTCGCTGACTTGGTTGATCCCAATTGCGTGGATTGATGCTCATGTTATTAATAACTGGATTGTCTGGTCCAGACTCGATTATTTACAGACCACCGTCATATAGCTGGAATATTGCCGAGTGCGGCGTTAAACAACAAAACAACCAACCAACGAACTTAAACTCTGTTGGCCACCTGGTTACGGTGGCACAGGAAAGGGCATTTTTCCCTAGGATTGTATTCATATCTTCTTGAATGTTTAAGCCCTTTTTCTGCAAGTACCTGATCATGAGTTTGTCCATTTTCCAATGATCACAGACCCCTGCTTATGTTACTTCCTTGTTACAACAAAAAGATTGACTCAAGATTTTTGTGTGAATGTACCTTTATTACGTCATGTAATGTCCACAAAAGATTTCACTGTTACACAATTCCTACTGTGTGAGGCTCATCACTTATCAATCAACCCTCGTATGTCAAAATTACATGAGATTTAATCAAATATCAAGTTTATATCCAAAGTTAAATAATTTTCAGACTCGACATTATTTCACGAGGGACCATGGAATTGAAGCGAATGTAATATTCTATTTACTGTTAAATATCATAAAGGTATTTAAAACTGTGAGAACGACACATGTTACCTTTGTTAACCAAATCGAAGCGGAAGTCAGTGAAGGCATGGCGCTCTCATAAATATTTTCTCCAGAACAGCCGTACGAAAAAACGATATGTTGTTGTCCATTTGAAAGTCCGTATTAGTGTCTAAATAATGCAGTAACGACCTAACATAACTGAGAATCGATAACCATTTTGGCTTCTAACATTCATTTAGAGTTCTCCGAGTGCATCAGTTGAAAACTTCAACATTTTAATGGCTGATGAAAAACAAAGTTTCAAGCAGTTACACATATAACTGTCGGAAATGTTTCACGAACAGTTTATCGGATGTTCCAATGAATACCAACAAGACAGTTTCTATATATATATGATGTGCATATGCTTATAACGAACTACGGTTATAACGAACTATAATAAGTGGCTCCTTTGAGTTCGTTATAACCGTAGTTTACTGTATATAAAATATTGAGACATCTCCTATTAAAACTATATCACAAAAAGTTGTAATACGAGTTATTACATCGTTTCTTCTTCTCGAATATTCAAACAGAACCACCATCCTTGTTCCATATATTTTAGTTCCTGTTTTATTTTTATTACTGTAACAGTTTTCCAGTTTATCCCATATTGGTTTTCCCATAATGGTTTTATAAAGTGAGGGGCAAAATAAAGTATACCGGGTTTGATTTTTATGCAATTTAAAATGGGAAGTACTGCTGTAAATTTCATAATGTCTATTTCACCATCACTCTTTCCTGCACTAGTTTGTAAAAGTAATCTGTGGCTAGAGAATTATGTGTAAAAATAAATGGGTTCAATGATTACTTGGAAACGAAACGAATTTGCAACCAAATGACCCCTACCATGTTTGTAATGTTGTAAATGTGTGCCAGAAAAAGCCATTTTTTTATTTCCTAAGATAAGATGTTTAAGATACCCATAAGCAGTTGTGTATTATGCGAAATTACATTTTTTAATTTTTAAAACTTTTAAATCAAAATATATTTTAAAAAATAAAACCATGTAGAAGTATTTTTTGAGTGCTGATGACTAACGCCAGCACATTTAATTTAAAAAAATATAATAATGCTAACTAAAATGTTTTCAATTGAAAATCATATGAATAAATCAACTTAGAGGTGTACTTTCTCTTGTACGGAACTATTGTCATACAAGAGTTACCTCCCCTTAAATTGTCTCCCTTCATCGACACTTCGTCTGACCCGTACACAAACTGTTGACGTCCTTTTTACGTTAGTTCCACATTGACAAGGCAAAATAATGACAGATGGGCATTTGTGGAGTTAACATCACTTCTTGCCGCTTGTTATTCTCTCAAAAATGTTTCGTTATAAACTATTTATTTATCATTTAACTCGTCAATCGAGACTGTTCGTCTCACAAAGCGCCAATTTTGTTACTTGAACAGCGTGTATTCTTTCGCTTCAAACAGCGGTCTCCTAGTTTTCATTTTTTGTTAAGGGTGATTTGGTATATAATCATATCTAAATGTATGATAAAGAATTTTCGCGACCCTATATATTTTTTTATACTTTTGTTTATATTGTTTAAGATTTTGCAAACAAGAAACTACTTTTTAAGTCGCAAATACAAGGGGTGGTGAACCGTCCCTGTGTGTTAGATGGAGAGAATTTACGTTTCAAGGTTTTACATTCGTAATGAAATATTTTATTTTCCGGTAGATATCTTGACAAAAATAAATATGTCTCGTGACATGTCATGTTTCTCTCCTCTCGTGACGGGAGAAACGGAGATATTTTCACTTCGGCTACGCCACTCCTGAAAATATCTCCTTTCCCCCGTCACTCTATGAGAGAGAAACAGGCTACGTCACTCGACACATAAAATATCCTCTATATCTGAATATGAGATGGATATCGGGACACAATATGACAAATTGAAACATATATAATTATATAATTGCGTCTTTGTAGCTTCATGTAGTGATTTATTTAAAATAATGAGGTCTGTGCAAGATATGTATATCTAATAATATATATTCATTTATTACAATACACGTTCCTATAATATGTAAGTAACAACATGTTTTGGGTATGCGTGCACAAACGAAGAAGGATAAAATATGCTTCCTCTCATGTTGACAGGGCTATAGTCTACTTTGTGTCAATGTATGTGACAGGTTACTGTGATGTAGAGAGCGGACCATCGCAGTCTGACAGCATCTCGTAACACCTTATATTGGATTACCAATAAATTATTTTATATTCGCATCGTATGATTGATATGTCCATCTTAGCCAGCAGAACATTATTTATAGGTTTGTGGTATGTACAACGTATTTTTAGAAAGTCGAGAAATTACATGAACATCCTTTCACATGATGTTGTTAATACACATGAAGTGTTTATTGTGTGTGTAAATGTGTATGTCTTTTGAATAGAGCGGTGTTAAACTTTGAATTAAAAAATGCCGATATTTCATAGTGTTCTATACAACACTGTGTTCCTGAATCCGATTGTTATACCACAACACCTCCGTGACTGCAGTGAACTGCATACTTTCTGCTCACAACTCAAATCTTATCTCTTTAGACTGGCTTATTTACAGATTAAATTATAAAAAAGCAGCAAAGAGGGTTTGGGTGATCCTGGCACAGCAAGGCTGGTTAGGCTCATCATCAGCTCAGGGCCCTTGCATTGTCCCCTCTAAACGAAGCCCAGACAACGAATGTGACTTCTCCCAGGAAGCGCTGCCTAGTCAAACCTACCCAGAACTTTTCGGAGAAAGTGAAGACTCCCAAACACTGCAGCCTTCTGCATTACCCAGATTGTCTTTATTTCTGCTAGCAAACCCGGATACTCTCCAAATGTCAGTCAACAGATTGGGAGATACCAACCCTAAGGCACCGAGAACAATGGGAGTCGGACAACTTGGTACTTGGGATGCAAGCGTGACATTTCGAAAGCGAGGTCCGCATATATATTTGCCATGTTTTTCCTGAATCTTGTCAATCACATTCGTGTCAAAAGGGACAGAAAAAAATCAATGATATAAATGATTTCATTGGATTTATCAAAAAGGACAAGATCAGATTTGTTAGCCTGAATACGTCAGAGGCTGTAAATGGGCCTATTCCAAAGAATTGTGTATGTATCATTTTCCATAACGTCCTCTACATATTCTGGGTCGTACCCTGGATGGACCACTGTGTCAAAACCACACGCATGGCGAAGACGGTAATAAAATGATCGAGCTACACCATCATGTCGCTTAAGATACTGTATTTGTGCCAAAGCTGGGCATCCACTGACAATGCGTTGGATAGTCTCATTAAATTCATAACATAACCTACATAACATATCTTCATTTTGATGCAAAATGACACATTGACGGTTTCGAGTGGGAAGTGACTGGCCCTGAGCAGCAAACAAAATACCTTCTGTTTCACTTTTCAGACCAGCCGACCTCATCTGTGGGGTTGGTAACCTCCTCAACACACTGCACATAAACTCGATGCAGTGGTCGTTCAGATAGCCTCTCCTTGAAAAACTTAGTCTTGGCCGATTTGATATGGCACTTCGCTTGGTTGACACACTTCTGTACCGTCGAGCAGTACAGAACCATCAACAAAATCAACTTCGACATTGAGATTCCCACATCTTTGGCTCGTTTTAGAAAACTGTGGAATGCTTATTATCATAAATATTTGCAGATTTAAATACAAAAATGCAGCAAAGAGGGTTTTGGTGATCCTAGCACAGTCAGGCTGGTTAGGCTCATCATCAGCTCAGGGCCCTTGTCCCCTCTACACGCAGCCCAGACAGTGAATGAGACTTCTCCCAGGAAGCGCTGCCTAGTCAAACCCACCCAGGACCTTTCGGAGAATGTAAAGATATTAACGGATATAACCAACGTTTCTCCGGGAATGGCAAAACACTTTGATACTTCTTGTGTTTGTACAAACAGAATACATGTACAGTCATTCTACAGAATTATGAAAATTTGCAGGAAGTAACACTTGCCAGATACCACGAAGTATATGTTTGATGTTTATCCTACCAGCTATAAGTAAATTCTGGAGCTAAATATAGAAGTGTTCCAGACGTTGGTAATACCAAAAAGGGTTGACGATGTTAACCCGAAATTGCCAATGTGGTATTTTTTGCTAAAAGGACATTAGGACGGAGCTTATGTATACATCGCTGTGATCATAGATTAGTGAGGATGTATGAAGAGAGTGTCTATATATTAAAGTTGAGAGGTGACGATCAATCAATATAATGTATTCAGAATGTCAGCCTCTCAGCCCATAATTCCCAATACAAGCAGTTAATGTGATAAATAATTAATATTATACATTATCGTAATTGCCATTACCAATGCGTATAATCAAAGGACAACACACTGCTAACCTCTCGACAGTAGGTTGTTTCGTGTGATTACATTACACAATCTGAAAAAACTGAAGATACATTTAAAAATTCAAGTTGCTCAAAGTGATATGCTGTGTTCAGAACAGCATTCATAAATATGAAATAAATTCATCTCCAGTAAATACATTCAAAAACGCTCATCTATCCAATTCTTTCTTTGGTCAAAGCTGATAGATAAAAAAGTTCCTACTTTCCACGCTTCCTTTTGTCTGTTACACATGCTTAAATATAGTATTGATACATTAGTAAATATTAAATGGTTATAGATATTTCTCTCTGTAACTGTTATACTTTGGACAAACAAACAGATTATGAGGTGACAAAAACAACTATCTACTGATAAGCATACTAACTTACCATGCTCATATCTTACAACCAACATGCGACATTCAGCTAAACGAAAGGGAGAAGAGTCTATTAAAATGGTGGGTATACGGACTGCACAGTTCTGAAAAAGGCCCCACTTTTGCCACTTTGAACACTATTTCAAGTATATCCATGGATGTCAGCTTTATGTTGGAGGAGAACCCAAACTGAGGTTCGCAGCTTATATTTTTCCACGAGTTCGGAAATGGTGCTGGCAATCAGGGTGAATATAGAATTCGACGCAATGACCAGCACAAAACAAATGATTTGACCTGTACGTGGTTACACCCGTGGACGACTACGCGAGTCTTAAGTTGAAGTATAGGATCCTCGATATGAGTGAGTGAGTGAGTTGGGTTTTACGCCGCTATTAGCATTATTCCAGTTATATCACGGCGTGTCTGCCTAATGTGGGAGGAAAGCCCGAAGTGATGCAGGTCTAAGACGTTTACCACCTGGTGAAACCCACGAGCACGGGTATGGTGCTGACAAACCTCGAAACAAAATTGGGGCGAACCGGTATTCGAACCCACAATCATAGGTTTCTGGCGTGCCCAAGGGACGCAACTTTGCACAGCAAATCGCGGCGCCTTAGACGACTGGGCCACCCGTGCCCCCTCCTCGATATGAAGTGACTCAGTACGGGTTCTGATGAAGGACTTAACCGTACTGATATGCTAGAGAACGTATTCATAGCTTTTCAGGTATTTACTTTGAGAGTGTGGAAAGTACTTTTGTTTGCTCAGCTATAACAGGCTGGCCCACTGCTGTATGTTAATTATTCATAGACTAGAGAAAATGAACTACCTTTGAGCATGCTACGTTTGATCCACGTGACATTTTGAGAAATCGACATTGATACTTTCCGAGAGAAAACGCTCTGTGACCTTTAGGGTTATAGCTAACACTTATTCAGTGTTAAACATTTATATTCCAGCGCCCTTCAGTGCTCACAAGATGGATTGCGTGAACGAACGCCATGAAAGGAGACCACTCAAGTAATAGGTTTTACATGCTCAAAGAAGTACAAGGAAGGAAGACCATGACTTACTTTGTACAGGGACACGGTGTATTTTTCTTCCACCGTAAACGGCATTTTGTACATGCAGGAATTGTTATACTTTTAAGATAATTATGTAATTCAAATGATTGACGAGTCACATGGAAGTGCAGGCATTGGATGTTGATTGATCATATGTGGTTGTTGATATGACATTTTGTATGTACCTCTTCATGGAGATCATGTACCTTTTGTGTACCAATTATATAAAATGGTAAAGAAATTGTTGGACATCTACTTCAGATAAGATATGAAACAGAGATCTGGAAATAAATCATGCCCAGACATTTACCTTCTTAAAAGCTCGATAATTCACTCATCATGTTCGGGACACGTGTGTCCCAGTCGTCTCATAAGCAACTGCAAAGTTACCGCCCTTCGACATGCCAGGATCCGTTGTGATGCGCCGTGATTGTGATTCTTATTTTGTCAGCATCATATCCTTAAGAATGGGTTTTGCTAAGTTGGTAAACGTTTTAGGCCTGTAACGTTCTGGCTTTCCTTCAACTTCAAGCTGACACGTCGCGATAAAACTGAAATAACGTTCAAAGCGGCGGTACCCTAACACACTAACTCACTGTTCATTAAGTTCACAAAAAAGGTTGAATGTTTTTTAATCTATTATTTCATTGTTCTACACAGTCACGTGAGCCTAAAAGTAAAAGCACCACACCAACAATGCAAATTGTGCCTTATTGTGACACGAACCTCAATCAGAAATTGAGCCCCAAGTGAGCTATTCCAGACAATGACGGATCTTCAGCGTTGGAGTAAGGCCCGCACATGAAGTGAAGATTGCCTCTGTATAATGGTCACCACGGCTGTGATAAACTGCCGACTGTGCACAGTGCCTGCAACATATATTGGCGACTGGTTCATTGCGTTGTCTTCATGTGTTGCTTATGTGTGCATGAGGGAAACACACGTGCATCCGTTCATGTGGTAATGTATCAATATACTAAATTAATTCCACATCTTGATGTTAACTCCCACATGCATTGTATGTATATGATGTCTTAGGTTGTTCAATTTATCTGATGCTAATTATTTATTCTACCATGATTTTGGAAAATACTCACGTTTGATTGGTCAATGATAGGTCTCAAACCACAATAAGCCCCCTCTGATTAAAACTGCTGATTTGAGGGCCACTTTACATCGTCTACATTTAGTGTTTGCCCATCAATATGGCGGGGCTCACGAATTGTGTATCAATGGGAACTTTTGTTATAGGGATTTTTTTACGATTTCCATCTTGGTCCTTCAAATGAATGGGGTGACGAAGAATTTGACATGACATGATCCAATATTGACAATTGTTGTAAATATAATGGCACAAACGTCTTCAGAAATATGTTTTGAACAATTTAGTTGAACAAACACGTAAACGACATTTTCCATCTGCTTCGCTCCGCCGGGAGCAGCTCCTGGTCGAGTGCATTATAACTGGAGGGTGGATGGGTTTATTTCAATTCTGTTTGAAGATCTCAGTGAACATTCTCACATAAGATATACAAATTTGAATAAATAGTTACATTGTTATAAGTTATACATCTTCTGTTATTTATTTCAAGTTGGCATAAGATAGAGTATTCCACCCCATAATATGGAGTGTCCTGCTTTCAACAAAACGTTACACCTCAAAGAGTTCTTAAACCGGACATGGTGGAATGGCGATAAACTTACTGTGTGTATAATGTATAGCAAGGTTACCTGTACATTTAACGGCGCTAAATTTGAAACCTATAGCTAACCTAGTTAAATTTAACATTTGAAACCGCTACTAGTTCGGTTTCAAATTCAGTTTAGCGTGGTTAAATCTGAAGATAAACTAGTCCTTTGAAAACACAGTAGAGTACCACCGTGGGAGGTTTTGAGTAAATTTGAATAATGAATCTGGTTCTTTAACGGCCTATGACAATGAGTGAATGTAAGTTACTCGATAATTTGTTTATTCAATACTGTTTTCTTATTTGTTTGTTTGTTGTTTGACGCCGCATTCAGCATTATTCCAGCTGTATGACCGTGGTCTGTAAATAATCGAGTCTGGACCGGACAATTCAGGGATTGACATGAGCAATTGGCATACGATACCAAGTCAGTGAGCCTGAGCACCCGATCCCTTTAGTTGCCTCTTGTTACAAGCCCAGTTGCCTCTTACGACAAGCATGGATTTGCTGAAGACCATTTCTGACCCGGATCTTCAAAGGTCGTCAGAATACCGAATGACCTTTGGATACTGAATGACCACAATGAGGTGGTGAGGTGGAATGGGGTTTAACGTCACCTTGAAGATAACTGCACTTCTTTAGCGACGTGCATGCCACTGTTTGTGTACGTGTGTATATGGCTGCTTCTGCTGAGGGCTTTGATGCAGCAGTTTAAACATAGATACCCGACTGAGACATAGCATACTGACTTAGAGCCGACCAGTCCTTGGTTTATCCCCTTACTGTCGAACGCCAGGCAGGGGAACAAGTACAATCTTTTGACGTGTTTTTTTATCAGATCTTAGATCTAACCACGACCTTCCGTTCTCCGGCAGACACTCTATCCACTAGACAACGGAGATGGCCGCATCGATAAGAGGTTCTGAGGGGCAGTGACAGTACCTCTTTCTCAGTTGTAATAAAGCTTTTTCACAACATCCTGTAAATAAATCGAGTATTAGGAATGCATACCAAAGGTTGATAACATATGCGAGGGTTCGCATCTTCCGGTACGAGTGGGGGCGGTCGGGTAACCTAGTGGTTAAAGCGTTCGCTCGTCACGCCGAGGACCCGGGTTCGATTCCCGACATGGGTACAAAGTGTGAAGCCCATTTCTGGTGTCCCCCGCCGTGATATTGCTGGAATATTGCCAAAAGCGGCGTAAAACCAAACTCACTCACCCACCCTGGTACGAGTGGAACGCATTACCAGCAATCACACATAGCCACCATCCGATCCTCTGTTTTGTCGGCTCCTGTGGCAGGACCAGCATGAAATGCTAGGGATCTATTCACCCTGCAGTGAATGGGTACGCAGTAGGATGAGACTGTTATGTGACTGTCAACCTTTTAGCGCCTCACAAGCAGCTTGGGTTGTATACTCCAGAGAAAGTTCACACTGATCCATTGATCGGGCTAAATAAAGGCTTTGAGCAGGCATTTACGGATGGCTTATAACGCATTACAAATATCCATTTATCAGTTGTTATTACTGTGATCATTTAGTGCACAACCTCGATGCAGGTTACTGTTGTTGAGTGGTTTCTTCTCATTAATTATATAAGAGGATTGCTTCAGATGAATTAAGTCATTATAATGGCAAACACCACAGAGTCACATAACGATACTACATTCAATTCTTAAATGTTTGTGTATAACGTCAGTGAATCATGAAACGTACGAAAATATCAGATTTAATAAATTTAGTGTGTCTTGTCCTATTTGATTATTTACAATCTGAGGCGAAAATATACGCAACAGAAACCTTCCATGATCCTCTAAAGGTCCATTGTACGATTCCGACCGCAGGTGTTTATGAATCACTATTAAATAGTGACGATACAAGGTGTTCGCGAAGGGTGAGCGTATCGTACCCCATCGGTGGCCTCCGTCACGAACACAAGTTAATTGTTCCTCTGAAAAAGCACGGGATCATATGGTACAAGTCAAACAAGGGAATTTCATTAGTCACTTACTGCACCACATAATCAAATGAGAGATGTGTGTCTAAACGTGTGATTCGTCAGTGCCTGTTGAGATGGCCTTGGCATTTTGATAACATTAACGAATGTCCCCAAAGCTCCTCTTGGCAATATGATAAGCACACTCTCCAATTTCATCATTTTCTTGTACATTAAATGTATGATTACAGCGTGCTGAATGGCTCTCAATTACTATTACAAACATATTAGCTTCTGTTACATCACGACTTGCACATAATGCAGACACTTAAAAACATATTATGTATCGACATTCTGTGTCGCAATGGTAAGATTATAATTATATGCGATAGAGGCCTTTAGATAATGTTTCAGTTTGAAGACATTGAGATGATTTCAACTTACTTTACAGAAGAGTACTGAAAAACATATACGGTCTTTGAGAGATGCTTAGATTTCATCATGAAATTAATACCACGGTAACATTAAGAAAAATACCTACACTCACAACACGATCTAAAACTTATAGTGATGGCCTCAGATTTTCGAGAGCTGGTTGTGATTTCCTAACGCTCCTGCAACATCTGTTGTGAGTGAATGGCGAGGTCACAATGTTGTTGATCTCAGACACAAACATGTGCGACGCACAAGGACAACGCATGAAGTGTTGCGATTTTTAAGGTTAAATTTGCAGGTATGTCATTATGGCTTGGAGTTTATTTTTTGCAAAGCTTTAAGGGTCATTGACAACAATAGTTTTATATGTACACTTCATGTCATATGTCCACACGAAAGATCTACCATTCCACACATTATACAGCCAAACTGTTATCTTCCAGTGTATAACATCACTGGGACCAGTTGTTTGTTTGACAAAAATCAATAATTCCTTCTGTTCTCCTTCATACAGGAAACATTGTCTAAAAAGTTATGGATACAATGTGGTTGTTCTCCTGTCCTTGAACGCCAATGTGTCACTGGAAGTGCTTAAAGTTTTCGCTTCAAATATGTTTGTTCCTTGTTCCCTTGGCAGAATAGTATGAATTTCTTTGCAATTGAAAGCCTGAAGTTTCGAATTTTATACTGAATGGAGGGTGGCACGGGTAGCCTAGTTGTCTAAGGCGCCGCGATTCACTGTGCAGAGTTGCGTCCCTTGGGCACGCCAGAAACCTATGATTGTGGGTTCGAATCCCGGTTCGCCCCGATTATGTTTCTAGGTTTGTCAGCACCATACCCGTGCTTTTCTCCCACATTAAGCTGACACGCCGTGATATAACTGGAATACTATTAAAAGCGGCGTTAAACCCAACTCACTCACTGAACGGAGAAATGAGATAGACATATATGGGGATAACCGACTGTGGTACGTACTGCCTGGAGACGTTACAAGAAATCAGTTCATGTACGACTGGTAATTACTAGCCTATACAAATCACCATGATTGGGACATAAGTATCTGTTTTGGCACGCCATGTCAAGTACTAATCACAGTTCCACTCAGCACCATAGCCTACATCTTGGACCCTTTCACCAAGACATAACAGCGAAACCTATACATGTCGTGAAACCACCTCTTGATTTAATCAGAACTCTCCGCGTCTACACGTTGTAAGTGGCTCGGGTTTTACGAGGGATCTGACCTAACCGTGGCTGTGTCGTTAAAAGCAGGATGCAGACTTTGGTTAACCGCAATGGCATAATACTGGCAATAACCATCATGTAACCGTCCGTCAGTAGAAAATATGAATAGGCACAGATAACTGCAAATTATCTGATACACATTTAACTTTGTTATTATTGGTATTTCCTAGGCTGCTTCCTTAAACAATTAGTGTACATGTGTTTCCAAATTTCCAATGGCAATGTACAGGTATCTCTGTTCAGAAGTGGAAGATCATTGCCAGTACCGGACCATGTGTACCGTGGACCACATGTTGAAACTGAACCATCATTACATATTATTCAAGGATGGGAAGTGAAGTGAAATGGGGTTTAACGTCGTGTCCAAGATTGTTGCACTAATACAGCGACGCTCAATGTTTGGAGGACACTGAAACAATTATTTTACTTCGTGTTTTTCAAAAATCAAAGCTCCCACGCTTCAATAATATTGAGCTATTAGTCCCTTAGTACCATACACATGATCGGTGACTTCCACAAAAATTTATCACAATAGATGATGCACTGATTTGCTTTAGGGTATACATTGTACTTCTATATTTGTCTGTCCTATTTGGCGTACATAATTTCGATTCTTTGTTTGAATACAAGTATTTGTCAACAGTACATGGTTATCTCTTTGTCAGCTGATAGTCATACAGAACTGTCTGGACAAATGTTTCCCCATAGGATTTCCAACTAAATCTACATGTGTCGCCCGCATTCACCCACATATTTAAACTCTCTCAACAGTTATTTTTTGAAATAAGACTGGCCAATAAAGATGGAACTGCTTTTATAAGAGTTATCTTGATTTTATAGCCGCCGTTTAATTATTTCTACTATGAACATTTTCTTGTTACATCAGGAGGCATTCTTCCACGGACTTGCAATTGGTCATTTTTGCACATGATATGACAAGAGCAAAGGTCAAGATGAGATCTCTAGCGAAAGGTCTCACTCAAAAGATTTGTGGTTACGCTTCAGCTTTGACAGGATTGGAGTAATTTTAATAACTCCACGGTCAACTTCATCATTGTGTTTTCTGGAAAACACGAGCATATAATTGTCAGCTTCTGAGGCATGGTTAATTCTTTGAAACTTAACATGTATCCTAAAGGGCAAGTAAAGTCAACATAGCAACTTTATTATTTTAAGGCATACTTAGAAATGCTTGGCCAAATTAAATTTGAAAACCGGAAATTGTGTACAACAGACGATACACAAAACAACAAGCGAAATCGTGCCCAAAACGAACAATTCCCCCACTGCGTGGAATCCCCTGCCCCCGCAATTTCGACGATGATGATGATCGGGCCGACGCCCTGTCTGCCTGCTTTTGCCTCAGGCTTTGTGATACACAATGTATTTTGTCGCGCCAACCATTTGATAACCATGTCTACAACTTACGCACCATGGCAACAACACAGAAGAGGCCTCTGGTTGTTTACTCGGGGATTAATACCTGACAGGCATTTAATGTGTGGAATAGGGGCAAGGGCAGCTGGTGCTTATTACCCAAACACAACGTTAGTAATAATTCTTTAATTACCAATCTTAAATTTTTATCTTAAATAAATACAAAGTCAAGACCAAGGGTCGAATAGGAGAATAGAGAACTTTATTTTCACTCAGGCCAGTGAATCACGACATACGAGGGTTACAATACATGTACTTAATGTGTATACTAATATATACAAGATTGCGGAGAGGGTAGACATTGCATACAACAGTAACATAAGTACAGAGATATTGAAATTATCGGGAAGACTTAAAAAAATGTAAATACAATTGCAAAATATTTTTAGAATAAACAGAATACTGATTTTTAAGTATACAAACCTTTTGTCTTAAGAAAAGAGACCGGGTGATGTGTGAAGTATGCTGGCAGATGTCTAATGCGTTCTTTACAGAAAAAAATACAGACAAAAGTATAGTTACATTCATCACCAATATCCCCTTGATTACAGAGTGGACAGCTTCTTTCATACGATGGTACTTTCTTCTATCAGTCGCTGATTAGTAAGACGTGTGTTGTTCCAGACCTGTAAATATTGGACTTTAAGTCTTTGGGATATAAAGGATCTCTGGTTACTTATACAGAATCCATATTTGGACAGCCAAATTTTACCAAATCCCAGATCTTCTAGTGTTGGTTTAACATTAGTAACCAATTTATGTAAACAGATGCCAGAATTCACATCATTTTGTTATAATGTATACACGATATGTGACAATTTTTGATTGCATTTATTTCGACAAGTAACAAAGAACACTTAATTTCATGTATACAGATTTTTCCCTATATACCATAGTGAGTGGTGGGCATTTTTTAACTTTCCAAATTTTTAAGATGCGTGATTGCAGATTTTCAAGTTACGCTTCATATTTCCGTGCCGTAAAGTAATGGTGGTTTAACCATACATTCAAATAGTATAATTTGGTATTGAAATAATTAATTAAGTAAACGACTTTGTTCCAGCACAAACATGGCGTTTGTAGCTTGATCCGCAATTTTTTTCTTACATGTGACAAATTGGTTATTTTTGGAATGTATTTATCCTAAATAGTTTAAGTATTTTCAACAACTGATTCATTTATAGTAAGGAATAATCTAGACTCTTCAAAAAATGAAACGAAATACGGATATTTGGGGCCATAAAAGCAACATTAGCAGACCAAAAGGTGCTAAATGAAGAGGTTTAATGTGTTATAGTGTCAGTGACAAATTTCCCGGATCAAAATGATCACAACAAGGACATGCAAACCATTAGTCGGGAAACACGTACGATTCGGAAAGACGCACCCAGTGCATTAACAAAAGGGCCCTCGAGTTTTTAGCACTGCACTTTAAGCAGCACTATGAACGATATTAAAGTGCAGGGTTTTTGATTGCCTGGCATCTGCGTCAATCGAACAGTTACAGTTCAACAACATGCCAAGATTAACAGAAGTGCAAAGAAACAACGCCATATGCCGCTTGCAGGCAGGGGAATCCCGATCAGCTGTAACCAGGGTTTTAAATGTAGCGCCCAGCACCATCACAAGGCTATGGGATCGGTTTCAACTGCATGGGACAACAACGACTGCATTGGTGATGGAGAGATGGAGAGATGTCTGTTTCAGCGACGAATCAAGATTTCTCCTCCGTCGAGGGGATGGAAAACCACGGATCTACAGACGTCGGGGAGAACGTCACGCCGGAAACTGCGGACAGGAAGTGGACAGGTTTGGTGGTGGTAGCGTTACAATGTGGGCGGCTATCTCTAATCACGACAGGACAGGTTTGCAGCCAACAGCAACGGTGTATTCCGGCAGGACAACGCTCGACCGCATACAGCAGGGATCACAAGAGCCTGTCTACACAACAACAACGTTGATGTTCTCCCCTGGCCCTCCAGATCCCCTGATGTGAACCCCGATAGGGCACCTGTGGGATGAATTGGATAGACCAGACAGTTCGCTTTGGCGTTACAGGCCGCGTGGGCTACCATTTCCCAGGATGTGATTCGCATACTCGTCTCTTCCATGGGCAGGAGATGTCAGGCCGCTATCGATCCCAACGGGGGTAATACGCGTTATTGGTGGTAGCTGACCAACACCTTTGACTTTTCCTATATACCTATAACTGAGATGACTACAATTACCAAGTGTTCTCTCCACAACATTTTGGCTCAATACCTTGTACGGTTTCTTGTATACATGTATGTTCCTACCTCACGCAAATCTGGCTTTGCGTTTCATTTTTTGAAGAGTATATGAGCCACTTAAGTAACAACATTTGTCCCAGCAACGTTGTTAATTTGTTGGATTTACAGAACACTTCAAAGTTATCTTACGTGTTGTGCAGTTCTTTAGCACTAGTGGCTAACATGACAGTATCGTCTTCATACAACAAAGCAATAAATGCATTTAAAAGCACACATATAGCACTTGGGTGCGAATTAATTCAAATACTATTACAATTATGATCTTTAAAGTACTGTTCTAAATATATTACAAAAAGTGAGGATAGTAACGGTGACAAGTTTTCACCTTGTCGCATCCACATTGAGCAAGGGGACACATGATTTGATATTTTTATACATATTATAAATAACACATTCGACGATGTATGCAATGTTTATTTTTGGAGAAGTACATGTAACAGAAGTAACAGAAACAGCATATGAATAACGTCTAAACATCACAAGATAGATAAAAGCCGTAAACATATCAGCACATGAAAACAGTTGTAACCTCTGCGGCGGTAGCTATAGGCCACGACCCCAAATAGGTTCTTTTTTGGTAACCGATTGTGGAGCGTGTGATTTCCGCCCTTTCAGATGGACATTTAAATACTTTCAACGAACATTATGACTTTCTCTCTCTCGGAAATTGGCGAAATGCATCTAGGAAAATTGATATTCGCAACAAAATTGCAAATATTTTTTTTCACTTTATACTTGCCCTTTAATAGATCCTACCACATCAAATGCAAAATGATGTGTCTATCAAAAGTTAATGTTATTATTGAGAGTGGTTGTACCATTCATTATCAGTTAATGTTGCAATTATACTTTCAATAATGAATTGATAGTTGTATCACCTTACTTTGTCTTTATTGGGCCAAGATATGGAAGTCTTATCCGTGACTGTAACTGAATAGTCTTATGCTAGACAGGTGGAGGGGGGTGGGTAAGTGGTTCGGAAGTGCCCGTTTCTGTGTGTAAGTACTCGCAAACACCTAGTTCAAAACTGGCCTATTACAATGTATACATGTACATATTTATTCGCGGTCATATTTTGTACAGATTACTCGTTTGTATGAAATGGAATCACACGCTCCGTATAACCGTTTGCTCTAAAAGACAACCAGCGAACCTCATTGTTTTAAAATCATGCTACTTGTTACAACTGACTAAGCCTTTTGTTTTGTAGTCACCAGACCGTTTTAGTGTACGAGGTTACGTAGGTTCATGTATGGAAATGTTCGGCTAATAACTTATCGATTGATATTATGTTCATATGCCCATTGTCTCTCTCTAAACTGTACCGGGGAACCCGCAGCTCTATGCACGCAATATCCTTGTTAACCTATACCGCCACCAAATTCAGAAATACATGTAAATGAATTTTAAAGGCATGTAAATCACTGCATGGTCAGCTACGAGGTGAGGTGAGGTGAAATGGGGTTTAACGTCGCGTCCAAGATTATTGCACTTATATATGCTAGCATTCTATAATCGTGTGTTCGAATTGATATTCTCTGTGATTATGTTCCTTGGTTTGACATAACCATACCAGGGATCAGAGGTGTCACCAAAGTTGTACATGTCTAAGTCCTGTATCATTTTCACGCTTTCTTCCGCATTATGCTGATATATAAGTCATGATACGAGGGCTGATAAGAAAATCCTAAGCCTGACCAGCTTTCAGCTATGGACCATAACGACGTGAACTAGTCCGTGTGGTACATTGCTTGAGTAGTTCATTGGAAGTGTATTTGGTCTGCTGCGACCGATCGTATATAAGTGGCAACGAGTTGAATGTAAGAAGCGTCCAAATGGACACAGAAATGGAAAGAACGAGCAGTCATCACATTTTTTACTTTAGAGTAAAGTACTCAAAAAAGCATGTCAAAAGTGTATGGGGATGAGTGCCCTAGCTATTGTACTGTTAAATGTGGGGCTTCTATGTTTAAGGCTGGGAGAACAAGATTTGATGATGACCCTAGGTACGTCCTTCAACTTCCTTCAATGGAGATTTTAATCAAGGAGATAGAAAAAAAACTTATAATGTCAGATACGAGGGGATATCAAAAGGTTTTGAGCCTCACACAGTATTCCTGATCGAATGGTACAATGCGCTACACCTGATGTACATGAATGTCTTAGCTACTGATGCTATGTAGAAACATATTGCTGGCTGCAATTATTTTGTCACAACACTTCGTAAAAGAGACCAAGCCCTAGTGAATTGGCAAAATGGACAAATCTGAGTACAGAGCGGTGATAAAGTTCCTTGTCCTAGAGGGTCAATCTGCCAAACAGGTTGAAGAGCGATTGACTGCAGTTTATAGAACGTCTTCTCCATCGTCTGCAACTATCAAACGGTGGGTGAAGGAATTTCAGCGTGGCAGAGAGAGCTTAGAAGATGATGCCCGGTCCGGACGGCCAACAACCAGAACCAGCCCTGAAAACATTGACACTGTACACAAACTAGTGATGGAAAACCGCCGTATTACTCTCCATGAGCTAGAAGAAACAACAGGCCTATCATATGGATCCATACATAATATAATTCATGGCAAACTCCACATGTCCAAAGTGTGTGCCAGATGGGTCCCGAGAATGCTTACAGATGGCATGAAGCTATCAAGGGTCACCATCAGTGGAGCCTCGGTACAACGACAACCCAGATGATTTTCATTTTAGGATTGTAACCAGTGATGAAACCTGGGTTTATCATTATGATTCGGAGAGCAAACAGGAGTCGATGGAATGGAAACACGCCACTTCTCCAAAGACAAAGAAGTTCAAAGCCACCAGATCCACCAAGAAGGTTATAATGACCATCTTCTGGGACAGCAAAGGAGTGATTCACATCGACTACCTGCCCCATGGCACCACAATGAATGGGGAGTATTAAGCCAAGTTATTGAAGCAGGTGCGCCAATCCATCAAGGTGAAACGCCTCGGAAAAATCTGTCGTGGGATTCTGCTTCACCAGGACAACGCACCAGTCCACACGAGCCGTGTTGCGATGACAGCTGTGCAAGAATGTTGCTACGAACTCCTCCCTCACCCACCCTATTCTCCAGACCTAGCCCCCAGTGACTTCCACCTCTTTCCCAGGCTGAAAAAAAACCTCCGGGGCCGGAGATTTGAAGATGACGATGAGCTAACTGCTGCTGTGGAGGGTTGGTTAGGGGACCAGAATGTTGACTTCTACCGATCGGGCATCAGTGACTGGCAAACTAGGTGGAACAAGTGTGTGGAGTTGGGAGGGGACTATGTTGAAAAATATAGTAGTAACAATCCAATTCTTTTACTTTTTCTGTGTGAGGCTCAAAACTTGTTGATATCCCCTCGTAGACGTATTACCATTGCTGAACTTTAAGAAGACACAGATCTAAGCCATGGATCCATTGAAACTATCATTCATGAACATTTACATATGAATAAGATATCTGTTCGGTGGTTGCAAGAGTTTCTAAATTCTGATGTTAAGGAAAAAAGAACTGACATTGCCAGAAAAATAATTGAGTGAGTATGTGAGTGAGTTGGGTTTAACGTCGCTTTTAACATATTCCAGTTATATCGCGGCGTGTCAACTTAATGTGGGAGGAAAGCCCGAAGTTATGCAGGTCTCAGACGTTTACTACTTCGGTGAAACCCACGAGCACGGGTATGGTGCTGACAAACCTAGAAACATAATGGGGCGAACCGGGATTCGAACCCATAACCATAGGTTTCTGGCGCGCCCAAGGGACGCAACTCTGCACAGCGAATCGCATCCTTAGATGTAGACGACCGGCGTGGCGTCAGAAAACGTGTTCTTGACTGGAATAATTGAAAGGCTACCCTATCGACATGAGAAGTGTAATGAAAAGCAGTGACATTTCACAATTGTTGGTTTTGTTTGTCAGACTTTACAACTTTTTTACCAGCCCTCGTATAACGGAAATGATATTCAAGGCGGTACTAAATCAAAGTCATTCTCACTCAGCCACTAAAAGACGTTGATGAATTCCCAAATTAATGATGTTCATATGGCAGCGTTAAACAAAACTAAAGGATTGTGATGGGGTTTGTAGTGATACTAAGGGAGCTGTGTGGTAGCCTTGTGGTTAGAGCGTTAGCTCGTCACGCCTCAGGTCCGGGTTCGATTTCCCACATTGGTATAATGCGCGAAGCCCATTTCTGGTGACCCCCGCCAGGATATTGCTGAAATATTGCTAAAAGCGGCTTAAAATCATACTCATTCCTTGAACTACTGAATGCAGGTCCCGAATTCCGGAAACAGTTGTCAACGCCAATGTTGTAACATAGTATGTGACACCGGTAGGGCAGTAAATGCTTCATACTTTTCTGGTGTCATCACTGATTTTTCGTAATCCGTTCAGATAATTTTCACCACTATTTTGCCTTTTAATCCCAATGGATTTTGTTTCGGATAATCGAGTGTGGTTTTTCTCTTGCGTTGACGTTTTATTTTTTATATATGATGTGACGGTGACATGTGGTCTTGTACACAGCGCACAGGTCACAGGTGACATATGGCCTATCAGAAGTTTTGGTTGTTTCTACCCAGTGAACTGAGAATGCAATTTGAAAGCACACTGATCCGTTAATGTGCTAATAATGTCATACCCATCTGTGAGTCGTGCGCTTTGTGATTGGCATATTATGATGAATATTAATGCAAACTATTCGTATCATCATTAATTAGCCAGATATATTCCTTACGCCACAATCAGCATTTTCCATCAATGTTAGGTTGTATGAAACTCGTAAGTGATGAAAAGGATACCCCAGACGTGTTGGCATTTACCGTGATCGTTGTTGGGTCACCATGACACAGTCAGGTCGAATGCTGTGGCCACTCGATCACAAGGCAATTTGGCTCTTACGACAAACGTGGGATACCGGGACCCATTCCGCTGGGAATCCCCATGGGGTCCTGTCACATGTAACGAGGCTAGAAATCAATTACCCTCACACGATTCAGCCAATGACATACATGTTTCCGAGTAATAGAAATGCCGAAATCGAAATATAATGTTTCACTTTTCTTAATCACATCCAGTGCTACAATTCTTGCTTAATATAATTACAACATTATGCACCGTATACAAATACATTGTACTAAGTACATGAAGTACCAGACTATTGTGTCACGTCGTATATCGACATTACTATACCTGTTGCTTCTGAAGAATGCCTCCGTGGTCAAGTGGATAGTGTCTGCCCGGAGATCGGAAGGGTGGTGGATCGATCTCCGGCCGCGTCATGCCAAAATAAATTAAACCAATGGTAATTGTTGTTACCCTGCCTGGCGTTCAGCATAAAGGGAATAAACAAGGATTGCCCGGCTCTGAGTCAGTATACTGGTGGGGTATCCACGTTAAACAGCGGCATGGTATCTCAGTTGGCTTACACTATAAAACCGACACTGGTTCGGACTTGTACAAGTCTGTTTCCAAAGTAAAAACGACAAATACAACCTACAACAT
Source organism: Haliotis rufescens (assembly GCF_023055435.1). Taxonomy (NCBI): domain Eukaryota; kingdom Metazoa; phylum Mollusca; class Gastropoda; order Lepetellida; family Haliotidae; genus Haliotis; species Haliotis rufescens. Next base: position 60,528,182 of record NW_025963779.1, on the reverse strand, counting down.
GACCATCCGATTGCCAAATCGGGTCGCATGATTATCTGGACGTTAGCGTAGTCCGTGAAATCGTCCGGATTAACGATTCAAACTTTTGAGGCTATCCTACACATGTAAATCATGAAATGGTTAAGGTTTTAGGATCAACAGAGTCCGGAATAACCAAGTTCCACTGTATATGTACAGTGTGTGGTTTACGGTGTTTTCGTATGACAAAGAATTATATGAAATGTTCAAGAAAGGACATACAAAAACAGTTTAAAATAGTCTATATACACGTAAAACTGGCATAAAGCACTGAAGTTTTATGATCTGTAAAACAATAACAAAACAAGGAATTGTGGCTATAGTTCGCCAACAACCAACTGCACCAAGCCACCGATGTGAGCCATGGGAGTTCCATGTACATTGTACATTAGCTCGGTTACCTGCAGCATATCCCAGCAGGATTTACACCTTCCCTTTGGTCCCTTTAATTTAAACAAATCACAACTATGTCCATGGCGTCAAAACTGAGTCAGGCTAAGACGACCCTAGGATTAATCACCAGTGTTACGCTACGTCAACCTCCTTCGAGGGTACAAGCAAAATGTATCATCACTAACCAAAGAGACAATACGACAACGCAATAATTTTACCATTCGTTGCATTGTCACCCTTTGGTGAAGAACAAATATTATTCAAAGCGCGACAATGCGACAAATGCCCCAAATGTCTCATTGTCACGCTTTGGTTAATTTTGACAGTTTTGTCATTGTGTTTGTAAGGGCGGCAATGTCCCTTCTAGGATCCAATACTCTCGCAACGGAGATAGTGAAATTGGTAGAATGAATGTAAAAGTAGTTAAATCTTAGCAAATCAATTAGCTTAATGTATCATTTAGTAAATCACCGATCATACAGAAATATTACCGAAAACTAATTCACATCATCTGTCTACCATTTGGGTGATAATCCCAAATTCTCCACACTGTAGAATTTTTTGTGAAAAAGCAATTTCTTTGGTAGATTAATTGGGGATATACCTCCTTTGTTTGACTTTTAGTCTTATGATCGATAGGCTCAGACACAAACTTTCCTCAAGGGACTAAAACCTATTAAAGTTGGATATGGTTTTTTGGCACCCTTTAGACTCCACTTCTCTTTCCTTCAAGAAGAATCTAGATTGTGGATGAGACCTCGGTTGAGATGATGAATCTGCTGTAATTATTATGAATCCTCTTGGCAACCTGATATGAAATAAACTTGAGATCGTATTGGTGTAGGGGGGCGTGATGCAGGAGTAGAAGGCTTATCCAGGCAGGTGATAACATCTCAGGTGCAATAGGACTAGGATTAACTGAAGTAATCCATGGCAAGTCAAATGAAGCAGTGCTTACAACAATATTATGTTATGGCAGCTGAAGTATACATCTGTCAGTCGTGGGTTTTCGTTTCGGCCTCCGTAGGACGCATGTATGTTGTAACTCGTATGTTGTAGTTTCCGTTTCTCTTCTTCTTCAGGTAAAGCAGATGCATTCCTGCACAGTTTCTACTCCTTTAGAAGCTGTTGTCACATTTCCCTGTTACGTGAGAATCTTCACGCCTGTGAACACAAGTACCACAGCCTCTGTAGGCGTTTGTACCGTCAAGATCCGAATAAGAATAGGCCTTCAGCAACCCATGCTTGTCGTAAAAGGTGAAAAACGTCATCGGTGGTCAGGCTCGCTGACTTTGTTGATACATGTCATCGCTTCCCAATTGCGTGGATCGATGCTCATGGTGTCAATCACTGGATTGTCTGGTCCAGACTCGATTATTTACAGACCACCGTCATATAGCTGGAATATTGCTGAATGTGGCGTTAAGCAACAAAGAAACTAAGAAACAAAACAAACTTTAGGCGTTTGACATATGAAAAGGATAAGAAATGTACGTGAAGGTTACAGTAGCCTGTTAAAGTCGATTGGGTTTTATTTGGAGTTGAAACTGGAAAAAAACGTAAGTATCAGTTAGGATAGTTTCGGGAATTTCTCCGATTATTAATGCAGGAAATGAGTACTCTCGTTTCATATACCAAGCTCTGACACACCTTACACCAGACACGATCTTACAATAGCTTGCTTGCGTTAACAGTTCTATGTATAGAGACCGAAATCCGTACTCCAACCAACGAATGAATTGACATCAGGCTGTTGTTTTTCTTTCATTCAATTAATTGTGCTCCTGATCCCAATCACCTTTCGTTTTGACCTCGCATGCAATGCCATTAGATCCCTTACATATTGCGAAAGGTTCAAGTGATCGGTTGTTTAAAACAATAAGAATCGTGACCAGTGCTTGATGTTCTTGACTATTGCCAAGTTTTATAATTCACATTGTACATTTAAATGTTCGACACCTCTACACCGCAACCGCCACCGAATGCTAAATAAACAGTGACTTAGAGTTTATGGATATCAAAGAGACCGACACAAGTGAAAAACATATAATGCAGGTCTATATAGCAAAATCCACCTGCTCCCGAATTTTTGCACTTGCATTAAGGCAAATTCGAAAATTCGAAATGCAATGGACATGTGTGTAATTCGAGATATTCTTGAACAACAAATATTTTCGAGTCAAAAGCACAAGTCAAATAAGCGATAAGAGCTTGGTGTCTATTGTCGAATAATAGCACCGGGCCAATTCTGTCACCCGTCTCGTTCAAAATAGGATCAGGTAGTGTGTTGGGCAGGGGAAAACATATGTACTGGCTTCGATACTTTCAGCGCTAATTACTGTAAAGTGTTGGTTTCCATTGTTTATTGCTAATCACCAATCAGCGCCAATCATCTGTTGGCTTCCCTAGTTAGTTTCTACCCTTTGTTATTTTTCACCTTTTGTTATCCTATTAATTGTGTTGTCCGTACATGTACATATATATGCTCACTGCCTCGTGGCATTCATTCAACTGATGAAGGAGTAAGCATATACTCCGAAACGTTGTGTTCCTCATAATAAAGAAGCTGACATACATATTCTCTTCCTTATGTGTATCACTTCTAAATGCCTTTCAAAGACCTGAAAGGAAAACTATTAATGTATCCAGTACCATCAAGTCATTCATCCTCGAAGGGACGCAATCCAGGCAAGGGGTTCTTACAAACGGCAAGGGGTGCTGAATTCTTTCTAACCCCCATCCCCACGGGCCGTGATATTAATGGTGGCTGAAAACTCGATAAACCTCACTTTCGAGGGTGGTAAAGACGCTATAGTGCTTGTAAACATGATTGATTATGCATACGTTTTTGACAGTTGAATTTGTTATCTATCAGTCAGTACGAGTAATGTATGCAGCCTGATGACGTTATTTACACTGACGAGATGATGACCGGGGATGGTACGAGCTTGATATAGTACCTCATACAAGCAACCACTTTGTTTGTAGTTGTCTTTGGTCTTATCATTTAAATATACTGATGACTAACGTATGTTTGTTTGTTGTTTAACGCCGCACTCAGCAGTATTCCAGCTATATGACGGTGGTCTGTAAGTAATCTAGTCTTGACCAGACAATCCAGTGATTGACAACATGAGCATCGATCCACGCAATTGGGATCGATGACATGCATCAACCAAGTCAGCGAGCCTGGCCACCCGATTCCTTTAGTCGCCTCTTACGACAAGCATAGTCTCCTTTTACGGCAAGTATGGGTTGCTGAAGACCTATTCTACCCTGGATCTTCACGGGCAGATAAACGTATGGTATGCATTTATGCCATTGCCCTCACGGACTTAAAGTATGACGCTTCAACAACCTGGTTGCCTCATCGCCCCTGATTCATTACTTTAATCAAATGAGGATAATGGGCGATGATTGTGATGGCGATGATGGTGTGGGTAATAACTGGCTGAAAACAGTGTCTTCAGATATACATCACAAAGACATTGGAGATAGTGTTGGATAGTGTTGCTTTCCCCCAGACCCGTGAAGATCCGGGGTAGAATAGGTCTTCAGCAACCAATTCTTGCCGTAAAAGGCGTCTATGCCGGTCGTAGGAGGCGACTAACGGAATCGGGTGGTCAGGCTCCCTAACTTGGTCGATGCATGTCATCGTATCCTAAAACTATAAAAATAGAACTTCGATGTTAGTTCTGACTTCTTATAGTCATTTAATTGTTACACTGACGATAGCAATGCTTATCTTAAACGAATTAAAAGATTAAATCCCTACATTGTTCAAGTTTTTCGAACATTGTTGTAAAAATGCACTTCGTGTAATTGAACACAGTAAAGGTTAACCATTCTGAGTTTTTAACTTCCCGATCCCATTACTCGCCTCTTACGACAAGCATGAGTTTCTGAAGGCCCGGGGGTTACGTATAACTAGTATATGGTATTTGTCAGTGGGAACAACTACTCACATTTCACGAAGGGCATGCAAACGACATTTGGCTTGGATAGAATTGGTTCATTCCAATTCGGTTTCCTCTTTTTCGAATTTGTGCATTCTACCAATGACAACATCTCCCTATGACTCTACACACATCTCCCTATGACTCTACACACACCTTCATAATCTCCCTATGACTCTACACACATCTCCCTATGACTCTACACACATCTCCATATGACTCTACACACATCTCCCTATGACGCTACACACATCTCCCTATGACTCTACACACATCTCCATATGACTCTACACACATCTCCCTATGACGCTACACACATCTCCCTATGACTCTACACACATCTCCATATGACTCTACACACATCTCCCTATGACTCTACACGCATCTCCCTATGACTCTACACACATCTCCCTATGACTCTACACACATCTCCCTATGACTCTACGCACATCTCCCTATGACTCTACACACACCTCCATAATCTCCCTATGACTCTACACACATCTCCCTATGACTCTACACACATCTCCATATGACTCTTCACAAATCTCCCTATGACTCTACACACATCTCCCTAATCTCCATATGACGCTACACACATCTCCCTATGACTCTACACACATCTCCATATGACTCTACACACATCTCCCTATGACTCTACACACATCTCCCTATGACTCTACACACATCTCCCTATGACTCTACGCACATCTCCCTATGACTCTACGCACATCTCCCTATGACTCTACACACATCTCCCTATGACTCTACGCACATCTCCCTATGACTCTACGCACATCTCCCTATGACTCCACACACATCTCCATATGACTCTACGCACATCTCCCTATGACTCTACACACATCTCCCTATGACTCTACACACATCTCCCTATGACTCTACACACATCTCCCTATGACTCTACGCACATCTCCCTATGACTCTACGCACATCTCCCTATGACTCTACACACATCTCCCTATGACTCTACGCACATCTCCCTATGACTCTACACACATCTCCCTATGACTCTACACACATCTCCATATGACTCTACACACATCTCCCTATGACTCTACACACATCTCCCTATGACTCTACACACATCTCCCTATGACTCTACACACATCTCCATAATCTCCCTATGACACTACACACATCTCCCTTTAACTCTACACACATCTCCCTATGACTCTACGCACATTCCCTATGACTCTACACACATCTTCCTATGACTCTACACACATCTCCCTATGACTCTACACACATCTCCCTATGACTCTACACACATCTCCATATGACTCTACACACATCTCCCTATGACGCTACACACATCTCCCTATGACTCTACACACATCTCCATATGACTCTACACACATCTCCATATGACTCTACACACATCTCCATATGACTCTACACACATCTCCCTATGACTCTACACACATCTCCCTATGACGCTACACACATCTCCCTATGACTCTGCACACATCTCCCTATGACTCTACACGACACCCAACACGTTCATCTCCTCATTTGGCTCACTCTTGGGATATACTTCAACAGCATCCATAATGACATTGCGATCCTAAGTGGTAGCAGGCTGTTCCCGATATATTGGGCCTCATTTCAATAACGGACGAGGGTGGTTGTTGTCAACTATAGAGACGTCACCTGTAAGACATTAGTTGTTAACAATCACTTTATTCCTGCATAACTGCAACCTTTGATGAACAAAAGTACGACATCCGCCTTGTTTCAGTCACGGAGTGACGCCCGTTAAATCATCTGTTCCATGATATTGTGATTTAATACCTCTGATTCTATCGTTAAATTTGATTTTGTCAAACAGCGTGTAAACCATTCGCTTTTAACCGATTCAAAATATGAAATGGGTATATTATTAAAGGAATCATGAAAACTGTTTGCACGGAAGTAAGAATCCTAACCTCTTACTGCTTGAGACATAGAAAAGACGTTGAATAAAATCAAGCTACATGCAAAAGCTACACGGAAATCCCTTCTTCGTGATAGCCAAAGACGTGACTCACATATCGTGGTAGTGTTAATCGGTCTACATTTTCATTTCAGGCAATCACATGATAACGGTCAGTTCAACCTTATGACTATTTGCAAATGATGGATATCTGATGAATACACGTCTCAAATATATCTACCGTTACGAAACATGTACTTTAGGATACTAAGGATATTGTATTCTATATAAACAGAGTGCTTTGGTGGGGAGACCCGTGAAGATCCGGGGTAGAATAGGTCTTGCTGTAAAAAGCGACCCTGCTTGTCGTAAGAGGCGACTAACGGGTTCGGGTGGTCAGGCTCGCTGACTTGGTTGATGCATGTCATTGATCCCTATTTCGTGGATCGAAGCTCATGATGTCAATCACTGGGTTGTCTGGCCCTGACTCGATTATTTACAGACCGCCGTCATATAGCTGGAATATTACTGCGTGCGGCGTTAAACAACAAACAAGCAAACAAACTTTGGGGTGAACATACTCAATGCAATACGTCAATGCAGTACCACGAGAGCAACAAGAATCCTTCAAACAGACACAAACATTAATAAGGTGGCTATCCGATTTTAATGACTGGAAGCTTCTGTACTGGGTGATCAACTCTCCTTAACCAGTGACAATTCTCACTATCCATTTTCATTGCTGACAACACCCGGTGATCTTCCATTAACTCTCCGTAACTAGTGACTTTTCTCACTCTCAATTTTCATCCCTGAGAATATCCGGTGATCTTCACCAACTATCCGTACACAGTGACCACTCTCCCTATCCAATCACATCACTGAGAATATCCGGTGATCTTCACCAACAGTTACTATCCGTACAAAGTGACCATTCTCACTATCCAATCACATCACTGAGAGAACCTGGTGATCTTCACCAACTATCCGTACACAGTGACCATTCTCACTATCCAATCACATCACTGAGAATATCCGGTGATCTTCACCAACTATCCGTACACAGTGACCATTCTCGCTTTCCAATCACATCACTGAGAGAACCTGATGATCTTCACAAACTAACCACACACAGTGACCATTCTCGCTATCCAATCACATCACTGAGAGAACCTGATGATCTTCACAAACTATCCGCACACAGTGACCATTCTCGCTATCCAATCATATCACTAAACGAACCTGATGATCTTCACCAACTATCCGTACACAGTGACCATTCTCGCTATCCAATAATATCACAAAACGAACCTGATGATCTCCACCAACTATCCGTACACAGTGACCATTCTCGCTATCCAATCATATCACTGAGATAACCTGATGATCTTCACCAACTACAGTGACTGATCTCGCTCTCCTTTCACATCGCCCATCCTCGTCTTAATTGGCATTACATAACTTACATGTATTACCTGCGTAATCGATGCTCATGTTTTTTCAGTCACTGGATTGTCTGGTCCAGACTCGAATATTGACAGACCGCCGTCATATAGCTGAAATATTGCTGAGTGCAGCGTTAAACAATACACAAGCAAAACCTCTCGGTTTCATCAAGTATCGAAATGTCCAAACAATGGCATTTGTACATGAATTGAAGATAATGTAATAATTTATGCTCAACATTTTCTTCTATATTATATATAAGTGTGTGTAGTGGGCCTGGCGTCACCTGATTGAGAGTATCAACACTTGATCAATAGAGGTATATACGTAGCCTTGTAATTAGTAGTAGGCCCTCGTCTGCATTAATCGACATCTCACAAAATAGACTTCAGACATTTCATTGAAGGAACCTATTCATTCGGAAAATCGAACCCCAGTCCAGAGGTGTAATTGGTACGCAGTAAACTGACTAATTCTCAGCACAGACCGAAATATTAAAGGCAACAGCCCAATATCACGTGTAGTTTGGCATTATATATTATATGGTCTTGACTGCATATTTTGTTTATTCTAGTCTGACATTAGCCACGAACGACCTTTGCAAAAGAAGACCGCGCAGTATACTTCTGCCATAAAACACTCGTATTGTCACTAAAAACTGCAGAAAGTGTTGAAGTCTCGAGTGTGTCGCAACAGACATTTAATAGTCGGAGTTAGTGTGTGACTTAGGGTTAACACAGCTTTTAACAGCATTCCAGTTACATCACGGTGTGCCAGCTTAATGTGTTAGGAAATCCCGAAGTGACGCAGGTCTCAGACATTTACCACTTTGGTAAAACCAACGAGCACGGGTATGGTGCTGACAAACCCAGAAACATAATCAGGGCGAACTGATTCGAACCCATAATCATAGGTTTCTGGCGTGACCAAGGAACGCAACTCTGCACACCGAATAACGGCACCTTAGACGACTGGGCTTCCTCTAGAAGTTACAAGGAAAACAAGGATACACGTAAAAACAGCAAATATGATTACAAGCCGGAAAACTACGCACTGTCGTTGATTGAATTAGATATACGCCCCTCTAAATTCAAACAAATTAGAAAACCCGAAGATTCCCACTCAAGGTTATTGCTTTGAAGTTTTGTTAGTGTCACGCTGTTCATCCTGTTTGCTACAGATTTCGGGGACTAGTCGTTAAGAATTAAACTAACGTACAGTTTCTGGAATTTCCGATACTGTAACCTTGAAATCAATTAGCTCGTTTGTGCGTTGTAGGGCCACGTAATTCTGCTTCAGCGCAGACTCAAGGGAAATTATCTTATTTCTAATGTGACATACATGTCTAACAGACTTCCATCCAGTGCGTGCACAGCGTCTATCCACATAAACATGTGCGACCCACATGGCTTCATTTTGGTGTTTGGTCCATTTCACTCTTGTCTTAGGCGAATGATGGAATTTAAAAGTTAAATCAAAATACAAAAAGCAAAGAAAATATTTTTTTATCGTCAGTAGAACTGATGTGCTTTGATACTATAGTCTCAAAATGGCTTTTACTAATGGACTGATTACATTTATTCATGTATTTGAACGTGACTTTTGTTATATGGCAGTGTAAGTTATTGTTAAACAATGGTCTAATTGTTTTACATTATTTCTGTTGACATTCTGTAGAAGCTCATAGCATGATTTGACAATGGTTAGTTGTAGTTGTCAGAAATGAAGTGATATCTAATGTAAGCAGTGGTGTGGAAGTTATAACATTTAGATGCTGCTTTTGGAGTGAAGTGTGAACTGGAACCTCTAGAAGAGATTTAGACTAAATAAGCCAGCAAAAACGTGTCTCTCTGATCTCACATTACATCAAGACCTCTGGTTGTATGAAAATCACTTTTTATGCTGGATATCTAGCCAAGGCCAATTTTGGAAGCTTGACCACTGTTGCTGCGAGGTGAATATCATTATCACTGACTCTATTTCTATTACCAGTGCTATTGTATTTTATACTCTAATTATAAATTGTACTGCCACTCTAATGTGTACTTCAATTGTAATTACTTTGCAGTAATTTGTATTGATTTGTTAACCTAGTTAATTCAACAATACAATTGTTAATTGTATAACAATTCCTTATCACTTGTTGGTTTCATATTGAATTCTTTTGTGTGTATATTTCTGGGTTAACTTATTGTTTCAATTAAAATTGATAAATAATCATGTATCACTACCACAACTTCATAAATGACGGTACAAGAAGTTGAAATGCAAGAATAATAATTGCATATTAGAAAATAAGATATATCAAAACAAAATATCTCAGTGCACTTCGTGTTAATTTGGGAATTCACCGTGTGAGGATTCTGGATCAGAAAAAGGTCCCCATTACCTCCACCTTGTTAGAACCGAATAAAATGGAAAACGGTGGTCAGATTCCGCCTCATTGTACCTGTGTAATCAGTCTGGTTAGTAATCGATGTGCACAGGTTAACAACATTAAGTCACTCAAAACGGGTTCAGTCCAGTGCAGGCCGTTACTGTATCAATCAGTGCATGCACGTGGCCGCCCACGTGTCTCTACAGTTCGCCAACATGGACGCTTTATATCTGTTATAATGGCAGGGCACAGAGGCGCAGTGTTCAGATATATCGACGTTTCATATGAACCATTATGCCGTCCCTTGTCATCAGCTGGAGATTTGGCTCATTACTAATTCATGAATGTGTCTGACAGTGTCATGTACAACATTCAGTTGATTTCTGATGCAGAAGACCTTTACGTGTTACCCAAAAACATTCAATACCATTAAAGTCAGAACAACTTTGTCATAATGTTTCGAAATTATATTGGTAATATACATTATATAAATATATTCAAATTTCACTTACTCTGATGACATTTATATAATTACCTCACATATCATTGAGGACTGAATACTCCTTGAAAATGGAAACAAAGAACGTGAGTTTTATGTGGAAAGTTACCTACATTTACTGCACATCTGAACACTTGCTTAGTGATGACATTTTGCAATCAATTCAACAGAAGACAAGTGTCAGATATTGAGACAAAAACAGAAAATGACAAAGGTGCAGATCAGGAGAACTCAGTATCTCGTCCACCATCAGTGTCAAGTACTGACATGTCTGTGGTTCAGCATGGCGCTGTCGTACGAGGTGTTCCAAAAGGCTATTTTTCAGTGCCGTTGCATATGAATGCTGCTCATACATGAGTTGTATGTGGTCTGGCATTGTCGTGTTGAAAGATGATGCTGTCAATGTTCATTATGGGGACATTGGTCTGCTTTAAGTTGTCAGCACTTGTACCAGGATTGTTGGAGTCTAGTGAGGGATATTTTGCGTCTATATCACTTCACTGCCACCACCAAATCTTTCTCCAAACCGTATGCAGTTGGCGACAAAAGGTCCATCGGTACGGCGCAACACTCTGGCTCTTCCATAAGCCCGACGCAGCAAACATTTTGATTTGTCACTGAAACAAACCGTTCTCCATAGATGGTGTTGTTCAGCATGTGTTTATACAAAACCAACACCTCAGACAAACCTGCCTCAACGGTTGATCAATCATAGAGTTGCTGCTGTTGTAAAAGATGCATCAAAAGAAATAATCATATATGAATAGGTCAAGGGAAGCTGTCGTAACCTGTCGTAGGGACATGTCGGCAACGTGGCTTACGATGCAGTTGGTACCCTGAACACAGCCGACATGTGATTCCCTTGCTTCCAATAGTCCGACGGCGTTGTTCTGTTGTACTTCAGTTAGTCATGGCAGTTAGTTTGGCCACCGAGAACCCCCTACCTTTATAAGCCAATGTTTGATGTTTTACGAGCAGTACATACAGGTGCATCGACCCCGTGGTTCTCATGGGTGTTAGGTTTGGGCTATGCATTTTGTCGTTGCTACCTTTTGATAGCGGCACGTGTTCTTGTGTACATCGCACGGCTCACAAATTAGACGAAGTTAAGCAAAGAGTAGATGGATGATGGAATGCAAGTTTGATTCATGAGACTTTCTTGGGCTTCAATTCTGTTCCACACTGAAACACGTTACATATGGTGTCTCCTATTGCAAGTAACTTGAATATAGAAATATATTTTAAAAACTCATAATTATTATTGACGATGACAAGCAATGACATTATTAACTCGACACGCTATACATACGCAACTGACTTAAACATGACTACCTCCAAGTTTTTTTCACTGCTTAGCATTTTTCACTAATCCTAGGAACTCTATATAAGAATATTAATCTAAAGGTATCAGTGTCTCGCGAAGCACGCATATGACATTCTGTATCATTACATTTGTTATGAGCCATCATTACTGTTGCTCCCATAAAACCAACAGTCTTCTCTGTGATATATCGTGATGTCCATTTAGGTAAAAATGGTATTCCACGTCCATCTACAAAGATAAACGTTAGAATCTTGTACCACAGTAAACCGCTTTTTAAAATAGAAATCTACGTAGACCGTTTTTATAAGTTTATTGGCCAAACGATGTCATTATACAGGCACCGTCAAAACAAGCCATTTAAATCGTTGAATATTAATCATGGCCACCGTTATATCTATTATTGTGTCCCTGGATGTTTGTTCAAATTCCAGAATTGCCAAGATAATAATCCTTTGTGTATCATCACCAATTTCCCCAGAAGTGTAAACGTCTAAGACCTGTGTCACTTAAATTTCTTACAACATGTTGCTGACACGCCGTGATATTACTGAAGAACTGTTCAATGCGGCGTGAAACTCAACTCCCTCACTTACCCATCAGATTGGACTGAGACTGAAGTTTCAACTGTGCTAATTTTTTGTTTGTTTGTTGTTTAACGCCTCACTCAGCGATATTCCAGCTATATGGCGGCTGTCTGTAAATAATTCGATGACAAGACGGTGTTTGGGAAACGTCAAAAACCGTGGCTGTACCTCAGTATCTCAAACTATACTGGTCTCTGATCAGTTGAACTAATAATGCATTGTTTAACATTTCTGTATTATTGATTATTCATAAACTGATAGCGGGAGCGGAAGGTCGGTGTTTGGGTGCCCTGGTCGCGTCTCACCGCAAGACGTTAGAAGATAAGGCTTGTTGTTACTCTGCTCATCATTAATGAGATGAAACAAGGACTGTTCGCCTCGGAGTCAGCGTAATGTGTCTGAGTTGGGTATCCATGTTAAACTGCGGCATGGTGTATCAATGGAGTAGCACTATGAAACCAGCATAAGTCCGGACTAGCAAGGAGAGGCCACATACACATGCATGCACGTCACTATGTGAGTGTAAAAACCTTGAACGCGACGACAACCACCATTTTACTCCACCTCAAATATACTGATACGCATAAATGCACAATGTCGTCCCCTGAACGGAATTGTGCCCAGAGTGAGATGGATTCTACAAGTCTTAAGTGAAAACCCTAAGTGATCCAGTTCCTAGACGTTTACCACTTTGGTGTAATCAAACTGGTTGTTGCCAAACCAAGAATCATAATAAAGGCGAATATGGTATTCGAACCCACAATCAAGAGAAAAATGAGACATGAGTCTTAAGTTCGGTACTTGGAGGCCAGTAATCCAATAGGCATAGCAATTCTTCTTGGCACTGTGACAGGTTACATGATTTAGAAGCGTCACAAAGAAACTATACTTAACATTAAAGTTCCTGTGACACCAATATTTTAGTGTATTTTTCAAACAAGTAAAGTTTGGTTTTCAATATTGTAGTACATGTATGGAATCAAGTCACACAAAACCTGCTACAGAAAAGCATGCATTCAATGCAAAAGTTGACTTTTATGCAAGCCCCATGCATTTCACTACCCAAGAATGGGTATAACAACATGTGCGTTAACGGGATTCCATGTGCATAGTTTAGCATCGTGCTGACAACAACCACTCAGAAAAACAACAAAATTACGCAATTATTCAGCATTACGAAATGCCACGCTTGTCCGAAAATGAGCGCCTGCGAGCCATTGGTATGCTTGAAGCAGGATCGAGTCAATGTGATGTTGCAAGACAATTTAACGTTCACAGAAACACCATTTGGTGTTTATGGCAACGTTGGCAATAGGCGAATGCAGTCAGAGACCAACCTCGAAGTGGCAGGCCACCCGTAACCAATAATCGACAAGACAACTGGATTCGAACAACACACCTACGAAATCGATTCCAGCCAGCAACAGTGACTGCAAGAAGCATCTCTGGCCTTCGACGAATATCTTCACAAACCGTACGTGGTCGCCTCAGATGTGCATGGATTGTCGCCAGAAGACCCGCCAGACGTCCCATTTTGACAGGAAAGCCACCGTCAAGCACGTCTACAGTGGTGCAGACAGCGTCTGCGCTGGATGGCCATGCAGTAGGTACAAGTTCAATTCACTGACGAGTCTCGTTTTCACCTCAGCCACAGCGATGGACGGATTCGAGTGTACCGACGTCGAGATGAACGTTACGTCAATCATTGTGTCATGGAAGAAGATCGGTTCGGGGCGGAAGCGTTATGGTATGGGGTGGGATTACAGCAAGACAGGGGACCCGTTTGATAGTGGTAGAAGGAAATCTCAATGGACAGTGCTACCGCGACGAGATCGTCGGCCCTGTTGTTCCACCGATTTTGCGTCGTCATGGCCCAGGCGTTACCTCTCAACATGACAACGCCCGGCCTCATATTGCTCGACTTGTTCAGGATTCTCTTCAACAAAACAACGAATGTCATCCCCTGGCCGGCTCGCTTCCCTGATCTCTCACCAATCGAGCACATGTGGGATGAGATGGATCGGCGCCTTCGACGTCAACCACGTGTTCCACAGACACTCCAGGAACTTCGAAACGTGCTCCAGCAGATATGGACAGATATCCCACAAGACTTTGTGCGACGCCTGGTCCATTCCATGAGACGAAGATGTGTTGCTTGCATCGCAACCAGAGGTGGACACACACGCTATTGAATTGTAAATTGACATTTTGACATGTTCATGTTTTTAAAGAAATCACACATTTTCTGAAGTCAGTATGGCAAATTAAACCATTTGAACACTTACAGGAGTCTTTTATCTGTTGCAAACCGAAATTGTTTCAGATTTGGTAAAAAAACATAACTTTTAATTAAATCTTATTCATTGTCACAGGAACTTGTGTTCTTCAGTACATAAAGCTTAAGGCTTATTTTAGCGTTGGTATCCCATTTCACAAACGTTTTTATTTTTATTTTTTCAGTTTCATTATGTTGTAAATCAGAAATAGTCATCAATTTCACGATTAATTTTAAACGTATCATTAGACAACAAGAAGTTCTGGCAAAATATTCTAATCAAGGAACAAGATTATATTTTATGACTCGGAGAAACGCTTTGATCAGCAGACAGCACCTCCAGGTGATCACTGATTACATTCCTGCGCAGTGGTAGCTTCGTATACGTATTCAGAAATAAGTCATGCCCGTATGTGTTGCAGGTCAGAATAATGTTTGTGCCATCGTTCCGCGACGGTGGTTAGTTAACGCCTGCACCATTGTAACGCTTTGGGTGAGTTAATTGGTTTTAACACCCTCTGAACATTACTTATATTATATACATATACTATCGACAAAATATAAGGGAATTAATTATTTGAATGTAGCTATCATCGAGGTTTAAATTTTCAATACCGAAACGTTGCATCTGAACGCAACATCTAAACACTGAAATTTCACATCATGCATGGACAGTGCGTCATGAACGGGCACAGAGAAGCCAACGTTTGTGCGCCTGTAGGGGGAGCTCACAATCACTAATGCAGCTAAGCTAAATACGCTTTAAAATGTCTCGACGACAGTATCTCAATGAACACACAAAATTGCGAATTGTGTGTGCGATGGAGGGGGCTATCCAAAGTTGCCCGAATGTTTGGTAAATCAAAAAGAGTAATTTCTCGACTGTGGGGCAGGAACGTCAAAAGTGGCAAGGTTGCAATGCGACTTGGGAGTGGCAGGCCTAAAACAACGACACCTCGACAAGATCGTCTCATTAAAATAAATGCAATACGCCATAGATTCAAATCTGCTACTATTATCATCCGGAGAATCCCTTACAAAAACAGGAAGGCGAATTTCAACATCTATCTTTAAAAACCGACTCAATGCAAACCGGCTTGAAAGCAACGCGTCCTGTGAAAGGCGTGACCCAAACACCTCACCACAGGCGGCAAAGATTGGGGTGGACTAGGCAACACCAAGGACAGGTTGTGTGCCAATGGCATTACATCATGTTATAGACGCATTAGGGTTTTGCCTCCGATTTACAGATGGCAGAAAATATTGTTGGCGATGTAGCGGCGAGCGGTATGATGTGGCAACAAATCTTGACCATGATCGATATGGGGTGGGGGTGGTATCACAAATAATAGGCAAACTGATTTGGTATTGTGAATGAACATTTGATAGGCCAGCGATATGTTGACGTAATTTTGCATCCTGTCGTTGTTCCATTCACTTGAATTATCGTTTCTTTTCTTTCTTTGTTGTTTGACGCCGTACCCAGCCATATTCCAGTCATATGATGGCGGTCTGTAAATAATCGAGTCTGGACCAGACAATCAAGTTATAGACGCAATTGGTATACGAGGACATGCATCAACGAGGTCAGCGAGCATGACCACCCGACCCCGTTAGTCGCCTCTTACGACAAGCATCGTCGGCTCTTACGGCAAGCATGGGTTGCTGAAGACCAATTCTGGCAGAAATTATAAACTCCCAAGATGACAATGCCAGACCACATCGGATCGAGGTTGTCACCGGTTATCTGCGACGAATAGGTATGCCAGAAGATTAAATCGATCACAATAATAGTCTTTCACATTTCACACTGTAGCTCAATGCGGCAACGGTCTAAAATATCAAGAAAACATTCTTCGAGGATGAGGTAATGACTACTTGAAGAAGTATCAAATTGCTAAACCATTTGTTAATCTAAAACAATGATTTTACTGGGCAATGGTATAGCGATACACAACTCTGGGCTTTTCGGTGGATATATCTAACGTATTATATACAATTGTCTTCAATTGTTTCACAAACATAAACTTTCCATTTTGACGCCTTAAACTGAAAAACAAAGCTCAACATAAAATATCGAAATAATTCACTCTGTTATGCCCGAGAAAAGGCTTCAGGCACTAGAAACATTCACCACCATTAACCTTGATCAAAATCGTTTCAAATTGGAAATTAGGATAATCCAACAAGTTATATTTTCCAAGTTTGGTTATAAGTACAATCAAACCTCAAGAGAAAACCATACAGATATGGTCTAGTGGCTTTAACGTCTGTACTGATGACTCCAATCCCGCAATGTGTTTTCTGAAAACAAATATTAATTCTGAATAGTTAGCAATTATTTTGAAAAAGATGAATAATATATTTTGTTGATTGTATGAAGCTTCAGCCTTATTGCGATAATACTCCATGACGATTTATAGCAAAATTGGCGCTATAGATTCTAAGAAAAACTTATTTTTGTAACATAGTCTATTGCACCTATCGGCCGAACATGATACCTGGGATAACCTTCAGACACAATCAATCACACAACGATTCAGCTTTCTATGTCCTGTGGTTCTTGATAGGAATTACGAAAAGGTGAAGTTCGGTTTGTGTCATATTTTTTAACAAAACTAAAACTAAAATCCCAGTCATTTTAACAAAACATGATTTCACCATAAAGAATAAAGAATATTCGTGTACATTTCCGCTTCACCGGTACAGCGCTCTTGTTTGTTTCTTGTTTAACACCGCACGCATTGCCAGTGCCAAACACTACGCGACGTAATACAATCCTGACATTCTCCAATCATCCTGATCTGACTAATAAGGATATAAAACTAGTGGTATACAGAAGAAAAATATTTCTCCAATCACAAATCTCTTCCTTTAACTAGAATCACTACCACATGTACAACATGTAGGTGTTGAGGAGTTTTATCACTATGAAATGTTTGTCTGATCGTGATGTTTTCCGATACGGCAACAAATCTGATACTCTGGAATACATCAAAGCACAAATTGGTCGAGCACTTCCAGCCAAATTAATCAGATTTGTTGTGCTGGATATGACAACTGTTGCTCATATGGTGTGGCCCACATTAGCGAAGACATTTGCTGAGTATGCTACACCACACATGGTGCCATTCCTGTAGTCTCAGATAACCCAGACAGTTGCATGTATAAATGCCATATGGGACAACAACCAAGAAAACAGCCTCAAATCCCTCACACATAATGGATGGCCACTCATGAATCCCAAAGCATGACTGGAACAGTGGATTTCTCAAAATGAGAATTATTCTCTTTCCTCAGTGAGGAGCTCGTCAAGAATGATTTGGGAGGGGAAACTCTCTCTCAGGACCACATTTGAGAGTGTTCTTTCCAATGGACCATGTTATGTATCAGCTCTCCAACCCGGTTACCACTCTGAAGCAGATACAAGGATCTGGCACAGGGTCACCAGGTAGCCCATTTTCGTACCGTTGATAATGGCGTGGTGCTCCATTGCATACGCTTCTTCTCCACACTAGGTTTTTGTGGAAAACGGGAAGCGGTATTCCCATCCATATCTATTCCCATCTTGTACCTGCGAGGTCTCTGACACTGCCACTTTTCCATTCCATCAAAGGGTGCGACATGATATCACAGCTCCTTAAGTGAGGCAAGACTGCCCGTGGACTTCTGCAAAACACACCAGGACTCACTGAAACACGAAACACGAGTGACACAAAGCAATAAACTCTCTTGAGTATAGTATGGGGTGTGGTTTGGCTAAAGTCACCAAAGCCAGACCTCATCTTTTCACAACAGATAAAACACTCTAGAGACTATAACACCAACTCAGGTGGCCTTGTTTAAACACATACAGAGGACACTGCTTCAGGCAAGCTTCTACTGGAATCAAGCAGCCTGAGTTCGACAGGAAATACCAGACTTAAGTGAATAGTGATGGCGAAAGGAAGACGGTGGTATCTGGTGACCATACTGGACAACTCTTGAAGATGCCAATAAAGCATGTCCCATTTTGTTTGTGAAAGGTCTTGCACCGGAACCTGTAAATGTAGTGGAGCTGAAGTCTACTGCACCGGGTTATGTAATTGTGAAGGTGGATGTGTGGACAATCATGATAACTAGATCAATTTGATTACAGATTGTGTTACGTGTCGATTCCCAAATTGAAACAATATGTCAACCCAGAAATCTGTACGTAAAAAAACTTAGTGTTGCAGGGGTAGTTCATTATGAGAAATGACAAGCTGCGGTTGTGTGAAGAGGTGACATTTATTCCATGATTTAGCAATTAATCCCCCAATGAATCACCCTGTAATAAAATATAACATGATATACTATACATACTATAGCATTCAAAGATACGGCGGCATATTAGTTATATCCTAGTTTGAGCAGTCACATTAATCCATACATGCAACACATACAGTTACACATCACTTACTGTTCCTTGTAGATAACTTATATAATATACATTTTGGAGAACTTTCAAATCAGTGATACATATATTAAATGTCTCTTATCATAACTGAATATAGAGTTAGAAGAATACTAGTAGTCGTACGGAGTCGTAAATATATATGTATATATATATATATATGTGTGTGTGTGTATATATATATAATGCTACCACGTTGTGTTAAATTATAACACATAGATAATACATATAATTTTATTCATAAGTGAGTGATAAAATAACGGATTTATACATACTCTGTGGGTGACAACAGGATGTGTTTATAAGTGAGTGGGTGTTTAACGCCGCTTTTAGCAGTATTCCAGTTATATCGCGGCGTGTCAGCTTAATGTGGGAGGAAAGCCCGAAGTGATGCAGGTCTCAGAGGTTTATCACTTCGGTGAAACCCACGAGCACGGGTATGGTGCTGACAAACCTAGAAACATAATCAGGGCGAACCGGGATTCGAACCCACAATCATAGGTTTCTGGCGTGTCCACGGGACGCAACTTTGCACAGCGAATCGCGGCGCCTTAGACGACTGGGACACCCGTGCCCCCGATGTGTCTATAAACCCACATCATATAGGATTATGGCATTCCTATAAAAAGTAAATATAACATAACTGTCATGCCTGAATACATACATACGTACATACATCATGACAACCATTTCTTTAAATTATAGAAAACAAACTTCTAATTCAACCTTTACATTCAAAACTACCAATCAAATCATGCTCTGACACTTACTTACATGTCAAACACTTTATACTGATAAAATAGAAGATATCTAGGTTTTTTACAATACTTTACATTGTTGATAACATATTTAATCGATAAGGAAAAAATAATGTTAATAACTAACCCGAAGTGCTTGTAGTCCATGTAATGGCTGTGTAAAGTTATATGCACAGTGAATAAAAAGTGTGCAAATGATAGGGAAGAAAGCTGTAGTTACATAATGTTAATCAGCTCGGAAGCTGAAAGCTATTGTATTCTCAAGCTAGAGAGTGTGCAACTAACCCGTCCACCCTTCATATAAAATGGACCAACCGCTTGGACTCTAAACCCAAGCATATATATCTTGCGCTACAGCTAATGAAGATATATACAACTACTTGAAATGAAAAAGCTAAAACTATATTCCTAAAAACTATATATACAATATCCTGTTACTTTAGTGTGAAACCAACAAACAAGTGCTATACAATCAACAAATGTATAACAAAATTCACTAGGTTTACAAATCAATATAAATTACAGCACAGCAATAACAGTGGTGGTACACAATAGAGTGGTAGTACACTATTCAATGGTATTATATGAGGTCAGAATGAAATACAAAAATACAGTGGGGACAGCAAAGGTCAGTGATAATAGTATATTTACCTAGCGTCGACGGTTGTCAAGCTGTCGAGTAAGGCCTAGGCAGGGAATCCGGGGTGATGAGTGATCTTCACACGAAAGCTGGTCTTGATGTAATGAAATGTGTGAGAGATACGGAGAGGCACGCTCTTGTAAGACAGTGACAACCATTGTCCAACAACAGAATTCACTGCCATGTAACAATTGCCACAGTGATGTTTAACCTACGCTAGAAACCTTTAAGTTTGTTTTTATTTTTATATTATGTTCTCAGTTGTGAACTTTTCTGTGATGTATAATGACCATAAAAATACATTTGATTTGGATAAAATATGTTTTCAACCACTAAATTGATCAAAACGCTCTCCTATGTCAAAACGAAGCTCAGCTTTGAAATACTTGAGGTCAAAAACGTATAAGAACAGCCTCCATTCATGATCCTATGAATTTTGGTTATGAAATTGGGGCAAAATCAAATAGGGACTGGTAGCTATCTTAGATTTGATCAGTTTGGCGGCGCCAATGAGCACCGGCTTTGGCGTCCTCATTTTAAAATTTGATATCATCTGCAATATATGTTCATAAACCAAATTTGAATAAAATTCAGTTACGTTCGATGAAAGGACGGTGTTAGGGAAACGTCAAAATCCGTGGCTGTGCCTCAGTATCACAAACCTTTCTGGTCTTTTATCGGTTGAACTAATAATGCATTTGTTGAACATGTATGCAGTATTGATTATTCATAAACTGATAGGGGGAGCGGAAGGTCGGTGTTTGGGTCCCCTGGTCGCGTCTTACCACAACACGTTAGAAGATGGGACTTAACTAGTAATAGCCACTAATGGCGCTATGTCCTGGTCCCCTGAATTTCTTTCAATTGTTACCCCAAGAACAGATATCTCAAACAAACTTTATAAATATGCAAATATTGGCCATCTTATTCACAGTAAACCTGTCCTGGGCATCGTATTCACAGTAAACATGTCCCACTTCCGGATGAAATAAGGCCACTACGGCACTCAACACTATACTCGCGCTTCAATGACTTGCTGCCACTGGCAATCACAACAAATAAACTTACAGCAATCTCTACTGCCACATAACAATGTGTTTGTCAATACCTTCCCCACGTGCACAGCTAGGACTCTGGAGTCTTGGTGGTAAATATGTTTACGTTCTTTAGATTTGGGGAAGATATGGGTAATCTTTTTGCAGTTTGGATAGGCTGTATTATTATTATTTGGGGTTCCAAATCATTTATCTTCATGACACCCGGATAAATAAAAACAATTTCACAAACAGACAGACAGACAGACAGACTTTTGACTCAGTCTTAAACGCTATACATAAACACATGGAACGAAGCCACCCCGACACGAGTTATCAGAGACTGTTTAACGTTTAAAAAATAAAACAGTAATGATAAATGAATATAATTGCACATATTATTTTACATACAAAACGCTGCGTTTTTGTATAGAATCAATATGCAGGTTTGCCACTTAATGAAAATTTAATAATACCGGGCAAAACAAACTGTATGATACTTTTTCGGCGTAGGTTGCATTTCTACAGTACCATAGACTTTGGTACACTGTTGAAAAGAGGACTTAATAATCTAGGCAATAAAATAACATGTGCTTGTCGTGTTTCAACATAGTTCTAACAATAATAACACAGTCTGGCTACACAAGGCAATCGTCAGATAAAAAAACGCCCATGGTACCATCTGGTTAGGGTAATTGTCATGTCATTGTCTTGCACGCCGGATCCCGTAATACGGGGTAATTGAATAGATGTGAGCTTGTTTTAAGGAAAGGCGTGACTATCACCAGGAAATTGATCTATTGGTGGAACATCAGAAACTGCTCACTGACATCTCACGAACCCTAATGTAAACCACAATGACAACCACAATGACAACCACAATGTCCACGACCAAGTATTGTCGCACAACCCAAAACCCAATCATGACTCTGAACATTAAAATAGGGATTATGTCATAAACCACAAATCTCAAAACAGTGAGTTTCTCCCCTGGTCCCTGCTTTTCACGAAGGGAAGCACCTGTTGGTATATTGTTGGCTTTTTGTGACAGAATTCACCCAGCATTCGCAGCCAGGATGCGTTGAGATGTGCCCAATGTAGCGACTTCCACACAGAAAGCTAAATGTTTAAACTAAATCTAGGGACAGAATATTCTTTCTGAGATTTTTTTGTATCTGACTAGCGGTACTGAATACTTATTTATCTATTGTCACGTCATCCATGATCACACCTTGGGTCTGAAAATGAAACCTATCCAGATCGACGCAGGTGGGTCGGCTGCACAACAAGGACATGCTCTATTATGTGTTTTCATCGTCTTTCATTGTAAACTCAAAACCAATGAGCTTATTTGGGGGAACTGTAAAGGGTTTTCACAAGTTGAAGAGTTGATTCTTACCGGGAATACACTAGAGGTATGGCATAAGCTGAGGATAATGTTCTTGAAAAGGTAGAAGAAAATTATGGATAACAACTTTTTTAATTACTGTAAAGGCGGGTTTCGGTATAGATCTAAATCGAAACGTCGCCAAAGAAGTTGTTATCCATAAATTGTGTCTACTTTGTCATCCGTCAAATTCTAAGTAATGCCTATCAAACAATTCGATGTTCTTGAAGTAGAACAATACCGTCAACGAGACGGCGCAGATACTGCCTTGTGGATGATCAGAATCAGATACATCATCTGAGTCAAATGTTGACTACATAACTCATACATATAAAACAAAATTATGTCATAAAGTAATGATACTAAAGGCAAAAGAGAAATATTTTTTACATGTAAATTGATATATGCAAAGACGTGACATATGTTTGTGTAAGAAACATTAAGAATTATTATACTTCAGTGTTCCCTGGATATTACAAGTGCGCAGATATCTAACAATAACATATCATATGTATAATATACATATACATATTTAACAGCATCATAAACGTTTAGGAACAGAAAGTTTTTGAAGATATTTCATTCTTTTAGCCTTCACTTTGAATGGTTGTGAATTCAAAGAAACTAAACCCTTTCTTCTTTGCGTTTTAAATGATTATAACTTAACATTTGAAACCCCTCGCTGTGCGTTCTGATCCAGATTCAATCTAGGGCAGTTAAATTTACAGGTAACCTTGCTCTACGTGGAAAACAAAATATGTTTATCTCCTAATTTCCTTGAGGCTGCACAGATTGCCATGACGATACA
This sequence comes from Haliotis rufescens, assembly GCF_023055435.1. Taxonomy (NCBI): domain Eukaryota; kingdom Metazoa; phylum Mollusca; class Gastropoda; order Lepetellida; family Haliotidae; genus Haliotis; species Haliotis rufescens. The sequence goes on along the minus strand of NW_025963779.1, from coordinate 60,504,315 downwards.
GCGATAACGGGTATTGTTACATCCGTATTATTGACATGTTTGCCTTCCAACGCCAAGGGAGTTTGGTTTCTCAGATGAAACGCTACTGTTTAGAGGATTAATAACAGTATTAAAGGTCAGATTACAATATACAGGTGAGGTGAAATGGGGTTTAACGTCGCGTCCAAGATTATTGCAATTATATAGCGACGTGCATGTACGTGTGTGTGTGTTTGTGTGGCTGCTTGTACTAGTCCGGACTGATGCCGATTTATAGTGCTAGCTCACTGAGATACCATGCCGCAGTTTAACATGAATACCCCACTCAGACACAGTATACTGACTCCGAGCCGACCAGTCCTTGTTTTAGCCCCTTAATGCCGAGCGCCAGACAGGGTAACAACAAGTACCATCTTTTAACGTGTTTTGGTATGACGCGGCCGGGGATAGAACCCCGGACCTTCCGCTCTCCGGGGGGACGCTCTACCACTAGACCACGGAGGCGGTCTACAATATAGACACGCGTTTGGTGATACAGTGGACACTTTAAGTATTTTAAGTCCAGTATTCAAAAGTACTGAAAAACCAAACCGTTGTGCAATGTTGTAGGCAAATAGACTTTCTTATATGTTTATATGTGTTATACATGTCTGAATAACTGCTGCCGGTATAGTTTTAGTTATTAAAAACAACTGTAAACGTAAATAGTTGAACAAGGTTGTAGGCAGAAAGACTGTCTGACATACGTACATTGTATACGTGTTTTGTACATTGTACATTATACAATTGACTTGCCTTTGAATGTGTTTGTGACGGGTGCCATCGGTGGGGCAGGATACTCTCCCCTTTTCGCGAACACCTGGCATCATTACTATTTGATAGTGATTCATAAACACATGCTAATGATATAGTCGGAATTGCACAATCGACTCTGCTTTATGCACAGATTTCTATTAGATATGGAAAGGGTTTTGTCGCTTTATTTATATCAAGTTGCTGGTTTAGTTTTAGTTATTCATAAGTAAATATAAGTTTTCGTTTCGTTACGTTTCGTTTCGTTTGTTGGTGTTTAACGCCACACTAAGCAATATCGTATAATGTTGTTGGAAGATAGACTTTCTTATTTCTTATATTTGTACATGTGATATGTACCAAGTCTAAATATGTGGACCCCGTTGCTGTTCACGGTTTAGTTATTAAAAAGTACTGAATAAGTAAAGGGTTGTACAAAGTTGTCGGAAGATAAACTATCCGATATTTGTACATTGGTTGTACAAAGACTGAATGACAAACCTCCTGCTGGTGACTGTACGGGGGCTAGTCCAAAAGTTCTAAGCCCGAACTAAGTTTCAACTATGGGCCATAACAAAGTGAACTGGTCAATGTTGTACATTGTTTGAGAAGTTCATTGCAAGTGTATTTGGTCTGTTGAGGCCGTTTGAATGTTAGGGACAGCCAGTTGAACGTGATAGGTGTCCAAATGGACACAGAAATGGATAAGTACCGAGCAGTCGACACGTTTTTGACTAAAGAGAAAAGTACTCCCCAAGAAATTCATGACCGCATGTCACAAGTGTATGGGGATGCGTGCCCTAGCTATTCCTCTGTTAAACGTTGGGTAGCTATGTTTAAGGCTGGGAGAACAAGCCTTGATGATGTCCCAAGGTCTGGACGTCCTTCAACTTCCGTCAATGAAGATTCAATCATGGCGATAGAAAAATTTATACTGTCAGATAGACGTATTACCATTCCTGAACTTGAGGAAGACATGTCTAAGTCATGGATCCATTAAGATTAGTATTCATGGACGGTTACAGATAAATAAGATATCTGGTCGTTTGGTGCCAAAGTTTTGAAATTCTGATCTTTAGGAAAACAGAGAAAATTGAGGTAATTGAGGACGATTTCGTCAACTTAATCGACTATGATCCCGAGTTAAAACGTCACTCCATGGAATGGCACCATTCCACTTCTCCGGCACCAAAGGAATTCAAGTCTTGAAGATCAGTGAAGAAAGTTATGACCACTGTATTCTGGGAAGCAAAGGGTGTGATCCTTGTTGATTACTTAGAAAGTCAAAAGACGATTACTATATGCTGATTTGCTTTGTCGCCTGAGAAATTCTATGAAAGTAAAGCAGCGAGGAACGCTGACTGCTGGAGTTCTACTACTTCATGACAATGCCTCGTCTCACACCTCTCGACTTGCAAAGGCTCCTCTGCGACAATGTGTGTTCGAAGAGCTTTCTCACCTTCCATACTCGCCAGACCTGGCACCAAGTGATTTCAACCTGTTTCCTAAACTGACAGAACGCATTCGTGGAAAGCACTATGACGACAACGATGACCTCCAAGCTGCCGTGATTGGGTTTTTCGGGGTGGCTTCAGAAAACTTCTTCCGGACTGGAATTGAAAAACCTCACAATCGATACGAGAAGTCTATTGAAAAGCCGGGAGATTCTGTCACAACTGTTGGTTTCGTTTGTTAGGCTTAGAACGTTTTCACCAGCCCTCGTATATCAAACCACCTGTTGGTTTCATACAAAGATTGACTAACGGTGAAATAGCTAATCATATCTTTAACAACCTGCTCTCATGGTAACATCTAAGTAGTTATGACATTGACTATTTGTGGTTGTTTAATATACAGTCTGTTTGTGTTATTCGAAATTTGAACAACTGAAAACGAACCTGCTGCTTACTTCAGACTGCTAAATATCAAAAGGTCAGCCACATAGGGTCTAGATGGGCAGTATTTGTTTTCTAAACGATATTTCATTGCATAGTGGACATCTATTTCAGGAGGGGGTTAATTAAGTTGTAATTACACGTGTTGGTGTTCAACTGGCGGTGTAAATCAATGATGATGTGGGTGTAATCTGAAACTGTGTGAAGGTGGATTGTATAAAGTGCTTGTTTGTTTGTTTGTTTGTGGTTTAACGCTGTACCCAGCAATATTCCAGCTATATGACGGCGGCTGTAATCAATTTAGCCTAGGCCAGACAATCTATTGATTGACATCATGACCCTCGACCTAAGCAATTGGGATACGATGACATGCATCAACTAAGTCAGGGATCCTGTTAGTCGCCTCTAACGACAAGCATGGGCTGCTGAAGATCAATTCTAACCCGGATCTTCTCGGGTAAATCTTTAACACTGACGAAGTGGGTTTGACTGACGGAGGTCACTCGGCTGTAGTTCTGTTGCTTGGTTAAGGATGTGTGAATATATGTATAACTCTCTGTATGGTGTATGGAGTCAACAACAGGAGAAATGTTTGGGCCGAGGCAAATCTAACATATTTCTTGAACGTTTTTTTCATTACATTTGGGCGGCAGAATATCTGCACTTCTACACAGTAGACGTAATTTAAAAATGAACGTATTGTTTTTAGTTTTAACAAAACCAGTAAATACACTATATTGTGTCACTGGATCACTTCATTGTCTGGTTTGTTTGCAGGGCGCCTTTTGCATGAGTTCTAATGAGCGGGGTCATTCAACAAACAAGCACTTACGTATATAAAGTACAGTAAACTACGGTCATAACGAACTCAACGGGACCATCAATTTTAGTTCGTTATAACCGTAGTTCGTTATGAGCATATATACAGCACAACTACAGCAAATGGTCGGGACAAAAAAGTAAGTTCGTTATATCCGTCAGTTCGTTTTAAGCGTGTTCGTTATAAACGAAGTTTACTGTACTGTAAATGTGGATATTAATGCGTCTCCACATTGATACGACTGCTGAACCCTAGCCAGAAATTCGACTCAATATCAATACATACAACTAGTGTGATTGGCGAGTGCTACAGGTATGACTCACGCGAACTCTAAGTGTCGTCACTGATTTTCAGTGATCATTCATATAACTTTCACCCTTTCCCTATCTTCCCCTTTACCCAAAATGCAATGTTTCGGCGGATAATCGAGACTTGCTGTTTTCTGGCATTGGCGTTTTCTATTTTTGACTCCATTGTCAACCATTAATTGACACTTTATTATCATCACACACGTAGAGGGGTTACCTTATTGTGTTATTACAGAGGTGTTTTTTTTATAATGACCTTGGCAACGGTCAACTGTATGTTGCTGGCCGATTTGGGTGTATTGATAACTATAAGATAGCTATGCGATAAATCGCAGAGAAAAATGATGAACGAAGTGTAAATATTTCACGATAAAACATTGTTCAATCATGACGTCATTTCTGGAGATTCGAACACGCGCTCGCAACTTGATGATGCCGTATAGAGGACGACGTTATGTTTTAAAGGGGAGTGTGTGGTTAGTTGTTCCCAACTGATGAAGCTGGGCTACGCAGATAAACCCAGTACCCGAACGATCGCACCCAAAAGCGGGAGAGATATGGAAAACGTCATTGGGAGAAAAGGTGAAGGTAATCGACTTGAGGAATATGTGAGAATATAAGGGAAATACTCCCCTGTGCATAAAATGAACTTGTCCGACATTGCCGAGGTCGGATTCTACCAAGCCGATGTTGTCTGATGCCATGGGGCGCCCCAATACACATGTACGCTGTGAAGATTTTCGTCCTTAAAATATGCCACAGATTGAGGGTTGTGGATTTCAATCCCAGTTCGCCCTGATTAAGACATGTACATGTTAATAAATGATTTTGAGTACCTCGTAAACGTGACAGATAACATTTGTATTATTGACGCACATTCTTGCTTGTAAATGACTGTTGAAAATGTTGCACGGTAGGCTGGCTGGTAAGGTTAACGTCATGCTTATTTAATTGTACTGCACATGATCGGTGTTCCCAAGATTTCCTCCTCTTTTTCGGCTTTAGCCAGAATTTATATGTCGTTTAGCAAGTTAAACAGCCTCGTCAGCGCGGCTGTGTACATTAATCTTAATTAAACGACTTCATTATTTTGCATCAGTGCGATAATTAATTGATTCCAGGGAAAACATTTTAAAATGTACATAAATTCATGAGAATGTTTCGGAGAAAAGAAATGTTGTGTTGTGATCTAAATTGGCCACTTGTTATAAATGAACATCTCTTTTGTTAAGTACAAGCGTTGAAAGCGATAGTCCTCACGACAACTGACTGAGAGCCGCTTACACGCTCAATAAGGAGCGCTCTGGAATACCGCTCGCGATTATTGCCACCAAAGAAGGAATATCAGACTGCGTCCTCGTGAATTATGTGCATCGGGCACGCTATATTATGATGTACAGTTGGTGGCTTCGTGGAAGGTGTTATCGGCGCTATCGTGCAGATCTGTTGGCAGACTACGGTGTTTTAATCGTCAGATGCAAGAACAAGAGGGTGTACGTCACAGGCATTGAAGGCCATAAATTGCATCCGTTCAGACAGGTGCATCTTGTATATAGGTGTGTTAGAATACGATGGTCGTGGCTTCGAATCCCAGCCAAGTGCATTATGATTCATTTTGTCGGCTTGAAACCTGTACTCATATGAGTGAGTGAGTTGGGTTTAACGCCGTTTTTAACAGTATTCCAGTTATATCGCGGCGTGTCAGCTTAATGTGGGAGGAAAGCCCGAAGTGATGCAGGCCTCAGACGTTTACCACTTCGGTGAAACCCACGAGCACGGGTATTGTGCTGACAAACCTAGAAACATAATCGGGGCGAACCAGGATTCGAACCCACAATCATAGGTTTCTGGCGTGCCCAAGGGACGCAACTCTGCACAGCAAATCGCGGCGCCTTAGACAACTGGGCTACCCGTGCCCCCTGTACTCATATATCACAAAAGTGGTAAACCCTACAACCGTCTTCCCACGTTAAGCTGACATCCTGTGACAGAATTGAAATACAAGTCAAAGCATCGCTAAACCAACTCACTCATCACAGACTCCTTTCACAACGTCACAAACGTCATATCCAATTATGTCTTAAAACTTTTTTGAGTAAATTAATTTTTCTCCTCGCTCGAACTGCTCTTGAGCGAGTGGATATGTTTTTAATGCTGGAGGATATGCTACCAGTGCGGTTGATATGTTATGATGTAACAACAAATCGGCGCATCAGTATGTTATAAATGGCATGACCTTAATTTTTTTTAATGCAGTACTAATGTTATTACCAATCACAACACAACAGAATTTTAAATGTAAAAGATACGCATAGATGTCATGTAAAGTGGGTGTGATTGTCTGGTTTGAAGTAATTTCGATGATGACATGGAAATGGCTCAGGAGAACTATGTGTGGTATATAATATTCATATGATGTATAGGTTTTTCGGTATGAATGACGCGAAACGGTATCCGTTGGGGTTATTTCGGAGAAAACCCTACTGTGTTTTGGAAGTTGATGTAGTCCCAGTGTGGAGTAGATACCTCTTATTATAATTTGGAACGGAACATTTTATTTAAATGTATAAATAAGAGGTGTCTACTCTTCAGTGGGACTACATCAATTTCAAAACACAGTAGATTTATCTCCATTCTACCATGACGACGAGAGCCGTTGCGTAGTACTACCTACACGAGTTTCAAAGGTCCGCTGTCTTAAAACATTCTGAATAGAGGTCACAGGAAGTTAAAAATGTAGCAATATCAAGGTTATAATACACATAGTCTTGACTAGATTAAAATAAGGGTTCAAAACATATTGTAGGGGTGACAGGTTGCAGAAATAGTTTTTTTAACCATGACATCGAAAGAATGTTTGATTTTGATTGGTTAAAAAGAGGTTTCCTTAACAAACCTATTTCTCCAACAAGCTTTAATATTTAACATTCTACTATGTGTTTTTTATGTGTCAGGAATAGTATTTAGTTAGCAGCTGCCCTAAGTAAATAATACAAATTCAAAATACATAGCTCTCCAAAAGGAACTGGGATGTGGCAGAACTTGACCTACATCTGGGTCACTCGTCCCGACTGTCAATATGGCTGCCAATGTTGACAGTCTCAATCCGTGCCTCTGAATTTTATGTTACAGAAGCAAGATGACAACCCCGATCTATCATATGGTTCGACATTAACCTGTAGATGTTTTGGGTATGAGCCTGCTGGTACAACGTGATTACCAATGGAACTGGAGTATGGACTTAACAGCCGTTTTAGGCGGCAGACGAGCCGGCATTTAACGACACGAGGGATTGCATGTTTGTGACCTGTCGGTTTCAAGATTTCACGGCAATTGCGTGTTCTTAAATAAAATTCATCATGAATGATAAGCTAGTGATCAAGTTCCTGTGCTGTGACTTCAGTTCCATCGGGACATTTGTTTACAAGTCGGTTTTCGTGGCCTTTCGAATGAGGGAGTGTTTTCCGATGGACGTTCAAATCCCCTCCTGCCAAATCGTAACCCAATAAATATCGATCTCAAAAAGGTTTGTAAACAACATGTTGTCATGAATAAAGCTTATTAAAACAGTATTTTATAATGTCATGTTTTACTCAATGTCGTTTGTTTAAATGGGGAAGTTACCTGTTCGCCACCGAACATGTCCCATAGAGTCATAAACGTTACCATTTGCATGCAAAAGATATGCCTTCGTTAGGTCTTGTAATCTCATCATCGAACCAGTCAGGGTTACGACTTAGAACGTCAAAATCGTCGCTTAAAACATCCGGTATCAAATGTATGGTATTTCCTCTATTACACAATGGACCATCTATTAATTTCGCGAGAGCCGTTGACCAGGCGTGAATTAGAGACCTACATGTACCTTGTATGAATGACCAAGCTTCCATCAGAGGAAATATCGATACAGTATACAGTTCTTATCGGTGATCGACAGCCATCGATATGTAGGCTATCAATGTGTTGATACGCACGTTGTTTTATGAAAAGGCTTATATATAAAAGTGGTTTCTGTTGCAAAAAGGAAACCTTTTTTAAACCAATCCGAATCAAGCATTCTTTCAATGTCATGGTAGAATTACGAATAACTATGCACATACGAAAGGTCAGGTACTTTTCTCAGTGTTTGCAAACAATCGCGGCGGCGTTCTTGTCTATCAGCAATCGAATCAGAAGTGATCGTTGGCGATTTTGAAAAAAAATACTGGAATAATAGAACACAATTAAATTAAGAACTTAATCTTGATGACACGGATGTATGCACGGTGTATAATAACGTCATCATTGGATTTGGAGACATATGTATTTAATAACGTCAATTTTTCCTCACCTGTGAAGGAAACATCAGTTTTAATAAAAAATAACAATCACGTGCGGATGGAACTATTTTTGGAATCAGGTGATCATTCCGATTGTGGGCGTCGGTAGCACTGAGCAACGGGTAATAATCTACCGACAGGCACTACTATATGTACACAATGACTAAGATATGCACAGACACACTACGCATGCATCTCATGCATATAAGCGGTTCAATCTTTATTTCCGTACAGAGGAGGCTAATGGGCATAATGGCCTCTGTGGTTAGGATATTATAGGAAATGTCGTTTGTAGAATCATCAAATAGTAATGTATTCATACGCCATTCTTGGCGTTCTTATCTAAGCTTCGAAATTAGATAATGTGTAAAATTTACATGAGCAATTTTGCATATTTACCTCGTCAAGAATGATCATTCGTTTTGTTTTACCGAAATTCACTTGATAGTTTACGCAGTCTTAAAACCGCCCTCATTCATTACAGTGACTTAGCTGCTAACCTTGAAATGTTCGTACCAGAAGCCATCTTGTTTTCTAGCAGACGAGTCAATATTAATCACGTGACAGGACAAATCTGATCACGTGACGAGTCAATAACCAATTGATTTGCAAGATTCTTAATAGAGGTATAACAAATAAAAATGCCGTAAACGCTCTCTATATCATAACGTCATATAGAGGGTTTGGAATCTATGCACGATGTGTACTATTGCCTTATAGCGGGTTTCCTGAACCTGTCCTGAACGAGGATTCCCTATTTTGTCAATGTTACCGCCAAGGCCACACCAGTTTGCGAGCACATATTTGGAACGTACAGAACATGACTCTTCGCTGACATATATTTCTCGAAGCATCTCAGTTATTCCAACTTTTGTGAATCCTTCTACTAAAAGTAGATCAGACACATTGTCGTTCAATGCGACAGGAAGCGCCGTTCGGAAAAATTCAAATTCTGTACCGGAAAACATGTTCGGAACAAGTGGTCCTATTGTGAGGACTTTCATGAAAATCACATTTGACAAATCCGTGTCATTGGAAAGAATTAATAACCATAATATGTGCACTGGCATCAAACACTGGTCGTTCGTCATGATCTTTGAAAAAGGAAATGATGTCTGGAAGTCATCCTTGTGGCATATCAACTGAAGTATAACTTGGTTCCGAATAAACTTTCTCATTATTTGACCTTGATCTACAACTGCCGTTTAAACGCGATTTCCGTTACATCCTCGTTCTCATTGCTAAGTCATGTCCGTCAGTTGCAGTTGGTAAAGAGTATTGTTTATGTAAGACCACGTCAAAGATAACGGTGACGTTGTCTGTTGAAAGTGACTGAGCTTATCTAGTTATCCAGTATAACTTAAAACTACGGAAGCGTAGTAGGGCCACGGTGAAAGTTTTTTTTGTCTAAGTATCTCCTACGTAGGACTTACTATGTCCTATGTAGGACTTACTATGTCCTACGCAGGACTTACTACCTTCTACGTAGGACTTACTATCTCCTACGTAGGACTTATTATGGCCTAGAATCACTATCTTCTACGTAGGACTTATTATCTCCTACGTAGGCCTTAGTATGGACTAGAATAACTATCTACTACGTAGGATACAGGAAGTCCTTCGTAGGAGATAGGAAGTCCTACGTAGGACATAATAAGTCCTACGTAGGAGATAATAAGTCCTACGTAGGAGATACTAAGTCCTACGTAGGAGATAGTGATTCTAGGCCATACTAAGTCCTACGTAAGAGATAGTACGTCCTACGTAGAAGATAGTAAGTCCTACGTAGGACATTGTAAGTCCTACGTAGGAGATAGTAAGTCCCACGTAGGTGATACTTAGTCCTACGTAGGAGATACTAAGTCCTACGCAGGAGATAATAAGTCCTACGTAGGAGATACTTAGACAAAAATAATTCACCCAGGCCCTACTACGCTTCCGTATAAAACGGCTATGTTGTCAGCATTTAAAATATTAAAAGTCTAGCTATTGACCAAAGTAAAATATCTAGTTATCGGGGACTCTATATGCAGTAACAGTATTCACTGCTCAGTTAGTCCTGATGATTATGTTTAAAACCTTCCACACATGCCACTTGTACATGGAATTAGTCTGTTTTCGCTGCATGCATTGTACGAAGATTATTTTGAAGAGGCTAGTCAAAGCAACAATGTAGATAACACATGTGGTAATCAGTGTAAGTTGTCACTCAGACGGACGTGCTTGACCATGTGGTCTCTGGTCCATGACAGCACCGAGGCAGTTGCTACTCGAGAAGACGGTAATGCTAAGTAATGTCTCCCTTGTGAGAATAACGATATACGATAATGATATTGTCCTCACCCTGTCCGCTTATGTTAGCATTACGCTGTTGCAGATGTTATTTACTGTTGCTATCATCAGTTGCTCTTAAAATGTCGCTATGTAAGTGCAATAATCTTGGACGCGACGTTAAACCCAATATCACCTCACCTCACCTCACTTAAAATGTTGCGTCAACCAAGTACATATCAATATTTTGCGATCATTTACAGGGTCAGACATATGGCGAGCCTCCCAATAAAACCAAATGAGGTAACGTATCTGAGTTTATAAATATAACTGTCACATTTATTTGGCTTTTGGCTTTCGTGAACGGCGAAGGATGGTATGGTATTCATGGACACGAGCAGCACAGAATAAAAATACACACACTTGGAAAAGAAAGCAATACAACTGCTGACCCCACAGGGGACAATTAGGGATAGATCCTTTAATTCAACATAAATGTTAAACTTTTCACATCACTAATGACACTAATTTGCCTCCTGTTTTTGTCAATTCGAAATATTGGTAAAGTGCTAAATGTTAATGATGTATACATTGTAATAGATAAATGAATAGATCTAAACTAAAGTTGTTTGCATGAGTGACATCAAATCAGAGCTTAATCCATATTTTTTTCTAGGAATGCTGCAAGTGTTTTAGTAATGAATAAAATAACTTAAGAAACAAGAGGTTACTGGTGTTATCACAATTGATGGCCTGAAACGTTGTTAAACAGTGCACCATGATAAACAGGGTTCATTTCAGTAATCAAAACTGAAGTCAAGATGGATAGTACCATGCATTTCAAACCTCCTACAAAATTCTCTGTGCTTTCTTTGAATATATAAAGATTGGAAAGCCTGGAGAGTTGGTTTATGGTACATCTTTTAAATGTAAACTGGATAACGGTTATTCTATGTTAACAAAAATAAGAAGACACCAGAAGCGGACTAAAATCAGAGAAATCTTTGTGTTTAGCAGTATGATATTTAATTGTGTCTTTTTTGCAGAACGGAAAGACTTTATGCTGATATGAGTTGTCCGTAAACCTATTTATCAGGTATTTGATTTTAAATCATTGTAAGTAAGTCAGGGAATATATTTAGTAAATTGCTTTAGATTGGTTATACTCTCACGATAATGCGTTTTATGTTTTGATGTTTACTAACATAGGTGCAGCAAAATCCTAAAGTGTCAAAAATGTATTTAAATTTTTTTTCTCACACGCACAATCTCCCATTCTAGCAACCACCAACCCTTTCTCCCCCACCCCACCTCTGCATACATCAAACCCCCAGCGTCCCACTGCGCATTGGCTAATGAGCGGGTTTTGTTATGTCAACGATCGGATTGATAAATCTCTCTTAAAAGTGCTTACATAAAAAGTCCATCTCTGGCAGTTTAATTGTCATTACACAAATCTATCAACACATCGAAAAACGACTAGACGTCGGTATATTACAATTAATAGACATTTCTAAGCTTTCTTTACCTGGTTCTGGTCAACTGATCCCACAGACACCATCCAGTGCAAAGTCTCCTTGAGCGGCACCAACTACACTAAACAGCGGAATGTCATCGACGGTATTACAGGAGACACCTACTTCCTTCTTACGGAATGATGCACATATTGCAAGTAAATCTATTTTTGCTCATTTAAGAAATGTGAAACCGTAAATGAACGTCAGTATTCATTTTCTGCTGATACTTTATATTCAAGAGCAGACTGCAATTTCTTTATATTGCAATAGGTGCTGAAGTTTCATGGGCTCTGTTAACGGAAAACTACATTTTGATCGATCCCGGCCTTGTCATACCAAAAGATGTTAAATGATGGTTCTTGCCTGGCGCTCGGCTTTCAGGGGTTAAAACAAGGCCTGGTCGGATCGGAGTCAGTATGCTGTGTCTGATTTGGGTATTCATGTTAAACTGCGGCATGGTATCTCAGTAGGCCAGCACTATAAAATCGGCATTAGTGCGGACAAGTACGAGCAGCCACAGACACACGTGCATGCACGTCGCTTTATAAATACACGAATCTTGGACGCGACGTCAAACGCCGTTTCACCTCACCTCACCATCAAGAAGACTATGGTCTGACTGTGAGGTTTACCACTAAAACACAGTACCAGGCCAGTCAAACTTTTTCAAGCCCGAAGTGATGCAGGTCTCAGACGTTTACCACTTCGGTGAAACCCACGAGCACGGATATGGTGCTGACAAACCTAAAAAAAATCGGGGCGCACCGGGACTCGAACCCACAATCATAGGTTGCTGGCGTGCCCAAGGGACGCAACTCTGCACAGCGTAGTCACAATGAAGCATATGCTGTCACGTGTGTCTGAATAAGTTGGAGATAAGTTAGTTCTTTTTTGAATCTCCATACAATATCCCAGTGACATAGAGGGAACTTGTTAGCTTGCATAATACTTCTTTCAGTGGCATTCAGGATTACATAATACTGTTTTCTTACATGTAGCAAGACCTTTTAGGGCACAAGATCAGTGAGGTCAAATGAGCGTTGATTTCAAATGCATCAGCATGGGTAGAAATAAAGGAAGGTGAACCCAATATTTTCGTTTTGTCTTAATACCGGTAACATGAGCATATAAAGACATTCGAATATATACCCTTCTTATCCAGAATGATACATACATATTTAAGGTATGTAAACATTTGATATTTTACTTTAGGATAGATCCAAATTTTAAATCCATATAACCTGAGAAAGGAGTCGGAAATTTCAGCACCTATTGTAATTTAAAGGAATGAATACTATTAGGTAATACTCTGAGGTATCAACTTTGGAGTTCATGCTTGGAAAATCTCTGCAAATCCGGTCATGGTATAACTGACAATGGTACTTGAGCATACGGCAATATACGATGATCGTGTTTCAAAGGTGTAGCTTCACGTGAAATAAAAACGCCCAACGTTAGTTCATATCCGGTCATAGCATGTATTTCCTCCTGTATTTGCGTTTGTTTCAATGGTGTAAATTCCGACTTTGGTCCTGTGATATGTACATGGGGCTATGGCCTTCATATTGAATAGAGATATATTGTTCCGTGAACATTCGAATAATGAAATTAAGTAAAATAACGAAATTAAGCTTTCTCCTCCTTGGGACACGTGTGGCCAAGTAATCTACGTAGCCCGGATATACCTGGCACAGTTGCGGGTCAGAATCCAATGATATTGGGTTCGAATCTAGTTTCACCAAAGTGGTACGTCCTCAGACCTGCATTAATTTACGGCCCTCCTCCATAATTAAGCTGACAAATTTCCTATCAGCATCAATGAGGAGCCTGTAAACAACAAATACCTCATGACTCTTTGGTATTACACAACTCAGAATCCAGACAAACATCAACGAAAAATTACTCATAATGCACAGATGACCTATCAATCAACAGATAAAGGCATTACAAACCATCCGCCTACCATGAACTCACTGAGCAATAGACACGTGAAGATCCGGGGTAGAATAGGTCTTCAGCAACCCATGCTTGCCGTAGAAGGCGACTATGCATGTCGTAAAAGGCGACTAACGGGATCGGGTGGTCAGGCTCGCTGACTTGGTTGATGCATGTCATCGATCCCAATTGCGTGGATCGATGCTGATGATATCAATCACTGGATTGTCTGGTCCAGACTCGATTATTTACAGACCGCCGTCATATAGCTGCAATATTGCTGAGTGCGGCGTTAAAGAACAAACAAACAAACAAACACTGAGCAAAAATTACCCCATCTATGTTTAGTTATCCTGTCTATTTGGCTCCGTCTGATGGGCTTCTTCATCGTGTGTTCTGTGTCCTTTATGATGTTACAGTAGGGGGGGGGGGGGGGGGGGGGGGGGGGGGGCAGTCGTCTAAGGCGCCGCGATTTGCTGTGCAGAGCTGCGTCCCTTGGGCACGCCAGAAACCTATGATTGTGGGTTCGAATCCTGGTTTGCCCCGATTATGTTTCTAGGTTTGTCAGCACCATACCCGTGCTCATGGGTTTCACCGAAGTGGTAAACGTCTGATACCTGCATCACTTCGGGCTTTCCTCCCACATTAAGCTGACACGCCGTGATATAACTGGAATACTGTTAAAAGCGGCGTAAAACCCAACCCACTCACTCACTGTTACAGTATGATTCTTTTTGCTGTCTTTTTAACCTACTCAGGTTAATCTCCCAACATGTATGCAATTGTTGTTAAGCCTTGACAACGGTATAAGGATCTATACCGAAACGTCGCCTTTACAGTAAATAAAGTTGTTATCCATACAGTGTGTCTTCTTTATTGAACTTATAGTTATTGGCGAACCAGTTCTTTCAACGCATTAATCAAAACACGGGTAATGTATATCTCATGGAGTGCAGTATTGAATATGGGACTGAACTGGTTCTACTGTTGGTTTGCGCAGTAAGGTTCGATCTTTTAGCTTACAGACGGCAGCTAGATATAAGTCTCTACCATATCAGGTATTATGTTCGCTACGTAGTTTCCTTAATTACAAATGTGCGTAACATGGAGACATGATTGGTTGGTTGGTTGGTTGGTTACACTAAAGTTCAGTTCATATTGTCCGGATTATTACTTGGTTCACTAACTGTTCTTATCTCGTCGTGGTTATCAGTGTTCCAGGTCTAGGGGAGCAGAATATTATGTGTTTGTCAAAGTCACATGTACACAAACTCCAGAGAAAAAATCCTCCCCAGTTACCCCATTAGTCACGTTATGAGGGTTGAGTGTGTGCCCTGGCTAATTGAGACCCGTGATGATCCGGGGAGGAATAGGTCTTCAGCAACCCATGCTTGCCATAAAAGGCGACTATGCTTGTCGTAAGCAGCGACTAACGGGGTCGGTGGTCAGGCTCGCTGACTTGTTTTTTTGGTTAAGTTTGTTGTTTAACGCCGCACTCAGCAATATTCCAGCTATATGACGGCGGTCTGTAAATCATCGAGTCTGAAAAAAGACAATCCAGTGATAAATATCATGAGCATCGATCCACGCAATTGGGATCGATGACATGCATCAACCAAGTCAGCGAGCCTGACCACCCGATCCCGTTAGTCGCCTTTTACGACAAGCATAGTCACCTTTTACGGCAAGCATGGGTTGCTGAAGACCTATTCTACCCCGGAATCTTCACGGGTCGGAGACATGAACTGAACCGCGAAATTTGTTTTGAGAGATAGCATTATTATAAACTGCTCAGCTGATGTTTAATTTGGCGATAGACATTATACTTCATAATTTACGAACGACCAATGAACGCCATGTGTAG
The DNA here is from genome assembly GCF_023055435.1 of Haliotis rufescens. NCBI lineage: Eukaryota > Metazoa > Mollusca > Gastropoda > Lepetellida > Haliotidae > Haliotis > Haliotis rufescens. Next base: position 60,488,615 of record NW_025963779.1, on the reverse strand, counting down.
TGTCGTCCAATCGCTGCCGACGTGAAATCGGCCACTGCCCGTCTGTTCGTTTCCCTAAACCAGAGCCCGTCAAGTTGGGGACATGCATGCACACAAACATTTATGATATACAGTAATCTACGGCGATAACGAAGTCAAAGGGACTACTAATTTTAGTTTGTTATAACCGCAGTTCGTTATAAGCATATATGTAGCAAATATGCTGCAAATGATCTCAACTGATTTTGAAAATTTGTCTTAAATCATTTTGTACACAGTTATGATCCTTGCTCCATGCTTTTCAACTTTGTGCATACTGCGTGAAATGTGGACAAGTTTTCCCCAAAACTTCTGAAGTTACATGTATGAAGGTTTGCATGCTTATTCTAAGAGGTTCTTGTTATGACTTCGAACAATACATAAAAAATAAACAAAAACAACAACAAAAACACACAAAAAACATTTTAGGTGGCCTGTTTAAGTAGTGTACGGTCAATATGGTGAAATTGAATAAGAAAATTTAAAGGCATAATTGTTCCTTCCTTCCCATAATGAGTTACTTGGTATGTTTGGTTTTTTTAATTAAGGGAATTTGTTAAGAGACATTGGGGGGAGAAAACAACATTACTGTTTTGTGAAATGTGGGTCGACACATCCGCAAAGACTTTACTAAGCTAAAAAGGTCGCATAATGAAACAAGATATGCAGCCCCAAAGGGTTACACTGTCGACTGTTGAGCATAACACGCGAAGAAACAATTATATGAAGACAATGACAGACGGATTTCGGTACATCTGACAAATAAATATCTGGTTACCTTTGATGGTGCTTTACTGTTCAACAAATTATATACCGATTTTAACACAGTGTCATTGCTTTGAAGTTTGTTCCGCGGTTTTCCCCCTGTTTGCGAAAGAAGAAATTAGCCGTTAAAAAATGAAATAACGACTTTTCTGGTACTGCAACCTTGACGTCAATTACCTCTTCCCTGCGGAGTAGGGCAACATAACTCTGCGACAACGCGCACCCAAGGGAAATTATCTCATTTTAATGTGACATACATGTCTAACCGACATTCATCCGAAACCTTGGTGCTGTGCGGGGAGTTCGTGTCTTGTCACACGACAATATATTCATCCTGCCGCTGGCTCCTCTTGCTGTCTCGCTTACACACCTTATGGTTTGTCGCACACACAGGGTCGACCACTTGATATTATGGGGGAAGGGTTCGGTTGAAACGCAATCTATTTCCGAAAATGCTTGAAAAACATGATGGTGGTTTGAAAAACTAATGTGTTGTGGGGCACCCACAACATTTTTGGCAACTGCTTTCGGAGACACAAATGTATGTTTTTAAGCGCTGACTGAAAATATATTCTGTTTACAAATGCCATTAACATAATTTGTGGTATTGTTCAACCTAATATGCGCAAATACTTGATTCATCCTTCTTGGTGACGTGGAGTGTTATGAGAGATAAAATTATATTAGACGAAGGGGTAACTAAATATTACGGACTGAACATTTGAACCTTGATAGCTAAAACAGCTCATCTGTTCTCTGGAAGACTACCGTTTGCTGTAATACATGTGTATTTATTTGCTGGTGACCAAAGCTTAGACAGAGGAAAAAGTTACATTAGCTACTTGCGACACTATTTACAAATAGTGTACTTATTTTTTATTCAAGTCAGGAAGTAGTGGCGAGCGACACTGTTTGTCTGTTTGTTGTTTAACGCCGCACACAGTAATATGACGGCGATCTTTAAATAATTGAGTCTGGACCAGACATGACTGACATCATGAGGATCGATCCACGCAATTGGCATACAATGAAATACATCAACCACGTTAGTGAGCCTGACCACCCGATCCCATTAGTCGCCTCTTACGACAATCATAGTCGCCTTTTACGGCAAGCAAGGGCTGCTGAAGACCTATTCTAACCCGGATCTTCACGTTTGGCGAGCAACACTGACGACAATGTAATTTCTGCTGACGACGATCAGTCTCAAACAGAGAAATAGTGGTGTACTCGGATACTTTGGATACTTTGAACAATGTCGTAACAATACTTGGCATATTTCATTTGACTGATGAGTGTGGGCTCAAGTGCCTATGGTCTTCATCAACCGCCTCATCCATTCCATGTATCGTCGTTGCACGGCAGTCATCAATGCACATGGCGGATACACGAGATAATGACTTGTGATGCCATTTTCTCAGAGATTAGTGTTGTGTTTCACTTTAAGAACATTTGACACTTTAATTTCAACCTTGATGATCAGTTTTCCCAAGTGTCATCATTTTAATATGTCTCAAAGTATGTTTACAGTGTTTGGACAAATAAGGTTTCTCATATATCTATCCATGGTGACGTTTCTTTTGCGGTTCAGTATATTAACAATTTAACTGTGTTTAATATTGCTATTTGAAAATATCCATTATACAAGTGGTTTTCGGTATCATCTGTAAAGCTACAAGGTGCATGAAAAGAAACTGTAAACCATTGGATTGTGTTTAAAAAAAACTATGGTTCAGATGAGCGAAAGAACAACGTCGCCGACTTTGTAGATAAAAGTGTACTCATGACTTTAATCATAATCTAAAAGCAAGAAATACCCACACAAATGTTCTCCGTGATAAAAACAGAAAACATGTATTCATGAATATATTGATTGTGAAAACAATTTCTACTGCCTTCCAAATACAAAGAGGTTCTGGTCTACTCTGTGAGAACTCTCTCGTGGCATTACGAGACAGTACTCATTTAATGAATATCTATGATATTTACGAATCGGATTGATATGCTGTTAACACCGTTGACATGGTTATTGTGATAACTTTGATGAAATGTCCCAGATAATTTACTAATACTTGACGAAGTAATCAGCGCTGTTATTACCTTGAAATATGGTAAATCACCTGGTAAATCACCTGGCAATGGTGTATTCATTGCAGAATTGTTTGAAATTAACTGTACGTATCTACCCTTAACACATTGGTGTGCATTGTATTATGGTTACATTGTAGAATCGACAGTTGACAATATTTTATTATATTAAATATCATTTTCTGTTATTGAAATGTAATCCACAGGGTAACGTTTATGCATTCTTTGGGAATTTTTCAAAAGCGTCCTGCAGTGTTAAAAGTCCTAAAAGAAAGAGGTGTATATCCCATAAATGATAGGATGCGTTCAATCAATCTGTTAATCGGTGAACATTAGTGAAGTTTGAAAACTCATTTTCTGAAATGCTTCATAGTTTTTATTTTCCATTTTTTTAATGAAATGATGATTTGGAGACATAAAGCATTTGTTGTGGTTTAGATGTAAATCAGGAAAAAACTAAGGTAATTCTTTTTTCAAGAAGGAAGTCTATGAAGAATTGTAGAATGGTTTTTAAAAGGTACTAGACTTGATTGTGTATTGTTTTTGCAACTATTTATGCGTATTTATGTTTTCCAGAAATCCCTCGTGGCCCAGACACTTTGGAAATTCAGCTTTACAAGTAGAAAAGTTATATTTTGCATTTTGAAGTCATTATGTAAGCTAGATACCCCTGACCTGTATTTAAGAATAGTTGACATAAATATGACCACGATATTGTTTTATATATTGTTTTATCCAAGGAATAGGGGTTGTATCCCAATACTACAATGGCAACTGGTCATATTTTGGTGTGTAAGCGCTATCTTAGTCTCAAGATATCTACCCCTAATCACAATGTGCGTGAAGAGTGCCGCCAATATCCATAATATGTCTATGCATACAAAACATGTATTCGCTACTGGTTGAAACTTATTTCTATATCTTGAAAAAAATGTTCACATGCTGTTAACATCCTCCAATAAAGGCAACTTCAATAGGGTTTCGAAATGTAAATATATCCTGTTTAGCTAGGCTTCGGATATACCTGTGAACAGCAGGATATTCTCGAACAGCAGTACCTCATTTGTATATCTACCAAGAGATTTAAGTTATCCGAAGTACATTTCGATGTTTTTCACAAAAACTGCATGCTGAAACAGGAAGATATGCTAATATACTGCAAAATGATCTATAAACTATGGAACTGTTGTAATTATGGTTTATATTGAGGACGAATATCAATTCCTACTAGTTTGCTCTGCATTTAAACAGTTAAGTACATTGTCAAATATATGCAAGAGACTTATAGTATTCATCCCAATAAAAATTATATGTTTAATCTTTAAACAAGCGGAGTGTGTACTGAAAATCTATCCGTAAAGTTTTATTATGCTATGTTCCATCGTAAAACAATTTTTAGGATATAATGTCATAAATCCTCTATGTTGTCAACTCCATCTTATAAATTGTTTTTGGTTTGGTTCACAAACTGTCTTTATCTCTGCAGGTTGTCAGTGTTTCATGTGATACAATAAGAGTAGAAAGTTCTGTGCTTATTAAAGTCATCCATTTTACAGATTCCAACGCAAAATATGTCTCAGTTACCCTATTAGCCAGCTAATGAAGGAAGAGTACGTGACCTAGCTGATTGTACTTCAAATGATAGTGTACATTAATCTAATTCCATTTCAAACAAATCCGGTGAACAAATTGCAACACCAAGTAAAATACTACATTGCCATTTCAGGAAGGCATATATATCGCTAAATGTAGTTGAAATCATTTGTTCCTACTGCAGTTTGTCAGTAATATCTCGGCGGGCCAGTCTACTGCGTGAGGAAAGCCCGAGGTGACGCAAGTGGTTGACATTTTAAGGATAAGAATTTATGGATGTACAACTTCTTTATTACAATTAAGAGCGACGTTTCGGTGTAGATTCTAACGCCGTTATCAAGCAAGCATCTATAAATTCTTATCCTCACTTAGTACTCCAACTTCTAAATGCCTATCAAAGAAGTTAGTTGACATTAACCACTCCAGAGAAACACAAAGGCATGAATATGGACAAACCAACATGGATAATCAAGGCGAATCTTGAATTCGAACTCACAATCAGTACATTTTGCAGCGTCTTAGGACGCAACTCGTAAGCAGAGGATTACAGCACCTTTGACCACTGGACCACCAGTGTATACTGGAGACATCTACGCACTGTTCAGCTCTGTTTATCAGACAAGGCAGCCGTGAATCCAGACTTATATATGAAACATTTCGGTAGTTAATATAGACATTACACGCCTTTAGTGTAGTTACGCTGAGTGGTCGTGGTCAGCGTTAAGAAGAGAGGCAAATGTGGCCTGTAGTCACCACGCGCTAGTGATCAAACATGACCCTGCTGTCCAGACGAATATTAGTGAGTAATTGGGATGTGGCTGAGAGATAATATCCCTTGCAATTGCAGGGATCCGAAGAGTTTAAATTGATGGTGTATTGCCTTATAGAATATGTAATTTCCCATGTACTTACTATGTAGCCAGCTTTGTCAATAGAATTCTCATAAAACTGTTTAGAAAACATGATAGAAGTCAGATTACTTGTAGTTCTATTTTAATTTAGTCAGTCATTGCATCACTAAAGAAGTCCAGTTTTCTGAGAAGGTTGTTAATTCTCAATCATAGTCGGTGGGCAGTTCCAATTATGATATTAGGAAATGTATAATACTTGTGTAAAATGCCACCCAATAATAATGTGTGGAAAACATTTTGAACACGATAAAAGAAGGTTTAACAAGTGTAGAACAAATATAAGTGACACCAAAGACCTTGATATCTCGGGCTGTGACGGCACATTTCTGAGGAACTGTATGTGGAGAACCAACATATGCGATGATTGTAGAGTGCCTTGGGGTCGTTTGACAAAAATAGCCATTTGAGGAAAAATACCATTCTCAGGTTTCACAAAAAACTACTCCCTGCACGAGGACAAGTAAATATATTATTTCAACATCAGAGAATAATCAGTCTCGATTATACACTGAAACATCTGATCATCTGATGCGAATAATGTGAAATAATGTGCTGTGGGTAAAAAAGTATCTTTTTCCTATAAGATCACCAATCGTTACTGAACCAAAATTGTTAATTCGGTACCGGTTTACCTGTGAGGAATTTACGATATTTATCAAGGTGAATCTTCACTATGATGGGATTGTGGTTAGTGTATATAAACTCTCAACCTACGTTTGTGCACTCGCCTAACCTTATTAGCGGAACTTGCTGAACTAACAAGACATGGCAATTTGGTTGAACTGAAGAAGCACGTGACCAAACTGAGAACTCGCAACACTCAAGAAGTGTATGGGCATGTACTGCAAAGAAAAATCCAACATTGTTTCTCGCATGTAGGTCTAAAACACAAACAAGTTTTGTGTTTTGTTTCTTAGTTGCATCATCTGGTCCTCGACCTACGGAAGGTAAACGACATTTCTCGCTCTGATTATGAAACCCCTGCCTGTTTCTACAGGATAGACATACCGACACGACCAATCTGTCCTGTATACTATGATAAACCTACTGACACAACCAATCTGTTTCTGCATACTCTGATAAACCTACCGTTACAATCAATCTGTTTCTGTATACCAGGATAGACCTACTGACACAACCAATCTATTTCTTCATACGAGGATAGACCTGTCAATTTACACAACCAGTCTGTTTCTACATGCGAGGATAGACCTGACGATATCACCATACTGTTTCTACATACGAGGATGGACCTACCGACACAACCTATCTGTTTCTACATACGAGAATAGACCTACCAACACAACCAACTGTTTCTGCATACGAGGATGGACCTACCGACACAGCCTATCTGTTTCTACATACGAGAATAGACCTACCAACACAGCCAATTTGTTTCTACATACGAGAATAGACCTACCAACACAACAAACTGTTTCTGCATACGAGGATAGACCTACCGAAACATCCAATCTGATTCTGCAGGATGGACCTACCGACACATCCAATCTGATTCTGCAGGATGGACCTACCGACACAACCAATCTTTTTCTGTAGTTCAAACTGATGAGGAAACGAAGTACAAGCATGTCCATCCTTCCCAATTTCATGTTAAGCGATTTCGTTTTAATCCAAAATCTTTTCAGACCATTGTAAACACATTTGGTGAATCATGAAATCAATGCGTGACCAAATGCATGCACGATATGACAAACCCTAACCTGAAACTGAAATGCCTCACTAATGAATGCGGGAAAGAAACGCACTCGCTTGCACAGGGATGTCTCTGTTTTTGGCCCAAGGTCTTTTATCGCAATACGATCGACCAGGGAGTCTCGGCCATATGCATGCTCCTTGGATTAACTGACCTGTCTTTTAACCCAAATGTACATGTCCATAACGATTAACCAGTTGAAGCAATCATTGAGTCACAGGTGAAACCATGCCTAATAGGTTGCTCGTGTTTCTCAACAGACGGCAGAAAGAATCTTTGATGTCGCGAAATAAGGTAATAATGTGTGACATTGGTAATTAGCGCTTCGTGATTCCATTGTGCAACGCGTTTAATCTTGGCAATCGACCTGTGTGAGAACATATGGATCTCCTCAAGTGACTAACGTGTAGAAGGGTTTCTACTGCAGTACGCTTTGAGATCAATTCCAGCACGATATGACCCCATTGAAGCAAAAAACCATGTTTGACATTTAAAAGTGAATTTCTATTAATTCAAGGCTAATCATGTTTCATTTAGGACACTTCTTTCGAGGATTGCTAATCTGAAATAGAAGATGTAGTTTGACAGGTGTAATTGATTTTATATTCAGATATACAGTGTGGATCGCTTTATGTAATCGTGTACAGAAGACTAACGCAGACAAATGAAACACACAGTAGCAAATGGTGAAAGAATATCATTGTCTGCTGGAGATGTTTTATCAAAAATCGTTACGAATTGTACTACAATGTAGCAGATATCCATAATTGAATCAAGCACCTTACCAATTCCCAGAGAACATGTGTTCAAATCACGTTCATATTGTCGATACTATAAACTTCATAACCCCACCAGCAACAGACACGTCAGCTGGCACCTTACTGATACATCTGGGACAGTGTGTCTCATAAAGGTGACACATAACAGCGTTGCTGGGTAACTTTACATTGAAAAGCACAGTTTATGACTTTCATATTTCCAGCGAGGTAGTGAAATGTGATGAAATGAATCAACCACTTAGGTTTCTAAAGCCTGTATTCATACCATAGAGGTTGCTACATATATATTGACATGATTTTAGTGTTATTAACAATACACAGAGCATTGATTTAAGATTACAAGATTATGAGAGAGCTTTGTGCGCTCTGTAGCCGTTAAAAACCGCCTGCATTATTCAGATCCTTTAAGCTTTGTATCCATTCCCATCAAATACAATCTTATTATTGTCATAAAGAGTTAGTGGATAAGAATAAGGTCATACTGTCTTTCGTTTGATATTCTTTTATCATTTGAAACAGTGTGTTTCGTATGTCTGCATTACCGCACGTGCAACAGACAGGTCAAGTAAGACCTACCAGTAACGCTGTTTCTGGGTAACTTTACATTGTAGAGCACAGTTTATGACATAAGTATTTCCAGTTCAGTTGTGAAATGGGATGACATGAATCAAAGATGTCACCTGAAGGCAGTATTTGTCACTTACATTTCTTGGAGCCACTCAGGTTTCCAAAGGCTGTATTCAAACCATACAATTTGTTTGCGATTGGTAGTTCGTGTGAAAGTGAACAACTCATGGTCTAAAGAGCTAAATCTATATGCCTATATACGATATGTATTCAGAAGCTTTTAAGTACATTACCAAACCACAAAACATTGATTTAAGATTACAAAATAGTTAGAGGGCGGTGTACCTCTGTCGCCTTTCAAAAAACTGTCCTGCATTTTTCAAATCATTTAAGCCTCGTACTAATTGCCATTTGCGTATTAAATACAATGATCTTATTATTGTCACATAGAGTTGCTGGTTAAAGGTCGTACAATCCTACGGTTTATGCGTTGTGTAATATACATATATTTTCTGTGGAAGGATCAGTCATATTGAATTTAACGTCATGCACTCTAGGGGGCGTTAGAGCCCTGAGCAAAACATATGCAGTGGCGTTTGTATCGACTAGGAAACATAATCCATTCCCACGTCCGTAGGAAAGAAAGCAGGGTGGTGTGATGCGCCATTAAACACCATTCTGTTCAACTATACCGCCATGGGAATGGGAAAAACGTCCTCCAGCAGTCAAATCTTCAATCAAAATCTACAATGACTCGTAATCTGGCGTTTGAGATGAAACAGTGACTAAACCGAGAATAAAAACAGCCGTGGGGCTCCTATACAAGAAATCTTGTGCAGCCCCAGCTATTCCACCGTGACAGCAAATAATTCCTGTAGTTAATCTTTTATGGGTGTCCCCTTTACTTACGCTGTTGGTCTTTAATTGAACGTTCTATTTCCAAAAACTGAAAATATAAATTCATTTTATATATCAGAGTTAGTTAATTTGATTTTCTTCTCAAAGAACATGTCCGAGTTTCCATGTATTCCTTTCAGCATGCCAATAGCATTTCCGACTTCCAACCCGTCTGTAGAACTAATCTATATCAGCTGGGCGATAGGATACAGCTGTCAAATCAACGTGAAGACCTGTCAAACTTTGTAAATGTCAACACCCAAGACCCCACACTATTTCTTGCCTTAGTTTTCGTGGAATAGTGACCTCAACCTTCACTCGCGAAAGGTCGTACCGATAAGTCGGAACATTCTCAGACGCTTACCGAATACCTACTTTATGAGTGCAAATGCCTCTAAATGTGCTGTTTTTCTTTCGTTTAGCATTTTTAGACGTACGAGTGAACAGCTGTGTCTTTTTGGCTAAACATGGTTGTTTTATGCTCATTAAACGGGACAAAACTTACTATGTTGTAATTTTCACTGTTCAGTCCACTACGAAACCAAATGTGCAACAGTGCACCTGAGACCAACGTCAATAAACTTATCTTAATAAAAGAGAACTGAAACGGCCAAATCTCTGTGCTTGGTAAAGGTATTGGCGAGGGATCATGGATGCACTATGGATGTAATCTTAGATGCCAACCAACCTCAGTGCCAACACGTGTAAGGCAAATGCATTGCCAAAGAACATCCCAGTATGCATAAATACGTTATCTATACACCTTGGTTTGTTTGTTTGTTTTTAACGCTGCACTCAGCAATATTCCAACTAAACAACGGAGTCTGGACCCCACAATCCAGTGATTGACATCATGAGCATCGATCCACGCAATTGGGATCGATGATATGCATTAACCAAGTCAGCGAGCCTGACCACCCGATCCCGTTAGTCGCCTCTTACGACAAGCATAGTTGATTATTACGGCATGCTATGGTTGCTGAAGACCTATTCTTCCCCAGGTCTTTACAGGTCCTTTTTCCCCCCTGGTGACGTGGAGTGTTATGAGAGATAGAAATATATTGGACAAAGAAGCAAACTAAACATTTTGGACTGAACATTTGAACTGTGATAGGTAAAGCAGGACATCTTTTCTCTGGATGTATACAGTTTACTGTAATATATGTTTACCTTTTCGCGAACACCTGGTACCATTACTATTTGATATTGATTCATACACACATGCTCATGATAAAGTCGGAATAGTACAATCGACTCTGCTTTATGCAGAGATTTCTATTGGATATGGAAAGGTTTGTGTCGCTTTATTTACAATAATAAGTAATAATTTACTTACAAGCAGCAGAATCTCGGCAATTCAGAATTATCACATCGTTTATATTAGTTTCAACAAAATGCACTATCGTGTTACTGGATTTTCAGGTTCATCGATCACTTGATTGTCTGGTTTGTTTACAGGCCGCTGTCGCCTGACAGGAGTACAGATGTGCGGTGTCAGGCAATAAATACTTACTATTTTGTGCACATTGTGTGCATGGCGGGTGCTACCGGTAGGACAGGACAAGATTACCATTTTCGCGAACACCTGATGTCACTGGTTTTCAGAGGTCAATTGCGTTAAACAACAAACCAACCAACCAAGCTTGACAGTAATTGAAATCTTTTATTCCTACTGCATTTTTTTTTCAAAACAATCTCGGCGCCTCAGCCTACTGATCAAACATGACCAGACAAATGTTAATAATTGGTATTTGGCTGAACGATAATATCCCTTGCAACTGTAGTTCGGAGATACGAACAGTATCAATTGATGGTTTAATTGCTTTACAGTATTTGTTCTATTTTGCTTGTGATTGGTCAGTCATTGCATCCCCAAAGAAGTCAAGTTTTCTGAGACGGTTGTTGTTTCTCAATCATAGTCGATGGGCAGTTTCCAATAATGATATTAGGCAATGTATATTTAAAAAATGACACCCAAAATATGTGTAGAAAACATCGATGAACAGGAAGCACGATAAAAGTAGATTTAACAAGTGCAGAAAAAACATACCGGACACCAAAGGCCTTGATATCTCTGGCTGTGTGGGTACATTGTGTGAAGCCCATTTCTGGTGTCCCCCGCCGTGATATTGCTGGAATATTGCCAAAAGCGGCGTAAAACCAAACTCACTCACTCACTCTGGCTGTGACGTCACATTTCTGAGGAGCCGTATGTGGATACATAACATGCATATGTGATGATGGTAGTTTGCCTTGTACCATTTCAGGAAAAATGTTATTGTCAGATTTTACAAGAAAACAAAACTATTTCCTGGACGTGATGGGCAAGTCAATATATTGTAATGTCAACATTAGAGAATAATCAGTCTCGATTATCCACAGAAACAAGTTCCATTGGATTGATCGTTGTGAATAATGTGAACTAATGTGTTGTTGGTAAAAGAGTATCTCTTTTTAAGAACCCCAGACGTTCCTGAACCAGAATTATTATAATATACTCTGCAAAAGGAAACGCAAAGTAGTAAAATCGTACCTTTCTAACAACACACAGGCTCAAGCCATAGCAATTCAGTTGAACGGAAGAGGTAGGTGCCGAAACTGAGAACTCGAACCTGGTCTTTGATATACGACAGTTGTGTCGGCATGTATTGCATTGTTTCTCACATGCAAGACCTACAACACAAACGTGTTTAGTTCTTTGTATCTAAATTTCATAATCTGGTCCTTGGCCTACGGCAGGTAAACAATATTTCTTGCTCAGATTATGAAATCCCTGTCTGTTTCTGCAGGAGAGACCTACCGACACAACCTATCTGTTTCTATATACGAGTATGGACCTACCGACACAACCAATCTGATTCTGCATACGAGGTTAGACCTACCAACATAACCAATCTGTTTCTGCATGCGAGGTTAGACCTACCAACACAACCAATCTGTTTCTGCATACGAGGTTAGACCTACCAATACAACCAACCTGTTTATGCATGCGAGGATGGACCTGTTATTACAACCAATCTATTTTTGAATACGAGAATAGTCCTACCGACACAACCAATTCGCTTCTGCATATGAGGATGAACCTATCCACACAACCAATCATGATCAGTTTCTGCAGAAAAGACCTGCCGACACTGGCAATTGTTTTGTATTTCAAACTAATGAGGAAACGCAATACAAATGTGTCCAATCTGCCCAGTGTCGTAAAATGTGACGACGAACCCAAGTCTGAAATGCCTTACTTTATCTAATAAAGCGAGAAAGAAATGCACTCAGAAATTACACAGAAACTTAATGGATCTGACCTCTGTATATGATCGAAGGTCTCTAACCGCAATCTGATCTACCAGGGAGTCTCGGCCATATACATGCTCCTTGGATTAACTGACCAGCCTTTAATGATTTACCAGTTGAAACAGTCATTAAGGCACAAGTCGATGGATTGTTTACAGGTGTAATCCTACCTAATAGGTTGCTCGTGTTTCTAAAACGATGGCAGAAAGAGTCTTTGATGTTGCCAAATAAAATAATAACATTGGTAACATTGTGACATTGGTAATTTGCACTTCGTGATTCCATTGTGCAATGCGTTTGATCTTGGAAACCAACCTGTGCGAGAACATATGGATCTCCTCAAGTGACGAATTCGAAGAAGGGTTTTTCCTGCAGTACACTGTGAGATCAATTCCAGCACGATATGACCCCATTGCAGCAAAAAACATGTTTGACATTTAAAAGTGGATTACTCTTAATTTAATGGTAGGTGTGTTTCATTTAGGACACTCCTTAAAAAGCGTGTCGGACTTCCAGGATTGCTTATCTGAAATAGAAGATGTAGTTTGACAGGTGTAATTGATTTTATATTCAGATATACGGTTTACATAATCGTGTACAAACTAATGCAGACATATGAAACACAATGTTTCAAATGATAAAAAGAATATCATTGTCTGCTGGAGATATTTTATCAAAAATCGTTATAAATTGTCTGTTACAATCTAGCAGATATCCATAATTGAATCCAGCGCCTTACCAATTCCCAGACAACATGTTCATATTGTCGATACTATAAACTTCATAACCACACGAGCAACAGACACGTCAGCTGGCACCTTACTGATACATCTGGGACAGTGTGTTTCATAAAGGTGACACATAACGGCGTTGCTGGGTAACTTTACATTGAAAAGCACAGTTTATGACTTTCATATTTCCAGCGAGGTAGTGAAATGTGATGAAATGAATCAAAGATGTCACCTGAAGGCGGTATTTGTCACTCACCTATTTTTGAACCACTTAGGTTTCTAAAGCCTGTATTCATACCATACATGTTGCTGCATATATATTGACATAATTTTAGTGATATGAACAATCCACAGAGCATTGATTTAAGATTACAAGATTATTAGAGAGCTTTGTGCGCTCTGTAGCCGTTAAAAACCGCCTGCATTATTCAGATCCTTTAAGCTTTGTATCCATTCCCATCAAATACAATCTTATTATTGTCATATAGTGTTAGTGGATAAGAATAAGGTCATACTGTCTTTCGTTTGAAACGTTGATGTAATAAACATAGGTTATCTGTTGAAGGATTAGTCATATTGAATTTAACGTCATACACTAAAGGGGGCGTTAAAGCCCTGAGCAAAACATATGCAAGGGAGATTTTATCGACTAGGAAACATAATCCATTCCCACGTCAATGGGAAAGAAAGCAAGGTGACGTGATGCGCCATTAAATATCATTCTGTTCAATTCTACCGCCATGGGAATGGAAAAAACTTCCTCCAGTCGTCCAATCTTCAATCAAAATCTACAATGACTCGTAATCTGGCGTTTGAGATGAAACAGTGACTAAGTCAAGAATAAAAACAGCCGTGGGTCTCCAGTACAAGGAACCTTGTGCAGTCCTAGCTGAAACGGCAAGTAATAAACACTGAGCTCCTGTTGTTAATCTTATACGGATATCCCCTTTCCTTAATCTGATGTTAGTTATTTGAACGCTCTGTTTCCCACAAACCTAAATCATAAACACATTTTTTATGTCAGACTCGTGTTGTCCTGTGTTCCTCACAGTATGCCAATAGCGTTCCCGACCTCTAACCCGTCTGTAGAAGTAACCTATATCGGCTAGGCGATAGGTTCACTTGTCAACTTATCAACTTGAAGACCTGACAAACTTTGTAAATGTCAACACCCAAGACATCACAGTGCTACAACATTAGTTCTTGCCTTGGTTGTCGTGGAATAGTGACCTACCCTTTCAGCCGCGAAAGGTCGTACCAGTAAGGCGGAACATTCACAGCCGCTCACCGAATACCGACTGTCCTGAGTGAAGATTCCTATGCATGTGTCGTTTTGGTGTTGGTTGGTATTTGACAGACCAGCGGGTAAACAGCTGAGGATTTTCAACTAAACATGCTTATGTTATTTCACTCAATGAGAAAAAAACCTAATATGTTGTAATTATCGTTATTCAGATCACTACGAAACAAAATGAACATCAGTACGTTTGAGTGAGTGAGTATGGTTTTACGCCGCTTTTAGCAATATTCCAGCAATATCACGGCGGGGGACACCAGAAATTGGCTTCACACAATGTACCCATCTCGGGAATCGAACCCGGGTCTTCGGCGTGACGAGCGAAGGCTTTAACCACTAGGCTACCCGACCGCCCCTAGTACGTTTTAGAGCAAATGAACATGGATAGATAAGAGAGAAAAGAAAATGCCAAATGTCTGTGCTGAGTAAAAGAGTTGGATGCACTTTAAATGTAATGTTAGATGCATCAGAAAAATTCTACTTGTCTCACTTTAGTGTAAATGAGATCAATAGCCACAACATTTACACTGTGTAACGGTGCAAACACCACTAAGGCATATGCATTTCCAAAGAACATCCCAATATGCGTGAATACATAATCTACACTCCTAGGTGACGTGGAGTGTAATGAAAGATAGAAATATATTGGACCAAGCGGCAAACTAAAAATTTTGAACTATGATAGCTCAATCAGCTCATCAGTTGCCTGGAAGACTACAGTTTACTGCAATACATGTATTACAAATTGAAGTATTGCACCGGAACCTGGGATGGTGTATGTCACAATGTACCAATAACTTAATACCATGGCCCATACATACAGCTGATATGCACTAAAGTTCAGCATTATGTTGTCCAGTTTATGATTTAGTTCTCTTTGTGGTTATCAGTATTCCATGTCATACAAGGGGAGTAGAATAATATAATATATGTTTATTAAAGATACCGGCCAACGATTCCACAGGAAACAACTTCCCAGTTACCCTATCATCCAACTAATGAAAGGTGGGTGCGTGACCTAGCTGATTGTGCGTAAAAGGATATTAAACATGGCCTTTTTCTTGTGAAAGTGTACACTTAGGTGTTCAGTCTACACACAATTCATATATACTCACACGCAAAAGAAGCGCAAGTGGTTTTAAGCAAATTGGTAACAAAAACGGAACCATAAATTGATACGAGTTTTAGCATGTAGTGAAGCCTGATGGTGTTATCAATATTTTTGGTTGCACTTTGGAAGCCCCGAGTAAAAACGCAACATAAAAAACGAATCGCCAAAACGCACCATTTCAATGAATATGTGGGTATCATGCACCCATTTCTCGCGAAATCCAAAATGCACGAACTGTCACGGACTGTAGTGGGTATAAAACTGTGGCCGATTCTTGGACCTACCACTCCTTGGTCAACAATGCCACGCCTAACTCAAATTCATAGAAACCTGGCTATCGGACGTTTGGAAGCTGGGGAGTCTGTCCAAGATGTTGCCCGTCATTTCAACGTTAACATAACCACAATTTACCGTCTCCTGCATCGATACAATGCTACACAGACCACAGATGACCTTCCTCGGAGCGGTCGTCCTTGGGTCACCACACCTCGACAAGATCGGCAGATTACCCGTCAACACCAGCGACAACCGTTCCTAACTGCAAGTGAAAGTGCTCGACAGACCATAGGAACATATAATCGACACATTAGCCGGGACACTGTGATCCGACGTCTCCGTTCCAACAACCTCAGATGTCGCCGATCAGCACGTCGTCCTGTTATCCAACCACGGCATCGACAAGCACGACTTCAGTGGACACAGGGTCATCGCGATTGGCGTCATCTTGAGTGGAGGCGTGTCATCTTCTATGATGAAAGTCGCTTTTGTGTCTCCCATGCAGACGGAAGAATCAGATTTTGGCGGCGTCGAGGTGATCGTTTCGCTGACAGAAACGTTTTGGAAGGGAATCCAAGGGGTGGACCTAGCGTCATGATATGGGCAGGGATTGGACTTAATGCGAGACTTGGACCCATGTGCTTTCTGAATGTTGGTCAAAGTCGGGGACACGGCGTCACGGTATATCGACCATGTGATCAGACCCCACGTTGTTCCATTTTTGCACAACATCAACAACATATTTTCCAGCAGGACAACGCTCGTCCCCATGTTGCCAGAGCTACCATGGCCTTTCTGCAACAACACAACATCCGTGTTCTTCCGTGGCCAGCCCTCAGCCCTGATCTGAACCCCATCGAACACTTGTGGGATGAGGTTCAAAGGCGTCTGCACAATGTGCGCCCAGTCCCTACAACTGCCGATGAACCACGCACAGCTGCTCTGGATGTGTGCAGGAGGGCCTTCACAAATCGTCTGAGCCACTCAATGTGCAGGAGATGTGTGGCAGTGATCAATGCTAATGGTGGTCACACCATGTATTGACTGACATTTTGGGTATTGACCCGAAACTGTAAGCCCTTAAAATTTGAAAAAAAACCAATTATGTCATCTGCCTTTTAATCTATTAAACTGTCTTCAGTCAAATGTTTGTCAATCTTGCCCTTTTGGTATTTCTTGTCTTTACTGTTAAAAATAAATAACATGTATACTGCATACTCGACTTGCGTTTCTTTTGCGTGTGAGTATATATATTGTAAGTCAGGATTTGTTCTGTTGGTCCTACATATTTAACAGTTCGTTTTCTGTGTTTATTAAATTACAAACTATTCTTTAGTTTCAAAACAAATTTACGTTTACAGAAGGTACCTTGACAGTCTAACGTATTCCCCACTGTTTAACAATGTTCGACCATACCCCAGCGGGTTACCCATCTCTGCTGTAAACGAATCATTTATACGATAAACTTATCTGTGTGCATTAGTCGTGTTATATGACAGTGTATTTTGTTGTTGAACAGTGATTGTAATTAACTGTTACATTGTTTCTGTTGTGATTCGGTAGCCGCTTTGCATTGTATTTAGGCAGTCATTAGTCGTCAGGAATGTCATATTATTTATATGTAGGCAGTCGTCGGGAAGTTACTATATTTAGATGCTGGAGTAGAGTGGTAACTTCAGGCTCGTCCAGGATTGTATAGAGTCTTACAGCCCTGTCTCGAAAGTTCGGGAAGCTAGTTAGACGGTATATAAGGGGACAAGAGCATGTCTCTCTCACATTTCGTCTCTCACGCATTTTCATCACGTCAATACCAGTTTTCACGTGAGGATCGCTCATCATCCCTGATTCCCTGCCTAACCCAATTTGGAAGCTTGACCACTGTTGCTGCTGGGTGAAGGTATATCATTATTATCACTAATTTTTGCTATCACCACTGTATTTTTGTATTTGATACTGACCACTGCCATCATGTTATATACTGTCCTTAAATATTGTACTGCCACACTATTGTTTACTGCCATTGTATTTGTTGTGCAGATATTTGTATGGATCTGTTGAATGTAAACGGCTTGTTGGTTGTTTGTTGGTTTCACACTAAGTTCTTTTACGACAGATTTCCGTATTTACATGTTGTTTCAATTTGGGAATTGACACGTAACACTAGTGACTTTATGATGATGCCATCAAAGTCTTATCTCAGCACAAGGAAACTTAAATATATATTAGCCATCTGTTTCTAGCGCGAGGAAAGCCCGAGGTGACGCAAGTAGTTGACATTTACCACTTAAGTGAAACATAGGAGCACGAATATGGACAAACCAATATTCATTATCAAGGCGAATCTTGGATTAGAAACGACCATCAGTACACCTTGCAACTGCTTAGGGACGTCTTAGTATTACAGCAACTTTGACCACTGGACCATCAGTGTTCACTGGAGATATACATGTATATGTATGATAAATCTACGCACTGTCCGGCTCTGTTAATAAGAGAAGGCATCCGGAAATCCAGACTTCTGTATGAAACACTTCGGTGGTTAATATAGACATTACGCGAACCCAGTGTAATTACGCTGAGTAGTCGTGATCGACGTGAATAAGAGAGGCGAATGTAGCCAGAGGTCACCACGCGCCAGTGATCAAATATGGCCCTGCTGGCCAGACGAGTGTTGCTTAATAATTGGTATGTGGCTGAAAGATAATATCCCTTGCCATGGTGGTTCAGAGATACAAACAGTTTCAATTGATGGTTTAATTGCTTTACAGAATATGTAATGTCGCACTTATTTACTATGTAGCCAAAAATGTCAAGTGTTCATATAAATAGAATTCTTTTATAACTGATTAGATACATGATAATTTGAAAAACTAGTTGTAATTTGATTCCGATTAGTCAATCACTGCATCACCAAAGAAGCCACGATTACTGAGAAGGTTGTTTCTCAATCATAGTCTGCAGGGAATTTCAAATAAAAATAGTAAGCAATGTATCTTACAAAATGCCACCGATTGATAATCCAAATATGTGTGGAAATCCAATTTGGACAGAAACACGATAAAAGTAGATTTTGCAAGTGTCGAATAAAACATCTCGGGCTGTGACGTCACATTTTTAAGGCTCTATGTGTTGAGAACATACATATGTGATGATAGTAGTGTGCATTGGTGTTGCTAGAGAACACAAATAGGCAATTCAGAACAAAAATTAATTTCGGGTTTCATAAAGCATAACTATACCCTGGACGTCATGGAATGTAAATCTAAAACGTCAACGTCAGAGAATAATCAGCCGGGACTATCCACCGAAAAAATGCGATGCGCGTTTAAAATATCTTTTTCCTCAAATGATCAGACACATCTCACGAACGTTACTTAACCTGTGTGTGTTGTCATCTGCCGCCTATATACCTTGCACAGGTGGCCTTGTCAGTCACATCATTTGGTCCCAACAGGGTCACGTACCACGTCATTTCCCCCAGTTGCATTGGATCCCATATGCGTGTTTCTGTATTGTACATATGAACTCCCAACCTACGCTTGTGCACTCCAGTAACCCTATTAGCGAAGATTCTTACTGAGAACTGATGAGGTACGTGACCAAACTGAGGACTAGCAACACTCAAGAAATAACTAGGGCTTTGACATACGAAATGTGTATTGGCATGTATTTAGAAGTAAAGTCCTCGAGCCACAAAAGGAAATCGACATTGTTTGCCACATGCAAGACCTTCAACACAAACGTGTTTAGTGTTTTGTGTATCTTAGTTGTATAATCTAGTCCTCGACCTACGGAAGGTAAACGACACTTCGCGCTCTGATTATGACATCACTGTCTGTTTCTACATACGAGGATGGACCAAATCACAACCAATCTGTTTCCTAATTAACTGATGAGGCACCGCAATACAACATGTCCATTCGGCCCAAATTAATGCAATGCGTTTTGCATTCTTCCTTTTGCAAATACCACTCTTGTGTCATTGTAAACACATGTTGTAAATCATGAAAGTAATGCGTGACCATATGTATGCAGGTGACGACAAATCCTAGCCTAAAGTGCCTCTCTGTTTGTGCGAAGAAGAAACGCACTTGTTTCATGAATTGATCTCTCTGTATATGGTCCAAGGCTTAAACCGCAATCGTCCTCTGTCATATACATGCTCCTTGGATCTAGTAAGCAGCATTTCAACCTAAATGTACATGACCATAACGGTTTACCAGTTGAAGCAATCATTAAGTGACAAGTCGATGGATTGTTTACAGGTGAACTCCTGTCTAATGGGTTGCTCGGGTTTCTCAACAGGCGGCAGAAAGAGACTTTGATGTTGCCAAATAAGGTAATAATAATGTGCAACATTGGTTATTTGCACTTCGTGATTCCATTGCGCAATGCGTTTGATCTTGGCAACCGATCTGTGTGAGACATGTGGATCTCCTCAAGTGACTACCTCGAAGAAGGGTTTCTACTGCAGTACGCTGTGAGATCAATTCCAGCACGATATGACCCCATTGCCGCACAAACCTATTTTGACATTGAAACATGGATTACTCTTTATTTAACGCCAGACGTGTTTCATTTAGGACACCCATTGAAATAAAATTGGTCGCACTTGTTTCCAGGATTGCAAATTTAAACTAGATGTAGTTCGGCAGGTGTAAATTCATTATTTTATTCAACTGTACTCTGCGGTGCGGTTTATATAATCGTGTACAGACTAATGCAGACAGATGAAACACACTGCAGCAGTTGGTGAAAGAATATCATTGCCTGCTGGAGATATTTTATCAAAAATCGTTACGAATTGTCTGTTACAATGTAGCAGATAACCATAATTGAATCCAGCGCCTTGCCAATTCCCAGACAACATGTGTTCAAATCACGTTCATATTGTCGATAGTATAAACTTCATAACCCCACCAGCAACAGACACGTCAGCTCGCACCTCACTGATACAACTGGGACAGCGTGTTTCATAAAGGTGACACATAACGGCGTTGCTGGGTAATTTTACATTGCAGAGCACAGTTTATGACTTTCATATTTCCAGCGAGGTAGTGAAATGTGATGAATTGAATCAAAGCTGTCACCTGAAGGCGGTATTTGTTACTTACATTTCTTGGAACCGTTTAGGTTTCGAAAGTCTGTATTCATACCATATATACAATTGCGAATTCTGGTGCTATGTGAAATTGAACAACTAATGGTCTAAAGAGCAACATCGTTGTTGTATATAAACAACGATATGTAATGGGATGTTTTTAATGATACTAACAATCACCAAAACATTGTTTTAAGATTACGAGATAATTAGAGAGCGTTGTACGTATGTAGTCGAAAGAAACCGCCTTGCATTATTCAAATCCTTGAAGCCTCATATCAACTCCCATTAGGGTATCAAATACAGTAAACTACGTTTATAACGAACACGCTTATAACGAAGTGACCGATATAACGAACTTATGTTTTAGTCCCGGCCATTTGTTGTACATATGCTGTATATATGCTCATAACGAACTGCGGCTATTACGAACACACATTAGTGGTCCCTTTGTGTTCGTTATAACCGTAGTTTACAGTACAGTGTTATTTCTGTCATATAGCGTTATTTGTTAAAACAAAGGTCTTACGATCCTTCTTTTGAAGCGTTAATGTAACACACATGTATTTTTTGAGGATTTATTATCAGTGGAATACACGTGTATTTTCTGTGGAAGGATCTGTCATATTTAATATGACGTCATACACTAAAGGGGCGCGTTAAAACCCTGAACAAACGACTAGGAAACATAATCCATTCCAACGTCAATGTGAAAAGAAAGCAAGGTGACGTGATGCAAAATTATACACCATTCTGTTCAATACTACCGCCATTGGAATGGGGAAACCTTCCTCCAGCCGCCCAATCTTCCATCACAATATACAATGACTACGTAATACCGTATTCAAGATGAAACCGCGATTAAAACGAGAATAAAAACAACGGTGGGGCTCCACCAGAAGCTATCTTTGCAGTCCTAGCTAGTCCACCGTAACCTCAAATCATAAACACTGAACTGTTAATCTTATATAGATATCCCCTTGACTTCAGGTAATGATAATTAATTGAACATTCTGTTTCCCAGTCAGTAAATTTGATTTTCTTGTCCAAGAACTTGAGTGAGTATTCATGTGTTTCGAACAGTGTGTCAGTGGCATTTCCGACCTCTAACCCATCTGTAGAACTAATCTATATCAGCTTAGGCGATAGGATACAGCTGTCAAATCAACGTGAAGTCCTGCCAAACTTTGTAAATGTCATCACCCAAGAACCCACACTATTTCTTGCCTTGGTGATCGTGGAATAGTAACCTCAACCTTCACTCGCGAAAGGTCGTACCGATAAGTCGGAACAATCTCAGACGCTTATAACCGAATACCTACTTTATGAGTGCAGATTCCAATAAATGTGTCGTTTTTCTTTTCTTTTGTACAGAGAGGCTTATGATTAAAGAGTTGAGTCTTTTCGGCTGAACATGGTTATTTTACTCAACGAGAAAGAACTTAATATGTGTAAATTATGTCTTTTCAATTCACCACAAAAAGGTCGTCACTGTATTTGAGAACAAATGAAATACAGTGTCAATAAACTAAACTGAATAAAAGATAACTGAAACTGCCAAATCTCTCTGCTAAGTGAGAATGTTGGCTAGGGACCATGAGTGTTTTGTGGAGGTAATGTTAGAATACTAAATAAAGCGACAAAACAACATTTATTAGAGGCAGAGTCGATTGTACGATTCCGACTATATCATGAGCATGTGTCAATGAATCACAATCAAATAGTGATGATACCAGATGTTCGCGAAAAGGTTAGCGTATCCTGCCCCACCGATGGCGTCCGTCACAAACACATGCAAAGGCAAGCCAATTCTTCACCATCCTTCAAGCATCTTTTCGTCACATCTCAGTGTTAATGAGATCAATAGCCATTACGTTTACACTATGTAACTGTGCTAACACAACTGAGGCAAATGGGTTTCCACAGAACATTGAAGAGCAGTTCCATGGTACTTGCGAGTAGCAGATGCTCAGGTTCAAAGGTAACATTAGCCATGCTAAAATTAGATGCAACCGTACCTGTCAAGAGTGAGTGACAAATCATCAGATGACACCTGGACCCAGACCAACAAAGCATCCTTAGCGCTAAGGTGATCATAACTCCCATACTTTAAAATAGGATTTCGATAGTTCACTTTGTAGAACAGGATACACGTGCGATCATATCTTGTCATCAAACCTCTACATGCGAGCGTCTCCAGGGCCCACTTGCACAAAGCGATCTTAGCGCTAAGACTATCGTACGCCTATGTTAAAGTATGGGAGTAACGATCATCTTAGCGGTCCTTGCAACAGTACATACATGCCAGTAACTCATATCCTGACAGGGGTGTTCATGTGAGGAAGCCTTTCATTGCCAATATTATCCGTATGCAAAACTAATTGGCGTATCATGGTACAATATCGAACATATGCGTCTTCTATAATGCTAGAAGTAGTACAAATTCAGGTGATTCCGGGCTCGAAGCGTCCCCGGAAACGTATCATTATGGATCGAGTGGTCAGGCTTGGTGACTTGGTTCACTCGTACTCAGAGGACGTGGGGCGTTGTTCATTGTATCAGCCATGATCACCGGTGTGTCTGATCCAGACTCGATTATTTACAGACTGCCGTCATATAGACAGGCATTAAACATTATACACTAAACAAACAAAATCATGTGTGCTTTAATTATAGTGTCATTATTTATTATCCCCTTTACCTGCAGTTCCACCTGGTCCATCTCTTCTTCAGGTCAATAATCCCTGTTTTGTAGTTCGGATCCTGGACTGTCAATCAGCCCTCCACAGCCAGAGCCGATTCTTGGTCCTCGTTAACTCTCTTACCATGCCAGTGGTCTGTAAATAATCGAATCTGGACCAGACAATCCACTGATGGACATCATGAGCATCGATCCACGCAATTGGGATAAATGACATGCATTAACTAAGTAAGCGAGCCTGACCACCCGATCCCGTTAGTCGCCTCTTACGACAAGCAAAGTCGCCATGGGTTGCTGAAGACCTATTCTACCCCGGATTTTCACGTGTCCGTCACTGGATTGAATCAAGCCTGATTGTGAAAGATAATCCAGTAAACACAGGTCAATACAAATATATGTCACAAGAAAGCACACCAACATCCTGGAAACGTCAGGCTCTAGATTTTCTGATGTCCCCTCTTAAAGTAATTCATAACATACAGGGTGTTGTTGAAAATCTGTTATTATCTGTAGGGAATGTTATATAGACATGCTCATAAAAAGGATAACAGCATTTAGTGATGGGGGTGAATGAGTGAGTGAGTATGGTTTTACGCCGCATTTAGCAATATTCCAGGAATATCACGGCGGTGGACAACAGAAATGGGCTTCACACATTGTACACATGTCGGGAATCGAACCACCAGGCTATCCGACCGCCTCATTTTAGTCCTTGAATCTGCCTCACTTTTTTCAGTTTATCACCAATAACCACTTGCCTACAAAAATAAAAACTAAAGTTCTTTACACGTGGACCAATTGCAGATTATTATTGAATTACTATCTTTCAGTAAGATTTCTTGTGATTTCGCTTCAGTCTCGGGTGTTGTTTACACGTCGTCAGTTAGAACAGCATATGCCCACCAATATAGTGGATACACTTTATGCCCACCAATATAGTGGATACACTTTACAGAATTGTTCGTGTTTACCCTACTTAAAAAAATACATCTTACATTCCGGTACCATACCTGACACATAAGACGATTATGCCAGAAGGGTCCTGTCAGCCATGATTGCTATTCTACAGTCAGAAGTAGTGAGTTATTGTCTGCCAAGTGTCTTTTCGGGATGCTTGGCAGACAGAGTGTAATGGTTGAGAACGGAAAGACTAGGGAAAAACGCAAACTACAAATTCCATGAGTAGTTTACATTCAGTGTGGTCACATTTTCATGAGGAACTTTGATCATAGTGCCTTATTAACTCATTCTCCTTTGTAAACACGACAAGCAGCATGATTCACGATTTAAATATTAACATCAACATAGCAGGACAAAGAACATCCTATATCCAATGAAACCCCAATTTGACCAAGGAAATGGTTTTAGACACCAAGAAAGGAAAGTATTGTTGATAATTAGCTTGCAATGTGAGTTGTTTGGTGTGAGAGGACATCTTTTTAATATGTTTGTTTGTAAAGTTAAGCAGAACTAGTAATTGCAAATGGCACATTCGTTTGATTTTTCTCGTATCAGCTGTATTGAAACTTTTCATTAGCCATATGAGAATGGTGAAAATTAACTCTCCTTTTTTATTAATTTGATTTATTTACTCCCTTCATTCTAGATCGGCCACAGTATCCAGAATCAAGCTTTTGAATAATTAAGCAAATTGCTCAGCTAAATCATTTTACTTTTTGATGTATAAATTGCTCAGCAGGCCTCCAATCCTCTGCTAGCAGCATTTCCGAAAACTGGTTGTACACAAAGCTTCTTCATCATGTTATACTTTAGTTCCAAGCCTGTTCGATCGATTGTAATACAATTTCACATTACCCCTAAAAGTATCCAAACTCATCATTTCATTGACTAATGTTGATTAAAAGCTCACGATCAAACATTGCAACAAAACTGCTTTCATTTAAAAGCTTTAAAACTATATTTCTGTGGAAAAAACCACCAACCTTTGATGTGTGATTTTTGTAGGTTGTATTGCAGGTGCACCGTTTCTAAATTACACAGTGAAACTTTCCGTGCACTGTCAAGATGTTCGCAACCAATATGGTGAAATAACCCACGGAAACATTTCAAATTCAGCTGCTTCGAATTACCCCTTTAATCGTCGAAATTAAAACAAAGCAACCAGTTCAATCATCCTTAATGTCGATACATTATATTGTTTAATACATTGTCTACACTGGAACAGCCAATAGCGCAATGATTTGACTGGTCTGTGTCTGAAGGTTTCATTTCTGTTCTTGTCACTTAACATGACCCGCGTCTGGAGCAACAGTTTGACATTTCGTGCTGGATGAATCGACTCGCTTAGACATCTCTCATCTAATCTGAAAGTCACACAACAAGCTGTAATGAAGAGTACCTGAATATTCCTTTTCGCCACTAGTGTCATTTACCAAGCAGACTTATAGTTACACTGTAGATGATTACAGAATTGATGATGCGTTATACATTTTCGAATTGTAAATATTAAATCACAAAGCCAGAGAATAAACAGTCTCGATTATTTCACCGAAACAGAATCCATTGGACGTAAATGGTAAAATAGAAAGGCTGGATTTACCTCTTATGAATCTAAAATTAAGGACGACAGGATTAATACCTGTATCAATATTGGTTCCATGCGACATCATACTTCCAAATGTGAAGTAAAAAAAACATTTACTCACTCTCGCCCCTAAACTCCATATCACACTCTGCACTGGAAATAGATAGCATTTATTGAATATATAATATTAGAGATATAAGCTATAAATTCAGAATTTGTCAATTGCTATCAAATATATTTTGACAGTGCAAGTTCACGAGTATGGGCATGGTGCTGACAAACCAAGGATCACCATCAGGGGGATTGCGGGATTCGTCGAGGATGATAACATTTTAGTCCATCTTTACGCTGCACAGCGGCTGGGCTACCCGTGCCCACAGCAGCTAGAGGCATGTAGTGATGATCAAAACATACTGAACTGTGAAGGCGGTTAGGTTGCCGACCATGTGAACTAATTCATTTTAAATATGGAACGTGTGTTGACAATAACACTTCATGGACAGTTTTAACGCTTAAGAGCATATGAGTGATGTTCTCGACAGCAGAAAACCCAGAGCTTACAACATTCACTACAATACAATATATTATATACGGACAGTACTAAATATATTGAAACCACGACGACAATCTCTACTGCGTAGTAAAATAATAACGTATTCCATTGGTCACAAGAGTCTCCTTTATGCATCTTATCATCATTTAAACATTTCCTTACATTCAAATATGTAGGAGCTCAGGTACTGAATCACAATGTATGAACAACTTCTAATGTGTAGTTGTATCCTTACGCCTTTTTCGCTGATAGTTTTGCTCTGCACCAAAAGTGTCTTTTATTCTCAAGGTGATATAATGATTGATTGAACGTTTTCAATTCCCATGACTGAAATAATAAACACATTTGTACGAACGAAGCACTCAATGTGAAAGGCACGTGTCCTTATGGTGTGTCAATGGTATTTCCGATCTCAGTTGATTTATGGATCTTCTTTATATCACCTGAGGCGAAAGGATACACCTGCCATGTGGCCTAAAATCCTGACACGAGAATCATTCGTAAACATCCTTTAAGCCCCCAAATTAGTTGCGATGAAACTATTTCATCAACTCGGTGATGATAGGTGCTTCAATCGATTGGAAAGCGTTCAGCCGTCACTCACAACGGGATCCAGAGGAAGGGCTGAAATGTTCATACTTTTGGCGAACACCTGGTGTCAAGAGTCTACTTGAACGATGTAAGTTCCTAGTTTGTATTGTTTCAGTTCTTTTCATGTGACAGAAATAAGAGTCAATCCCTTAAGCTTTGATGAGTCTCGGCTAGACGTAATCGGCAATTGTGAGCATTTCTTCACCATGACAATGTTGACATCAGATGATTACACATGTGACAGTAGTAGGCAGTGAAACTCTGCATTACATACATTAAAACATCCATGCTGAAGTAACGAGAAGGACGTCAATGGGCAGATAGTATCTCTATTCAGATCACCAAGTAACAAAATGTGCATCAGGGCATTTAAAGACTTTCCAATGAAATACTTTGCTAATAAAACAGACATTAACGATGAGAACTGAAAACTACTAAATCCTTCTGGTGAGTGAAGGAGTTGGTTAGGGAGCATACGATTCCACGTGGACGTAATGTTTGATGCATCGTAATTATTCTTTTTGTCCTCAGTGTTGATGAGATCAATAGCCTTAACGTTTACCCCCTGAAACGTTGCATACGTCAGTAAATCAATTGCTTTTGCATTGAACACCGGAGATCAGCTTCATCACCCCTGCGAGTACGAAGTTCATTGCTACAAACGTAACATCACATACACCCGATAATGGAGCCGTTCCAGTCAAGAAGGAGCGACAAATCATTAATTGACACCCGATTTTTCCCCCTTGCACATTTACTAAACATGCTTTGATACGGAAGCAAATCTTGGCCAATAGTTTCTATGTTATGGCTATCAGTTCAGTAGTAAATATTGTGTTGGTGATACAGCATCCTAATCAGCATGTGATGATGTTCTTTTTCACCGGATTTTCATTATTTTCGGGCAAACATGTTTACAAGAACAAATAAGGGGTTTGCCTCCGGCGTTCAACAATATTCATTCACATACAACGCGTTTAGAATATCGAGGAACAATAGAAGTATTGCTACATATATGTACAGACCATGTTAATATTGTTGAATATATCTCATTATGTTTTCATTTGCAAAAACACTATTAATTGACTGTTGTGTTTCTAACATGTCTGCTTTACTTGTAAGAAGCCATATGTTCATGTCACACTACGAAATAGTCAATTATTAGCGTTATGTGACATTCATTGTGCCTTGAAGTTATTGATATTCGAGATGAATGGTATTTGCATGTCATAGAAGCGATCCACTATCATTTTATGGTCATTACCTGATGGACAAAAGTAAGACATAGTAAAACCAATTGACATTACTACAAATTACCCTACAGCTGTGACATTGTAACGCTCATAAAAACTTCTGATATGATTCCGTTAAAAATGAAATGTTTTCCA
This sequence comes from Haliotis rufescens, assembly GCF_023055435.1. Lineage (NCBI taxonomy): Eukaryota > Metazoa > Mollusca > Gastropoda > Lepetellida > Haliotidae > Haliotis > Haliotis rufescens. The sequence goes on along the minus strand of NW_025963779.1, from coordinate 60,459,695 downwards.
GAAGGAGAGTTCCTGCATTTGGAAATAAACTTTCCATGGTGTTGTCAGCGTGTGATTCGGGCACGTGGAGGTCGTGGTCAATATAGCGTGGTCATCACAACGGTCTTTAGTTTGGGAAGAGTTGTCGCTATTAATATCGTTATTAATTAAACATGTGAATTGTACTGGGCTTCAAAGTCATTTAAGGGCATTGTTATTTCAGGAGTGAGTGGGTTGGGTTTAACGCCGCTTTTAACAGTATTCTAGTTATATCACGGCATGTCAGCTTAATGTTGGAGGAAAGCCCGAAGTGATGCAGGTATCAGACTTTTACCACTTCGGTGAAACCCACGAGCACGGGTATGCTGCTGACAAACCTAGAAACATAACTGGGGAGAACCGGGATTCGAACCCACAATCATGGGTTTCTGGCGTGCCCAAGGGACACAACTCTGCACAGCGAATCGCGGCGACTGGGCCACCCGTGCCCCCTGTTATTTCAGGAATACGTCCTTGGCAGTCTTTCTGGAATATTTAGATCAATATACTGATGCCATCATCATTTCACTTTACGAGTATAAAAGTCTCGATTATCCACCGATAATTCCATTGGGCGTAAAGGCAAAATAGAGGTAAACATTACATGAATAGATCCCTGAAAATCAGTGATGTCACCCAGTGTCCTCGAAAGGAGTAAACATGTCCTGTCATACAGCTTGCACCTACCACCCAGACAATTTGTATAACACAGTTTTCGAATATAGTTAAACTATTAACATAACTACACAGTTTTTCGTTTTTCTCTTTAGTACAATAATTTGATGAGTTGGCCCACATTCCCCTCGTTATCAGCCAGCAGCGATTTCTAAACAACTGGTTGTACCAAAGGCTTCCTTGGCATTTCATCCTTCAGATGCGAGCATGTTGGATCGATTGTAATTTAATGTCATATTACACCTAAAAGTACCCTTACTCATGACTTCATTTACTGGTGATTATAACTTCATGATCAAACATTGCAACGAATGCTTGCTGTCAACGGTTTCATCAAAACCGATTTAATTGAAAGCTTGAAAACTGTGTTTCCTTAGACAAAAACACAATCGTTTGATGTGCAGTTTTCAGCTAAACTTCAGGTGGACCGATTGAGCTTTGCATCGAGAAACATTTAGAGAAAACCAAACTTGCACTGGCTGGCAAGAGGTTACAGTTTGATTTGTGATAAACAACAGAACCGAATCCGCCAGCTTGGATTAAAACGTTAATCGCTGCAGTTGAAACCGTTTGAAACTTAATCATTCTTAATCTTATCATTTAATCATATTTTTAAATACATTGTCTGCAATGAAGCGACTAATATGGCAATACTAGGTTCTATGTGTCTCTAAAGGTATTATTACTGTTCCTGTCACTAAACATGACTTGTGTCTGTAGCAACAAGATGACATTTTTAATTTAATCTGAAGAGTCACCAGGAATATTTGTCTCGGAAAGATTCATTAAAGTCGAGAATCTTACCACGCCATCAAACTAATACTACATACTTTGTCACCAAAAAATGAATTTGTCCTTATTCATGTTGGTCGAGAAAGGCAAGTATTACAAAGTATATATCTTGGTCCAGTAACGCAAAACTACTTCATATTTCATACATCGCAACTAGAAAAGACAAGTTTATACCATGTTCATCTTTGACCAACAAGATTTAGACCTCCCGATACATTTTGGTAAATAAAACCCAGACTTATACATCTTGGATCAGATACGGAAGATTCATACATTACCTCCATCTACTAGCTCCAGTCTCCAACTTCCTCCCACCCTTTTGGACTCCAGGTCACACGAAGTAAAAAGTGCACCATGCTTGTCATATGAGACATTACGTGGTTAAACTGACACAGGGACATAAAGGGTAAATCGAGTGTGGCAAATTGTAGTTAAACTGCATGGATTTATGATAATGCGCTACGCAACCCGCTTGCCTTTTCCACAATCAACTATGGTATGAACATAATTCACTCACTCACCCTAACTGCGCAGTAGATCATACTGTTCTGGAAATAGATATGTTGATATATTACCCATTTAGGAAAATACGAGGGTATAATTTTGAAATACAGAATATCTAATTTAACCCAAATTTACTTAATGGAAAAAAATTTACATTCTAGATAATGAATGAATCAGCCATCGATGCGTATGTAGGTTATAGGCAGTCACAAAGAACATGAACCGTTGTGTTATTTGATACTAAGTGAACCGAACGCTTTTTGGTAATAATATACACAAATGACAGAAGGTGTCAGGTAGATGTTCTCAAGTCGATTGTTATTGTTCGAAGAAACCATTTGTAAAGCCAGCCTTTCGAAACTGTCGGTAAAATTCTAACGTTTCTTATTTGGTTTTACTGAAATCATAACGTTCAGATGGGAGTTTCATTTTGCCGATGTTAACGGTAAAGCAGGACAATGTGCAAACATCTGATGTCTTCACGGTATTTCAGTCATCCATTTACATAAATTTCACCACTATTTTGCTTTTTAGGCCCAGTAGAATCTGTTTCGGCAGATAATCAAGGCTGTCAGAACTGCAGACATGTACGTCTGTAATATGTCTGAAATATGTAATGACACAAAAACGTCAAAGTCTGGTGGGATATAGGTGCCAAATGAAAAGTATCCAAAGAACACTTGCCTGTCTATATCCTCGGACAACGAAGTTGTGTGTCCCGAATAACTCACAGAAAGATAAGCTTTGTTTCTCTGTCACGTGCATACGTTAACATGATCTGACATAATATATAAAATAGTGAAGACCCCCCCCCCCCCCCCTCCTCCAGTGTCAAATACGAGAAAATGAACGAGATCTGGTTTTCACAAGTTATTTTTCCCTGTATAAGGTACCGTTAATCCATGCCTATGCATGGTCATCCATGAAACTTACAATGACTCGAAGCAGGATGACTGAGATGAAACGTTAACTAAACTGGTGAAAATACAGATGCTATATCAGAGTCAGTTAATGTGATCATCTTATCGAAAGACATTTGTAAGATCTCATGTGTGTCTTACAGTGTGCCAATGGTATTTCCGCCCTTCGAAATATTTACAGCACCTTTGGGTAAAGAATATACTTGTCAAGTTAGTGTAAAGGCCTTCTAAACCCATATGTCATCATTAAAGTCCTAAAGCTCCTTGAGACAAAACTATTTCATGGGCTTGTCGATTTGGAATGTTTTCATTCGATTTTATTTGGTATTAAGGCATAGGTGGGAGCCTTGGAGGGTGGGGGGCTTTTGATATACGGAAGTTTTTTCTATGCCAATATCCATAGTATTTGTATTTAGTGTTTTGTATTTTGGATACTATTGCAAAGATAATGTTGACACATTCCTTTATGTTACATCAATCCAAACTCAATCTACCATACATAAGAATAGGAATATACAATATAATAATTAACTCGTGCCAATTATTTTGTTGATACAGCAACCAATTCATATTTAAAAAAGTATGCTTTTCATGGGTTTCCCTGTGGCACTAAAATACCGTTGCCAGCTGCTGTGACATCCTAAGATAGGTTAAAGGCACAGTATAACATTCAGTTTAACCTCACAATGTCTACATATGAAAGTCAGTCGTGAGACATTTCGGAAATTCAAATGAAAACAAATACACCTAAACTAGAAGTTTCTTTTGACATTATTGTACAGGACACAAAGATGCTCTGACAATTGAACCATAAGTAATCAAAAGTATAGTATTTATGTCTGGAACACAACTTCAGTAAGGGTGACAAGAGTAAAGGAATGTTGTGATATGTTTGGTATATTTATATGTAATATTTTAGCATTGTCCACTGAAACAAGTGCTTTAAATGCCGTCTATTATATTCCTTTCATGTCAGACCTCTCAACAGATCAACGACAAAAAATAAGAATGCTACACACTTTACTTTCTATAGGAATTAGTTTGCTCTGCTTTATTCCAGATCGGTCAAGGTAATGAGACTGTAATGAGTATGTAACGATGGGTATCAATTATTAAACTAACTGCAATGTTGCATTTTTTTCTTATTTTTTTCTGTGTGCCAAAATGTGCTTGGCAGGCCTCCAATCCTCTCATTATCTGCCAGCCTCATCTCCTGAACAACTGTTGGTACAAAAAGATGTTATGCTTTAGATTCAAGCGTGTTAGATCGGTTGTGATGGAATCTCACCTAAAAGTACTCTAACACATTACTTCATTCACTGGTGATGATTGAAAGCACATGATCAAACATTACATCTGCTGACTGTGAGCAATGCCTTTGTCTGAACTGATGTGCTGGTCTTCAGGTAAATTTTTCACAATACTTCGAAATTAGAAACAGAAACTCATCAAACCCGCCAGTTTGCAATTACATCGTCAATCGTCGAATTTGAAACGCGACAATCAGGTCATGGTATATGTCAATGTCCTAATGTGTTTATATATGCTAATGTATACAGAGACGACCAAGAACGCAATGATTAGTTCTGTCTTTCTCTAAAGGTTTTATTGTTCCTTTTGTCACTAACATAACCCGCGTCTGGAGGAACACGTTGACAGTTGAGGCTCAGCGCCAATAGTTATCTTCAGCCGAATCTTAATTTACTAGATCTGTAACTGCCAATTAAGAATGTCTGAAGATACCTATTGGGCACTGGTCGTGCACCGGGAACACTTGCACCTAAACGGTCTCAGAAACACCGTCAATTATGCCGATTGTCGAAACTTTACCATATATATCTTGGTCGAGAAAAATGAAAATGATGCTATATTTACGTTGCTAGAAAGGCAAGACTTACACCTTCAATATATTGGTGTGGAAGGACAGATATATATATTTTATCTGAGGGAAAGACTAAGTAACTATGATCGACATTCATTAGTCGTAGACAATCAATACTGCTGCCTTATACATCTCCATCTCAGAAGTCGAAAAGGCAAGACGCATACATTTTGGTCCCCAAAGGCAGATTTATACCTTACATTCCAATATCCATCCATCGTCTTCTTGTTGCGATTCGGAGCAGAATGGATATCCATTACCTAATGCGTGTCCTATAAACTTTTTCGAGTTCAAACAGTGGTCCAGATTTATTCGTAACATGACGCCGTAATATAGGTGATATAGTGGTGACTGCTACGTAAAATAACATGCACTCACCCACATTATTTTCAGATTGGATAGAAATACACTGAACAGAAATTACAAAACATTTCATCATGATAAATATGATAGATAGCACCTTGAAATATGGTATCCTTGAATTCCAACCAATTAATTTGTTTTGACTAAATCATATTTATCAAAGATATATAATCAGCGAAATTACCATGAACCAGCTCCATTCAAATCGATACTTCCAAATTTGAATTGCCTGTTTCTCCATATGAAGGTCATAGAGTCGAATTATGGGTCCATGTTGGGATTGCTATTACCACAAAACAGTAAAAGAGAATACTTAAGTTTAAGCATTTTGATTTGCGACTGACACAACAGTTTACAATTGTTTGCTTTGAGAAGTATCAAAACATCTTAGGTGCAAGAAGTAAATAGTAGTATTGATTGTGGAGGATACACGTTTATGAATCTTAAAACATCGGCAAGATGGTAGCTATGTATTTGCCCATCTGTAAACATGATATTCAGTTACAAAAACAAATACACCTTACTGAATGTATGAACAAAGTTTATTGATCCACCGTATTGTTCTTAAAGGAAGCCTTGGTCAGTGAATGTTATCTAACACAGCAGTCAGCAACATTTCAGCAATATCACGGCATTTTCTAAATACTCTGGACCTGGGGGACCAGGCACTGAAAATAGAATTCACGTATGACCACCCAACCCATTTAGCAGCCTCTTTCGACAGGCAAAGGCGTGCTGGGGACATTTTCTCTAATCCGGGCCCCTACTGGGCAGAAAATGTAAGCGATACAAGTACATGATGACCTTACTGTGACAAAGTCCTAGCTTGGGACATTTAAGAGACCAAGCAATTGCAAAAGTCATTTTCTTTATTTATACACCACGATAACATACAGAAACCTATAACACAAAATTCCACAAAAACACTAAGTCTTTCTTTTCATCTTAATGCAGATACAAGTAATCTTCCCTAAGAGGTTTAAAGGAACACAAGAAGACTAATTTATATGCATTTGGGTTTCTGATTGCTTTCGTCTGACAAAAAGGGGGGGGCCTATTTACGTTCGGAAGAGGTAAGTGTGTGGTTCAAATAGTCCATCTTTTTACACACAAAAATAAATAATTATTATATGTTGCCTACAAATGTCAGCCATACGAAAGACATACCTGTGTCGCAATATGTTACGGTTAACACGTGGCAGAGGTACACACCCGAATTTCTCTTCGTCAGAGACATTAACATGACATGTGAATGAGGCTACACGTTAACTTGTAAAGGATATTTCCAAGGGACCCCTAAGATTTTGACATTTTGATTTCAAGCTTGTTTAACCTACTCGTCATTCATAGCTGTTCTTAGTTCTTCTCCATAACACTTTATATACACAGTATATGCGCGTCTGTGAAATCTTCAATTCTAAACAACATGATTCGGCAATTTGGACGTACTCGTAGAATAGAAAAATCTTGCAATATAAATGCACGTACGACTCACTGATTTCCTATGAAAAACATTATATGTGGTGCCATCACCTATATACTCAAGGTGGTGATAATGATTCAAGGGCGCTCTTGGCCCCTCTGTTTATAGTCATAACCGTTTGTTATGACATAGTAAGATTACGTACATTTCTTGACTTAATACCCGTATGGGTTTCCATGGGTTTCACTACAGTGTGTCAATGGCATTTCTGACTCGAACAGGTCTTTGAAATACTTCATACTACCACAGAAGAATGAATACATTGATTTTGTCATACCTCGAAATTTGAAATCCTTTTACGCCTGAAGTTACTTGCTTATGGGTGGTGGAGAGAGGTGAAATGGAGTTAAACGTCGCGTTCAAGATTATTTCACTTAGATAGAGACGTGCATGCGCGCGCGCGCGCGTACGTACGTACGTGCGTGTGTGTGTGTGGCTGCTTGTACTAGTCCGGGATAATGCCGATTTATAGTGCTTGCCCACTGAGATACCAATACCCCACTCAGAGACAGTATACTGACTCCGAGCCGACCAGTCCTTGTTTTAGTCCCTTAATGCCGAGGGTAACAACAAGTACCATCTGTTAACGTCCTTAGGTATGACGCGGCCGGGGAACCTCAAACCTTCCGCTCTCCGGGCGGACGCTCTACCACTAGACCACGGAGGCGGTACTTGCTTATGGTCTGATATCGTTCAATAGTGGTCAGGTTGCTTATTCCCTGCCATTGATTTACCCACCTTAATCAGAAATAAAATAGACAAGTGAAACCGTCTCATCTGTTTCATATTTAGATATATGCATAAAGATTCAGAGTGACAAATAAAACCCTCCACATGACTGTATCACATGAGGGATGAATTGTCCTCTATGTGGAGCAATATTCCAGTAGCTACAGCCCTTGGTGTCTAGAATTCACCACTTTTGAGTTACAATCTGTCTACGAAAAGTTCGAAGAGTACCTTACGACTTTTGCTTCAAGGTTGTTTCATCAGGGTTACAATAGTCAAGGCATGAGATGGGATTTCAGATAATGTGACGGGTGCTACCGGTGGGACAGGGTATAATTAAGCCCACCGTTTTCACGAACGTCTGGCTCTTTGCTATTTGATAGCGATTCATCAACATACGCTTATGATATTGTCGGAATTGAAAAATCGACTCTGCTTTTAGCGGAGATTTATTTATCAATATGGAAAGTGTTGTCGCTTTTTTTAATCTATTATTATTATTTTTATTTTATTTTTATTATTATTATTATTATTATTATTATTATTATTATTATTGTTATTATTATTATATTTATTTGTCCCTTTCATTAAAACAAAACTTTAAGTATGTAATCGATCTGGACATTGTATAATGAAAGTGCACATGACTTCAGTTTTACTTTCACCGAGATCCAGCGGCTGGGCGCAACAGGCTCATCCATTTGCCGAATGTCGTAGATTCCCGTTCCTATGAATGAGTCATTTTCTATTTAGTTTGAACTCATTGAGTTTTCTTGCAATGTGTCGGAAACACGTGAAACCCCTAAGGCTTTGACAATTGAGTTTCGGCTAGACGTAATCGGTAATCGTGATTATTTCGTTCCCATAATATTTTTGCACAAGCTGATAGCAGGTGTGTATATTCTGATTAATACATGGTCGGAGGAAATCCGTGAAACTCGTATCACCATGTTTATACCAACGCAATGTGAAAGAAGTCAGCGTTCCGTAATTATCCCTAATCAGATGACAGAAATGAAAAGAGCATCAGTGCGTTTAAAGATTTTCGAATGAAATACCGTGTTCATAAGACCAACGAAATAGCAGGAAACTGAAGACGACTAAATCTGTCTGCTGAGGGAAAGAGTTGGTTAGGAACCATGTATTCCTTGTGGACGTAATGTTAGATGCATCATTCTTATTTTTTTTATCACACTTCAGTGTTAATGAGATCAATAGCCATAAAGTTTACTCCCTCAAACGGTGCCAACATTACTGAGGCAAATGTGTCTGTGTGCCCCTCTAACGGTGCAAACATCACTAGGGCAAATATGTCTTTGAGATGAACACCTGGAGATCAGTTGCATCAGCCTCGCCAGAAGCAGGGGCTCTGCTACAAACGTAACGTCACATTCTGTCAATAATGAAGAGTCAAGAGGGAGTGACAAATCATCAGATGACTGTCGATGTGATCATATCAACTCGCTACATAAAGCTTCTCTCGGTAGGTCCTTATAACTGTGCAAATGTACTTGTGCTATGATAGGCAATAAATATTTACTTTTTAATGCAAATTGTGTTGGTGGCGGGATAGGCTTGCCCTTTTCGCGAACACCTGGTGTCATCACTGATTTTCACTGGTCCTTTCACTATAATTTTCACAGCTCTTTTACTCTTTATGCCATTTGGAATCTATTTTGGTGGATAATCTGGACTGGATATTCTTTGCATTGACAGTTTATATTTATTTGACAAGAAAGCCTTTATTGGCCAATAATATCCAAATTATAAGTAATCAGTTGTCGTGGAATAATACCGACGAATGTTATTCCACATTGTATTACAGTTCTGAAAAGAACTAACGACATTGTATGATATATTTACATTTCATGTGTACATTCCCTATTTTGACTTGTACCGGGTTTTTTTTTCAGGTGAACAGTTGACTTGCCTGTGCATGTGTTTGTGACGTGTGCTACCGGTGGGACAGTGTAAGCTCACGTATTCGCGAACACTTGGTATCATCACTACTTGATAGTGATTCATGAACACATGCTAATGATACAGTCGGAATCGTACAATGGACTCTGCTCTCAGTGGAGATCTCAGATGATTATTAATGCAGGCAGTAGCATGTAATGGTGCTGTAACAACTGTCTGTAATCTGTTCCAAACGGAGCTCATATTAAAACAACACCATCAAGATTGATGTTTCCATGAAAGGATTGCACATACCAATATAAATGATAATCTGAAAATTACACCGTAGGCAACCAAATGTGTGTATATCGAGAAAAAACCTTTAGCAAGTCTATAAACAGGATTATGATGTGCTAAATGTTGTTAACAAGTGGACAGGTAGAGCAGGATGCGCTCAACCATTTAGCGAAACACTTTACAGATACGTTATTCTGGGTTCGTGAATTTGCTGCTTTCGGGAATGTAGTTTTGACTCTCTACGACCCTGAGTTTATAAATTAACATCTTACACTTCAATGCCTTGCCCGGCATATAAAACGAGTGTACCAGAAGTAGCCTTGTTAATCAGGGATTGTTATGCTACAACTTGCCTTTCGCGATATTTGATAGACGCATAATGTGTAATGGCTATACATTGAAAGACATTTGCGAAAAATGCAAACTGCCAATTGCAATTCAGTCGAGCACAATCATTTACATTCATTGTCGGCACAGCGAGAAGAGCTGTAACGATTTTCTGACTCATCCTTGCGCAACAGGTATTTCTAGGGATAAAAACTTCATCAACAGTGTCTAATATAACCAAAGTATACTATTCAAAATAAGTTCAGAAACATCCGATTCTTTCATATTACTTTAGTTAATGGTATGGAAGATCAACGAGAGTTCAACAAGATCAACAAGGATCGGGTGATCTTAACCTCTTTTGAGTACACTAAATAACCGACAAAGACAAGCATGACAATCTACAACGAACCACGGATCAGACAGTAATGTCGGCAGACGTTTTGCGATGAAAGGATCCTGAAGACATTGCCGTTGAATATCACTGTCGAAACAATCAAACCATTTTTATACACCAAACAACATCAATGTTGTTTAAAGCTGAATTTGAATTTGGTTTCAATACTATTGCTCACAGGAACCAGTGAATAAACAACACTCGAATCATCTCGTGTCTGCTATATTAAAGACTTCCCAACAGCGATTCGATTAACGATCGTAACATAAACCTACAGAATACGTAAATCTCTGCTTGTATTGCTTGGTGCTACGCAGTCGCTACATCCCAGATCGGCCCAATGACCAAACCATTTTGAAAAATGAACTAACTACGTAGCTAAACATTTGACATATCGATCGACAAAGCAGACCTGTAATCCTCTCATAATCTATCAGCAATATCAAATAACAACAGGCGATACTGAAGGCTTCTTTTGGCATCCCCTAAGTTAGGTCCAGGATCCCGTATCATAAGATCGTAGCGCTACGGTAAATCCATGTTAAAGTAGAAGTTACGATAGTCTTAGAGCTACGATCGCTTTGTGGAACGGGGTCCTGGCTATTTGCTTATTGTGATAGAATTGTAAGTTACACCTGAAAGAACACCAACACATTATTTCATTGACCATTAATGATTATGAGATTATTATCATACATTACAGCCAGTGGTGGTAGACAACGGCTCTATCAACACTCTGTGCATCGAGGCATATGGTTTCGAAACCAAAATAATGCATCAATTCGAAGGTAAACGTCAAGGTATTATTGCATTTTTTCTGAACAGTATCTACACTGAAACAACCAATACCGCAACGATAAGGCTCTGCTGTCGCTGAAAGCTTTATTGCTGTCCTAGCCATGACCCGGGTCGGGATGGAAACGTTGGCATTTACAGCTTGATGTATCGGCTCCCATAGACATCTTTCATCTAATTTGAAAGTCACACTGGAATTTGCTAATGACAAGTGTCCAAAGATGACCTTTGGTGACTAATGGTGTGTACAAAGTAGCTTAAACGTCTCAGTGGCTACACCGTCTCAGAAACATCCTTTAATTATACAGAAAGGCGAGTCTCACACTTTATGCGCCTTAGTCGAGAAAAGCAAAACTGAATTTAAATATTTTGTCAAGAAAGATTGATGCTTCAACCCAATAGGCATTCCCAACTTCTTGCATCCATCCTTGAATTTATTTACCTGAGGATCACGAATAGGTACCCATTACCCGAAGCTTGTCGACAGAAAGTACTGAAACGGATCGGGTCTTTATACACGTAGTATGTAACCTTGCTGCGAATATGACGCACACACCCTTATGGCGTACCATTATACGCTTATATCGTGGACTTAACAACTTGTATGCCAGGTCTAGATTCGATGACTCACAGGTCATCATGATAAACGTGTGTTTTCGTCAAACAACTGGCCGCGACAGGAGATATCGCTTCGGTGAGTTCAAGTGATCCCTGCTATGAAATTGCATGACAATGCTTTGCAGACTATAGTGACGTCATCGTTACCATGTCGTCTCATTCACATGACCCCACTAATCTGCTACTGAACCTGGCTAGTTATACTTTTTACATCACACTGCTTATATTATTTACAAACCTAAAAAGCTTAAAGAGTGACTTTGGCAAGCCTCGGAATCTTAAACTTTTATCGACTCGTGTTGATTCATTTGATATCAAAGACACTCGGATATAAAATGATCTATATACTATTGACTATTTCAAAAAAAAATATTCACTAACTAACCTAATCATTTACTTTTTGTCAAGATTGCAATGAAACACAATTCAGTGTCAAAGTAAAACATTTCTATTTCTTTGTCTAATTCTGCTTATGATTTGGTCGGAATCGTACAATTGGCACTGCTTTCAGCAAAAAGATGTTTAAGATATTTCTTATGATTATCGAAAGGGGTTTACAGCTTTTACGAAGCAATCAAAAACGTTTCTTCGAGGTCCAGATTGTCAGAAGGGTTGTATTCCTGGCAGCAACCCGCGTACTCTCCCAATGTCAGTCAACAGATTGGGAGGTACTAAACCTAAGGCACCGAGAACAATGGGGAGTCGGACAGCTTGGTACTTGAGATGCAAGCGTGACATTTCGAAAGCGAGGTCCGCATATTTGCCATGTTTTTCCTCAATCTTGTCAATCACATAAGTGTCAAAAGGGACAGAAAATTCAATAATATAAATAATTTCATTGGATTGATCAAAAAGGACAAGATCAGGTTTGTTGGCCTGGATTTATACGGGCCTATTCAACAGAATTTTGTTTTTATCATTTTCCATGACGCCGTCTACATATTCTGGGTCGTACCATGGATGGACCTCTGTGTTCAAAACCACAAACATTGCGAAGACGGTTATAAAATAATCGAGGTACACCATCATGTCGCTTTTGATACTGTGCTTGTGCCAAAGCTGGGCATCCACTGACAAAGTGTTGGGTAGTCTCATTATATCCATTGCACAATCTAAATTTCATATTTACATTTTGATGCAAAGTGAAGTGGGAAGTGACTGGTTTTGAGCAGCAAACAAAAAACCTTCTGTTTCACTTTTCAGGCCAACCGACTTCATCCATGCGAAGGACGCTGCAGGGTTGCTGATCTTTTCATCACACTGTACATAAACTCGATGCAATGGTCGCTCGGATAGCCTCTCCTTGAAAAACTGAATCTGGGCCGATTTGATATGGCACTTCGCTTGGTTGACACTCATTTCTGTACCGTCCATCAGTACAGAACCATCAACAAAATCAACACTGACATTGAGTGTCCCACATCCTTGGCTCGTTTTAAAAATCTGTGGAATGCCTTGTTTTCATCATGAGTCTTATTATTATTATTATTAGTAGTAGTAGTAGTAGTAGTATTGTTATTGTTATTATTATTATACGGTACAGACAGCAACAGGTAATAATGCAGTTGGAAAAACAACAATAATAAATGATTTGGGTATGAGGACAAAATCCTTGCTTTACACAGAGCACTCTTGCTAAATTACAAGTGTTTGAATACAAGGAATTGTCAGCGGCATATAACATGTATGTCAGCTGACGAAGACACGTTTATACAAATCTGTCAGGACAAATGTGTCCCTGTAGAATTTCAGAATTAATACACTTCGTCTATATAACGCGCTTCTAGACAACGACAGTTGCATTCACCAACATAGTTACAACTCTCAACAAGGTTTTTTGTGCGTCTAGTAAATACCACACCATGAATCATTCACGACACACAGGAACCACCTGCTTCTTCCGATCGTAAATTGCACATGGGCCCTCCTTTTATCTTACACGATCAAGAACTGTTTTCCGATACTCTTCACTATTCAGTATCCCAAAAGCATACCAATTTGTCTTCTGGTTTTTTTGTCCCCTTAGACATCCTTGCGCAGATTACTTGTCTGCCCAGCGTGAAAAGAAAATGCTCTATGTGTAATTTTGGGCTTCAGGTTTCGCGAAATATTATTGCCTTGGAGTAAAAATAAATTAAACATTCGTGTATTGTCCTGTTACGGCTTAAGCACGCATCGTTTGTACGTTGTCATGAAAAGATACATGTTCAAGTATTACTTATATTGTTCCACCACTGATGCTCTATTTAATGTCGTTCTGCTGAGCGTTATGCAAATATTTTCAAATAGTTAATTACAACTTGTTTGGCATTAATGGGTGTGTAAGTCAGAATTTTTGAACCCATGAGCATGGTGCTTAAGCTTAATTCCTAATTTGCAAACTGGGATTCGAACCCCAAATCATAGGTTTCTGGCACACCTAATTGCGAACTGAGGCGCCCTAGACGACTTGGCCACCCGTTCTCCTGTGGAATTACTGTTACCTGACTATATCAACCTAATATTAAACATGAAGTTTTGATTTTTAAGAGCCATTTAAATGTTATGTCGATATCGAAAAGAAATGTCAGTACGTTTTGCTTCCTACGCGAATATCCTTTGATAAGATCATTAATACGTTTGTTTGTTTGTTTGTTGTTGAACACCGCACTCAAAAATGGTTCAGCTATACGACGGCGGTGTGTAAATAATCTAGTCTTGATCAGGGTGTCCAGTGATATACATTATGAGCATCGATCCACGCAACTGGAATACGATGACATGCATCAACCAAGTCAGCAGCCTGACCACCCGATCCCGTTAGTCGCCTATAACGGCAAGCATGGGTTACTGAAGATCTATTCCAAACCGGATCTTCATGAATGATGAAGGCTAGTGAACGATATCAGATCATGGATATACCTGAAGCTTCTTGTCCAAATTATATTGGGATTTGCTAATCTGAGCAAAAATTCTGATTCGAATGATGTGCATAACGAAATAGATCAGTAAGAAATGGAGCACGTAGTACCCATGGGTTCTTCTTGCTTAAATGTTTCATCCCAAATTCCACATAAATGTTATCAAGTCGAGCATTTCGCATATTGGTTTCACACTGAACATTCATTTTTAACAAATTTGAAGATGGAGATTAACAATATCTGTGGTCACCACGTACAGTGGTAAATGCCCGATGGATCAAAGAATGGAGATTTCCCTTAAGTTTGTCGTGTGGGATAGTTGGTGTACAAAATTGAAACATAAAATGTTTTGACATAATTGAGCTCGGTTCTCTTCTGAGAAAGTTCAGTTTATTGGAGTATTGGTAAATCCACATGGTATTTATTCCATTTGTCTCAAATACTTTTAGTAAATATAAAGAAAGTCCTTCCCTGACTATAAGAATTATGGTTAATCATTGAGACAGAGATTTGTTGGTACATTTGATAGACCCAGCAACATACCTCTCTTGTACGGATTTGTAGGAGCTTTGGAATTCAGTACAAAAGAGAAATGGACATGTCTTCAGGTTTAAGCGTCGTGGTACCGATGCTTGGTTCTTCCTCGGGTAACATATTGGCATTTTATGTGCCATCATTTGATATGCCTCTTATAATGAGTTCGTTGATCAAACAATTAATGTCGTGATGATTACATGTAATGGTTATGCTTATTTGAGATGGGTGGTAACACCTACAAACGTTTCAGGCAGGGCAGACTGGCTTTGGAAGGACAGCTGGCTGGGACAGAATGGGTTTATTCCAATTCTATTTCCTCTATTTCAATTTGTACATTCTACCTATGCCAACATCCCGCACTGAATTAACCCACTCTGAAAGATATTCAACAGGTTCCTCTTCTCTCTTGGCCCATGGATGAGGTAATGGATAATGAGGACATGATTTTCTTCTCAGAAACTTTACGCCCAGAATCATCAGAGGAAGACGTGATATTCTGGAGGAAATAAAGGCATCCACAGACACAGTTTGAATTTCTTTTTACTCGGGGATTAAGATTACATAAAAAACTTGTTGTCGTTATGCATGCACAATTTTATTTCAATGGGGGCGGGATGACGGTTTGTGGAGGGACACACATTATTCTATTTTGGTCATCGTTAAATCATAAGTTCATTAAAGGCATTCTTTAAACATTATCTTACAATGTGCGTTAGGGGAAAAACCAATGTTATAAATAAGCCAGTTAAACAAATTACCTTTTCCGAATACACTTACACTGCTGAGTCTGGATGGATTTGTCTGGCAGTTGAACCATAATTTGTAACTATGCTTTGCAATATTCTCTTCTAAAAATATACTAAAACCCGGAAACACAAAATACGTTTTGGCCTAAGACAGCATTAAATACTTGAGATAAAATTAGGGATAACTAGGGTTAAATCAGCTTGACTCCAAACAATTTCCATTCACTGAAATTTCGTTGTTCAAGCATCTTTGGTTATCAACCTTAACAAATATGATAACATAATGTAGGCGTATGACAAACAATGGGATTAATTACTTTAAAAAACCTTCACAAACTATCTTTGTTATTTTCTTCCAGATCCTGAATCTCCGGGATCTTTAATTGGATCAATGTGATGAATACGCCGCTAATCCCGAATATTTTGTGTCATTTATGAAATCGAAGGAAATCCTTTCAAGCTCTCTTAAGACTCAAACGTGTTTTGAGCGTTGTGGTCATAACTTCATTGATTTTAACAAGCAGTGCCATTAATAACTCAGTGGTGGTGGTCTTGCACAGTGACATAGAAGACAGTTGCGTCAGTTATGATCACATTAAATTAGTTTTACGATTTATAAGGCAATATTCTGTGGTTATATTTCCGCTAAGTCCGAGGAACTATCAATTATGCAATTCATTCCGTTAGGATTGTCAGTTTTCAAATATTTAAAGATGGAAGGGGTGAAGAATGTTATTCTTTACTTAAACGTCGGCTACCGCAGTAACTGCAAAACTTAATAATATGTGATCCAGTGGGCTAAAACATAACATTCAAGTATAAATGCCTTGAAGGGATTCACAGTTGTATCGTATTCCAAAAGGTGGAACGGAGAATCGTAATTGGCGGCTTGTGCCGAAATAGAGTAATAATGTTCGAACCATGGGAAGCAGCGTGTAGAAATGAGTGAGGTAGGTTAAACGCCGCTATAAACAGTATTTCAGTTACGGCGTGTCAGTTTGAGTCGCGCAGGTCTCTGACGCTTACTTTTGGGGTGAAATCCACCAGCACGGGAGCTCACAACCTAGAAACATTAAGAGGGCAAATATTATCATAACAGAATTATCATAAAAATAACAGCATGTTTTCATAAATATGCAGACCACAGTACCTTGACAGCAGCCCGCATTTCCCGAACAAAGGCTGTTATCTGTTCTATGTTATGTGGTGGCATTGCTGTCACGTTTCTTCTTTGTGACGCCACCCTACATTATGTTGATATGACGTTGCTATTTGTAAATCAGTGACCTCCGTTGTAATCCAGCCATTTCATTTCGGGGTTAGCTACAAATTCTATACATTTTAGTATTTGCAGAAGCCCTAAGTCTGTTCAACTGCTCTCCTTCGTCGGGTAGTTAGTGACAGACCTCTGGCTTCTGGAAATGATAATGCCCTGAAAAATAGCGTTGCCCTTATGAGAGTACGCCATGAACTGGCTTTCACGTAACATTATTTATTAGTATTGGTGGTCATCTATAAACATCTATTTCTCTTTGTGGTATCAGACCCGTGAAGATCCGGGGTAGAATAGATCTTCAGCAACCCATGCTTGCCGTAAAAGGTGACTATGCTTGTCGTAAAAGGCGACTAACGGGATCGGGTGGTCAGGCTCGCTGACTTGGTTGATGCATGTCATCGATCCCAATTGCGTGGATCGATGCTCATGATATTAATCACTGGATTGTCTGGTCCGGACTCGATTATTTACAGACCGCCGTCATATAGCTGGAATATTGCTGAGTGCGGCGTTAAACAAACAACCAACCAAACAACCAACTTTGTGGTATCGAATATAAAACGCAATACGTAACAACATTTGAGTTCGTTTCTCTGCCACAAGGAAGGGATGGATTTAATTTTGGTCAATATATGCCTATATATATACTCCCGGTGCGATTAGTGTTTTAACTCACACTATGAAAATAAGGTAAGCAACATTGAAACGACAAATGTCATACACTCACGAATTTGCTGAGACGATACAATGATGGTGTTTGCGAAATGGATGAGGATGTCCTGGTCTCCGTAGCAACAGTTATCCGTCAAGGCCGACACGGACATGGCGGTGTTTATACTTCACTTACGGAGTTGAAACAAAATGGTTATAAGGTCAATTCCAAATTAATAAAGACCTAACTTGTCGTGGTATTCTGTTTCCTCGGTAAACTGAAAATGTTGTTTTGGGGAAACAGAACCACGGAACAGTGCCTTATAAATCGTAAAACTAATTTAATGTGATGATAACTGACGCAACTGTCTTCTATGTTACTGTGCAATACCATTAACACGGAGTTATTAATGTTATTGTTTGTTGAATAAATGAAGCGCTCAAAACATGTTTGAGTAAAGATGCTATCGTATCACTGGGACTGCCTTGTCCATCACTTGATTATCTGGTCACATCTCAATTGTTTCACAGGACGTCGTCGTTTAACAGGGGTACTTATTTTGCAAAAAAACAAATTGTGTGACTGACTGGCTGGTGTTACCGGTGGGCAGGGACATACGTTTCGCGAACACTGGGTGTCATTACTGATTTTCAGTGATCCATTAATATATATGTCACCACTATTTTGATTTTTAGGCCCAATGGATATCGGCGGATATTCGAGACTGGTTATTCTCTGGCATTAACGTCTAATGTATTACATTTGACAAACGACGTGGAAGTATTCTGAACAAAACAATGGCCCAACACATGGGAGATTAACTCGGGTTGCGTATCATGTTAAAGGTATGTTCTGTTCGAACTGCCTTATTTCCTAAGATACAGAAAATAGTGCATTCTCTGAAGGTACATCATTAATTTTACTGTTGAATGTTTTACATAAGAGATTTGTCTGGTTGACGGTGTCGCATAGGGTCGGTGTGGTTTTTTTTCTTCTTATATATAGCTACGCAGAGATGCACGCCTTGATCTTGCCGGAAATATATGACCATAGGTTCGAATCCCAGATCAATCCAGCTTATGTTCCTAGGGTTGTCAGCACAATACCAGTTCTCGTAGGTTTGAGGTAATGTTTAAAATGTCTCAGATCACACTGAACTTTCCTCCCACAATATAAAGCTGGCACGTCGTAATATTACTGAAATACTGTTTAAAGCGGCGATAAACCCACCGCACTCACTCCACAGTGGCACAATGCATTCTGTATTAGCCCTTCAGTTGACTTACACCGCGCGACAAGACCAAGTGTCTGTATACATCACAGAACAGGTAATAAAACAAGTGTCTCCAACAACACACCAATATGTACATTGACACAACTATGTAAAATATTAACTCAACAAATGAATAAAATGTAACAAAAGCCTTCCGATGTCTTTAGGTATCTTCATATAAGAAGCCTGGCTACAGTCGAGGATGTGCAATCAAAAGTCCATTGAAGTCCAATCTAAAAGTACAAGATGATGCGAAAAGGTTTTGATATAAGCAAAATTACTGTTGATCATATTTCCCTATCGGAAGCCATACAAAAACACCTGTCAATACCTAGCTCTGATTTACTCTGTGAGCGTACGATTACTATCAATGAGGATCTAATGAAATCTGTCCATGATATTTGATCTCGAAAAAGCCCACAGTACATCAGGTTTCTAATACCGACACGGCTTTCTATGCTGCTACCAGTAAGCTAGAGTAAATCTAGCCTGAGAAGAAAGGTCGCAAAGATCGTTTACTTTCCTCTCCTTTGGCGAGTTTGTAATACGTCATGTTGATATGTATGCCGTCCAGTAAACAGCACCAGACCCATCTGCATTACATCAATTAGGTAACAGTTTTTGTAACCTCATAACTGTAAAAGACAGTTGATGAAACTGTCTGCCAAAATCACCTGAAACTGATCAATAGCATTAGCTAGATGACACCATTGTTATCCATCTACACAGACAAGCTTTAGTGATGACAGATTCCCTTCGGTATCACCTCTCCCTGTGCTTCATCACTGTTGACCTACACGCCAGCACAGTGCTACAGACTCGTTTCTCGTTTACTTCGTTTTGGGGCCTGTTGTTCTAGAATTATTAAGATCAGTTCTCGACATTAGCTGTTTAGTTGTACTGCTCATGAACGAACAAATATAATTGCCAAATGATCATCTCAAAGATGCAAGTACGTCCTATTATTTAGTGTCAGGTATGAATGTCATGGAATATCTTGAATTGTTTTTCTTCCATGCTGTGGAAGGAAATGCGGCTCGCTTTATTTAAAGAAGGGATACAAGTGTGTATGGGTAACAACCATGTGATCACTTTGCGGTTTAGGGATGTTATGTTAACTGAATATCATTGAGTAAAGACAATGTTTTGACATTGAGGAAGATGAAAAAGATGAAGAGAGAGTTGGATGCAAGTCTTAACATTTCAGTTATACCGCTACAGCTTGGTGGTGAGCCTCATGTTACAGAAGTCGTGGACGTTTAAGATAGGGTGAAAATCAAGGACACAGCGTTGACAGACAAAGGATCTCAAATCAGGGCGAATCGGGGTTTCGAACACATGACCAGCGCCTTCTGGCGCGATTACGGGAAGCAACTATGCACCATTTCAGTCACGTTTGACCACTGTAAAACCTATGTTCCCTATAAACAAAACTTTTTCAACATTAGTTTTTACACTTCACACTCACTTTTTGCAAGTGTTGACTAAGACACTAAGACATCCGGTGCTGCATAGCCAGCAACAACGCTGGTTGTCGTATATCTGTTTAATGCAGAAGTTACGACAGCCACAACACTATGGTCGTTGCACTTCACAGGGGCAAATTCACAATCTTCAAAAGGTCATGTAAATGGAACTACTTTTTCCTGCAAAATAAAACATCAATACATTTGGACCTCTAGTCGCGTTCAGCATGGAAGGTCACGGTCACGCCATTCGAGGGGCTCCATCATGAGGCACAGTACAGCGTTGCATCTGCACCCCTGCAGACACCACAAAAATAAATTTAATCAACGAACGATATCGTTGACATAAATGAATTGACGTACTGACACCTTACATCCCCCACATCCTTCAAGAATTCAAACTAAGGGACAGCTTAGGGAAACAGACTCGTTATTATAACATCTTGGTTCATTTACCACCTGCCTTTTCTTACAAGAGACAATGCGTGTCAAATTAAAATGTAGAAGCGGTCCCTATTCCCATTCTGGTGCCCCTAGAGGATGACGGAATGGCAGACGTGTCTAGCCAAAATTTGAAAGCCTGGCATGAGACAGGCATCTGTGCAGAGTAAATACACTTATTGGCACGAATTCCGTTTCGATTTAGATGTAACACGCGAGACGAAACTCCATTACAAAGTGTCAAAGATATCTGGGGTTCTTACATTTAAGCATTACCCATTACTTAAATAAACAACCGTACTTACTCCTATGAGTGAATGCGGGGGCACGGGTGGCCCAGTCGTCTAAGGCGCCGCGATTCGCTGTGCAGATTTGCGCCCCTTTGGCACGCCAGAAACCTATGATTGTGGGTTCGAATCCCGGATCGCCCCGATTATGTTTCTAGGTTTGTCAGCCCCATACCCGTCCTCGTGGGTTTCACCGAAGTGGTTTACGTCTAAGACCTGCATCACTTCGGGCTTTCCTCCCACATGAAGCTGACACGCCGCGATATAACTGGAATATTGTGAAAAGCGGCGTTAAACCCAACTCACTCACTCACTATGAGTGAATGCGTTAGGTTTAAAGTTGCTTCGGACAAAGTCTTCAATAATCACTGCTCCACAACTCAATATGGAAGGAAATCCCAAGCGATGCAGATCATAGACGTTTTCCACTTTCAAACCAGGCAGTGTCGGTATGGTTCTGAGGGACCAGGGATCATAACCAGTAAGATCGGGTTATCGAACTTGTAATTACCGGTTATAACCCGACACAACTAAGGGACGCAACTCTGCACAGTGAATGTCTGCGCTTATACCTATAGTTCACCCATGCCTCATACATTAGTAATATGTGCATGGATAATCGCATTTCGGTTGTGTGCACGTTAAGATATACAATCATATTCATGTTTACACAGTGTTACGAAGAATCCATATAAAAACATTTTTCCAGTTAAACAAACCTATTTATGTGCTACAAGAAACAGATGCGATCGCATGCAAGTTTATCTACGGGAAATGAATGAAATTTAGAATTCATCAAATTAGCGCATCAAATGTTTAGTTAACACGTAACGGAGGAACGAAATTAACTAAATATCTGCACATTGTGTTAGGGACACGATATGACTAAGCTCTCAGAGTGATTACCTTGCTCTTTCAGCACTGGCCATAGTGAGCCAGTACACGCGGTATGCTGGGCTCCGGGAGTGGCAGGCTGGGCTTGATCATATTGGTAACAGCATGTTCACTGAAACCTAGCAACGATAGTTTTATGGTACACTCGAATACGTTTTCATGTGCACGCTGGTCTCGCTATAAAAATGCAGACTTGTCAGCTCCTTCTACAAACCGTTAACTTTCCCTTATAGGACGAGGTATGATGAGGATCTGCAACAGGATCTGCAACAGGATCTGCAACAGGATCTGCAACAGGATCTGCATAATTTACGAAATTAGCCAAACTTTTAAACATTGTAATCAATGTTATCAGGTGTGTTCATGAGTGAGTAAGCTTTTAACAGTTTTCAAGTTATATCACGGCGTGTCAGCTCAATGTGAGAGGAAATCCCGAAGTGATGCAGGTCTCAGATGTTTACCACTTTGGTGAAACCAAGAAACATAATCGGGGAGAACCGGGATTCGAACCCAAGACCAGAGGTTTCTGGCGTGCCTAAGAGACGTAGCTCTGCACACCGAGTTAGCCGACTGGGCCAACCGTGCCCCTAAATGTGTTCATTAATGCGAACAACATTTACAACATAAGTTTGACTTATAACAATTAATTTACGTACCAAAAGTTTAGATGTGTTAAGGTTTTTCATGAATTTTTCAACTATTTGAACATGAGCAAGAAGATTTAGATACATAATGAGCTTCAAAAAACATCTCCACCAGTGGCAACTGTCACAAATAGAAAGGCAAATCAAATGTTCACCTGAAAACCACGGGAACATAATGTTATGGTACAAGTTAAAATAGGGAGTTGGACTTCATTTATGTCACTGATGCGTCACATGTGTACATGTCCCCCACGTGTCTACAATCAAACGTTTTGAAAGCTTCACTACGGCCTTGAATGTTGTACACCTGATCAAACAACTTTTTTAGTAAGAATCGTTTGACGCTCTTTGAAATTTTCGAAGAAAGAGCATGCTCGATTGTAACTCAAATCTCAAAACAAAACCTTTTGGAATATTGCTCGACATGAAGGGAATATTGGCTGTTGGAAAGTGGAAGTAATCCCACTTGCATATATCTAAATATGAAACATATCAGGCGATGTCAAGATCAGGTGGGTAAAACAGTGTGAGAGAATAAGCGAATTAGTGATTTAACGATATCAGATCATGGATATACCTGAAGCTTAAGTTAATATCCTTGTACTCATTCCCTCATTTTGGTTTTGCCTAACCGATCTATTTAAAAGAAAAGCCAAACACATATCTTGGGTCACAGACTTGAACACATGTATATGGTTAGAAGTTCTGAAAAATCGGCTTTTTCCTCATTTTAGCCAACTGAATGTACTAGATAATAACAAAAGTCCAACCCTTGCAAGTTTAAGAAAGAGAAATGGCTAGTTGAGGGGGGGGGGGGGGGGGGGGGGGGCGGGGGGCGCCACCTGGTGGCAATATGAAAGCTAACACAGACTAACAGCTCCGAAGTAAATATCTACCTGACAGGGCCATAGCTAGGACTACGACAACAGGAAGCATCATTGGTTGTCACCTAACAACATATAGAAGCAACATTGGATGCTTAACAGGTACGTTTGAAGCGAGTGGTATCCGTGCGTGTCGCCATGCTGCACGTGCCGAACGGGACAGGTAGATTCATGAGGGTGACCATACTTAGTCAGTGTTGCGCTATTGATACAGTTGTGTAATGATGTTTAGAGTAACCCGGGCCCCTTACCACACCCCAGAGGTAAACAGTGAGTGAGTTGGGCTTAACGACGCTTTTAACAGTTTTCCAGTTAAATCACGGTGTGTCAGCTTAATGTAGGAGGAAAGCCCGAAGTGATGCAGGTTTTAGACGTTTACCACTTCGGGGAAACCCACGGGCACGGGTATGGTGCTGACAAACCTAGAAACATAATCGGAGCGACCGGGATTCGAACCCACAATCATAGGTTTCTGTCCCAAGGGACGCAAATCTGCACAGCGAATAGTGGCGCCTTAGACGACTCTGAGGTAAACAAGGGACACTGGACTGCATGGTTGACCCTAGCAGTCGAAATATGTTTGAGGAAAGAAATGTCTGAAAACTTTGACAAGAAGAATGAATAACATGGAACAAGATATCCAGTCGTTGGCCAGTGAAAATACAGAACTGAGAGACGAGGTTTAACACCCGCAAAAAAAATCTATGGAAAGCCAGGCCAAAAGAAACAACGTGATATTCTACAACGTGAGGGAGAGTCAGAATCATATGAAGATACCCTCGATGCTGTAACCAAGGTGATGACCGAAACTATGAACATTAAACAAGAGGAGATGTTGCAGTGCATAATGTAAGAAGACTACCATCCAAGGCATCCGGTCCCAAACCAATGCTTGTCACATTTGCCCAACCTTACGACTAGTCGAAAGTAAAAATGAGGGCAAAAATCTGAAAAGCCAAAAGATCAGTGTGTCACATGATTTCACAGACGATGAGAGGAATATTCGGCGGAAATTAAAACCTTTCATGGACAAGGCCAGACAAGATGGACGTTTCTCTTTGATGAGATACACCAAGCTGCAGATATACAACGACCTATATAAACTCGACGAAGCCATTCCCGGTAATCCCAAATTGACTCTAGTTAGACGGTTCAAACCCAGACCACCCTCCAGTGAAAATGTTCATGAAATTTCACCAGTAGTGTGCAAGGCTCACGAGATGAATATTTAGGGATTACTGGTGTCTGCTGGAACATTGAAGGATTAAAATCAAAATTGTATAAACCTTCCTTTTGTGATTGTATCTACAAATATAATATTATAGGTCTAGTAGAGTCCTGGGCTGGTAAAAATGAACACTCGAAACAAAAGTGAAAACGCCATAAGAAATTCCGGAGGACTACATGTACTTTTATTGGTGAAAGACCTTTTTGTCTGATCTATGTTCTGTCATAAATGCAGAATCTGAGGATATACTGTGGCTTAAGTCCGAAGTATGAGTGATGACATATTTTTCCCGGGTCTTGTATACTTTTCTCCACCCAACTCAAGTGCCTTCTCAGCTGAACCTATTTTTGATATCTTAGAGAATGATATAGTAATATTTAGGTCAGATTACCCATATTGTCATGTTGTTGCCATGGGTGACCTCGATGCTAGAACTGGTCGCCCCCCTGATTATATTGTAAATGATGATTCCATATATCTGCCCATCGATGATGATGTTAATTATGTGGAAGATAGTAACTTTTTGCCAAGGTCTTCACATCATAAAAGAGGCAATGCCCTATTAGCCTTCTGCAAACTCACAGGGCTCAGAATCTGTAAAGGGTGAATTGGTGAAGATGCAGGGACTGGTACTTTTACATGTTATGCTAACAACGGCCAAAACGTGGTAGACTTTGTTCTAGCAACTGCACATTCATTCCCAGTTTTTTCATCATTCTTGGTTGTGAACCAAGTGTCGTCCAGCCAGTTACTTGTAACAATCTCATTAAAATTTACGATAATAAATTCTAACACCAAAAATTCGACTATATTGGAAAGAAGAGTTCAAAACGAACTTTAATCATAACTGGAATACTTTTCCGGTTTGTAAAATTAGTGAATTCTAAGATAATGTTTTCAATTCTACAACAAGAACTGTTACCTCATTTGTAAACATTATGACAGCCTGTGCTGAAGGCTGTAGAGTTTCTCAGTTAAGCTTACGTAGAAGTGATGTTAGAATGGGAGGTAACTGGTACGACACGGAATGTGTTGAAGCACGAGCCGATGGACGCAGGTGGTTGCGTGCATTTGATGCCTCTAACAGTAAAGTTGATAGACAGCTATATTCATCGGCATGGAAATACTATAAAGAACTTTGTGTAACTAAACCACAGCATTATAGATCTGTTTTGTTTGGCAAACTTGTGTCTTCTTTTGAAATATTAAATAATAATGTAGTTCGGTCTTTTGTCTCAAAAACAACTTCTGGCCCTTTGAAAAATATATCTATTAATCACTGGTTTAAACATTTCAAGTCAGTGTTTCACTGCCGAGAAAGTGCAGATTTTGTTGAGTTTTATGAATTTGTAGATGACTTTATCAATTCCATTGGTGATGAGTATATAGATAATTCAGTTGTTCCCGAAAGTGAACTAGACACTGAAATTACTCTAGAAGATTTGGCACAAGCTCTTGGAGATATGAAGTGTAAAGCTCCTGGTTATAGTGGGATAACTGTGGATTTGTTTAAAAATGCCCAAACCTAAAAGTCTGGACATGGTATTACAATTGTTTTATGCAGTATTCATAAGTGGCACTTATCCAGATCAGTGGTCTTTTGGCGTCATAATTCCTATTTGAAGAAAGATAACCCAAATGATCCCTCTAATTTTAGACCTATTACACATTAAGAAGTAGCAGGCAAAAGTTTGCAAAAAATGGTACGGAGCAGAGTAGCCAAGTTGTCTACTCTTGAACATTTTAAAGCAAATGAGCAACCAGGTTTTAGAAAGGGTTTCCAAACTTCCGACAATATCTTTATTGTCAGTACTTTATTATATAATATCTGTCTCAAAAACGTGGCAGGATGCATGGTGCCTTTATAGATTTGAAAGGAGAATTCGACTTTGCGTATAGGAATGGCGCACTCTTTAAATTGTGGAAAGGAGGTATTAATGGTCGAATGTTTAGATTAATCCGAAATACCTATAGATCAGTAATTATATATAAAGTCCTGTTCTTCTCTAGAAGGTGGATATACACAGTTCTTCGAGTGCTACTTTGGTGTTAGACAGGGATGCCAACTGTCGCCTTTTTTCTTTTCATGTTTCATCAATTATATTGTGGAATTTTTTAATTGTAAGGGAGCTCATGGTGTAACTTAAAGTCCATTGGAAATATGTATTTTATTATTTGCAGATGACATAATCTTGTTAGATGAAACAGCTAATTGCCTACAAACAGTCTTGACCAACTCTCTATATATTAAGATAAATGGAAATTGACTATTATTTTTCAAAAAACCCAAAGAGATTGTATTCAGGAATGGAGGCAATCTTTGATTTTATGAAAGGTTTAGGATTGGAGATTCTGTCATTGACAAGGTCCCCAGTTCTAAATATCTAGGCTTGCTGTTCTCATCCTCTGTTTCTTGGTATCTTGCTCAAAAGACTTTGGCACAACAGGCATGGAAAATAGTTCGAATACTACAATCAACACTGGGAAAATACTCCACAATCCCAGCTAGTATCTGTTTTCATATTTTTTAAATAAAAGTATTGCCAATTTTTAATTATGGAGCAGAGGTTTGGGGATTGCATCCTTCACCCGATATTGAAAATGTTCACGATCGTTTCTGTAAACTTGTTCTGAGCTTAAATAGCTAACATAATTGCAACAGCTATTGTGAATGGAACATGAATCAAGGTTTTGCATTACATAAAAGTTTATGTTATGTTTAGGTTATTGTCACAACAGGTTAATGTTATCATGAAAGCTTCTTATGATTTTCAGTACAGAAGGGCAGAAAATGTTAACTAATGTTAAATCTTTGCTGTATACATATGGTTTGGGCCAAGTTTGGTTACATCAGGGTGTTGGAAATGTATAGTGTTTTAAGCAAAGATGTAAAGATATCTGCCAACACACATGGAATAATAATCTAGAATGTTATTCTAAGCTGGAATATTTTTGCTCTGTCAAGAATTCTTTTTCATTATGAACATCTGAGCAATTATGTTGATGTAGCCTTGTTATTGATATCGCTTTTTAGGTTTAGCTGTTCTAGTCATAATTTATTGGTAGAAGGAGGTACGCATTTTTAAAAACCAAGGCCAGAACGCCTCTGTCCCTTTTGCATTGTGCCATTTATAGAAACTGAATTCCACTTTTGTCTCGAGTGTCCATTCTACTCAAATTTGAGGGAACATACACTTCCTAAATATTATCACTTATGTCCAACACTTGATAAACTAAAACAATTATATAGCTGTAACTTCTATGTTAAAAGGAGGTTTACAAAGTATGTATTTCTAACTATCATGAAAAGGAACACTTCTCTTAAAGATGTGCCAGCTATGTAGTACTATGCCATTGTAACAATGTGAGACTGATTGTTGCCAGTGTGTGTAACATGTGTTGGGACCCAATGCACCGGGCGTTCGCAGGTTATGATCGGCCTCAGTCACCTTTTTTAAGCACTCCGATGAGTGTTGACCACTCGACTCACGAACGTTTGTACCTTGTGGGCGCTTTATGAATCGGTCCCATGATGTGATAGTCAGTGCTCGGTACAGGTGACCTGTTCAAACCAATGTACCCTGTATAAGGGCCGGTTGCTAGTTGACAACCATTTGCCCATGTGTGATAATGTTCAATATTAATTTCCCATTTCCAGTGGGTAACAAATGACCCTTTTCCTATCTCCTATGTATTGACGGTATACTTTATAAGCATGACAGTATCAACACTCGGAAACTTTTCATGGACCTTGTGTTTGTGAATGGAGGTTGTATAACGCCAATATACTCAATATTCCCCTAACATCACTGGGGCCTGTAAATAATCTACCACAGACCAGGCAAACCGGAATGTGCGTTCATGACAACGAGGAAGGTTCCACATTGTAACCGGCCGATCCACATATTAGTGTCCTTGCAGGACGGTGGGGTAGCTTATTGGTTAAAGCCTTTGATCAACAAAAGTGCCGAAGTTCCGTGCCCTCCATGGGCTCACTAACTCACTCACTCACTCACACACTCTCACTCACTCACTCACTCACTCACTCACTCACTCACTCACTCACTCACTCACTCACTCACTCACTCACTCACTCACACACTCACACACTCACTCACTCACTCACTCATCCTTATTGCCAACGGGTTCCATGGAGTTTTACTGAGAAAGCAATATCTGAAATGCTGGACTTCCTTATTGAAAACATGTTTATAAAATTTTGGGGTATAACATTTCGGTAAGAAGTAGGCATCCCCATGGGCACCAATTGTGTTCCCCCTTCTTGCGGATCTGTTTCTTTAAGCGTATGAATCGGAATTTCTGCTCGGAATGGCAAATTCAAAACAAGGTAATGTGGCCAAGATGTTTAACTGAAGCTTCAGGCATATCGATGATCTGATATCGTTCAATAACAATTCAATAGCCAATTCTCTTCCACTGATTATCCACCTGAACTAGAAATAAAGGAGACTAGTGAGACATCCTCATCTGTTTCATATTTAGATCTATGTTTGAAGATGTGAAGAGCTTGAAGAGTGACAAACCACTCTCAACAAGACTGTATGACAAGAGAGATGACTTCAACTCTCCAATAAATAACTTTCCTTTTCTGTCGAGCAATATTCCTGCAGCTCCAGCATATGGTGTCTACATTTCACAACATTTGAGGTACAATCGAGCAAGCTCTTTCTCCCAAGATTTCAAAGAGTGCTATACGACTCTTGCTCATAAGCTGTTTTGTCAAGGTTACAACCCCTAAGCCTTAGTGACGGGATTGCCTAAAAGTCGGGCCAAGAAAAGTCGGGCCGGGCCGGGCCAGCGGGTAATACTAAAAATGGATTGCAGAATAATAAAACGAAACGCGCATATCTAGGCAGATCTCAAATGTCCACAAACGTATAGTTTTGCTCATTTAATTGAGTTTGAATAAAAATGCACCTTCAACAATGTAATTAACTGATGATTATGACTACATACCGTGAGTCTCGTAGAAAAGTCAGCGTCTTGACTGTGTATTCTTTGATTAGAATGCTTCTCACCGACCTTAGCGTGTAGGGGTGTGATGTCCTGGGCAGGAAACGACACTGTTTTGACTACTCTTCTTTCATTAATTAACGTGTTTAGGTAATTAACCTTTACTAATTCGTGTTAAACCAACACAGGATGTTTTCTGGAAATGGATATTCTCGAATGTCAAAAGACTGACACGACACGTGTTAATAACTGTCCAAGCACTTCTAAAGTTCCTAACATTATTTATATCTAAACACTAGTATTTTATCTAATTATTTACCACTTTATTGTCTCATATTTCAGTAGTTAAAGAAAACACAGAACTCAAAGTGAAGCCCTTTTCCCTCTACATTCTCAACATAGTCTCTATCAGAAGTGTTTGGCTTGTGTTGGGTCCGACTTGGCCCGGGCGGTCAAAATCAACTTTAAACACACAGATGTAACTTCAAATGTGATTAAATCTATAGATTAGTGTTATATCTACCTATACACCAATTTATAATGTCCAGGTGTATCGCATTTAAAGAAATCTGCGCCCTTAAAGTGAAGCATTTTTACTTATTTTCTTTAAAAAATCCAAGTCAGAAATGTTCGGTCCGACCTGGCCCGGGCTGTTAAAATCAACTTAAACCTCACAGATGTATCATCAAGTGGATTCACATCTATAGATTAGTATTATATCTACCTATACACCACTTTATAATGTCACAGATTGCAGTATTTATAGACAACAAGGGGCTCGAAAGTGAAGCCCTTTTCCCTCTACATTCTCAACATAGTCTCTATCAGAAGTGTTTGGCTTGTGTTGGGTCCGACTTGGCCCGGGCGGTCAAAATCAACTTTAAATAGACAGATGTATCTTCAAATGTGATTAAATCTATAGATTAGTGTTATATCTACCTATACACCAATTTATAATGTCACAGATCGCAGTATTTATAGAAGACATGGGGCTTAAAGTGAAGCCCTTTTCCCTCTACATTCTCAACATAGTCTCTATCAGAAGTGTTTGGCTTGTGTTGGGTCCGACTTGGCCCGGGCGGTCAAAATCAACTTTAAACACACAGATGTATCTTCAAATGTGACTTAATCCATAGATTAGTGTTATATCTACCTATACACCAATTTATAATGTCCAGGTGTATCGCATTTAAAGAAATCTGCGCCCTTAAAGTGAAGCATTTTTACTGTATTTTCTTTAAAAAATCCAAGTCAGAAATGTTCGGTCCGACCTGGCCCGGGCTGTTAAAATCAACTTAAACCTCACAGATGTATCATCAAATGGATTCACATCTATAGATTAGTTTTATCTACTTATACACCACTTTATAATGTCACAGATTGCAGTATTTATAGACAACAAGGGGCTCGAAAATGAAGCCCTTTTCCCTCTACATTCTCAACATAGTCTCTATCAGAAGTGTTTGGCTTGTGTTGGGTCCGACTTGGCCCGGGCGGTCAAAATCAACTTTAAATAGACAGATGTATCTTCAAATGTGATTAAATCTATAGATTAGTGTTATATCTACCTATACACCAATTTATAATGTCACAGATCGCAGTATTTATAGAAGACATGGGGCTTAAAGTGAAGCCCTTTTCCCTCTACATTCTCAACATAGTCTCTATCAGAAGTGTTTGGCTTGTGTTGGGTCCGACTTGGCCCGGGCGGTCAAAATCAACTTTAAACACACAGATGTATCATCAAATGTGACTTAATCTATAGATTAGTGTTATATCTACCTATACACCAATTTATAATGTCCAGGTGTATCGCATTTAAAGAAATCTGCGCCCTTATAGTGAAGCATTTTTACTGTATTTTCTTTAAAAAATCCAAGTCAGAAATCTCGGTCCGACCTGGCCCGGGCTGTCAAAATCAACTTAAACCTCACAGATGTATCATCAAATGGATTCACATCTATAGATTAGTATTATATCTACCTATACACCACTTTATAATGTCACAGATTGCAGTATTTATAGACAACAAGGGGCTCGAAAGTGAAGCCCTTTTCCCTCTACATTCTCAACATAGTCTCTATCAGAAGTGTTTGGCTTGTGTTGGATCCGACTTGGCCCGGGCGGTCAAAATCAACTTTAAACACACAGATGTAACTTCAAATGTGATTAAATCTATAGATTAGTGTTATATCTACCTATACACCAATTTATAATGTCCAGGTGTATCGCATTTAAAGAAATCTGCGCCCTTAAAGTGAAGCATTTTTACTGTATTTTCTTTAAAAAATCCAAGTCAGAAATGTTCGGTCCGACCTGGCCCGGGCTGTTAAAATCAACTTAAACCTCACAGATGTATCATCAAATGGATTCACATCTATAGATTAGTTTTATCTACTTATACACCTCTTTATAATGTCACAGATTGCAGTATTTATAGACAACAAGGGGCTCGAAAATGAAGCCCTTTTCCCTCTACATTCTCAACATAGTCTCTATCAGAAGTGTTTGGCTTGTGTTGGGTCCGACTTGGCCCGGGCGGTCAAAATCAACTTTAAATAGACAGATGTATCTTCAAATGTGATTAAATCTATAGATTAGTGTTATATCTACCTATACACCAATTTATAATGTCACAGATCGCAGTATTTATAGAAGACATGGGGCTTAAAGTGAAGCCCTTTTCCCTCTACATTCTCAACATAGTCTCTATCAGAAGTGTTTGGCTTGTGTTGGGTCCGACTTGGCCCGGGCGGTCAAAATCAACTTTAAACACACAGATGTATCATCAAATGTGACTTAATCTATAGATTAGTGTTATATCTACCTATACACCAATTTATAATGTCCAGGTGTATCGCATTTAAAGAAATCTGCGCCCTTATAGTGAAGCATTTTTACTGTATTTTCTTTAAAAAATCCAAGTCAGAAATGTTCGGTCCGACCTGGCCCGGGCTGTCAAAATCAACTTAAACCTCACAGATGTATCATCAAATGGATTCACATCTATAGATTAGTATTATATCTACCTATACACCACTTTATAATGTCACAGATTGCAGTATTTATAGACAACAAGGGGCTCGAAAGTGAAGCCCTTTTCCCTCTACATTCTCAACATAGTCTCTATCAGAAGTGTTTGGCTTGTGTTGGGTCCGACTTGGCCCGGGCGGTCAAAATCAACTTTAAATAGACAGATGTATCTTCAAATGTGATTAAATCTATAGATTAGTGTTATATCTACCTATACACCAATTTATAATGTCACAGATCGCAGTATTTATAGAAGACATGGGGCTTAAAGTGAAGCCCTTTTCCCTCTACATTCTCAACATAGTCTCTATCAGAAGTGTTTGGCTTGTGTTGGGTCCGACTTGGCCCGGGCGGTCAAAATCAACTTTAAACACACAGATGTATCTTCAAATGTGACTTAATCCATAGATTAGTGTTATATCTACCTATACACCAATTTATAATGTCCAGGTGTATCGCATTTAAAGAAATCTGCGCCCTTAAAGTGAAGCATTTTTACTGTATTTTCTTTAAAAAATCCAAGTCAGAAATGTTCGGTCCGACCTGGCCCGGGCTGTTAAAATCAACTTAAACCTCACAGATGTATCATCAAATGGATTCACATCTATAGATTAGTTTTATCTACTTATACACCACTTTATAATGTCA
Source organism: Haliotis rufescens (assembly GCF_023055435.1). Taxonomy (NCBI): domain Eukaryota; kingdom Metazoa; phylum Mollusca; class Gastropoda; order Lepetellida; family Haliotidae; genus Haliotis; species Haliotis rufescens. The sequence goes on along the minus strand of NW_025963779.1, from coordinate 60,426,113 downwards.
CAGATTGCAGTATTTATAGACAACAAGGGGCTCGAAAATGAAGCCCTTTTCCCTCTACATTCTCAACATAGTCTCTATCAGAAGTGTTTGGCTTGTGTTGGGTCCGACTTGGCCCGGGCGGTCAAAATCAACTTTAAATAGACAGATGTATCTTCAAATGTGATTAAATCTATAGATTAGTGTTATATCTACCTATACACCAATTTATAATGTCACAGATCGCAGTATTTATAGAAGACATGGGGCTTAAAGTGAAGCCCTTTTCCCTCTACATTCTCAACATAGTCTCTATCAGAAGTGTTTGGCTTGTGTTGGGTCCGACTTGGCCCGGGCGGTCAAAATCAACTTTAAACACACAGATGTATCATCAAATGTGACTTAATCTATAGATTAGTGTTATATCTACCTATACACCAATTTATAATGTCCAGGTGTATCGCATTTAAAGAAATCTGCGCCCTTATAGTGAAGCATTTTTACTGTATTTTCTTTAAAAAATCCAAGTCAGAAATGTTCGGTCCGACCTGGCCCGGGCTGTCAAAATCAACTTAAACCTCACAGATGTATCATCAAATGGATTCACATCTATAGATTAGTATTATATCTACCTATACACCACTTTATAATGTCACAGATTGCAGTATTTATAGACAACAAGGGGCTCGAAAGTGAAGCCCTTTTCCCTCTACATTCTCAACATAGTCTCTATCAGAAGTGTTTGGCTTGTGTTGGATCCGACTTGGCCCGGGCGGTCAAAATCAACTTTAAACACACAGATGTAACTTCAAATGTGATTAAATCTATAGATTAGTGTTATATCTACCTATACACCAATTTATAATGTCCAGGTGTATCGCATTTAAAGAAATCTGCGCCCTTAAAGTGAAGCATTTTTACTGTATTTTCTTTAAAAAATCCAAGTCAGAAATGTTCGGTCCGACCTGGCCCGGGCTGTTAAAATCAACTTAAACCTCACAGATGTATCATCAAATGGATTCACATCTATAGATTAGTTTTATCTACTTATACACCACTTTATAATGTCACAGATTGCAGTATTTATAGACAACAAGGGGCTCGAAAATGAAGCCCTTTTCCCTCTACATTCTCAACATAGTCTCTATCAGAAGTGTTTGGCTTGTGTTGGGTCCGACTTGGCCCGGGCGGTCAAAATCAACTTTAAATAGACAGATGTATCTTCAAATGTGATTAAATCTATAGATTAGTGTTATATCTACCTATACACCAATTTATAATGTCACAGATCGCAGTATTTATAGAAGACATGGGGCTTAAAGTGAAGCCCTTTTCCCTCTACATTCTCAACATAGTCTCTATCAGAAGTGTTTGGCTTGTGTTGGGTCCGACTTGGCCCGGGCGGTCAAAATCAACTTTAAACACACAGATGTATCATCAAATGTGACTTAATCTATAGATTAGTGTTATATCTACCTATACACCAATTTATAATGTCCAGGTGTATCGCATTTAAAGAAATCTGCGCCCTTATAGTGAAGCATTTTTACTGTATTTTCTTTAAAAAATCCAAGTCAGAAATGTTCGGTCCGACCTGGCCCGGGCTGTCAAAATCAACTTAAACCTCACAGATGTATCATCAAATGGATTCACATCTATAGATTAGTATTATATCTACCTATACACCACTTTATAATGTCACAGATTGCAGTATTTATAGACAACAAGGGGCTCGAAAGTGAAGCCCTTTTCCCTCTACATTCTCAACATAGTCTCTATCAGAAGTGTTTGGCTTGTGTTGGATCCGACTTGGCCCGGGCGGTCAAAATCAACTTTAAACACACAGATGTAACTTCAAATGTGATTAAATCTATAGATTAGTGTTATATCTACCTATACACCAATTTATAATGTCCAGGTGTATCGCATTTAAAGAAATCTGCGCCCTTAAAGTGAAGCATTTTTACTGTATTTTCTTTAAAAAATCCAAGTCAGAAATGTTCGGTCCGACCTGGCCCGGGCTGTTAAAATCAACTTAAACCTCACAGATGTATCATCAAATGGATTCACATCTATAGATTAGTATTATATCTACCTATACACCACTTTATAATGTCACAGATTGCAGTATTTATAGACAACAAGGGGCTCGAAAGTGAAGCCCTTTTCCCTCTACATTCTCAACATAGTCTCTATCAGAAGTGTTTGGCTTGTGTTGGTTCCGACTTGGCCCGGGCGGTCAAAATCAACTTTAAACACACAGATGTATCTTCAAATGTGATTAAATCTATAGATTAGTGTTATATCTACCTATACACCAATTTATAATGTCACAGATCGCAGTATTTATAGAAGACATGGGGCTTAAAGTGAAGCCCTTTTCCCCTCTACATTCTAAACATAGTCTCTATCAGAAGTGTTTGGCTTGTGTTGGGTCCGACTTGGCCCGGGCGGTCAAAATCAACTTTAAACACACAGATGTATCTTCAAATGTGACTTAATCTATAGATTAGTGTTATATCTACCTATACACCAATTTATAATGTCCAGGTGTATCAAGGTAAACCCAAGTACAGTACAGAAACTGAAGTAATTTGGGCTCTCTTAGTTTTCTGTATGCTTATACGTCATACTGTATTTAATTATGTTTCTTATTCTAAGAGGGCGGTCGGGTCGCCTAGTGGTTAAAGCGTTCGCTCGTCACGCCGAAGACCCGTGTTCGATTCCCAACATGGGTACAATGTGTGAAGCCCATTTCTGGTGTCCCCCGCCGTGATATTGCTGGAATATTGCTGAAAGCGGCGTAAAACCGTACTCACTCACTCACTAACTTATTCTAATACTGCTAATGTTTGTCAGTGGCCAGTGATAGTATGTTTTATGGAATAGTATCTTTCATACCAATATGGTGATATGTTATAACTTTATTTCGTACTTGCGAGGGACACGACACTATCATAGCTTACAAAAGTATTCTGGAAGCATTTTAGGACAAACATGTTAACGTAAGTTCAAAAGAAAATAAATGGGTTTTGTTAATTAGCCTCACCAAATGCATAAGTTATCAATGAAACGGTCTGCTATTAACTACAGCTCAAGACAGCTAATTAAGGGCAAATGGTTGATTGATTACGCAACACCTACTTGATTGCAATTAAGCAAGGGGCAATTAAGCAAGCTGGGTACAGGTGTAATTTGGATTAATTCCACACTTAACGTGCATATACGGACGCAATGAGAAGGATCGATGAGACACAAGACTTGAAGTAAGGCAAAAACGTTTCTCCAGTATAATCGAATAATCAAATTAGCGCATTGTGAGACGATGCTTGAACTGTGAAACCAAACATTAATGTTATCAACTCAAGTTCGGGTGCAGGAAGTGTTTTTCTTGCAAAAAAAGATGTACATGTGCATATAGGTACGAAAACCTGGTCCCTAAGTGGTACCTCAAATGTAAGTACAAATACTAACAGTTCACGATAATCTTCAACATTGAGATGTGTTCACATGTGTTAACCAGTAGTACGTTACGAATAATTCTCAATTGGAAATATTACGCGTATGTTTTATGAGTACATGTGAATCAGTTTTGTAAATGCATTCTCAACCCGCATCGGTATATTTCTAATTACAGTTTAGTTTGCGTTCGGGAAAGAAACCGTAAGTGTCTACACCTGATGTAAGAACAAATATTGCGTAAAATGGCAAAACATAATTGAGAAAGTTAAAACACATGTTTAAAATTCACATTACAATAAATATGAATATGCATGTTGCGTTTTCTGAATCAGCATAAAAAAGGAACATGTGTGAGTCTTGAGATAGTGTTTTTTTACATTTCTTATAAATTCAAAACACGTTTGACTAAAGATCATAGCTTATGACACCATATAAACATGCCAAGACTTCAACACGCGTTATCTGTTGTTGGAATAAACAGCTTAAGTTACAATTTATTCAGCAACATAGCTGCAAAACTTACTCTACAATGAGATCAAACAACGTATACAAGCTTAGATTAATCTCGAGAATGGGGAAGTCAAAAGCATTTACTCACTTATTTTGGAATTATAAATATTGTATAACTAATAACGGGAAGTGGAATGGCATGTAGTACATGCATCGTACTAATAGTGACACAATTAGATGCCAACAACTACGCCCCGTCTACGCAGCCTGCCAGTTTCTAATTATTTGGAATAATCCTTTCCGGCGTTTCTTTCAATTATAAAGGACTCATTTCATACGTAGGGGTCTGTGATCTAAAAAACACAATTGGTATGTTTACGTAGACACAAACACGTGGTGTGGTTTGGTATGGTCAGTAACTGACAACCTGCTGATGACAAATGTCAACACACCGGGTCAGTAAACTGACCACTACAATGATCGAAGGATGTGTTACGTCCATGCATCTAACAGTTGAAACATTTGTTTCTCTTTGTTGAAGTTCACGGATGACAAGGTAGACACAACTTTATGGGTAACGTCTACCTTGTCAATCGTTTTCTACCAAGGATTTACGATTGGGAGGCCTCTAAACGTGTAAGTTATTTTCCTTTTCAAAAGAATAGGATTTCAATCAAAAGATTACAGTTAAAATGACATATACAACGTTTAAATCTATAAGGTTATGGTGAATTTTGGCTCAGGCGAAACAATGCTTCACTTTGTATACATGTTAATACATTTGATACATCTGTGAGCTTTAAGTTGATTTTAACAGCCCGGGCCAGGTCGGACCGAACATTTCTGACTTGGATTTTTTTAAGAAAATACAGTAGAAATGCTTCACTTTAAGGGCGCAGATTTCTTTAAATGCGATACACCTGGACATTATAAATTGTTGTATAGGTAGATATAACACTAATCTATAGATTTAGTCACATTTGAAGATACATCTGTGTGTTTAAAGTTGATTTTAACAGCCCGGGCCAGGTCGGACCGACCATTTCTGACTTGGATTTTTTAAAGAAAATACAGTAAAAATGCTTCACTTTAAGGGCGCAGATTTCTTTTAATGCGATACACCTGGACATTATAAATTGGTGTTTAGGTAGATATAACACTAATCTATAGATTAAGTCACATTTGAAGATACATCTGTGTGTTTAAAGTTGATTTTGACCGCCCGGGCCAAGTCGGACCCAGTACAAGCCAAACACTTCTGATAGAGACTATGTTGAGAATGTAGAGGGGAAAAGGGCTTCACTTTAAGCCCCATGTTTTCTATAAATACTGCGATCTGTGACATTATAAATTGGTGTATAGGTAGATATAACACTAATCTATAGATTTAATCACATTTGAAGTTACATCTGTGTGTTTAAAGTTGATTTTGACCGCCCGGGCCAAGTCGGACCCAACACAAGCCAAACACTTCTGACAGAGACTATGTTGAGAATGTAGAGGGAAAAGGGCTTAACTTTGAGCCCCTTGTTGTCTATAAATACTGCAATCTGTGACATTATAAAGTGGTGTATAAGTAGATATAATACTAATCTATAGATTTAATCACATTTGAAGATACATCTGTTAGGTTTAAGTTGATTTTAACAGCCCGGGCCAGGTCGGACCGAACATTTCTGACTTGGTTTTTTTTAAAGAAAATACAGTAAAAATGCTTCACTTTAAGGGCGCAGATTTCTTTAAATGCGATACACCTGGACATTATAAATTGGTGTATAGGTAGATATAACACTAATCTATAGATTTAATCACATTTGAAGATACATCTGTGTGTTTAAAGTTGATTTTGACCGCCCGGGCCAAGTCGGACCCAACACAAGCCAAACACTTCTGATAGAGACTATGTTGAGAATGTAGAGGGAAAAGGGCTTCACTTTCGAGCCCCTTGTTGTCTATAAATACTGCAATCTGTGACATTATAAAGTGGTGTATAGGTAGATATAATACTAATCTATAGATGTGAATCCATTTGATGATACGTCTGTGAGGTTTAAGTTGATTTTAACAGCCCGTGCCAGGTCGGACCGAACATTTCTGACTTGGATTTTTTAAAGAAAATAAAGTAAAAATGCTTCACTTTAAGGGCGCAGATTTCTTTAAATGCGATACACCTGGACATTATAAATTGGTGTATAGGTAGATATAACACTAATCTATAGTTTCAATCACATTTGAAGTTACATCTGTGTGTTTAAAGTTGATTTTCACCGCCCGGGCCAAGTCGGATCCAACACAAGCCAAACACTTCTGATAGAGACTATGTTGAGAATGTAGAGGGAAAAGGGCTTCACTTTCGAGCCCCTTGTTGTCTATAAATACTGCAATCTGTGACATTATAAAGTGATGTATAGGTTGATATAATACTAATCTATAGATGTGAATCCATTTGGTGATACATCTGTGAGGTTTAAGTTGATTTTAACAGCCCGGGCCAGGTCGGACCGAACATTTCTGACTTGGATTTGTTAAAGAAAATAAGTAAAAATGCTTCACTTTAAGGGCGCAGATTTCTTTAAATGCGACACACCTGGACATTATAAATTGGTGTATAGGTAGATATAACACTAATCTATAGATTTAGTCACATTTGAAGATACATCTGTCTATTTAAAGTTGATTTTGACCGCCCGGGCCAAGTCGGACCCAACACAAGCCAAACACTTCTGATAGAGACTATGTTGAGAATGTAGAGGGAAAAGGGCTTCACTTTCGAGCCCCTTGTTGTCTATAAATACTGCAATCTGTGACATTATAAAGTGGTGTATAGGTAGATATAATACTAATCTATAGATGTGAATCCATTTGATGATACATCTGTGAGGTTTAAGTTGATTTTAACAGCCCGGGCCAGGTCGGACCGAACATTTCTGACTTGGATTTTTTAAAGAAAATACAGTAAAAATGCTTCACTATAAGGGCGCAGATTTCTTTAAATGCGATACACCTGGACATTATAAATTGGTGTATAGGTAGATATAACACTAATCTATAGATTTAATCACATTTGAAGTTACATCTGTGTGTTTAAAGTTGATTTTGACCGCCCGGGCCAAGTCGGACCCAACACAAGCCAAACACTTCTGATAGAGACTATGTTGAGAATGTAGAGGGAAAAGGGCTTCACTTTCGAGCCCCTTGTTGTCTATAAATACTGCAATCTGTGACATTATAAAGTGATGTATAGGTTGATATAATACTAATCTATAGATGTGAATCCATTTGGTGATACATCTGTGAGGTTTAAGTTGATTTTAACAGCCCGGGCCAGGTCGGACCGAACATTTCTGACTTGGATTTTTTAAAGAAAATAAGTAAAAATGCTTCACTATAAGGGCGCAGATTTCTTTAAATGCGATACACCTGGACATTATAAATTGGTGTATAGGTAGATATAACACTAATCTATAGATTAAGTCACATTTGAAGATACATCTGTGTGTTTAAAGTTGATTTTGACCGCCCGGGCCAAGTCGGACCCAACACAAGCCAAACACTTCTGATAGAGACTATGTTGAGAATGTAGAGGGAAAAGGGCTTCACTTTCGAGCCCCTTGTTGTCTATAAATACTGCAATCTGTGACATTATAAAGTGGTGTATAAGTAGATATAATACTAATCTATAGATTTAATCACATTTGAAGATACATCTGTGAGGTTTAAGTTGATTTTAACAGCCCGGGCCAGGTCGGACCGAACATTTCTGACTTGTTTTTTTTAAAGAAAATACAGTAAAAATGCTTCACTTTAAGGGCGCAGATTTCTTTAAATGCGACACACCTGGACATTATAAATTGGTGTATAGGTAGATATAACACTAATCTATAGATTTAATCACATTTGAAGTTACATCTGTGTGTTTAAAGTTGATTTTGACCGCCCGGGCCAAGTCGGACCCAACACAAGCCAAACACTTCTGATAGAGACTATGTTGAGAATGTAGAGGGAAAAGGGCTTCACTTTCGAGCCCCTTGTTGTCTATAAATACTGCAATCTGTGACATTATAAAGTGATGTATAGGTTGATATAATACTAATCTATAGATGTGAATCCATTTGGTGATACATCTGTGAGGTTTAAGTTGATTTTAACAGCCCGGGCCAGGTCGGACCGAACATTTCTGACTTGGATTTGTTAAAGAAAATAAGTAAAAATGCTTCACTTTAAGGGCGCAGATTTCTTTAAATGCGACACACCTGGACATTATAAATTGGTGTATAGGTAGATATAACACTAATCTATAGATTTAGTCACATTTGAAGATACATCTGTCTATTTAAAGTTGATTTTGACCGCCCGGGCCAAGTCGGACCCAACACAAGCCAAACACTTCTGATAGAGACTATGTTGAGAATGTAGAGGGAAAAGGGCTTCACTTTCGAGCCCCTTGTTGTCTATAAATACTGCAATCTGTGACATTATAAAGTGGTGTATAGGTAGATATAATACTAATCTATAGATGTGAATCCATTTGATGATACGTCTGTGAGGTTTAAGTTGATTTTAACAGCCCGTGCCAGGTCGGACCGAACATTTCTGACTTGGATTTTTTAAAGAAAATAAAGTAAAAATGCTTCACTTTAAGGGCGCAGATTTCTTTAAATGCGATACACCTGGACATTATAAATTGGTGTATAGGTAGATATAACACTAATCTATAGTTTCAATCACATTTGAAGTTACATCTGTGTGTTTAAAGTTGATTTTCACCGCCCGGGCCAAGTCGGATCCAACACAAGCCAAACACTTCTGATAGAGACTATGTTGAGAATGTAGAGGGAAAAGGGCTTCACTTTCGAGCCCCTTGTTGTCTATAAATACTGCAATCTGTGACATTATAAAGTGATGTATAGGTTGATATAATACTAATCTATAGATGTGAATCCATTTGGTGATACATCTGTGAGGTTTAAGTTGATTTTAACAGCCCGGGCCAGGTCGGACCGAACATTTCTGACTTGGATTTGTTAAAGAAAATAAGTAAAAATGCTTCACTTTAAGGGCGCAGATTTCTTTAAATGCGACACACCTGGACATTATAAATTGGTGTATAGGTAGATATAACACTAATCTATAGATTTAGTCACATTTGAAGATACATCTGTCTATTTAAAGTTGATTTTGACCGCCCGGGCCAAGTCGGACCCAACACAAGCCAAACACTTCTGATAGAGACTATGTTGAGAATGTAGAGGGAAAAGGGCTTCACTTTCGAGCCCCTTGTTGTCTATAAATACTGCAATCTGTGACATTATAAAGTGGTGTATAGGTAGATATAATACTAATCTATAGATGTGAATCCATTTGATGATACGTCTGTGAGGTTTAAGTTGATTTTAACAGCCCGTGCCAGGTCGGACCGAACATTTCTGACTTGGATTTTTTAAAGAAAATAAAGTAAAAATGCTTCACTTTAAGGGCGCAGATTTCTTTAAATGCGACACACCTGGACATTATAAATTGGTGTATAGGTAGATATAACACTAATCTATAGATTTAGTCACATTTGAAGATACATCTGTCTATTTAAAGTTGATTTTGACCGCCCGGGCCAAGTCGGACCCAACACAAGCCAAACACTTCTGATAGAGACTATGTTGAGAATGTAGAGGGAAAAGGGCTTCACTTTCGAGCCCCTTGTTGTCTATAAATACTGCAATCTGTGACATTATAAAGTGGTGTATAGGTAGATATAATACTAATCTATAGATGTGAATCCATTTGATGATACATCTGTGAGGTTTAAGTTGATTTTAACAGCCCGGGCCAGGTCGGACCGAACATTTCTGACTTGGATTTTTTAAAGAAAATACAGTAAAAATGCTTCACTATAAGGGCGCAGATTTCTTTAAATGCGATACACCTGGACATTATAAATTGGTGTATAGATAGATATAACACTAATCTATAGATTTAATCACATTTGAAGTTACATCTGTGTGTTTAAAGTTGATTTTGACCGCCCGGGCCAAGTCGGACCCAACACAAGCCAAACACTTCTGATAGAGACTATGTTGAGAATGTAGAGGGAAAAGGGCTTCACTTTCGAGCCCCTTGTTGTCTATAAATACTGCAATCTGTGACATTATAAAGTGATGTATAGGTTGATATAATACTAATCTATAGATGTGAATCCATTTGGTGATACATCTGTGAGGTTTAAGTTGATTTTAACAGCCCGGGCCAGGTCGGACCGAACATTTCTGACTTGGATTTGTTAAAGAAAATAAGTAAAAATGCTTCACTATAAGGGCGCAGATTTCTTTAAATGCGATACACCTGGACATTATAAATTGGTGTATAGGTAGATATAACACTAATCTATAGATTAAGTCACATTTGAAGATACATCTGTGTGTTTAAAGTTGATTTTGACCGCCCGGGCCAAGTCGGACCCAACACAAGCCAAACACTTCTGATAGAGACTATGTTGAGAATGTAGAGGGAAAAGGGCTTCACTTTCGAGCCCCTTGTTGTCTATAAATACTGCAATCTGTGACATTATAAAGTGGTGTATAAGTAGATATAACACTAATCTATAGATTTAATCACATTTGAAGATACATCTGTGAGGTTTAAGTTGATTTTAACAGCCCGGGCCAGGTCGGACCGAACATTTCTGACTTGTTTTTTTTAAAGAAAATACAGTAAAAATGCTTCACTTTAAGGGCGCAGATTTCTTTAAATGCGACACACCTGGACATTATAAATTGGTGTATAGGTAGATATAACACTAATCTATAGATTTAATCACATTTGAAGTTACATCTGTGTGTTTAAAGTTGATTTTGACCGCCCGGGCCAAGTCGGACCCAACACAAGCCAAACACTTCTGATAGAGACTATGTTGAGAATGTAGAGGGAAAAGGGCTTCACTTTCGAGCCCCTTGTTGTCTATAAATACTGCAATCTGTGACATTATAAAGTGATGTATAGGTTGATATAATACTAATCTATAGATGTGAATCCATTTGGTGATACATCTGTGAGGTTTAAGTTGATTTTAACAGCCCGGGCCAGGTCGGACCGAACATTTCTGACTTGGATTTGTTAAAGAAAATAAGTAAAAATGCTTCACTTTAAGGGCGCAGATTTCTTTAAATGCGACACACCTGGACATTATAAATTGGTGTATAGGTAGATATAACACTAATCTATAGATTTAGTCACATTTGAAGATACATCTGTCTATTTAAAGTTGATTTTGACCGCCCGGGCCAAGTCGGACCCAACACAAGCCAAACACTTCTGATAGAGACTATGTTGAGAATGTAGAGGGAAAAGGGCTTCACTTTCGAGCCCCTTGTTGTCTATAAATACTGCAATCTGTGACATTATAAAGTGATGTATAGGTTGATATAATACTAATCTATAGATGTGAATCCATTTGGTGATACATCTGTGAGGTTTAAGTTGATTTTAACAGCCCGGGCCAGGTCGGACCGAACATTTCTGACTTGGATTTGTTAAAGAAAATAAGTAAAAATGCTTCACTTTAAGGGCGCAGATTTCTTTAAATGCGACACACCTGGACATTATAAATTGGTGTATAGGTAGATATAACACTAATCTATAGATTTAGTCACATTTGAAGATACATCTGTCTATTTAAAGTTGATTTTGACCGCCCGGGCCAAGTCGGACCCAACACAAGCCAAACACTTCTGATAGAGACTATGTTGAGAATGTAGAGGGAAAAGGGCTTCACTTTCGAGCCCCTTGTTGTCTATAAATACTGCAATCTGTGACATTATAAAGTGGTGTATAGGTAGATATAATACTAATCTATAGATGTGAATCCATTTGATGATACGTCTGTGAGGTTTAAGTTGATTTTAACAGCCCGTGCCAGGTCGGACCGAACATTTCTGACTTGGATTTTTTAAAGAAAATAAAGTAAAAATGCTTCACTTTAAGGGCGCAGATTTCTTTAAATGCGACACACCTGGACATTATAAATTGGTGTATAGGTAGATATAACACTAATCTATAGATTTAGTCACATTTGAAGATACATCTGTCTATTTAAAGTTGATTTTGACCGCCCGGGCCAAGTCGGACCCAACACAAGCCAAACACTTCTGATAGAGACTATGTTGAGAATGTAGAGGGAAAAGGGCTTCACTTTCGAGCCCCTTGTTGTCTATAAATACTGCAATCTGTGACATTATAAAGTGGTGTATAGGTAGATATAATACTAATCTATAGATGTGAATCCATTTGATGATACATCTGTGAGGTTTAAGTTGATTTTAACAGCCCGGGCCAGGTCGGACCGAACATTTCTGACTTGGATTTTTTAAAGAAAATACAGTAAAAATGCTTCACTATAAGGGCGCAGATTTCTTTAAATGCGATACACCTGGACATTATAAATTGGTGTATAGGTAGATATAACACTAATCTATAGATTTAATCACATTTGAAGTTACATCTGTGTGTTTAAAGTTGATTTTGACCGCCCGGGCCAAGTCGGACCCAACACAAGCCAAACACTTCTGATAGAGACTATGTTGAGAATGTAGAGGGAAAAGGGCTTCACTTTCGAGCCCCTTGTTGTCTATAAATACTGCAATCTGTGACATTATAAAGTGATGTATAGGTTGATATAATACTAATCTATAGATGTGAATCCATTTGGTGATACATCTGTGAGGTTTAAGTTGATTTTAACAGCCCGGGCCAGGTCGGACCGAACATTTCTGACTTGGATTTTTTAAAGAAAATAAGTAAAAATGCTTCACTATAAGGGCGCAGATTTCTTTAAATGCGATACACCTGGACATTATAAATTGGTGTATAGGTAGATATAACACTAATCTATAGATTAAGTCACATTTGAAGATACATCTGTGTGTTTAAAGTTGATTTTGACCGCCCGGGCCAAGTCGGACCCAACACAAGCCAAACACTTCTGATAGAGACTATGTTGAGAATGTAGAGGGAAAAGGGCTTCACTTTCGAGCCCCTTGTTGTCTATAAATACTGCAATCTGTGACATTATAAAGTGGTGTATAAGTAGATATAATACTAATCTATAGATTTAATCACATTTGAAGATACATCTGTGAGGTTTAAGTTGATTTTAACAGCCCGGGCCAGGTCGGACCGAACATTTCTGACTTGTTTTTTTTAAAGAAAATACAGTAAAAATGCTTCACTTTAAGGGCGCAGATTTCTTTAAATGCGACACACCTGGACATTATAAATTGGTGTATAGGTAGATATAACACTAATCTATAGATTTAATCACATTTGAAGTTACATCTGTGTGTTTAAAGTTGATTTTGACCGCCCGGGCCAAGTCGGACCCAACACAAGCCAAACACTTCTGATAGAGACTATGTTGAGAATGTAGAGGGAAAAGGGCTTCACTTTCGAGCCCCTTGTTGTCTATAAATACTGCAATCTGTGACATTATAAAGTGATGTATAGGTTGATATAATACTAATCTATAGATGTGAATCCATTTGGTGATACATCTGTGAGGTTTAAGTTGATTTTAACAGCCCGGGCCAGGTCGGACCGAACATTTCTGACTTGGATTTGTTAAAGAAAATAAGTAAAAATGCTTCACTTTAAGGGCGCAGATTTCTTTAAATGCGACACACCTGGACATTATAAATTGGTGTATAGGTAGATATAACACTAATCTATAGATTTAGTCACATTTGAAGATACATCTGTCTATTTAAAGTTGATTTTGACCGCCCGGGCCAAGTCGGACCCAACACAAGCCAAACACTTCTGATAGAGACTATGTTGAGAATGTAGAGGGAAAAGGGCTTCACTTTCGAGCCCCTTGTTGTCTATAAATACTGCAATCTGTGACATTATAAAGTGATGTATAGGTAGATATAATACTAATCTATAGATGTGAATCCATTTGATGATACATCTGTGAGGTTTAAGTTGATTTTAACAGCCCGGGCCAGGTCGGACCGAACATTTCTGACTTGGATTTTTTAAAGAAAATAAGTAAAAATGCTTCACTTTAAGGGCGCAGATTTCTTTAAATGCGACACACCTGGACATTATAAATTGGTGTATAGGTAGATATAACACTAATCTATAGATTTAATCACATTTGAAGTTACATCTGTGTGTTTAAAGTTGATTTTGACCGCCCGGGCCAAGTCGGACCCAACACAAGCCAAACACTTCTGATAGAGACTATGTTGAGAATGTAGAGGGAAAAGGGCTTCACTTTCGAGCCCCTTGTTGTCTATAAATACTGCAATCTGTGACATTATAAAGTGATGTATAGGTAGATATAATACTAATCTATAGATGTGAATCCATTTGATGATACATCTGTGAGGTTTAAGTTGATTTTAACAGCCCGGGCCAGGTCGGACCCAACACAAGCCAAACACTTCTGATAGAGACTATGTTGAGAATGTAGAGGGGAAAAGGGCTTCACTTTAAGCCCCATCCATGTCTTCTATAAATACTGCGATCTGTGACATTATAAATTGGTGTATAGGTAGATATAACACTAATCTATAGATTTAGTCACATTTGAAGATACATCTGTGTGTTTAAAGTTGATTTTGACCGCCCGGGCCAAGTCGGACCCAACACAAGCCAAACACTTCTGATAGAGACTATGTTGAGAATGTAGAGGGAAAAGGGCTTCACTTTCGAGCCCCTTGTTGTCTATAAATACTGCAATCTGTGACATTATAAAGTGATGTATAGGTTGATATAATACTAATCTATAGATGTGAATCCATTTGGTGATACATCTGTGAGGTTTAAGTTGATTTTAACAGCCCGGGCCAGGTCGGACCGAACATTTCTGACTTGGATTTTTTAAAGAAAATAAAGTAAAAATGCTTCACTTTAAGGGCGCAGATTTCTTTAAATGCGACACACCTGGACATTATAAATTGGTGTATAGGTAGATATAACACTAATCTATAGATTTAGTCACATTTGAAGATACATCTGTCTATTTAAAGTTGATTTTGACCGCCCGGGCCAAGTCGGACCCAACACAAGCCAAACACTTCTGATAGAGACTATGTTGAGAATGTAGAGGGAAAAGGGCTTCACTTTCGAGCCCCTTGTTGTCTATAAATACTGCAATCTGTGACATTATAAAGTGGTGTATAGGTAGATATAATACTAATCTATAGATGTGAATCCATTTGATGATACATCTGTGAGGTTTAAGTTGATTTTAACAGCCCGGGCCAGGTCGGACCGAACATTTCTGACTTGGATTTTTTAAAGAAAATACAGTAAAAATGCTTCACTATAAGGGCGCAGATTTCTTTAAATGCGATACACCTGGACATTATAAATTGGTGTATAGGTAGATATAACACTAATCTATAGATTTAATCACATTTGAAGTTACATCTGTGTGTTTAAAGTTGATTTTGACCGCCCGGGCCAAGTCGGACCCAACACAAGCCAAACACTTCTGATAGAGACTATGTTGAGAATGTAGAGGGAAAAGGGCTTCACTTTCGAGCCCCTTGTTGTCTATAAATACTGCAATCTGTGACATTATAAAGTGATGTATAGGTTGATATAATACTAATCTATAGATGTGAATCCATTTGGTGATACATCTGTGAGGTTTAAGTTGATTTTAACAGCCCGGGCCAGGTCGGACCGAACATTTCTGACTTGGATTTTTTAAAGAAAATAAGTAAAAATGCTTCACTATAAGGGCGCAGATTTCTTTAAATGCGATACACCTGGACATTATAAATTGGTGTATAGGTAGATATAACACTAATCTATAGATTAAGTCACATTTGAAGATACATCTGTGTGTTTAAAGTTGATTTTGACCGCCCGGGCCAAGTCGGACCCAACACAAGCCAAACACTTCTGATAGAGACTATGTTGAGAATGTAGAGGGAAAAGGGCTTCACTTTCGAGCCCCTTGTTGTCTATAAATACTGCAATCTGTGACATTATAAAGTGGTGTATAAGTAGATATAATACTAATCTATAGATTTAATCACATTTGAAGATACATCTGTGAGGTTTAAGTTGATTTTAACAGCCCGGGCCAGGTCGGACCGAACATTTCTGACTTGTTTTTTTTAAAGAAAATACAGTAAAAATGCTTCACTTTAAGGGCGCAGATTTCTTTAAATGCGACACACCTGGACATTATAAATTGGTGTATAGGTAGATATAACACTAATCTATAGATTTAATCACATTTGAAGTTACATCTGTGTGTTTAAAGTTGATTTTGACCGCCCGGGCCAAGTCGGACCCAACACAAGCCAAACACTTCTGATAGAGACTATGTTGAGAATGTAGAGGGAAAAGGGCTTCACTTTCGAGCCCCTTGTTGTCTATAAATACTGCAATCTGTGACATTATAAAGTGATGTATAGGTTGATATAATACTAATCTATAGATGTGAATCCATTTGGTGATACATCTGTGAGGTTTAAGTTGATTTTAACAGCCCGGGCCAGGTCGGACCGAACATTTCTGACTTGGATTTGTTAAAGAAAATAAGTAAAAATGCTTCACTTTAAGGGCGCAGATTTCTTTAAATGCGACACACCTGGACATTATAAATTGGTGTATAGGTAGATATAACACTAATCTATAGATTTAGTCACATTTGAAGATACATCTGTCTATTTAAAGTTGATTTTGACCGCCCGGGCCAAGTCGGACCCAACACAAGCCAAACACTTCTGATAGAGACTATGTTGAGAATGTAGAGGGAAAAGGGCTTCACTTTCGAGCCCCTTGTTGTCTATAAATACTGCAATCTGTGACATTATAAAGTGATGTATAGGTAGATATAATACTAATCTATAGATGTGAATCCATTTGATGATACATCTGTGAGGTTTAAGTTGATTTTAACAGCCCGGGCCAGGTCGGACCGAACATTTCTGACTTGGATTTTTTAAAGAAAATAAGTAAAAATGCTTCACTTTAAGGGCGCAGATTTCTTTAAATGCGACACACCTGGACATTATAAATTGGTGTATAGGTAGATATAACACTAATCTATAGATTTAATCACATTTGAAGTTACATCTGTGTGTTTAAAGTTGATTTTGACCGCCCGGGCCAAGTCGGACCCAACACAAGCCAAACACTTCTGATAGAGACTATGTTGAGAATGTAGAGGGAAAAGGGCTTCACTTTCGAGCCCCTTGTTGTCTATAAATACTGCAATCTGTGACATTATAAAGTGATGTATAGGTAGATATAATACTAATCTATAGATGTGAATCCATTTGATGATACATCTGTGAGGTTTAAGTTGATTTTAACAGCCCGGGCCAGGTCGGACCCAACACAAGCCAAACACTTCTGATAGAGACTATGTTGAGAATGTAGAGGGGAAAAGGGCTTCACTTTAAGCCCCATCCATGTCTTCTATAAATACTGCGATCTGTGACATTATAAATTGGTGTATAGGTAGATATAACACTAATCTATAGATTTAGTCACATTTGAAGATACATCTGTGTGTTTAAAGTTGATTTTGACCGCCCGGGCCAAGTCGGACCCAACACAAGCCAAACACTTCTGATAGAGACTATGTTGAGAATGTAGAGGGAAAAGGGCTTCACTTTCGAGCCCCTTGTTGTCTATAAATACTGCAATCTGTGACATTATAAAGTGATGTATAGGTTGATATAATACTAATCTATAGATGTGAATCCATTTGGTGATACATCTGTGAGGTTTAAGTTGATTTTAACAGCCCGGGCCAGGTCGGACCGAACATTTCTGACTTGGATTTTTTAAAGAAAATAAAGTAAAAATGCTTCACTTTAAGGGCGCAGATTTCTTTAAATGCGACACACCTGGACATTATAAATTGGTGTATAGGTAGATATAACACTAATCTATAGATTTAATCACATTTGAAGTTACATCTGTGTGTTTAAAGTTGATTTTGACCGCCCGGGCCAAGTCGGACCCAACACAAGCCAAACACTTCTGATAGAGACTATGTTGAGAATGTAGAGGGAAAAGGGCTTCACTTTCGAGCCCCTTGTTGTCTATAAATACTGCAATCTGTGACATTATAAAGTGGTGTATAAGTAGATATAATACTAATCTATAGATTTAATTACATTTGAAGATACATCTGTGAGGTTTAAGTTGATTTTAACAGCCCGGGCCAAGTCGGACCGAACATTTCTGACTTGTTTTTTTTAAAGAAAATACAGTAAAAATGCTTCACTTTAAGGGCGCAGATTTCTTTAAATGCGATACACCTGGACATTATAAATTGGTGTATAGGTAGATATAACACTAATCTATAGATTTAATCACATTTGAAGTTACATCTGTGTGTTTAAAGTTGATTTTGACCGCCCGGGCCAAGTCGGACCCAACACAAGCCAAACACTTCTGATAGAGACTATGTTGAGAATGTAGAGGGGAAAAGGGCTTCACTTTAAGCCCCATGTCTTCTATAAATACTGCGATCTGTGACATTATAAATTGGTGTATAGGTAGATATAACACTAATCTATAGATTTAGTCACATTTGAAGATACATCTGTGTGTTTAAAGTTGATTTTGACCGCCCGGGCCAAGTCGGACCCAACACAAGCCAAACACTTCTGATAGAGACTATGTTGAGAATGTAGAGGGAAAAGGGCTTCACTTTCGAGCCCCTTGTTGTCTATAAATACTGCAATCTGTGACATTATAAAGTGGTGTATAAGTAGATATAATACTAATCTATAGATTTAATCACATTTGAAGATACATCTGTGAGGTTTAAGTTGATTTTAACAGCCCGGGCCAGGTCGGACCGAACATTTCTGACTTGGTTTTTTTTAAAGAAAATACAGTAAAAATGCTTCACTTTAAGGGCGCAGATTTCTTTAAATGCGATACACCTGGACATTATAAATTGGTGTATAGGTAGATATAACACTAATCTATAGATTTAATCACATTTGAAGTTACATCTGTGTGTTTAAAGTTGATTTTGACCGCCCGGGCCAAGTCGGACCCAACACAAGCCAAACACTTCTGATAGAGACTATGTTGAGAATGTAGAGGGAAAAGGGCTTCACTTTCGAGCCCCTTGTTGTCTATAAATACTGCAATCTGTGACATTATAAAGTGGTGTATAGGTAGATATAATACTAATCTATAGATGTGAATCCATTTGATGATACATCTGTGAGGTTTAAGTTGATTTTAACAGCCCGGGCCAGGTCGGACCGAACATTTCTGACTTTGATTTTTTAAAGAAAATACAGTAAAAATGCTTCACTTTAAGGGCGCAGATTTCTTTAAATGCGATACACCTGGACATTATAAATTGGTGTATAGGTAGATATAATACTAATCTATAGATTTAATCACATTTGTAGATACATCTGTGTGTTTAAAGTTGATTTTGACCGCCCGGGCCAAGTCGGACCCAACACAAGCCAAACACTTCTGATAGAGACTATGTTGAGAATGTAGAGGGAAAAGGGCTTCACTTTGAGCCCCTTGTTGTCTATAAATACTGCGATCTGTAACATTATAAAGTGGTGTATAGGTAGATATAACACTAATCTATAGAGGTAATCACATTTGAAGATAAATCTGTCTGTTTAAAGTTGATTTTGACAGCCCGGGCCAAGTCGGAGCGAACTGTGTGACTGTCGAGAGTAGAGGGAGAAGAGGTCTACTTTAACCAACGTGTCTGCTTTAAATACGATGAACAGTGACGTTATAAAGTGGTATTTACTTAGATATAGTACGTTCCTATAATATAAACGCTATGCCGACAGATGGAAATTCGTATGACGATAGCTAGAAGTATTTGATACGTGTCAAATCGTATTTCGTTTAACGATTGCTCTTTTACATGTTACCTAGATCAGCGACGCTAACACACAGCTCCACTTTCTAGTTTTTAAGTGATTTACTCCGAATTACTTAATTATGCTGCACGTTTTGGATTGGTGATTGTTCAGTAGTGTCATGTGTGTATGTTGCATCAATAATATGTAGATATGATCGCCGATAATGAAGTAATTACCCAATAACACTTTGGCCCGTCTTGGCCCGGCCCGGCCCGACTTTTAGGCAATCCCGTAAAGCTTTCAGAGAGTTCTATAGTAGACGAGGTTCCCGTGTTGATGTTTTTTCAAGTGCACAATTGCCTTGCATTTGCATGTGTTTGTGATTGGTGCCACCGGCGGGGTAGTATACGCTCACCTTTTTCTCGAACACCTAGTGTCCTCACTATATAATAGTGATAAAAAAATGATCCATATATAGTCGGAATCGTGCAATCGACTCTGCTTTTGGTACATATTTCTTATGAATATAGAAAGGGTTTTTTCCGCTTTTATTTGCAGGATGTATACTGACTGTCGAAAATATAATATTATAAATTTCTAAGCTATGTTACGAACTGAAACAGAAGATTGGTTCAGCACAAATACCGTTAGTCACCTCAACTCATAATCAGACATCACCAACCAACCAATTCTGTCTCTCCCCTGTCTCGCGTCGTTAACAGAAGCTCTTGCTAGCACTGCCGAATAAAGCGATTGGTAATAGAAGCATATGCAGCAACTGTGTTCCACTCTTAACCTTTAAGAAGGCTCATTCCGCATTAGTTATTCATTACATCCAATAATGAAATAAATGACGATGATCAAATTTGACGTGTTTGTTATAGTTAATGTGCCCAAAACACGTGGAACGAGTGACATGATGTCATCACACAACGTATTTCAAAGATGACGGGATGCTGCAGGTTACCTGTATACAGACGAGCCGAGCGTACACCGTGTTATGTGTCTCAACATATTGCCAAGCAGTTACTGCGATAGCACGTCGCATATCCTCATGCCAAATTGGAATGTGAAGCTCATTCTTCAGCCTCTCTTTTTTATTCAACGAAGCGCGCTTAGATCAAGTCCCACACTGAATTTAAAATACTTTTCCAGCTTCTTTAAGGCCAACTCAAATTATTTATTTGTTCTTCAGATATTTTCCCAAAGTTATGTTAGGCGAAATGGGGTTTGAACAGCGTATTTCTGACGGCATAAACGTAATTTAGAATTAACTGCGCTGTCATAACCACACGTCACATAGCCAATACAATAGGCACCTCTGATGAGGAGAGTTGGGACCATCAACTGGGCATGACACGACAAAGGTTTAGACACGCTTGGTTCCAATGCTTCTGACTCCTGGTCAGAAATGTTCCAGGTTCGTGATCTCTCGTGAGAATTTACCTCGTTTTGAAGCAGAGCCAGCTAATTTGTTTGAACGATTTGTAACCATTGATAAGTCTTGGGTTAACAACCATCAGGGCAAAACATCAGTTGTCAAAACAGCAATCAAAGCTGTGGAAACATCTAACGTCTCATCCTCTGAAGAAGGCAAGTCTGTTCTCCCGAAAGATTAAGGCCAATAGTGTGTTATTCTGTTTAGGCAACAGCGTGAGAATATCAAGGTTAACATTTCGTGGAAAACTCCCTAAAACTGTGTTGTTCCACCAGGACAATACACCTTCTGTTCACAACTCTGTTGGTGGCTTGGCTGCAATGCATGACTGGCTTTGAACTCATTGAACATCCTCCGTTTTCACCAGATTTCCACCTACAAATGTAGCTCTTCCTTAGCTTCGGTAAAGGCCTGTCTGGAAAGCATTATGCTACTTTCTGATATAGATGGCCTTTGCACCAACAGGAGGAGGTTCACTACACTAGTGGTACGATGACACTCAAGCATCGTTGGCATAAGTGTTGAAAATTAGCAACCAACTCCATCAATACTGTCAGTCATAGTTAGTCTTAGAACACATTTTAACCACCCCTTGTACCTGCGTGCATGTACGTGTATGTTGCTGCTAGGACTAATCCAGATCCTGTTTTATAGTTCAAGTTCAGTGGGATACCATGTCGCAGTTCAACATAGATACACCACCCAGACACAACATACTGGCTGAGCCAACCAGTCCTTGTTTAATCATTGCAGGAAAACGGAAAATGACATCTTTTAACCAGGCCTTCCGCTCTCCGAGCAGACGTTCCATCTGCTAGATCACAGAGGCTGTTTTTCCAAAAGAGAAATACAAAGGTTGATTCATATTATTTATATTGGAACTTTAACATGTTTTCGACTGTAACAACTAGTTTTGTTTTTTTGGGGGTATTTATTCTCTTGGCAGATGTTGATTATACGATGAACTGATGGAACGTCAATGATGGATACAGCTGGTTTCAGAACGGACTCCTTTTCCCTGTTGTTGTGCTTCTACAGAGGGTTAATGTTGGACCCTCGACTACCTGAAGCCAGTTTAATGCATGAGAAGTAATTAAATACTTAAAATCTTATTCCATGTAATCTTTTCCTCACAAAACCTCGCAACACAAAGATGGTGGGTTCTTTGGCGAATGAATATGAAATATTATGGACATTTAGAAATTGAAGAGAGGGAACGCAGTTAGCTCAGTGTCTTATTTCTATAAAAGAAGTCAGCGAATTGTCATATATTTCTTTCATGTCTCACGAGGTTTTAAATACGAAATGAAATACAAACCCAATAACTGGAAAGTTTGACAATAGGATGATAGCAGAATGAATTAACTTTCAGTGAGATGAATTGCACTTTCTAATTACATTCTTGAGTCATATCCAGATATGTATGTCCGTCCATTAGACAAAGTGTCTACGCGCTTCTCAAAGAAAGGTGAAATCTTATGTTTTTGCTTTGCACCTAACTCTTCCTATGAGACTCAGATTGGCGCCAACTCTCAAATACAAAGACGCTTTTACATATGAAAAGTAGCTCCATATTGAAAGGTTTACCATATTTATTTGAAGAAAGCACTTCTATTTCATGCTATCAGACGCAAGTTCTCTTATGACAAGATAGGATAAATATGGGGAAACTGTGAAATATGAAGCATTCCATCACATCCGCGCCATGCAATAATAGTTGGTACCGAATGGGAGTGTCCTGAAGAAATTTCCCGGCAAAGCATTGGAAACCATACCTTATGTGTTTATAAATGTGAGGTAGTCGAGCTGTAGATTAGATACCTGTTGTTTTAATTTGGAACCGTTGAGATTTTTCTCCATTCTGTTTGAAATTGGTACTCGTTCTGAACGCGTGTTTGCACATAGATAACTAGGTCAGCTATCATAGAACAGTCCGTAAGGGGGCTCGGGTTGTGCAAATATTACTTATGTTCAATATTAATTACTTGTGTTATTGACTGGTTCGATATAATGGTTGCGAGAAACATAGTTTTCTAAAAACGGAAGTAATCAAATAACCTTACATGGATATTTATTTAATTTCATCGCAACCTGTTGCATATATGGCACTGCTTGGACTCGACTAAGTATTTAATGGAAATCAACATGGCATTTCCCATTGTAGGTTGTACAGTCCGTTTGACTCCAAATGAGAACGATGAATTGCAAAATAACTCGAAATCCAGAAAGCGTATGAAACATCAATACGGTACTTGACCATGAATACCCTGTACCCAACAAAATGTGAATTTTGTTTAATTTAAGACCCATGACGGATGAAGTTCTTTAAGAAACTATCATGTAATTTTGTATAGAAATGTGTACATGGCACGTAGGGGGGACAAATTGTGGAAGGCACAGCGCAAGCACGCATGCACTGCACGGTCTGTGGTAGGGGAAATGACAGAGCGTTAGAGGGGCCGTCTCATGATAATTTCAGTCGCAATCTGACTCGCTCATGCCATAGATCTCGTCGTCGGAACTGCTGGTGCCTAAACCGACTGCCACTATTATAGATGTGCAATTTATACTTCACCAAGAAAAAAAACTAAACGCCAGTATTAATGGACAGTATGTCAAACTGCATGATTTCTGATTGGGCAAATGTATCTTCACCAGACAGGTACTGTAATGGTGATGCAAAGATTACGATAATAAAAGCATTGCCACCTCATCTCACAAGCATCCCTTTTTAACTAACCTCCCCTTTTCAAATTAATAAAATATCCGCCATTGGTTCCAAACATGGAAACGAATCTCGTCATTTTAAAAATTCACGACATTTTAGAACAAATGATGAAAGAAGAATCGCTTGATTCACTTTAATTCATGTTTACTGAACAAAGGATGTAACGACCTGTGTGCGATATTACATGTTTGAAATGAACAAACTTCTTACTCGACGTTTTAGTTACACAGCCGCACATAACACCACACGAGCATGCAACATGACATCAAGATTTGTCCACAGGCCATATCTCGGATTTCAGGATAAAAATAATCCGAAACACGAAACATGGGTACAAGAAAACACGGAGGGATAGATTCGAAAGTTTAATATGTACAACACGAATACACTGCTGCGACATAACTATGGCTTCAACTGTTGACATTTTTACATTAATCTGATTTCAAAAGGATGGTGTTCCTTCTGAAGCAGTGATTTAATTCGTAGACGTGTATCAAAGAAAAACAAGACATCAGGATCTAGAACAATACGTGACAGGAGTGAGTTGATCGTGTGTTTCGCAAGCATTTCAGAATTGCACGTTGTTTATTTCCAACCTTGCATATCAGATTGTGTAAATGGGGTATATGGTAACTCGACCACCACCACGAGCCCACTGAAACAGGCATCACATCGTGATATCGCACAGCTACACCTTTGCAGAAATTATCTTCCAATTCACAATTAGGATTGGTGATGTGAATCAACATTTCTTAATCATGAGTCTTCTGTTTCATAGGTGCAACACGCACTCAGTGTTCACAATGTTACTGTAGGGGGCGGCCATTTGATAGCTTTGGTTAGGGGGTTGGGATATAGAGGCATCCCAAAGAGTCTTTTGTGTCACTGCTTGTTCATAATGTTTCTCTGAAGGAGCATGCAGTCACTATCAGGGGAATCTCATCATACCTTTAAGACAACCTGAGGCAAAATTATATTTTCCGGCATTTTCTGGAACACAAGTATCAAATGGTCGCAAGGCCAAGTTCCAAGAAAAGTCAAAATACTATTTCGGTATACCCGTCTACGTGTGTACAGAAGATGTGGTGTACTATGTGACAGCTGCACATGGGTACATGGGATATGGTGTACTATGTTACAGGTGCACATGGGTACATAGAATGTGGTGTACTTTGCTACAGCTACACAAGGTTACATAGAATGTGGTGTACTTTGTTACAGCTACACATGGGTACATAGGATGTGGTGTACTTTCTTACAGCTGCACATGGGTACATGGGATGTGGTGTACTTTGTTACAGGGGCACATGGGTACATAGAATGTGGTGTACTGTGTTACAGCTGCACATGGGTACATAGGACATGGTTATACTATGTTACAGGTGCATATGGGTACATAGGATGTGGTGTACTTTGTTACAGTTGCACATGGGTACATAGTATGTGGTATACTTTGTTACAGCTGCACATGGGTCTTAGGATGTGGTGTACTTTGTTACAGCTGCACATGGGTACATAGAATGTGGTGTACTTTGTTACAGCTGCACATGGGTACATAGGACGTGGTTATACTATGTTACAGCTGCATATGGGTACATAGTATGTGGTGTACTTTGTTACAGCTGCACATGGGTACATAGGACGTGGTTATACTATGTTACAGGTGCATATGGGTACATAGTATGTGGTGTACTTTGTTACAGCTGCACATGGGTACATAGGACGTGGTTATACTATGTTACAGGTGCATATGGGTACATAGTATGTGGTGTACTTTGTTACAGCTGCACATGGGTACATAGGATGTGGTGTACTATGTTACAGCTGCACATGGGTACATAGGATGTGGTGTACTTTGTTACAGCTGCACATTGGTACATATAATGTGGTGTACTTTGTTACAGCTGCACATGGGTACATAGGATGTGGTGTACTTTGTTACAGCTGCACATGGGTACATAGGACGTGGTTATACTATGTTACAGGTGCATATGGGTACATAGTATGTGGTGTACTTTGTTACAGCTGCACATGGGTACATAGGATGTGGTGTACTATGTTACAGCTGCACATGGGTACATAGAATGTGGTGTACTTTGTTACAGCTGCACATTGGTACATATAATGTGGTGTACTTTGTTACAGCTGCACATGGGTACATAGGATGTGGTGTACTTTGTTACAGCTGCACATGGGTACATAGGACGTGGTTATACTATGTTACAGGTGCATATGGGTACATAGAATGTGGTGTACTTTGTTACAGGTGCACATTGGTACATAGGATGTGGTGTACTTTGTTACAGCTGCACATGGGTACATAGAATGTGGTGTACTATGTTACAGCTGCATATGGGTTCATAGGAGGTAGTGTACTTTGTTACAGGTGCATATGGGAACATAGTATGTTGTGTACTTTGTTACAGCTGCACATGGGTACATAGTATGTGGTGTACTTTGTTACAGTGAGTGAGTGAGTGAGTGAGTATGGTTTTACGCCGCTTTTAGCAATATTCCAGCAATATCACGGCGGGGGACACCAGAAATGGGCTTCACACATAGTACCCATGTCGGGAATCGAACCCGGGTCTTCGGCGTGACGAGCGAACGCTTTAACCACTAGGCTACCCGACCGCCCCACTTTGTTACAGCTGCACATGGGTACATATAATGTGGTGTACTTTGTTACAGCTGCACATAGGTACGTAGGATGTGATGTACTTTGTTACAGCTGCACATGGGTACATAGGACGTGGTTAAACTATGTTACAGGTGCATATGGGTACATAGAATGTGGTGTACTTTGTTACAGGTGCACATTGGTACATAGGATGTGGTGTACTTTGTTACAGCTGCACATGGGTACATAGAATGTGGTGTACTATGTTACAGCTGCACATGGGTACATATGATGTGGTGTACTTTGTTACAGCTGCACATGGGTACATAGGACGTGGTTATACTATGTTACAGGTGCATATGGGTACATAGAATGTGGTGTACTTTGTTACTGCTGCACATGGGTACATAGAATGTGGTGTACTTTGTTACAGCTGCACATGGGTACATAGGATGTGGTGTACTTTGTTACAGCTGCACATGGGTACATAGGACGTGGTTATACTATGTTACAGGTGCATATGGGTACATAGAATGTGGTGTACTTTGTTACAGCTGCACATGGGTACATAGGATGTGGTGTACTTTGTTACAGCTGCACATGGGTACATAGGACGTGGTTATACTATGTTACAGGTGCATATGGGTACATAGAATGTGGTGTACTTTGTTACAGCTGCACATGGGTACATAGGATGTGGTGTACTATGTTACATCTGCATATGGGTTTTATAGGATGTGGTGTACTTTGTTACAGGTGCATATGGGTACATAGGATGTGGTGTACTTTGTTACAGGTGCACAAGGGTACATAGGATGTGGTGTACTTTGTTACAGCTACACATGGGTACATAGAATGTAGTGTACTATGTTACAGCTGCATATGGGTTCATAGGATGTGGTGTACTCTGTTACAGGTGCACATGGGTACATAGAATGTGGTGTTCTTTGTTACAGTTGCATATGGGTACATAGGATGTGGTGACCTATGTTACAGCTACACATGAGTACGAAGGATGTGGTGACCTATGTTACAACTGCACATTGGTAAATAGGATGTGGTGTACTATGTTACAGCTACACACATGTAAACACAACGTTGAATACTATGTTACATCTAGACACATGTACGGATGATGTGATGTACTTTAATACAGCTACACACATGCACACATGTGGTGCCATTGGTTACAGCAGCACACGTGTCGTGCCTCGCTGGCGGCTCTGAAGCGGGTCTAACAGATGTCAGCCTTTACAGTGTTCACCGGTTACTTGGCAACTTGTTTAGTCTGTTGAACTTCGTTGATGATGTTTCTACACTGAAAGTATAATAATGATATGTTTATTTTTAAAGCACTTAACTCGACGCCTTAGCACTCTCAAAGCGCATATAAAAACAAAGTCAAAAGTCAAAGATTGTTTTTAAAAAGATACGTCTTGAGCTTGGGTTTGAATTTTGGAAGTGTTTCAGCATTCTTGAGACAGCCGGGAATTTCATTCCATTTCAATTGCAGCAATAGATCTAAACTATTTACCGCCAAATACCGTTGTATCTGAGACACCGCCATGGTTAATATTGGGACACGAGCTCATACATGTATAGTGGAGCTGTTCTATATAGTCCTTGGTACGACCAACACAATCTGTTGCACCCAATACGTGCTTGTACAGGTAGCCAGTGTAGAGATCTCAGGGTCTTTTTGAGCTTTCAAATGATGATGCCTTGGTGACCATACCAGTATAAGGGACATATGTTAAAGTATAAACCAAGACACATATATGTATGTCATATACCTAGAATATTTCCCACGTGTTGTTATTTCAAGCAGAGAACATAATCATCATGTGGCCTAGGGGCAACAATTCGCTGTGCAGAGTTGCACCCAAATACCGTACAGGATCCGCTAATAACTTGTTTGAATACGAAAATCGGCCAGGTTGTTTGGCTTAGTGTGTCAGTATCTGGCGTGGTTAATGCATGTCCAATTGCGTAGATTTATGCTCATAATGTCAATCACCGAGTTCGGTATAACGCCGCTTTTCACATTATTCCAGTTACATCACGAAGTGATGCCGGTCTCAGATGTTTACCACTTTGGTGAAACGCACGAGCACGGGTATGGTGCCGACAAACCTAGAAACATAGCCGTGTCGAACAGGGATTCGAACCAAAGATCATAGGTTGCATGCATGCCCAAGGGGCGCAACTCTGCACAGCAAATTGCGGCGCCTTAGACGACTGGGTAAGTTTGTGAGCGAGTGTGTTTAACAGCATTTCAGTTATATCACGGTGTGTCACCTAGGCGTGGGAGGAGAGCCCGAGGTGATGCAGATTTTAGGCGCTTGCCACTCTAGTGCAACCCACAAGCATGGCATGGTGTTGACAACTTTGAAACATAATCAGGAAGGTCCTATGTTTCTGTCCCAGTTGAGTAAGAGGCCAGGTTATGTTGATACACTGTGTAAAACCCGTTACTTGAAAGGGTTTGCCGCTTTTATTTATTTGCATCCATGTTGGCTCCAATAGTGCCTGAACGGAGTAAAGCCCTTCACACTCACTTACTCGTTAGACATTACCCAAATATAAAAAGCTCCGGCTCCTGTACTTGTCAGGCGAACTATGTCTGGATCATGTGCGTCCAAGATCACTTTGACGTATTCAGCAAGATCCAAACTGATGCTGTTGACGTCGAACTCCTGAATCCTCACGATCAGCCCGTCTTTGCTGGTGCGTCTCATGAGTTGCTGTATGTAGTGCCACTTCTAAACGACAACAGCAACAACAAAAGGATAATAATAATAATAATTATAATTATAATTATAATTATAATAATAATAATAATGATAATAATAACAAAAATATATTTTCACATTCGTGTTTACGTGTCGTAAATATTATATATGTTGTCATGTTGATGTTGATTCAGTTTTTATAACAAATACAAATATATTATTTAACCAGAACAAATATACAAGCTGATTAGCTAAGCAACAGTATAATAAACAAATGTTATATTTGGGATAACACTTTCTTAGTAAAGTACAGATCCTCGTACTTTTTTGGGTCGAGTCCCGTCCGGGATTCGAACCCACCCTGCCAGAGTAAGGCACCTAATCGCCAGCACACAAAGTCAACGATCTAACCCACTTAGCCACCGAGGCTTCCACAAAACGGAAGTCAGACAACTGATAGTCTAGATCACAAACTTTGTGTACCCCTCTGGCACGGCTCCCATGGCCGAAAGCTGTGAACACACAATGCCATGTATAACAGTAATAAAAAGAAAATAGCTAAATCCACACTTTGACAAGGTACTGAGAAGATGCATAGACAGCCAGTTAAGTCGGCTGCAACCAATTAACACCTGGGAGTTAATCAATTCAACACGCTAATGAATGAATAACCTCGGCTGGGTGAACTAACGGGAAATAAACACAGAGGGCCGATCCCTGAAATAAGTCTCCTGGACTCCTTGTAGAGTAAAGGCTTAGTCACTTTGATTTTGCAAGGAAATTCTAAACTCCCCAACATTACAATATACTAATATTAGGAGTATCTAGATTCAAAGCTACTTGGCCTAAAGCGTAACTTGACTCCCAATAGTAAATATGTACTTGACCTAAACTAGACAATCGCGGGAAAGTATTTCCACGTATTTTTAGAAAAAAACGAAGTTTGAAAAACCCTAGCTGATACGTTTAAGCTCAATACCATCAAAGTAAGTCAGTACCAGAGAGAACAGTGCCCCATAACCGCTTTCAAACGAAACCTAAGTATCGATCTGACCAAACCAGTAGCAAGACGACCCGTGAACGGTCTAGGATATCTGCAGGTGAAGGCACATCATTTTGCCAAGGGTTATATACGTGTGCGCGGACGTCGTAGGGAACAACCTGTCCTGTCAGCCGTGGGAATGCAACAGCCTGGTAGGGTAACCAAAGTGTGTTTCCTAACATAGTGAAAGCCCGAATAGCAAACTATCAACTAAACCATACGGAATATGTAAGTACAATAAGCTATTCAACAGTACCACTAGATTTACAAGACCGCCTCCGTGGTCTAGTGGTAGAGCGTCCGCCCGGAGAGCGGAAGGTTCGATCCAAGACCGCGTCATACCATAAGACGTTAAAAGATGGTATTTGTTGTTACCCTGTCTGGCGCTCGGCATTAAGGGGCTAAAACAAGGACTGGTCGGCTCGGAGTCAGTATACTGTGTCTGAGTGGGGTATTCATGTTAAACTGCGGCATGGTATCTCAGTGAGCTAGCACTATAAATCGGCATCAGTCCGGACTGGTACAAGCAGCCACATACACACGTACATGCACGTCGCTATATAAGTGCAATAATCTTGGACGCGACGTTAAACCCCATTTCACCCCACCTCACCTCACTAGATTTACAACCAGATATGTATAATTATTGAAGTGGTTAAAATGACTAGAAATACATGAGAAATATCTACCGGTACTAGATAATCGCGCTAGAGTGAAAATAAAAGTTACGATAACATTTTCATTACGTGAATAATTTTCAATACCTGTACAAGATGTTTCACGTGTTTTGAATTCCAAGAGGCCTAACTTGGTACCGCGCGTCACTAATCCGAGTTTACCTAAATCCCACTGCTAAAAAATCGTCGAGACTGGTGGTTCAAGCTTTTCCCTAATCTGGTTCTACGGGTAAGGGGGAAGGGGAAGAGTTCTGGGCCCACTTGCACAAAGCGACCTTAGCGCTAAGATGATCGTAACTCCCATTCTTTAACATAGGCTTAAGATAGTCTTAGCGCTAAGATTGCTTTGTCCAAGTGGGTCCTGGTCAACACCCAATCGGAGATGCATTCATTACATAAGTCAGAATCCGTTGATGGTCGGTTAGATTACAAGATCAAACCCGATTACGAACCGTGATCTGTGAGCATCATACACGTCCAGTGCACCCACTCACTCAGGCGTCTGAGGGGGCACGGGTGACCGAGTTGTCTGAGGAGCCGCAATTCTCTCTGTGCAGAGTTGCGTCCCTTGGTCCCTCCTGAAACCTATGGTTGTGGGTTCGAATCCCGCCCGGTTCGACCCGATTATTCTGCTTGTGTTTTGGATCACGTCGGGCTTTTATCCCACATTCAGCTGACACACGGTGATATAACTGGAATGCTGTTCAAAGCAGCGTGAAACCCAACTCACTCACTCACTCAAAAGACTCCGAAAGATATGACACTATATACATTACCAACCCGTAGTTGTGATCCCCTTTCTCCTAGAAGGAGAAATGTTGCCCTCATGACGTCATGAACGATTGGCTTGGGGTGGCTATAGCTATGAATCTCTGCAATGGTGCCTTGGTTGACTGCCATCACATCATGCAAGTACTTGTTCATTCGTTTAATCACGGTCCGGACAGTTTCTGCTTTTTCCTTCAGTTCCGTTAATTTGGGATCAGGGGAATGAACACCGGTTTTTGCCAGGAGTTTGTTTATTTCCGATAATTGTCGACTCTCTATTGCCCTTTTAAGATCTAGAGATAAATGTTTTTTTATTTAAGAATAATTGATAAATGCGAGTCATTACTCACATCAACAAATTCAACACAAAACAAGGTTAGTTAACATGGAGAGAACAAATGAAGAGAAATCATTCATATTTGTGTGGTTATTGCTTGTGTCTGGTAGCTATGTCAGTTTGTAAATTGACACGACGTGATATAACTGGAACAATGTTACAAACCCCTCTCACTCATCCACACACTCACTCACTACAAGCGTAGTAGGCATGATCAGATATATTTACCTGCACATATTAAATCACGATCAACACCATGCTTCCTGCATGAGGAATTCGAACCACTGCCAGTCTTATGTTGTCCTTTTTCTTTCACAGTTAGAGATTGTCTGATTCCTTGTACTTCTTCACTCTGAAAAGTTGAAAATGAAAACTTGAGCTTATCTGGTTGATCTATTGTCAAAACACGTTAATAGAAATCCAGTGTAAAACTGATAACACATTTATGTGATATGTACATATTAATCACCAACCTTTTCAGGATTCTGTTTTGGCCTTTCATTTGTCTTGAAACCTTTACTTAAATTTTGATGAAGGTTTTTTATGTTATTGCTGTTTGTTCTTGATGCTTGGATACCTGGCATGCCCGTCCTTGTTATCTGTGAAGGTGAGGGTATCTTGGTACTCTGGACATCAGAAGACATGGTCGAACCCGTTAATGTACGCGTATTGGCTTGCGATGAACCTGGCTGTGAGCGTGTAGGCCTTGGATTCACTTTCCTAGTTGACCCAGTGTCTGAGGCAGGAGTATTCGGATGTGGATTCTTAAAGATGTCGTTTCCCTGTTTCGGAGTTATAACTTTGCCTGATTTCCCAGGACCCGCTGAAGATGCAATTCCTTTCATTTTCTCATCAGTTGTAGAAATGTCCACAGGATTGGGAGATGATGACTTTTGTCTTGCATAAGGTTTATACAATGCTGTATCTTTAGTGTGACTACTGTTCAAATAAGCTTCCTTCATCAGCTTAATGCGGGCCGGGCAACTGTAATCTGTTATCAGTTCAGGAGAAGGAGAATTAAGAGGTGTTCTCATTGGTGAAAGTGAGTTTGCATTCCTAGAGGCTCGAGACTCTCGCCTCGACCCATGTAACTTATGGTTACTCTCTACAGCTTTTCCATTAAGAACCCCTTCGGCAGACACGTCACAGGATTCATAACCCTGACTGGTTTCTTTGTTTTTGATTTTGAAAGAATATGTTTTGTTTTTAAGTTTTGAGGCCATTGACTGTTGTGATGGTTCCTTTGTATGGTCTCCGGGTTTTTCAACGTCAGTTTGACAAGTTTTGGTGTCTATATTTTCAGTTTGAGACTGTTTAGAAGGCATGCGTCCATTTGCAGTTTTTTCCTCGCTTCCTTCAGTTTCCTCAGAAGAAGGTCCCTTGGGTTTAGGTTTCTTTGAAAGAAAGGAAAACATTCCTTTGGCCTGTACAGACTCATTTTGTGTGTCAACAGATGGTTCCGATGGATTTGCTTTCTTGATATAACCATTCGTGTTTGTTTGGGTTGAACGCTTCTCTGATGCTGCATTTGTAGTAGATTTTGTACCTCGAGATGCTATATCATGAGGTTTGTTCTTTTCAGTTGTTAACAGATAGTTTGCAACGTTTCGGTGCTTGGCAGCTGAACTGTCTTTAGCATTAATTTCAAGGGCATACTCTTTCTTTGCAGATGTCGTTGGTATGTCAACGGTTACTGTGAGTTTGTCCCCGTCTTTGTGTTGGTTGACATGTTTCTCAAGTTCTGGTGTAGGAATCTCGTTGTGTAAAAGATTGGCTTTGACATCTACTCCCTTCTGCGTTTTGAATGTAAAATCTACTGATTTCTTTGAATCAATGGT
The DNA here is from genome assembly GCF_023055435.1 of Haliotis rufescens. Taxonomy (NCBI): domain Eukaryota; kingdom Metazoa; phylum Mollusca; class Gastropoda; order Lepetellida; family Haliotidae; genus Haliotis; species Haliotis rufescens. The sequence goes on along the minus strand of NW_025963779.1, from coordinate 60,392,221 downwards.
CACAATGCCGCTTTCTTGCGATGGACTAGACAACCCAGCTCTTCTAGCTGTTTCATTAAAACCCCATCCAATGGCAGGATTTTTAGGAAACGGTTCACATGTCCCCTTGACCCCAGAACAATCTATTCTAAAGTCGCACAGTGGTGTATCAGCATCATTGAGAAGCGTAAGCATGTATTTCCCTACTGTCTGGAGGCGAATGAAGAAATATCTTGTTGATCTGATATTGTTAACAAATACATAACGGGACATTTGACTCTCTCCATGAAGCTTCTTCTTGTTTTTCTGATCAAAATAAAGTTCATATTTGATATCCTTTGCTGCTTTGGTTACCTGGAGATTTATCTCCACTTCCCCTTCTTTGGCAGCGACAATACCTTGCTGTCCTTCGGGTAATTTTAATCCAGATGCAAAGAAGTCATTATGGACCAAGGGAACCATCAGAAACTTTTCCATATTCCAAGGCTCCCCAAGAAGCTGCCATTTGGCATTACTTGGAAGACACCTATATATGTGATCCTCAGGGTCCGTTAGGAAATAGAAGTCGTCCTTGCTATACACATACACTAGACTGCCTTCCTCCTTATCACGCTGTTCTGCCTTCCCATCCTTTTCTATCATGTGCCATCGTTCATTGCTGTAGTTCCCAATGGACACCATTGCCCACTTAGGGTTGACTATTCTCCACGATCCATCGAGGTACACCAAGTTCCAGTAGCCATAGATGCATTCAATATCCATGTCACCTACTTCGTATGTAGCACTTTTGATGTTTCCCTGCACAACCATACACGGGATTTTTGCGTTCCTGTTTATAAACAATGAAAACATGTATATATTATGACAAAAGTAGTGTCTTTAGTTTGAGTGAATATTGTTCTATGTAGCTATCAAATGCGGTGTCAGGGAGCATAAAGACACGGAACTTTGGCGTCACAAAGGAATGTTGAGGCTACTAACAATTGACCATCCCAGCAAGTTTGATTCAAAAAAAGTGACAAAACCATTTAACACCTCATAAGAAATCTCTATTTTATGGTTTCGACTATATAATACGTTTATGAATCACTATCAAATAGTGATGATACCTGGTGTTCGCAAAAAAGGATGAACACACATATATTCTGCCCCACCGGTATTGATTCAAAGTCATTCAGAATCCTCTTCATGTATCTGCTGACTTTTGTATGATGTGTGTCACTCTAGCAGGTAATGCATGACTACGGTTATTACAACGACAGCGTCTCGGTTTCACATATGGCACAGATTTAGATCTAGACTGGAACTGGGCACCAGACCTTGGAGCATAGTCTGTTGTAATACCGTTTAGGAAGCTCACCTGCAGAGAAGAGCAAAGAATTGCTCATAAGTTCCCCTATCATCCTGAATAAGCCGCATGTAGCCCAGAGGAGTGTTGACGTCATCGACATCGTCGAAATTGTCGTACATGATCTCTTGTGAGGCCAGCCAAACAAATATGGACCTGACTTTCTGCACATCATTCTGAAGCCCTTCTGTCAAATGTTTGATCAGCGTTTGGTAGGACGTGGCATCTTCCCTCGATGTCTGATGATTACAGGAAACCGGAAAATTGTAGAGAATCTCCAATAATCATTTTGGTTTGTAAAATATTCTATCTAATAAGCTTTGATAAAGGTGTTGATATTTAAAAAAAATGCATTCTACATTTCCACTGTATGTATGTCAGCGCGGAATATACTGATGGAAATTGGCACAATTGTAAAAATGATATTTGTGTTTGACCCTGTTACCATTTTACAACTGCTTTATTTTGATGAAATTAATCAGGAGTACATCCAGTCTGTTATTCACTGAATATGAAAAGTCTATTCACATTCAGTGTTAGGCTCAGAACTTTTCAGCCAACCCTCGTATAGCAGGCACGTTCATGGTGCGACATTGGATAATCTTACCTATTGTACAACTGAGTTTTCTTCAAGGTAATGTTTGAATAATTAACTAGATGTAAACACCTTCGGTAATTTGTATAATCTTACTGTGTTACACGTTCAAAAACTCGTTACATTTCGTACTTTGTTCAATGGCAATAACGCTCTCTGAACGTTGTTATGTGTGCAATGAACATAGAGGCCGAGCTGAAGTCAAACAAAATCAAACTCAATCACCTTAATGTTCCAGTACACGACATTTACCATTTAGATTGTTTGGCTGATCAATAGCCCCTACTACAATCAGAGCCTTGAACAATGCTTATCGGAGTTTCTTACCACACTGGCCTTTGCATCGATGGCTGTGAACAGTCGTGGATTGTAAACAATGTCTTTCTTTGTCTTGGGCGGCTTAAGTGGTGGGTAGTTGTTTTCAGAGTATGGCACGTCCACCTATTTGTAATTCAAGCTGGTTTAAATTAAGATATTCATTTCCTAAAAGCAGGTCCAGCGATTGACATACGATGAAGCCATTAGGGACTGACCATTCGATATTAATTAATATATTTATTGAAATAGAAAAATATAAATTGTAACGAAAAATTTTGAAAAAATAAATATGCTTTAGATTCATGAAAAAAGAATTTGCCTGCCACAGACGTTACATTGTTGCAATTGATTATCTGGTTTTGTAGTTGGAGCTGAAGAAATATGTTATCTCGTCCATGAAAGTGCGATAAGGTTATTTCATGACGTTTCCTCGGTGTGAAATGTAACCTCGAAACAAACAGAATTATTGGAGTACAAACTTTAAATTAACTTGTAGTTATGTATCATATACCTTCACATTTGAAATATCTGTGTCTTCTTGAAATCCGAGAACATGGATCAAATAAATCACCGTCGAATAACGATTTCTTGTTTGTTTCAGTTGTAGCCCCCATCAAACATGGCCGCCGTGATATAGATGCAATATTGAAAATCATACTCTATACAATGTGACTGTTTAAGTCCAAATAGGCTGCGGGAAATTGTCTGTCTGAATACGTTGTTTTCAAGTAGTACAAAATTTAATTTAAGGACACATATCATTCTAAAAGTTTTTGATAACATTTGTTAACAAATGCAATGCCTCAGTTCAAACAGGACAGTTTTAACATCGTCTTGAGACAGATGAAACATAGCCACCAGGGTGCCGTTGTACAAAGCGAAATTAGCGCGAAGGTGATCGTAACTCCCTTTCCTTAAAATAGAACTACGACAGTCTTAGCGCTAAGGTTGTTTTGCATAACCCATTTAAAAGTTATTTAGTGACAGTTTTATTTAACAATAATTATTGTCCTTACAGAAGTGATTTCGGCTCAAGGATTTCAATATGCGTATGTCACTTTGTAAACAAGCATGATAGATTATGTAGAATGTATAATTTACAGCTGATAGAGAATGAGTACCATTTTGTTCTCATTTGTCCATTTTATCAGAATTTACGAATCGCATACCTACATCCATCAATATATTAAAGTTTAATGAATTATTGTCTTCTATGTATATTAATGTACTGAAGCCTTTGACTGCGTATATATTCCATGCAATGAAGTTTAGAAATGATAAGATGAGTGACAAACAAGTAGAAATCAATATGTCAACCCACTATTCACTAGGATAAGTTGTATATTTCTGTAATAAAGAATGATTGGTTAAAACACGCATAATGTGTTCGTCAGCAAATAAATATAGGCTACGTTTTTTAAATATACTGTTTATTATGGATATATGTAGTAGGCGGTGCTCATATATATGCCAGGCTTAAACATCACTGCTAACCTTTGTTGTGCAACAATCATTTAGGGTCACAATATACTTATCTTAATGCTTGACTTTTGTTAATATCACATGCTAAGTTTGCAATCTAAAGTATGCATGTATTTCAACTCACATCAGGTAGATGGGAACTGTCCTTGTGCTTACTGGAGGCCCCACCCATCATACTCGTCTACCTAAAACACAAATTGAACACAAGTGAGTTTAACGCCGCTCAGAACAGTTGTCTGTTCATATTACTACAATCAGAGATGGACCCGTGAAGATCCTGGTAAGAATAGGTCTTCACCAACCCACCAACTACCGGGATCGGGTGGTCAAACTCGCTGACTTGGTTGATGCATGTCATCGTATCCCATTTGCGTGGTTCGATGCTCATGATGTCAATCACTGAATTGCTTGGTTCAGACTCGATTATTACCACCGTCATATAGCTGGAATATCGCTGCGTGTGGCGTTAAACAACAAACAAACAAACAAACAGTCAGAGATGATGTCGAGAAAAGGACGAGGGGGATAGTTCCTTTCATGACCACGGGAAAGTTACAGAAAATATCATTTTTCAAACATGTTCATTAAACTGGCTAAAATGACATTTTTTTCTGATTTCTCACTACACGTGAGTTTTTCTACCATCTTTGTTACTGAATCCAATTGTACAAATAAACAAAGAAGGGGTAGTGTGCATTTTATTGTGGTTGTGCAAACTTCACCCTTTGCTATAGAGGAACATTAGACCACACTCACAGTGTTGATAATTTTGTATTAAGAGTATTATTAATAATATTTAAAGTTTCAAAATATTTTGAAAGCGTATGTCTAAAACGTTCATCTATAAGAAGACACCATAACTTCTCTATGTTAGTAAGCACAGATTTAAGCAAATCTATACAAATGCGCACATATGGATATTCCATCAATTTTCAACGTGCAGTGACATTCCATTGATGACGTTATACAGTGCTATGTCAGTCGATGATAAAGTCGACTGGTTAATGACATGTCGTTAAATGATACCCTAACATAAAGGATCTAACTGGGAGTATGACTGGACGTTTCAAAGATAAGCGACAAAACCATTTCCATTACCACAAGAAACCTCTGCAGGAACGCTTGTATGGTTCCGACTGCATCATGAGCGTGTGTTTAGGAATCACTACTTAATAGTGATGATACAAGGAGTTCGCGAAAAGGTGAGCGTATCCTGCCCCACCGGTGGCCCACTAAGGCAAATCTATTGTCCATCTGAAAAAATACGGCGGCACCCGTCACAACACATGCAAAGGCAAGTCAATGGTTCCCCTGAAACAAGCCAAATAGGGAATTAAGTCGGACATGATTTTAGTCACTGATGCGTCAAATCTGGAAATGTCCCCGTCATACGACTCTCCTTGAAAACAAACGTCAACGTAATAAGCACTAACGATGATTGTGTACTGAATATTTAGCTATGTACTCACCAACTGAAGTTATCCTAAAGGCGTATAGGTAATGTCGGACATTACAGTTTGAGAAAGAAGCAGACATTATTTTCCGCTGCACATTTCCTTCATTGTCGTTGTGTGACACATTCCCAAAACTTATAGCAATAGGAATGAAGCTTTTGTGTATCACACACACTTAACCCTAGCACATGAACAGGGTGCATATAAGTTAGTATTGTGAATGATTAATAGCTTAAGAGAACTTTCAAACGGCTAGGAAATAGTCACGCGATATAGGATTTAAAGTCACACTGTCGGTAATACATAGCCAGGGAAATCATATGTAGCACGGGATAAGGTGCCAATTTGGTGGTTCATTTACTGAAATGTCTTTGCACGACATTCACGCGTTAGTGAAAAAGATAGTTTGGTGTATCCTGTCCATCGATTCATTGTGACTAGAACACATACAGTACCTTAAGGAATTTATTGTATTGGCGGAGCGATGGGGTAGCCTAGTGGTTAAAGCGTTTGATCAACACGCCAAAGCCCTGGGCTCGGTTTCCCACATTGGTACAACGCGTGAAGCCCATTTCTGATTTAGATATTGCAAAAGCCGTGTTAAACGCAACACACTCCCCAAATCACTATTGTATTTGCGAATTATTTTATTTTAATTTTATAGGTTTTTGTCAAACAAGTTCTAAGAGGTTACTCTTACCTTAGCATTATGGTTAAAGCGTTAACTCGCTACGTCAAATACCTGGGTTTGATTCCCGACATGGGTACCCTGGTGAATCCTGTTTCTGGTGTCTCTTGCCGTGATAATGCTGGAAAGTTTGTCGCAACGTCTCAACCATGGAGCAGTAAGCCGCTTCGAACAAAACAGTCCGGAACGCTACCCTCTTTGTCGCCTGAATATTGTGTATAAGCGCCTAGAACTATACATTGTCTAAATATAGAATGTTGTGACTGTCAGTTGATTCTTATTACTCATTCTTGTTTACCGATTTTGGACAAGGAAGCCCAAACGTCGACGGCACCTCAATTCGCTGTAAATAGTTGCTTTCCTTGAGCATTCCAGATATCTTGGTTCGAATCTCAGACTTGACGGATTTAAGATCCTTGGTTTATCAGCACCATACCCATGCTCTTGTGTTGTAAACATCTAAGGGCTTTTCTCACAAATCATGATGACAATACGTGATCAAATAATACAAATTATTGAAATGCTGTTGAAAGTGGCGTCAAACCCACCTCATCCACTCACACTGAAGTACATTCCTCCTCAGCCACCTTGTTACATCCTTAAGGTCAGATGTGTTTAGGTTATGGAAAGTCATTATTAAAAAACTGTTTATACTTCAGTACTGAAGATGTATGTAACTTCAAATCATGGAGTTCAGTTTTATATTTATGTAAAATGCATTCAGGGACAAAATAGAATCTACATACAAGTATTTTAAATATAACTATTTCAACGGCATTCACATACTTAACTAGCTATTAATAGGCTCCTTTAATTCACAACGTGAACATAGCTGTTGTAAATAATTAGACAAGGTCCTTTGAAACCCATATATCACTAGATGTTATCCAAACCTCGACAAGCAGATAAGCCTTTCAATGCACGCAAGAAAGGCATAACCAAAACGACCAGCACACCTCGTACGACAAAAACACGGATTCCTGTGATACATATTCCTCTCGTCGTACTGAAGACATATTAATACATTGTAACCAAATACGAGTTATCAGAAACATCCAATCTGTAACGCCAAAAAAACGTATTTAATTATGCATTGATATGTAGAGAACCGTCAGTTACGTACCATAGTACATAATATACAGTATATACATTCTCGGTCAAGATATATAAGGTTTTGTTGTAATGTTTGTTTGTTTGTTCGTCGTTTAATGCGCGCTCATCAATATCAGAGTGATATGACGTCAGTCTGTAAATCTTGACCAGACAACCAGTGATTGATATTATGAGCGTCTCTCGCCGTCGGAGTATGAAGCCACGCAATCAACCAAGTCACCAATCATGACCACCCGATTCTTTCAGCCGCCTCGTGGGGCGGTCGGGTAGCCTAGTGGTTAAAGCGTTGAACTTCGCTCCTTACGCCGAAGACCCGGGTTCGATTCCCGACATGGGTACAATGTGTGAAGCCCATTTCTGGTGTCCCACGCCGTGATATTGCTGGAATATTGCTAAAAGCGGCGTAAAACCATACTCACTCACTCACTCAGTCGCCTCGTACGACAAGCATGGGTTGCTGGGGACACTTTTCTGACCCGGAATCCAAGATGGAAATGAAATCAAGATTGTGTATGGTATATTTGTCTCACCTCCTACATTAATATGGATCCAATTTGTAATTATTATTATTATTTACAGATTAAAATAAAAAATGCAGCAAAGAGGGTTTGGGTGATCCTAGCACAGTCAGGCTGGTTAGGCTCATCATCAGCTCAGGGCCTTTGCCCCCTCTACACGCAGCCCAGACAGCGAATGGGACTTCTCCCAGGAAGTGCTGCCTAGTCAAACCAACCCAGAACTTTTCGGAGAATGTGAAAACTCCCCAACACTGCAGCCTTCTGCATTATCTGCATTTATTATTATTATTATTATTATTATTATTATTATTATTATTATTATTATTATTATTATTTACAACAAAATGAATATGTCAGATCATGTAATCATTTAAACCAGCTAAAGTCCTTACGGAGTTATTAACGGCTGTTCAACTCGAGACTAGGTGGGGAATGCAGAGAAATATACGTAAATCACTGGCACATCCGTTAGTATGGGGAGGGTGGGTGGCACATTCTTTAGGATGGGGAGGGTGGGTAGGGATGCGGAGGTGCACACTAAAAATTTCAGACACCTCAGATGTGACTCGAGACCTTGGTATTATGTGCATCCACCCTTTCAACCCAAATCCTAGATCCGCCTTAGCGCATGTACTGAGAGTGAGTGAGTGAGTTGGGTTTAACGCCGCTTTTAACAGTATTCCAGTTATATCACGGGGTGTCAGCTTGATGTGGGAGGAAAGCCCGAATTGATACAGGTCTCCGACGTTTACCACTTTGGTGAAACCCACGAGCACGGGTATGGTGCTGACAAACCTAGAAACATAATGGGGGCGAACCGGGATTCGAAACCACAATCATAGGTTTCTGGCGTGCCCAAGGGACGCAAGTCTGCACAGCGAATCGCGGCGCCTCAGACGACTGGGCCACCCGTGCCCCCTCATGTACTGAGAAACATTATGCAAGGAAAGGGAATTAGGATATATCGGCCAACAAAAATTCAAAGAAAGAACTTTTATCAAAAGGCATATGGAAAGTTGCAAAGTAAATAGGAAACGTCACCGCCAGTCAGTCTCCACAACTGACAGAACAAATTCCACCAGCGCTAAGGGTAAAATAGTTATGAAAATCCAATGAATGGATCACTGAAATTTTAGATTTAGTTCAGGAGATAATTACGTTTTTGTAAATAAATGAATTCCAACTTTGCAACAATGTGATACAGATGAACAAAGCTATTTATTACAGACAGTGATGGTAAGGCAAATCAGTTGCAATGTTACTTTGATTCTATTTAAGAGATCGATGATGATTGATAACTTGAAAACAGAAGGTACTTTTTGGAAGACGTAGAGTGCAAGTAAATGATATCTATGATATGATCATGTCGTTGCTATTGACAACGCATTGGCCATAAAGTAGTATAAGAAACAGACCTATCAATTACAAAGGCATTTTTGTTTTATCTAATAGTTCATTAAGAGATTTAAAAAAATATGAGGATTGGCTCATGTAACGCAAAAGACTGACGCTCATACACTCTGGCTAAATTATGGACCAATTTCGCTGATGTTTTGCATCGATAATGTTTTTCAAAGAGTTGGTTCCAAACACTTGTCAAACTGCCTCTTGTAGAAATATCAATCAGGTTTTAAAAATCGGTCTTTACATTTTCAATGAGTTGCTTGGAATTTATAACCAATTTTGTGTAGCAGCTGATAAATGAACACTTGTATGGCCTTCTGTGATCCATCCACACATTTTCATCAAGTGTGGCACAGAGTGTTTTCAAACTGAAAAGCTATGATATACGTGATTTACTTTACACTCGCAATCAATCTGTCTTATTTTAAGGAATATTCTGAGAAACAAGTGTATTAAAAGAAGGAACCAACAATGTTCAGCCCTCGGCACATTTCTCACTGTTAGTAATATTACTGCTGAGCTTAATGTAACTGTCTTACATGAGTATTTGACGACGATTCCTATCAATCACTTGCATCGAATAATATTTTGTCTCCGGGAAAATCTTCGAATCAGAATTTGGAAAAATATTTAACAAATGGTTACAGATTTGGCCCAGACTTCAAAGAATGTAAAAAAAACCTCAATATTGTTCTGAAATAAAAAAAAAGGTTCATCAATCGATATAATTCTTAAAGGTAGGGCATGGGGAAATTAATGACCTTTAAGGACATTGGGAAATTGATGATTGACGAAAATTGAATAACAAGAAGCAACCTCGATTGGTAATTACGATGGACAATTCAAAGATGAAGATTACAAATGTCAAGAGGCCACTGGAATATCGGATACATAAGATGTTTAATATCATGAATTGGCCAGTTGTGTGACTTTTCTGTAGCACTGGGTGTCATATTTATGAAAAGCGTGTTCATAAGTAGTGATACTTAAATGCCGCGCATGAATACACCAGCGAAGATTACATAGTTCCTGATGTCAGAACAACTTTAATTTGCGTCTTGATTTAGCATCACATAGGATTATTGGCTCCTCATATTCATATTTATGAAAAGTGTGTTCATAAGTAGTGATGCTAAATGCACCAGCGAAGATTACATAGTTCCTGATTACAGAACAACTTAATTCGCGTATTGATATAGCATCACATAGGATTCTTGGTTCCTCTGTACGTACTTCTTTAGATTAAATAAACTTTATATTTCAAAACACTAATCGTGAGCAGTGACTTCATTGCGGCCCAGGCAGTCACAAAGTTAAACTGGCGGGCGTCACCGAAACACGTAGCTCAAATCTGCTCACAAAATGACAAGAATTTGTAGAAATAACAATCTGGCAAGGGATTGTGATCAGTTTGGTGAAAAAGGGAGGTATGGGTAATCTATATTTGATGGTTAATTTGCATACCTGTATTCTTAGAACGAAGAATTCTTTAAAGGTTACGGTCAATGGAAAACTCTTGAAAAGTATACTAAACAAGATCGTTTGGACAGGCACGTTATTAACATTGATGCTTATGAGGTACTGACAGATTAGAAACCATGCGCGTAACATGATGGCATTGACATAAGATTATTTTACGAATTACAGTCTGCTATGAAGGTCTAGAACAGCATGCTATGATCCTCTGATAGTCTTCTTACGAAAACAGATTTCAAAACATTGAATTACGTGAAACTGAGGTTGCCAATAACAAAGTGGTATGTACCTGCAGGACTAATTGCAGTTTACAGGGTAATTATGACAATAATTCATGCACTGTCATATAACCATCAAAATACAATTGGTAAAACATCTGGAAATATTTCTTGCTTTCTAACTACTCACAAGCGCTCAAGCTTTCATAAATTTTACAATTAAGGTACATTAACAATTATACAATCTTCGTAATCGCCATCACAATATGTATGTTTTAGAACCACAGGAAACTGCACTATGCCAGGCATGCTTATGTGAGGCCTTATTACGTAGCATGAATTCCGAGAGGAATAGTTAGATACACCTTCACTTTAAGTATTCCACACACGGCCAAAGTCCACTTTACAAATCAGCATCTGTAATTTGGAGTAACCTGTCAGTTACGTTTACCCCTCCCAGATGCCTGTTATATCATGCATATTACAAGACTTCTTCGAATACGGAGTGAAGGACATGTCCAACCGTATAAACCAAATACAGAAACAGACAATGGATATGTCACAAGTACTCCTCGGTTCAGAGTTGATAGGTTCACACCCAAAACCGTTTACAGGCATGTTAAGCATTAACTGCCCCGATGTCTCCACTTGCATCTAAGCTGTGACCTGCGCAACCATATGATAATAATGGATATACATTCGTATGAAAAAGGGGGCACGGGTGGCCCAGTCGTCTAAGGCGCCGCGATTCGCTGTGCAGAGTTGCGTCCCTTGGGCACGCCAGAACCCTATGATTGTGGGTTCGAATCCCGGTTCGCCCCGATTATGTTTCTAGGTTTGTCAGCACCATACCCGTGCTCGTGGGTTTCACCGAAGTGGTAAACGTCGGAGACCTGCATCCCTCCGGGCTTTCCTCCCACATTAAGCTGACACGCCGCGATATAACTGGAATACTGTTAAAAGCGGCGTTAAACCCAACTCACTCACTCACTCGAATAAAAAAGATACCGATGTAAGCAAACATGTGTATAGATAGCACACCTTCTTTCTTAAACACGACATTTCAAACCAAGATATCTATCTATTACTGGGTGAAGAATAAAAATTGTTGTCAGCAGTTGAATGCCATTGACAACAACTTGAGACAACGATGTTTGAAGCTTCCCTCCAAAAAGGTTAGCCTGTTGTTAATTATAAAAAAAATAAAAATCTTACTAAACATACTTTACATAGTTATTGCTCGGTAATTATCTTGAACGTTTTTTATGCAACGGTACTACGGTACAACAGACCAGATGTGTAGTAAATTTGCATCAAGTCCTAGTATCTCACCCAATGATCTAAGAACAATCTAACACCTGTCCACTCTGTACTGCAATGGACCTTGTAGCCTCGCCCGAACAATTGTATTACTGCAAGCACATACCAATGACTACAAAAGTATCGCGGAAATAAACTATTATATCAACAGGAATGAATGTATAATGGTTTGAGGAACATGTAAAATACCTGAGGTAAATATTGCATCATGTGCAATGGACAAAAGACCATTATTTACAACATACTGTAATATAACAGTAAAATTCATGCAATGGGTGTCTGAAATATTCTGAACCGAACCATGATGGACTGACTGCATTGACGGAGTTGGTTGCTAATCATTCTTCAACGTAATCCACTCGGAGGTCCACACACTTTTGCCAGCGATGCTTGAGTGCCTGGACCCCGTTGATGGTGTAAAGAGTTCGCCACAACAGTAATGATTTGCATAATGCTGTCAGGCCCGTGAAGACCCGGGGTAGAATAGGTCTTCAGCAACCCATGCTTGCCGTAAAATGCGACTATGCTTGTCGTTAGAGTCGACTAACGGGATCGGGTGGTCAGGCTCGCTGACTTGGTTGATGCATGTCAATGATCCCAGTTGCGTGGATCTATGCTCATGATATTATTCAATGGATTGTCTGGTCCAGACTTGATTATTTACAGACCGCCGTCATATAGCTGGAATATTGCTGAGTGGGGCGTTAAACAACCAACCAACAACCCAATCCAGACAGTTCTTTCTTCAAGTTTGGGTAGTCTCACGGTGCCAAGTCTTGTGAATAGGGAATATGTTCAAAGCTACAGTCATAACTTGCTGCCATGGCGACAAACGGCTTAGGCACAGGGAGTTTTCCATGGCGTTTTGTCTTTCGGCGTTTAGTCTTACAAGTAGTATAATTGAAAAGGTTAGGTTAAAGCAAACAGTTGGTGATGACTCTTTTTGAAACAATTTCATGAACAATCTATAAATATGCTTGCATGAATGGCATTCCACTCTAGAAAACAGTTCAAGGTATGACTTGTATAGAACTTTTAAGAGTCTTATTCAACCAGAAAAATACTTATCTACATTAACATCAAGAACCCTTCGACGTCCATTTATTCAATTTAGGCTCGGGTTGTTAGATCTCATGAGAAATGAAGGAAGAAAATGTCCACTGAAAAGTCGAAGAGGTTATGCCGATTATGTCATTAAGCTATAGAAAATGAAATTCATTTGACTTTTGGATGTACTTATTATTGTGATCTAAGAAACACGTTTATACCTGAACGCTATCTGTCAAAATATCCTGTATCTGCTTATATTTCTCTTCTTTCTTCAAAAAATGATGCTGTCATACCAAAACTGGCTATATATGCTAAAAAAATGCAATTTCCCTCAGAAACAAATTGTTAAACATGAGTATGTATCCAAATATGTAAAACTACTTATTTGTAACTCTTTTGTATATGGTGAGGTGAAGTGAAATGGGGTTTAACGTCGCGTCCAAGATTATTGCACTTATATAGCGACGTGCATGTACGTGTGTGTGTTTGTGTGGCTGCTTGTACTAGTCCGGACTGATGCCGATTTATAGTGCTAGCTCACTGAGATACCATGCCGCAGTGTAACATGAATACCCCACTCAGACACAGTATACCGACTCCGTGCCGACCAGTCCTTGTTTAAGCCCCTTGATGTCGAGCGCCAGACAGGGTAACAACAAATACTATCTTTTAACGTCTTTTGGTATGACGCGTTCGGGGATCGAACCCCGGACCTTCCGCTCTCTGGGCGGACGCTCTACCACTAGACCACGGAGGTGGTCCCTTTTGTATATGGACCGGAGGCAATAAATATCTTTGCCTTTGATACTTGATGGCGGTTTCCTATTTAGTCTATTATCATTTACAGGGAATAACTTGTCACGTTGTTGCCTGCAGAAAGATGCTACCTGGTTGTGTATTGTTTCACATGCATTGGAAGAATTGTACTTAAAACATGAAATGTTTATGTTCAATGTTACTGTACTAAGAATTACACTTTAGCTTATACTAAGATACTTCGTTGTAAGTCTCAGAATGTTTTAACCATCCCATTAGCATCAGTGTTACCACTACGCTGTATACCAACGTTGAAAGGGTGTCTCCGGTTGCCTCCAAATGAAGGGTACTTTGTTCTATTATCTTAGCGAAAGAACTCAAAAAGGCCCTTGTGTATATAAAACACTATGGCGCTCAGCATCAGTGTATACCACTACACTGTATACCAACGTTAAAAGGGTGTCTCCGGTTACATCCAAATGAAGGGTACTTTGTTCTATTATCTTAGCGAAAGAACTCAAAAGGGCCATTGTGTATATAAAACACTTTTGCGCTCAGTTTTTGGGGGGTTCTTTCCTCACGACGAGGAGATCTCTCAAACGAAAAGTCATGATTGCAATGCCGTCTTACTTACAACATTCGATAATATGAAATACGATGTCACTTCTTGTGTGCCACGTGCAGACATTTCGTTGACGTTCAACATAAAAAGCATTTGAGCGTTTTACTTTAAAACGGCCATAAAATATTAAAGGTTAGAAAACATTTGGTGGTAATATGTTATAGCTCACATTGGTTTTTTTAAACCGACAGCTGGGTCTTTCCTGCAAATACTTCCTGCTATTGTAATTCAGCCAATAGCTGGCATAAACCTTGTCCGGGTTTCCGGTTAACGAAATATGATTCCAGTTTAGCTATTATTCTGGGTTAGGAATGACACGTGTTCATCGTGTGATTAGACGTGTTTCCATCTGATTGTTTCATTAGTTACGGTTCCATGATTTTGAACAATTATTCACCCACGTGTCTACTTTGTCTGCACTTCACAAGGAAAGGTTGCTTTGGATTTGTACGTTATTAACGTTGTTAAATGTCAAACCATCAAATTGCATTAAACACAGTTAAGCATGAGGATTTGACAGTTATGGGTGTGTGAGGCATATAGCTTGTGTTACAAACAGTGAATAATGTCATTGACATTATACAATGTTTGACTCGAGTCTGGTGTTCTGTGTTGATGAATGTTCAACCTATACACAATGACGATCTTTTAGTTTAATTAGATTACATCAACTCCATGAGTAATGAACATAAACAGCCGGGCATACGAACACATACACTTGAAGATTGGGTTTGTCCTAAACTGAATTTTTTAAATAGTTAGTAGACTGCAACCAGTCACCAAAACTCTGCTTACGTAAGGTCCAAAAACGCAGTTTAACATGAATACCCTACTCAGATGCTGTATACTGACTCCAAGCCGACCAGTCCTTGTTTAGCCACTCAATGCCGAGCGCCAGGCAGGGTTACAACACGTGTCATCTTTTAACGTCTTTCGTATAACGCTGCCGGGGATCGAACCCCGGACCTTCCGCTCTCCGGGTTTACGCTCTACCACTATAGATACGCAGATACTACCAGAGACCATATATCAGTCTAGATACCTGATACAACGTTCCCTTCCATACACGAAATAGTGATACACAATCAGTCAATCAGAACGAGTCGGCATCAAAACACTGAGCCAAATTGATTGAAGACACTCAGAACGTTCCAAATGTATTTATCGTCTGCACTTCCGGTCTCTTCGGACAAAACACACCAGACACTGAAAAGTCACATTCTGTTGACTTCATCGTCATAAATTCTGAACCCGTGAAGATTCCGGGATAGAATAGATCTTCAGCAACCCATGATTGTCATAAAAGGTGACTATGCTTGTCATAAGAGGCGACTAAAGGGATCGGGTGGTCAGGCTCGCTAACTTGGTTGAGGCATGTCATCGTATCCCAATTTCGTGGATCGATACTCATGACGTCAATCACTGGATTGTCTGGTCCAGACTCGATTATTTACAAACCACCGTCATATAGCTGGAATATTGCTGAGTGCTGCGTTAAACAAACAAACAACAAACAAACATTTATTCTGAGAAAGGTGAATTCTTCCACAACAATAATTATTCTTCACTAAGACTGTATAGACAATAACGTGCATAGACAGACACATATTTGGTGGACCGAATTGTGAACAATGTAAGCAGGAAGTTAAACCAGGAGTATTCTCATAGTCAAAATTCTCTTTTCCTTGTTCGGGGGCACGGGTGTCCCAGTCGTCTAAGGCGCCGCGATTCGCTGTGCATAGTTGCGTCCCTTGGGCACACCAGAAACCTATGATTGTGGGTTCGAATCCCGGTTCGCCCCGATTATGTTTCTAGGTTTGGCAGCACCATACCCGTGCTCGTGGGTTTCACCGAAGTGGTAAACGTCTGAGACCTGCATCACTTCGGGCTTTCCTCCCACATTAAGCTGACACGCCGCGATATAACTGGAATAGTGTTAAAAGCGGCGTTAAACCCAACTCACTCACTCACTCTTTTCCTTGTTCAAATATCAAGAAGCAATTTCAGTGACGGATATTGTGCAATGTTTACAGTTTGTTAATTGGCTTCCCTGCATCCATTCAATATACCATTAGCAGTGTATTTCAAACCCACACTGTCTTTCGCCCACATAATCTGAACAGATTATTTCTCAAATAGCTTCATGATAGATTGGTTTGCAACAAGTTGAGTATTTTACTAATATATCACAGTTTAGAAAAATTGACAAATATATAAAAAACAAATTACGACCATGGATATTAAATAAACATAACGCTACAGCTGCACAGTTCATAGTTCACTGACTGTGTCACACAACCAAGTGTCAAACATTGGATGTTTTTTTTCCGCTCAAATTCACATCGTTTAATATCTCATTGTTTCTACATTTTTCTGTTGAGTATGGCTACGTTCATCCTGTAACACGTAAAACATGTACTCAGTCACGCTCAATCCATCTCCCCGAGGTAAAGGAGTTAAGTGGCTGTAAAAGTCCAGTTTCGCGTTGAAACTGGACTTTTGGAGTCAGTTAACTCCCTTGCCTCTGGAATATGCGCTCAATCACACATCCATGGTTTGAACACAAGACCGCACCATGTTGCGTTAGTGCTGTAGACAAATTAGAATTCTAGGCTGAATAGGAAGTCCCCCTAACAGGCACTGTTATGTTTGTTTGTTGTTTAACGCTGCATTCAACAATGATCCATCTAAATGACGGTGGTCTGAAAATATATAGTCTTGACCAGATAATCCAGTGACTGAAATCATGAGCGTCGCTCCAAGCAATTAGGATACGATGACATGCATCAACAAAGTCAGCGAGCCTGACCACTCTTTCGACAAGTATGAGTTGTTGAAGACCAATTCTAACCCGGATCTTCACGGGGGCACTGTTTATGGGAAGGTAATATAGCCGAGAGCCGCCCTACATCACCTGATATAAACTTGGATATATGTGTTGGCGTTGTTCTTAAGACGACAAGGCTGTAGATTGACGATGAGTGTATATTGTCACCTTGATTGATTGATATAGTTTCACCTGATCTACTCTGATTGTATTTTCAACATGGACGACATCCTATACATAATTCACACTGGTTGACAGCTACAGCTAATGCAACTGCATGGACGGGGCCAGAAAGTAGTCACTTACACTTAGGCATCTCATCAGCCAAGAGAGAAGAAAATCAGATTGACAAGTATATTTTATCTGCCTCTCTGATAAGTGTCGTATTTATTTGATCCACTGTTTTCACTTATTTTATCAAAAGAAAAAATCAAACGGCAAATATATTTAGCCTTTGCATATAATATAGTATGATATCTAGAAATTTAATACATTGCTCGTTTTCCTCGGTTCCATTTGTGTATTTCACAAAACTCGAAAAAAGGTGTGGTTTTTATGTTGATTGGTTGGTCACAATGGTTTACGTGGTTGATGAACACCTGTACCACGACAGCGTTGCCCTTATCAACCTCATCCACACTCAGTTACTTTCGTGATAGAAGCAAAACAAATGTCTACACGGGTTCGACAAGAGATGGTGCTCGTGAGGGGACAAGATGACAAAGGCAGGGAGCCCGTGAAGATCCGGGGTAGAATAGGTCTTCAGCAACCCATGCTTGCCGTAAAAGGCGACTATGCTTGTCGTAAGAGGCGACTAACGGGATCGGGTGGTCAGGCTCGCTGACTTGGTCGATGCATGTCATCGTATCCCAATTGCGTGGATCGATGT
This sequence comes from Haliotis rufescens, assembly GCF_023055435.1. Lineage (NCBI taxonomy): Eukaryota > Metazoa > Mollusca > Gastropoda > Lepetellida > Haliotidae > Haliotis > Haliotis rufescens. The sequence continues at coordinate 60,374,164 of NW_025963779.1, read as the reverse complement.
TCCTGATGTCAATCTTTGGATTGTCTGGTCCAGACTCGACTGTTTACAGACCACCGGCATACACCTGGAATATTGCTGAGTGCAATAGACACACAGGTAGACAGACAGACAGACAGGTAGACAGACAGACGGACAGACAAAGGCAGGTGCCTTCTTGGATTGCGGCCATGGAGTTCATAACATGGCCAAATAGGCAGTGGATCTTGGAGACCAGGACCGCAAGACCTCTAAGAATGTGCTGGCAAGCATTACTTTTCCAGAGGACTATTACAGGATGATTGGAACATGGCTTGGGACACGTCAGCATTCAACTAATAGACGGAATGTTCATCAAAACGTGTCCACCGTACTTTTGTTGCTCACTGTATGATTTCATCTGTAGCCTAGCCGAAGTGTTGTAAACGTTTCGTTAACTGTTCGCTATTGTCGATAGCATTGCGCCGCCAGCCGGCCCACAATACTACTGTGTAGTCGGCCCACAATACTACTGTGTAGTCGGCCCACAATACTACTGTGTAGTCGGCCCACAATACTACTGAGAAGTCGGCCCACAATACTACTGAGTAGTCGGCCCACAATACTACTGAGAAGTCGGCCCACAATACTACTGAGAAGTCGGCCCACAATACTACTGAGAAGTGTCCATACATCTTCGCAGTGACTGGGCTTGAAATTGGAGGGGCATCCTGTGAGCAGTGAGACTGACATTACTGGGACCCGACTGTGGTTTAGGTGTACGTGAAACCATACATTTCTACACCGAGTTCTCACTGTAATTCAACATTAACATTGCTTAATGGGCAAAACTGATATTTCAATTGATCAAATCTGGCTTCCACAGGAGATATACTTGGAAGAATAGTTTTGGATGACAAAATGAATCTTACCTCTTTTGATATCAAATGTATCACCACAAGCGTTGGATCATTAAACTTGTATTTCCTAGGATATTGAATGCTGTGATAAGATTTCATCAAAATGCTTTCAGTCCACTGTGATGTCATCGGTTACCATGACGTCATAATCAATTGACTTTCTTTCTTTCTTTGTTGTTTAACGCCGCACTCAGCAATAGTCCAGCTATATGACGGCGGCCTGTAAATAATTGAGTCTGGACCAGACAATCTGGATTGACATCATGAACATCGATCCACGCAATGGGGTCGATGAAATGCATCAACCAAGTCAGCGACCCTGACCACCCGATCCCGTTAGTCGCCTCTAACGACAAGCACAGTCGCCTTTTATGGCAAGCATTGGTTGCTGAGGACCTATTCTATTCCGGATCTTCACGGGTCTAATCAATTGACATCACTTATCTCACTGCCACTGAAGCTGGTGAGCTGTACTATTTCATACATTGGCTTTTACTTATTACTGACTGAACAGTTGGAAGAATGATTTTATTTGGGGTTAATTAGAACCACACTATCCTGTCTTTTGATATCAAATATATCCAAATCAGTACCAAATTCCACCACGATCAAAGAATTGTCAAGTTCCAAACGACCTTTGAGTCTCTTCATCGATGTGTTTTCAACTACTAGGTGCCAAAGTTGTAGAATGGATGAATATAACTTTGAATAATATAAACATCATGCAGTGTATTATGTTTGAGTAAAACACACAGGGAAAGAGTATGAACAGTATGCTTAATGGTTGCAATATATACATGACCATTAATGAATCTTGAATGTCTGTTGCACAATGATTGTTGTGAAATCAGTGTGGTTATTGTCCTGTTTGTTTGTTTGTATGATTAACACCGCACTCAGCAATATTCCAGCGATATGACAGCGATCTGTAAATAATCAAATCCAGTGGTTGATATAATGAGCATCGATCCACGCAATTGGGATACTATGACATGCATCAACCAAGTCAGCGAGCCCGACCACCCAATCCCGTTAGTCGCCTCTTATGGCAAGCATGGGTTGCTCAAGACCTATTCTACCCGGATCTTCAGGGGTCAGGTTGTTGTCCTGAACCTAATGTTTATATAGTGGTAATTATGAAAAAAACTTTGTAAAAACAGTATCGTATACCTTTACACAAGCTTTCTCTAGGGTCATTGTTTGTTGTTTGATGCCAAACTCAGCAGTATTCCAGCTATATGAGGGCAATACGTACATAATCGATTCTGGACCAGACAATTCTGTGATTGGTATGATGAGCAACAATCCACACAGTCACCAGGCCTGACCACCCGATCCACACAGTCACCAGGCCTGACCACCCGATCCACACAGAAACCAGGCCTGACCACCCGATCCACACAGTCACCAGGCCTGACCACCCGATCCACACAGTCACCAGGCCTGACCACCCGATCCACACAGTCACCAGGCCTGACCACCCGATCCACACAGTCACCAGGCCTGACCACCCGATCCACACAGTCACCAGGCCTGACCACCCGATCCACACAGTCACCAGGCCTGACCACCCGATCCACACAGTCACCAGGCCTGACCACCCGATCCATTTGGTCGCCTCTTACTACCAGCACAGGTTGCTGGTGACCTATCACAACCTATCCCTTGTATGCTGTTTTCAAGGGTAGGGGGGGCACGGGTGGCCCAGTCGTCTTAGGCGCTGCGATTCGCTGTGCAGAGTTGCGTCCCTTTGGCACACCAGAAACCTATGATTGTGGGTTCGAATCCCAGTTCGCCCCGATTATGTTTCTAGGTTTGTCAGCACAATACCCGTGCTCGTGGGTTTCACCAAAGTGGTAAACATCTGAGACCTGCATCACTTCAGGCTTTTCTCCCACATTAAGCTGACACGCCGCGATATAACTGGAATATTGTTAAAAGCGGCGTTAAACCCAACTCACTCACTCACTCACTCACCTCAAGGGTAGGTGTCACGGCGCTCCTCACCTTTCCATTGTACACAGAACGTGTCTGCCATGTTTATGTATTTGGGTGTATACATTTCAGTTTGTTGTTGCATCAATGGACAGTTGCAACTACTTGATAAATAATCTTCCACAAATTATACTGTGGCTATGTTTCAGGAGCATTTTCTGTTATCCGATATCCTAAAGATATTGCAGTGGGGAGAAAAGTTTACCAGATAAGAAGTACAGTCACAACATGCTTCAATAATCAACAATAAATACCAGACACAACAGGACGCCCAAATACATACTTAAGTCTGCTTTATTTCAGCATCACAACAGCTGATATAGTATATCATATATGAATGTTCACATTGTGATAATATTGTGCATGACAATATAGCCTCATGCGTTTGATTTTGATCATAAACAATCGTTCACAATCTCTGTATAAATAATACAATCGATCCTTATGCATGCAAGAAATAATTGAAATAAATGCATTATTGGGTGCAATGATAGCAGGATGCTGGAATATCCAGAAAGTGAAACTGACTAAGGCATGTCATTAATTAAAGATACAATCCTACCACTGGAACTACTAACTCAGATTGACAAATTCTAAAGCATGTCTACCAAGAAGCTCCAACGATGCAAGTACTGAATGCCCAGTGATTTTGTCGCAATCTGCCGAGAAGTGAGTAGGTTGTCTCAACACTTTTAGCAGAGTATTATCCAGCCACGTCAAGCTCTATAAACATGGAGGGAATTTAACCTTTTCTCATTGGCAATGTCTTGACCTCAAGCCTAGGAGGCTGTATAATTGTCTTCTACTGACGCGATAGGGTAGTCAGGCTCTGATGGGATTGGGCAGTCAGGCTCTGATGGGATTGGGTAGTCAGGCTCTGATGGGATTGGGTAGTCAGGCTCTGATGGGATTGGGTAGTCAGGCTCTGACGGGATTGGGTAGTCAAGCTCTGATGGGATTGGGCAGTCAGGCTCTAATGGGATTGGGCAGTCAGGCTCTGATGGGATTGGGTAGTCAGGCTCTGATGGCATTGGGTAGTCAGCCTCTGATGGGATTGGGTAGTCAGCCTCTGATGGGATTGGTAGTCAAGCTCTGATGGGATTGGGTAGTCAGCCTCTGATGGGATTGGGTAGTCAGGCTCTGATGGGATTGGGCAGTCAGGCTCTGATGGGATTGGGTAGTCAGGCTCTGATGGCATTGGGTAGTCAGGCTCTGATGGCATTGGGTAGTCAGGCTCTGATGGGATTGGTAGTCAAGCTCTGATGGGATTGGGTAGTCAGCCTCTGATGGGATTGGGTAGTCAGGCTCTGATGGGATTGGGCAGTCAGGCTCTGATGGGATTGGGTAGTCAGGCTCTGATGGGATTGGGCAGTCAGGCTCTGATGGGATTGGGCAGTCAGGCTTGCTGACTTAGTTGAGGCATGTTGTATCCACAGGACTTTTTAGCCATATTCATGCATATTCACGGACCAAACCACTCTCAACCTCAAAGGGTGGACTGGTCCATAAAGGGTCATGAATGTGCATGAATTCTGCTAAAAAGTCCTGTGATCACATCCCATTTGCGTAGATCAACGCTCATGAGGTCAATCAGTGGATTGTCTGTTCCAGATCCGATTCTTCACTGCAGTCATACAGCTGACTGCGGCAATACACAACAAACAGACTTAACGAAGAACATCATCTGTTCACACAGTCGAGACATCGTGAGCCTACAAATGAGGAAATAAAGTGGCACAGCTAACCAAGGGAATTAACTCCGCAGAGCAACCCATCCCACTAAATGTCCTGTTGATGGTCGTGACCATAATCTTGATATTACACACAAATGGCTTCAAATTACATTCTAAAATGTAGAACACTAACAATCATTCATTCTTAACAACATTAAGAAATAAACATATCTATGGAAAGTTTATTCTAGATATATCAAATGGGTATATTGTTAAATACTACAAACATACATAATGTCCTGTACATGATTGTTCAACCAAGGTATTACTGCTATATATTTGTCTTGATGTTGTACAAAAATATGTGCAGTGTAAACATCACCTTTAATGAAATAAATATGTTTTACTTTTCCTCTTAAATACACACCTTCTAACCGCACACACATTTAGAATCAAGAATTTGAAAAAAGCCATCTGCCAACTTTGTTGCTGTCTTGTGTCAACTGATTGGACAATACTACATGCTATTTATTTTCATAATGTTGGATTTATTTTTTTCAATTTGTCTTTCAGCTTCCATTCATGTTTAAGACTGTTGATCTCGAGTTTGAATTAAAGAGAATGAATGTAGCATTCAGTGCCGTAGCCAGCCGGGGGGCAGGGGGGGCAGTTGCCCCCTGGATTGTTTATAGAAAACAATTTTCCTTGTGAAAGTTAGCTTGAATAAGAAAGGAATAATCTTATTTGCCCCCCCTCTGTCAAAAAAAGTTAACTACGGCCTTGGCATTGATATATATTTCATTGTCCTCTTCTGCCATTTTGGATACAAGCAGTGATACATCCACAGTGATTTACATGGATGGTTTATAATCTATGCCTGTTTTACTGGGTATAATATTTTGTTTTCATTTTTATTAACTACTGTCAATTCAGTGAGTGAATAAGTGAAGGAATTGTTTTTATCAACTTACAACCCTGGCAACAACACATTTCATCACAATCTGAAGGATATACAGCTCTGTCTTTGGGGCAAGATTCCACATACCAGGCACCTCACAAAACAATATCACCACAATGATTCTGATTATGTTACAGTTACAACCATCACATTGCCAACTTCATTCAATAGCATCAACACAGGGTAAAATCGAAATGACTCCTTACTCCGATCATAAAAACCAATCTTACTTTGGACATGTTTATGAATCGCACAATTTGCGAAATAGTTTGGTTAAGTAATAGCACTGTTCTAATATAATAGAAATATCAAAACACAATGAAAAGAAACCTGAAAAGTTTAAATGATGGAAATGTTCTGAGAAATCAGGAAATATACCTGTATATATTGCTACAAGCAATAATCCTACAACAATATCTCAGCACTGACTGAGAAACACTAAAACAAGATTTTCCAACTAAACTGAAGAAATAATCAGAGCTTTAAATACTGCTTGTTGTCTTCAAATCTGGTTTGGTAGGTAAAAGTTGTGCCTCCATGACACACCAAGTCATGAGAGCCAAGGAAATGTGAATCAACACTCACAGCCATCGAACATACACAGACAGCTCGCATCCAACACGCACACAGAACTGGCATTGTACCATCTCCATTTATGCAGGGTATAATATCAACATTCTATCATAATAAATACCCTGGCTCCATCCTCTACCATAGCTTCATTTGGGTTACGATGTCCCAATTGCCATGTTGGAACTTCGCACTGAATTCTCTCACAGGTGAGAGCAAATTCATTAGAAAGCATCTTCCAGTACCATATAACCTGATCAGATTCCTAACAAAGAACCAGTCCACAGTACCGGTACCAGTATTTATAATACACTGGTTATTCAAGGATGGCATCGCACGTACAGAGCTAGCATCACACATCAGGGAACACATGACTGAACACCTCCTTGTAATGGTTGACAAAATGGACCTCGAGACCCTCAGTGATGTATTCAGGAAGATCCGAGAAGTCCTTCTTGTTCTCAGCAGGCAAGATGATGCAAGTCACTCCCACTCTCTTGGCCTGCAACATCACAACGGATTATAAAATGTTTTGTTTGTTTGTTGTTTAACGCCACACCCAGCAATATTCCAGCTAGATGACGACGGTCTGTAAATAATCGAGTCTGGATCAGACAATCAAGTGATTGACATCATGAGCATCATCCACAAAATTGGGATACGATGACATCATCAACCAAGTCAGCGTGCCTGACCACCCGATCCCATTAGTCACCTCTTACGACAAGCATAGTCGCCTTTTATGGCAAGCACGGGTTGCTGAAAACCTATTCTACCCCGGATCTTAACGGGTTGATCATGAGTGAGTGCCATGAATGTGATCATGCTGACAGGTTGTTGTTAAAAGGGATTCAAAGCCTGGAAACATTGCTGACTTATAAAGAACAATATACATACCCATTTTAAGTATCTCATTCAAAATTTCAAAAACATTGCATTCTTCAGGGTATCAAGAATATCGAAGCCATCGTGCACTGTTTTTTATAAATGTTTGCCAAACTTAGATTTTGTTGACTTTTTGCAACATTAAACCAGGCTGTCAGTTGTAATGGGGACGTATGACATCATCCAAGATTCATTTTGAACAGCTGTTTGAGTATGTGTAAAAATAGTTTTTCGAAAATTACAGATAACATTTTGTGTTTTACAAAGCCGGCAACCATAAGATGTTTACAGGGTGTTATTGAGTATTTCATGAATGGAAAGTTTAACATCTGAAACCTGCTCATCCACAAACAGTTGGGCACATTGCAACAATCTGTGTCATATTGTCTTCTGGCAAAACAAAAGACAGCTGACTCCTGTCATATGTCAATGCAAACTATGACTCAAGCCAAATGTATTTATTTTTAAAGGTGAGGTGACATGAAATGTGGTTTGACTGCATTTGTAGAGCGATGTGTGAGTGCTTGTACTAGTCCTGGGTAATGCTGATATACCATGCTGCATTTTTAACATGAATACTCCACTCAGACACAGTGAACTGATTCCAAGGCGACCACTCCTTGTTTTAGCCCCTTACTGCCAAATGCCAGGCAGGGTAACAGCTTCTTCAGATATGATGGGGACGGGGATCGAACTACCGGCCTTCCATTCTCCAGCTCAAAATTAAACTGATCCAGCATGGGTGATTCCAACTTATTCTTCTCAAACAACACGTCACACAATTGTACTGATGTGGGAAGTTGTTATCTTCAGCAACCCATGCTTGCCATAAAAGGTGACTATGCTTGTCGTAAAAGCTGACTAACGGGATCGGGTGGTCAGGCTCGGTGACTTGGTTGATGCATGCCATCGATCCCAATTGCGTGGATCGATGCTCATGATATCAATCACTGGATTGTCTGGTCTAGACTCGATTATTTTACAGACCGCCGTCATATAGCTGGAATATTGCTGAGTGCGGTGTTAAACAACAAACCAACCAACCAACTATTTATTGATATCTGCACATTGTAATAAACATGGTCAAGTTGGTTGCTGAGGACCAAGTCTCTACATGGATCTTGTCTTTGTTAAATAGATATAGACAGACAAATAGCTACCACTGTCATGGCTGATTGCCCACTTGGGCTGAAAAGCTGATCACATGATCACATAAGCCATCATCAAATTGCAACAACCTTCGGCACATTATACCACAGCATGTCAGGTAAATGTGGGAGGAAAGCCCAAAGAGATGCAAGTCTCAGATGTTTACCACTTTGGTGAAACCCAGAAGCACGGTATGGTGCTGACAAACCTAGAAACATAATCAAGGCGAATCTGGGATCCAAATCGATGATAATAGAGTTCTGCATTGCAAAGGGACACAAATCTGCATAGTGAATTGCGATACCTTAGATGACTGGGGCAGCTATGCTCCCCACTAAAGATCTCAAGTTATCAATGTGAAAAGACAAGGAACATCCATCTAGTCATCCAGACTGAACATGAAGATTCAGAAATGAGGAGTTACATGATGAAAATATGGGGGAAACAGCATGGATCATACAACAGTCCATAGTTATAGACAGAGTCTACCAGTCAACCATAGTTCAGGGAGTGTTTGTTTGTTGTCTTAATCCACTCTCAATATTCCAGCTCTATGATGACAGTCTGCAAATCTAATCTGGACCAGACAATCCTTGCTTGTCATCATGAGCATCGGTCGGCGCGATTGGGATACGATGACAAGCATCAACCAAGTCACAAGTCGGACCACCTGATCTGGTTACCTTGCCTCTAACAACAGCATCTGAAGGCCAATTCTAACCCAGGTCTTCACAGGGGCAGGACTAAATGAAAACCTACAGCAATTGTCTTCTCCTTGATTCCCCCGACCGGCAGAACCTTCCCTGTGAGAGACACCTCCCCCGTCATGGCCATGTTTTGGCGAACAGGGCGTCCGAGCGCCAGTGATAGCATCGCCGTGGTGATGGTGCAGCCAGCACTAGGACCATCCTTCGGCGTCGCTCCCTAGCAACAGAGAGTCATTGCAAATATTAGGAGTGTAGGATATTATGTGTCATTAGACCAGACTTTCCTTGTGCTTTTTTTTTAGCTGAATGGTTATCATTTCTTTTCACTGACTGTATCGTTATGAGTAACAAACATTTCTTTCCATTGACGATACTTATGTAAGAAAGTTTTCTTATGACCCGATGTGGACATAAAGGCTACAACATCTGTATGGGATCAAGCAAGAAGGCGCCTCTCCAATCAGATAGCTATTGACTTCATCTCTTACTTGCTTTTCAGCAATATTGCCCTGTGTTCAAACATCATAGGATTTAGTTAATGCATGCAGTGCTGGAGGTTGTGAGATGGGACTGTTGGATGGCAGCTTGTGTGTGTGACAGGATCTAGTTAATGCATGCAGTGCTGGAGGTTGTCAGATGGGACTGTTGAATGGCAGCTTGTGTGAGTGACAGGATCTAGTTAATCCATGTAGTGCTGGAGGTTGTCAGATGGGACTATTGGATGGCAGCTTGTGTATGTGACAGGATCTAGTTAATCCATGCAGTGCTGGAGGTTGTGAGATGGAACTGTTGGACGGCAGCTTGTGTGTGTGACAGGATCTAGTTAATGCATGCAGTGCTGGAGGTTGTCAGATGGGACTATTGGACGGCAGCTAGTGTGTGTGACAGGATCTAGTTAATGCATGCAGTCCTGGAGGTTGTGAGATGGAACTGTTGGACGGCAGGTAGTGTGTGTGACAGGATCTAGTTAATGCATGCAGTGCTGGAGGTTGTGAGATGGGACTGTTGGACGGCAGGTAGTGTGTGTGACAGGATCTAGTTAATGCATGCAGTGCTGGAGGTTGTGAGATGGAACTGTTGGACGGCAGGTAGTGTGTGTGACAGGATCTAGTTAATGCATGCAGTCCTGGAGGTTGTGAGATGGGACTGTTGGACGGCAGCTTGTGTGTGTGACAGGATCTAGTTAATGCATGCAGTGCTGGAGGTTGTGAGATGGGATTGTTTGACGGCAGCTTGTGTGTGTGACAGGATCTAGTTAATGCATGCAGTCCTGGAGGTTGTGAGATGGGACTGTTGGATGGCAGCTTGTGTGTGTGACAGGATCTAGTTAATGCATGCAGTGCTGGAGGTTGTGAGATGGGACTGTTGGATGGCAGCTAGTGTGTGTGACAGGATCTAGTTAATGCATGCAGTCCTGGAGGTTGTGAGATGGGACTGTTGGATGGCAGCTTGTGTGTGTGACAGGATCTAGTTAATGCATGCAGTGCTGGAGGTTGTGAGATGGGACTGTTGGATGGCAGCTAGTGTGTGTGACAGGATCTAGTTAATGCATGCAGTGCTGGAGGTTGTGAGATGGGACTGTTGGATGGCAGCTTGTGTGTGTGACAGGAGCAAGATAATGCATGCAGTGCTGGAGGTTGTGAGATGGGACTGTTGGATGGCAGCTAGTGTGTGTGACAGGATCTAGTTAATGCATGCAGTGCTGGAGGTTGTGAGATGGGACTGTTGGATGGCAGCTTGTGTGTGTGACAGGAGCAAGATAATGCATGCAGTGCTGGAGGTTGTGAGATGGGACTGTTGGATGGCAGCTAGTGTGTGTGACAGGAGCAAGATAATGCATGCAGTGCTGGAGGTTGTGAGATGGGACTGTTGGATGGCAGCTAGTGTGTGTGACAGGAGCAAGATAATGCATGCAGTGCTGGAGGTTGTGAGATGGAACTGTTGGACGGCAGCTAGTGTGTGTGACAGGATCTAGTTAATGCATGCAGTGCTGGAGGTTGTGAGATGGAACTGTTGGACGGCAGGTAGTGTGTGTGACAGGATCTAGTTAATGCATGCAGTCCTGGAGGTTGTGAGATGGAACTGTTGGACGGCAGGTAGTGTGTGTGACAGGATCTAGTTAATGCATGCAGTCCTGGAGGTTGTGAGATGGGACTGTTGGACGGCAGGTGGTGTGTGTGACAGGATCTAGTTAATGCATGCAGTCCTGGAGGTTGTGAGATGGGACTGTTGGATGGCAGCTTGTGTGTGTGACAGGATCTAGTTAATGCATGCAGTGCTGGAGGTTGTCAGATGGGACTATTGGATGGCAGCTTGTGTATGTGACAGGATCTAGTTAATGCATGCAGTCCTGGAGGTTGTGAGATGGGACTGTTGGATGGCAGCTTGTGTGTGTGACAGGATCTAGTTAATGCATGCAGTGCTGGAGGTTGTCAGATGGAACTGTTGGACGGCAGGTAGTGTGTGTGACAGGATCTAGTTAATGCATGCAGTCCTGGAGGTTGTCAGATGGGACTGTTGAATGGCAGCTTGTGTGAGTGACAGGATCTAGTTAATCCATGTAGTGCTGGAGGTTGTCAGATGGGACTATTGGATGGCAGCTTGTGTATGTGACAGGATCTAGTTAATCCATGCAGTGCTGGAGGTTGTGAGATGGAACTGTTGGACGGCAGCTTGTGTGTGTGACAGGATCTAGTTAATGCATGCAGTGCTGGAGGTTGTGAGATGGGACTGTTGGACGGCAGGTAGTGTGTGTGACAGGATCTAGTTAATGCATGCAGTGCTGGAGGTTGTGAGATGGAACTGTTGGACGGCAGGTAGTGTGTGTGACAGGATCTAGTTAATGCATGCAGTCCTGGAGGTTGTGAGATGGGACTGTTGGACGGCAGCTTGTGTGTGTGACAGGATCTAGTTAATGCATGCAGTGCTGGAGGTTGTGAGATGGGATTGTTTGACGGCAGCTTGTGTGTGTGACAGGATCTAGTTAATGCATGCAGTGCTGGAGGTTGTGAGATGGGACTGTTGGATGGCAGCTTGTGTGTGTGACAGGATCTAGTTAATGCATGCAGTGCTGGAGGTTGTGAGATGGGACTGTTGGATGGCAGCTAGTGTGTGTGACAGGATCTAGTTAATGCATGCAGTCCTGGAGGTTGTGAGATGGGACTGTTGGACGGCAGGTAGTGTGTGTGACAGGATCTAGTTAATGCATGCAGTCCTGGAGGTTGTGAGATGGAACTGTTGGACGGCAGGTAGTGTGTGTGACAGGATCTAGTTAATGCATGCAGTCCTGGAGGTTGTGAGATGGGACTGTTGGACGGCAGGTGGTGTGTGTGACAGGATCTAGTTAATGCATGCAGTCCTGGAGGTTGTGAGATGGGACTGTTGGATGGCAGCTTGTGTGTGTGACAGGATCTAGTTAATGCATGCAGTGCTGGAGGTTGTCAGATGGGACTATTGGATGGCAGCTTGTGTATGTGACAGGATCTAGTTAATGCATGCAGTCCTGGAGGTTGTGAGATGGGACTGTTGGATGGCAGCTTGTGTGTGTGACAGGATCTAGTTAATGCATGCAGTGCTGGAGGTTGTCAGATGGAACTGTTGGACGGCAGGTAGTGTGTGTGACAGGATCTAGTTAATGCATGCAGTCCTGGAGGTTGTGAGATGGGATTGTTTGACGGCAGCTTGTGTGTGTGACAGGATCTAGTTAATGCATGCAGTGCTGGAGGTTGTGAGATGGGATTGTTTGACGGCAGCTTGTGTGTGTGACAGGATCTAGTTAATGCATGCAGTCCTGGAGGTTGTGAGATGGGATTGTTTGACGGCAGCTAGTGTGTGTGACAGGAGCAAGATAATGCATGCAGTGCTGGAGGTTGTCAGATGGGACTGTTGGATGGCAGCTTGTGTATGTGACAGGATCTAGTTAATGCATGCAGTGCTGGAGGTTGTGAGATGGGACTGTTGGATGGCAGCTTGTGTGTGTGACAGGATCTAGTTAATGCATGCAGTGCTGGAGGTTGTGAGATGGAACTGTTGGACGGCAGGTAGTGTGTGTGACAGGATCTAGTTAATGCATGCAGTCCTGGAGGTTGTGAGATGGGATTGTTTGACGGCAGCTTGTGTGTGTGACAGGATCTAGTTAATGCATGCAGTCCTGGAGGTTGTGAGATGGGACTGTTGGACGGCAGGTGGTGTGTGTGACAGGATCTAGTTAATGCATGCAGTGCTGGAGGTTGTGAGATGGAACTGTTGGACGGCAGGTAGTGTGTGTGACAGGATCTAGTTAATGCATGCAGTGCTGGAGGTTGTGAGATGGGATTGTTTGACGGCAGCTTGTGTGTGTGACAGGATCTAGTTAATGCATGCAGTGCTGGAGGTTGTGAGATGGGACTGTTGGACGGCAGCTTGTGTGTTTGACAGGATCTAGTTAATGCATGCAGTCCTGGAGGTTGTGAGATGGGACTGTTGGATGGCAGCTTGTGTGTGTGACAGGATCTAGTTAATGCATGCAGTGCTGGAGGTTGTCAGATGGGACTGTTGGACGGCAGCTTGTGTGTGTGACAGGATCTAGTTAATGCATGCAGTCCTGGAGGTTGTGAGATGGGACTGTTGGATGGCAGCTTGTGTGTGTGACAGGATCTAGTTAATGCATGCAGTCCTGGAGGTTGTGAGATGGGACTGTTGGACGGCAGCTTGTGTGTGTGACAGGATCTCGGTACTTCCACTATGCATACCTCAGGCACATGCAGATGCACATGAGCCTTCTGCAGGAAGGAGTTATCAGGCTGGTGTTCTGTCAGGTAGGACTTGGCATAGGTGTACGCCAAGTTAACACTTTCCTTCATGACGGTACCCAGGTGACCGGTCACCTCCAGGGAACCAGCGTCAGTCGAGTCCGGCAAGATGGGTTTCTTGTTGACTGTCTCGATGTACAGCGTGGACCCACCTGAACAGTTGGCACAAGCATGTATTCCGCCATTAGGGAAGAGAGTGAGTTAGTGACTATATCACCTGTAAATAACATGAGTCACACAAACCAGTGACTGACAGCATGTGCAAAGATCTTTGCTCAATAGCAATGGTGGACGACAATCACCTGGGTGCCGTTGTACAAAACAACCTTAGCGCTACGACTGACGTAAGTCTATGTTAAGGTATGGGAGTTACGATCACCTTAGCACTAAGATCGCTTTGTACAACGGTACCCTGGTCCTCAATAGCCAGGCTTGGGTGCTGGGAAGTTATTCTACTCCTGAATCCTCACTCGGTTTCAACCTCTGGACAATAATTCAAATGGTGTTTTTGATTGCTGTGTTTGTCAGTTTGTTGACTCAGCAATATTCCAGCTACATGATGACAGCCTGTAAATAATTGAATCTGCAACAGGCAATCCAGTGATCGATAGTGTGGGCAAAGATCCATGCCATTATTGAAGTCAGATCTAACACCTCAGTGCCACTACACGCTTTGTGTAGCAGTAGCAATTATAATGAGATTGATATCCTGCCTGTTTGATAATGTAACTCATATAATAAGTGCATGACATATAAGGGATTAACAAAATATAATAACTATATATCATATATATCTCAAGGCACATTGGCAGTCCATGGTGAAAATACTTAATGACCTTGCTCTGTACTAAAGTTGACACTGGCAGGTAAATTCCATCAGTAATTGATAAAAAACATAATGACAGATAAGAGAATCATCAGGTGCAATGTTCCATATATATTATGAACTTTTCAACAAAGGCCATACTTTACTTAACATTCTGAACTTGCTAAATACTATACTTCACATAGGCAGATTAATTCCATCAGTTAGTGTATAAAACAAAACATAAAGATGGTAATACTTGGGATAATAATCAGTTCATTTTATCCTTCAAAATTATTGATTAAATATTTATTGGCTGTTAAAATCAAGGGACACAGTTTGTCATTACTTAGTGATATGTTGTTCCAACATTTTTGCCACCCTCTGATACATAATTTTTGTAAATAATATGAAGGATACTTGCTTTGTTCACCAAAAGGCGTCTTTCCAAGGCAAGGGAATTAACTCACTATAAAAGTGCAGTGGAAACAGTAATTTCTATGGCCAGTTAACTCCCTTGCCTCAGGAAGATGTTGAATGCTGCTCAAGGCCACACAAGAAATATGTATTCTCTGATTGGCTGTCTGGAGTTTAATTGATGTTTGTGGATTGGTCTATTCTGGTAAGCACCCCTCATTCTGGGATACTGATATTTGGAAACCATACTCTCTTGTGTATTATGTGCCGTCAAAAACTACAAGCACATAGATTTTGTGACATTTGCTTTCAGTAAAATATTCTGTCTAAACACAGCAAAGTTGAGATGAAAAAAGAATCTTCAAAATATTCTAATATATCTCCCAGCAAAAATTCTTAAATACAGTTTGAACACTGAAATACACCAAAGCTGCCGATGCCGTCAATGACAAGAAGGTTTAAAGGGCACCACGATAGGTAATTAAGGGGGTCAATTTTTCTGCTACATTGTTGTAACATAGAGAGTTTCATCTTTGACATTTGGGGTTGTGAAATGGACCATTCATTGGCAATTGTGAACAATGCTCCATCACATTTCTGTCATGTTGAAAGCAGTTTTTACTTCATAAAGATCCACAGAACACCGTCTGCTTCTCCCACATACCCATGGAAGTCCAGGCAAGGCCCATCACTACGCCTGGGGGGGTGTCCTCGTACATGCGGTCGGTGGTGAAGATCGGTTTGCCAACGTAGTCATGGAGGTTGTCCACATCTACACGAATGGTATCAATTTTCTCCCTCACCATCTTGTACGCAGCCTTGCGATAGATCTGAATCAAACAGAAGCTCCGTGTTATATCCGAGCTACAGTACATCTGTGGCCTCACAACAAGTGGCAGCTTCAGAAGATTGACTGAAGTATATAGTCTTACGGTCACCTCCTATCTTCTGAGGTCAATATGCACCATGAGAAACCTATCTATTTTCTCAGAACTTCCAGGCACTGAGTGACATAATTTGTTTTTGCAGAGCCTAGTCAGCAATATTCAACCCAAATCACAGCAGCCCATAAATAAGTCTTTGACACGTACACCAGTGTATAACAGCGTAGAATCAGCGGAATACCGGCCTCTTAACAGGTTTAACAGATAAATCCCTGATAAGCCTCTCAGTGATAGAAACAGCTTTACTCCACTAAGTCCTTATGATGATAACATATAGCAAAACCCTTAAAAATGGCAAATTTCAGCTTGTCCTTATGACACCTTACTTATTTGGCAGTTTGGGAAGGACAATAGGACTAGTGCCCATATGTATTGCTGCCTCTTATATAGCCTTCTCTGAAGCAAATAGACATGTACACACAGGGCCATCTTCCCGAGGCAAGAGAGTTAACTGACTATAAAAGTCCAGTTACCACCCTTGCCGAACTAGGCTGGTATTATGGAGTAACATTTTGGCTGGACTAACCAGTCTATGCATAGTCCAATCAAAATCGCGCAACGAAATCGAAATCCTGTTCGTAAACTGTCGTGCAGATTTCGATTTCAGTCGATTGCAGGATTTGTAAAGCATGTGCACTGCCAACTTGTTGTCAACAGATATTTTCCACACCTTTTCATGTTTTTAATCAAGGTGTTCGTGTGATTTGATGCACTTTGCGATGTAAGACCCGTTTTATCACAATATAGATCTTGATTATCGATCAGGTCGTCTTGACTGGGTTCCGCCATTTTGTTTGAAACAAATGCAAGTGATGGAATCGGATTGGTCCATAGGAGAGGCTTATAAGGGAGTTAACTCGTAATAACCACTGGTGGCAATATGATCGAGCCCAGGAAATCCAGCCCAGTTCGGCAAGGGTGGAAACTGGACTTTTAAAGTCAGTTAACTCTCTTGCCTCGGGAAGATGACAAAGGGCTCGATTTAAGGAAATTGCACCAGATGAATGTTGACATGAAAACCTAGTTGCAGCATGGTCCCATAAATTTATCAAATTTGAAACAGGCATGTCTTCTGCCAGTGACACTGTCAGTAAATTAATGACGTATTGCTGCACATAATCTTTAAGTTCCACTGTTTGATGATGTCAAGCCCCCAAAAGTATGACAAACTACACATAACACCAGGATAAATGATATATAATGGTTAATAAAGCTTCCAGGTACTGTGTTCAGGTACATTACCATGGTCGACATTTATTTTTCGTGAAAAGTTTCTCTATGTGTTTCTGGAGGCTGCGCACTCCGTTCTCCACACAACTCTATGCCAAATAGCAAAAACCTTCTAAACAGTTTAGTGTGAAAAAAGCCCACCTTCTCTATGTGTTTCTGGAGGTTGCGCACTCCGCTCTCCCTACAGTAGGACTTGATCAGTGTTGTGATGGCATCATCGCTGATTTCAATGTTTTCCTTGTGAACTCCGGAGTGGTCCTGGGCTTGTGGAATCAGGTATTTCTATAAAACATACACACATATCATACACACATATCATACACAAGCTGAGTTTGCAGTTTTACAGAACTATTGTACTTATACCTAGTGATATGCATGCCAGTGTGTGCCTGTGGCTACTTGTACTAGTCCATACTTATGATGGTTTTATAGCGCAAGTCCACTGAGAAACAATGCCGCAGTTTAACATGGAAACCCCATTCACAGTATACATACTCTGAGCCGACTAGTCTTTGTTTTATTTCCTTAATGGCTTGGTATGGCACGGCTGGGCAGATGCTCTTTCCACTCAGCCATGGAGTGGACTTTTTATGTAAAAACTAAGATACAGAATCCACAAATAACCACCATCTATGTTAAACACACAGTTCTATACAGGTCTTGGTCACCAGATAATCATATCTGGCATTTAGAAGTTGGAGGCTAACAAAGGACACAAGATATATGGATTTTAACTTCAGTATTCTTGATGCATTTCCTCTTCATGTGTCCAGGGTGGAAACAAGCTTGTGAAGTGCCAGCTTCAATGGACCAGAGGTTTCTGAGGACATGGTGTTTATGGTGCAAAGCGATGCATCTTGATAGACATTTGGAACATGGCCAAAGTTCAAAAGTCAAATAAAGGTCAAAATATAAAATATCCTTAAAAACGAAACATTTGAGTTGAGCCCCACTACTAGTGAACAGAAGCAGTGTGGTAATGGCCATAAGAAGTTTTAGCTTCCAGTGTGACTCCAGACAATGGAAAAATTCAAAATATCCCCAAAATATACATGTTAAGTCCCACTCCCACCCCCCAAAATATGGCTGACTAATGACAATAAATAGCGCTCATGACAGACAACAGATCCAGGACAAGAGAAGATGCACGACAGACACATTACAAACAATTCAAGGGCCATTTCTACATGCTAATGAATTGTTAATCTGGAAATTGTTTTATCCTGACAATTCCACTGAGAACAGTGGCATCCTGATTAAAAGGGTTTCATTGTGCAAAGATTACAGAGGTTGAAATCTTTGTGTCTTACGTCTGAAGAACGTTACCTACCTCAGCTATAGCCAGTTTCTCCTCAGCCACATATCCCGACACATCGATCATCTCCATCCTGTCCCTCAGTGGTTCCGGGATGGTGTCGGTGATGTTAGCGGTGCATATGAACAACACCTACAGGGTCAAAGGGTGCACACGTTACTCAGAAAACATCATTACATGATTCTACAACAATCTGTATTCCACACTGTTGCAGATGTCAGCAGATCAACGTCAACAAGATTTTGTTTGTTTGTTGTTTAACGTCACACTCTTCTTTTTTCTGATTCAATATTTTGGGGTTTGTTCACAAACAGTAAGTGGTTTGGTTTATGGGTTTGTTTGTTGTTTAACGCCGCACTCAGCAATATTCCAGCTATATGATGGCGGTCTGTAAACAATCGAGTCTGGACCAGACAATCCAGTGATTGACATCATGAGCAACGATCTACGCAATTGGGATTCACTGACATGCATCAACCAAGTCAGCGAGCCTCAGTCGACAAGTCAGGGAAGCTCAGTCACCTTTTACGGAAAGCATGGGTTGCTAAAGACCTGTTCTTCCCCGGATCTTCACAGGTCCAATGTCAATAAGAAAAAGACATTTCATGGAGTATAAGATCAAGTAAATAAATATGAATCAGGTTGACTTGACACATTGCATGAAACCCCAGTATACAACATACCTATCTTGAGTGAGTGAGTGAGTGAGTGAGTGAGTGAGTGAGTGTGAGAGTGAGTGAGTGAGTGAGTGAGTGAGTGAGTGAGTGAGTGAGTGAGTGAGTGAGTGAGTATCACAGCGGGGGACACCAGTATGGGCTTCACACATTGTACCCATGTCGGGAATCGAACCCGGGTCTTCGGCGTGGCGAGCGAACGCTTTAACCACTAGGCTACCCGACCGCCCCCTTGAGTGAGTGGTGTTTTACATATAGTCAATATTCCAGATGTAGTACACATAGTATGTAGTACATGTAGTTTGTTGTTTAACGCCACACTCAGCAATATTACAGCTATATGATGACAGTCTGTAAATAATCAAGTCTGGACCAGAATGATGACACACAATCAACCAAGTCACCGAGCTGACCATTTGATCCCTTTGGTCACCGTTAACGACCAGCATAACTTAGTGGGAATCTACTCTAAGACAGGATACCCACAGGGTTTTGAAATGTGCATCCTGTTGTTTCTTTCAATTTGTCATAAAATTATTGTCAGCAATCTGAAACAAGAGCCATCAGAAGACATCAAATTCCCCTGACCCCCATAAAATTCAGAAGAACAAATGATCTGACTGTTACAGTACGTCCAACTGAGAGAATTTCTATCTAATCTGTCTGTATACACAAGTAGTTTTTGAGCTATCAAAACAATACCAAGGAATTGAGATTCGGGACTTTGTATTTTTATGTCAGGTACACACGAAGAACAGAGACAATTTCAAACTTGTTGCAGTGGAAACGGAAATCATAAAAATTCTAAAAATAGCAAAAGACACTACTTCAACCCCTTCAACATGTACTGAGATTGGATGAAATATCTTGAATAATGTTATTTAATAGCTAAATCTAACTTGTTTCAATGGGAACAGGGACAAATACAATTTTGAAAAATTCCTAATAGCAAAAATAACCACTCCAGCCCCTTGTTAATACCAAGTTTGGATTAAAAATAATTCATGGTTTTTAAGTTATGCTCCGAAAACGTCATAACTATATCATCACCACCACCCCACCCATCCTCCCCCCCCCCCCCCACCCATTATATCCCAGTAGGAGACAAAAAATCAGGACAAAGACTAATTCCAACCCTGAAATCCCACAGGCGTACAGAAGACAAATCTTGGACAGGCAAACCGGTGCTATATTGCATGACATCTATTGTCAATAATGCTACATAACCATTGCAACCCTCCCACAAACCATCCACATCAACTGTCAATAATGCTACATAACCATTGCAACCCTCCCACAAACCATCCACATCAACTGTCAATAATGCTACATAACCATTGCAACCCTCCCACAAACCATCCACATCAACTGTCAATAATGCTACATAACCATTGCAACCCTCCCACAAACCATCCACATCAACTGTCAATAATGCTACATAACCATTGCAACCCTCCCACAAACCATCCACATCAACTGTCAATAATGCTACATAACCATTGCAACCCTCCCACAAACCATCCACATCAACTGTCAATAATGCTACATAACCATTGCAACCCTCCCACAAACCATCCACATCAACTGTCAATAATGCTACATAACCATTGCAACCCTCCCACAAACCATCCACATCAACTGTCAATAATGCTACATAATCAGCCAGGTCACCATTGCAACCCTCCCATTCTCATTAGCTGTCTTATACAACAAGCATTGAGAAGTGGGAATCTATTCTGCCCTAGAATCCCTGAGGAGAAAATGAATCACTATCGATAATATTGAAATGAAGTGTCACGTGCTTTCTAGAGATATTACTCAATATCTGGAAACATGGCCCACCTTTGACAAGTCCATGGAGACGTCCAGGTAGTGGTCCAGAAAGTTGGCATTTTGTTCTGGGTCCAACAACTCCAGGAGAGCTGATGATGGGTCACCTTGGTAACCCTTGCCGATTTTGTCCACCTGTATAAGGAAGATTAGAATATTTAAGCCAGCTGCTTATAACAGGGAAAATGGCAAAGTCATTATTGGCAGCCCCAGCAAAACAGATTTAAGCCATTCAAATATGATACCGTTTTTTCTCCTACCGGGTAACTCAAATTAAAATATGTATCTCAATGTAACAATGTAATGGTTACATTTTTTACACAGGACGGGGTCCCAGAGGTCACATGCGACAGTGTTAAGGCCAACACTGAAAACAGTGGACCCTCTTTGAGCAATTTCACAGTGAAAGATTATAAATCCCAGCGTTAGAAATTGGCACTAGTCCTGTAGTCCTTGCCAAACTGGCCAATAGTTAAGGCATCATAAGGACTAGTAGAAGTTTGCCCTTTTTAAGGGTTTTGCTATATGTTATCATTATAAGGACTAGTGGACTAAAACTGTTAGTTTCTACCGCTGTTATAAAATCCTCTACAATGTTTTACATTATGCAAATCAGATCAGTGCCACAGGGAAATCTATATATGGTCCTTGAGAAAATACAATTGCAGTTATTTTCACACAAATACTGCAAAATTGTCAGTCTTGTAGATCTGTCAACAAAATGGGGACTAAACCGTGTCATATCTCCCACTAGTCTTAAAAAAAGCCCAGACTTTCCAGTCTTACAAGTCTTTAAATCACTGATCCCATGAGAGTTTGAAATGACTAAAGTTTGCATGTATGTGTCTCTTGACCAGCATAACCCTGTGGATCACCCATCTTTGAAAGTTTACTTCATAGCTGCCTCTGTAGCTTACCTCATCAATGAGAACCAGAGGATTTTCTGCTTTGGTTTTTTTTAGGCACTGAATAACTTTCCCTGGCATGGCGCCTACGTACGTCCGCCTGGAGAAAAAATATCATCCACTGACAATTGCACCAAAACTGACTTATAGACTGTCAGACATGAAACACACATACCTGTAGAAACATGTATCATACTTTAGTGTGTGTGTGTGTGTGTGTGTGTGTGTATGTGTGTGTGTGTGTGTGTGTCTGTGTGTATGTCTGTGTGTGTGTGTCTGTGTCTGTGTGTGTGTGTGTCTGTGTGTGTGTGTGTGTGTGTGTGTGTGTGTGTGTGTGTGTCTGTGTGTCTCTGTGTGTGTGTGTGTCTGTGTGTGTGTGTCTGTGTGTGTGTCTGTGTGTGTGTGTGTCTGTGTGTGTGTGTGTGTGTCTGTCTGTGTGTGTCTGTCTGTCTGCTTGTACCAGTAGGGACCAGTCTTAAAGTGCTAGCTCACTGATATACCAAGCTGCAGTTTAATAAGGATACTCCACTCAGACACAGTATACTGAGTTTGAGCTGAACAGTGCTTGTTATATATCCCTTTAATGCCGAGCTCCAGGCAGGGTAACAACAAGTTCCACATTTGCAATAACGTTCTCCGACCTTCGGCTCTCCAGGCATACATTCTATCCACAAGTTGTGGTCACCAGGTGCTTCAGGTCACATGACCAGTAAGACACTTTTCATCTCATGATAGGAAGTGCCTTGCTCTCGGCAAACATGATCTGGCGAACACTGCAGTATTCTTTAACTCTGATGTGAATACAGTTTCACCGGGTTTCTAAATTTCATATAGCTATAACATAATCTCTACACCTTACCAATTCCAAACACATCAAATTATGTAGATGTATGTTTTCTATGAGTATTTCAATTTTTTTGCTTACCTGTGACCTTTGATCTCAGCTACATCGGTCATGCCGCCTACGCTGAATCGGAAATACTGCAAACAGATTATATACCGATGTAACTCACAATTACTAATCTCTGTAAAATGTTTTTATAAAACCAACAGTCACGAGGACAAACAGATTCTCCCAGTCCGTTGCATCAGATTGGCATCAATCTTTTAAACCAATATTTCAGCATATATAATATAGCAACAAGGTTCTCAAGCTCATCTGAACTATGAAGAAATAATGGCGGCCATGTTTATAATCGGTCTGGAATTCAGTGATCAGTAGTTAAAGACACCACAGCTGGGTTTATTCATACAAAGTTTGAACTCGATATCGTCTGCCATTTTCTTAGGCGATAATGAAAATACAGTAACATTAGAAAAACAGGGGAATATGAAATTATGCAGACAAAAGACCTGTGCATAAGAACTGTTATAATGATCCATGCATAAATAGCTGGGTAATGGACAAGAATGACAATTTTAATCTGGTCACAACTGCTACCATGTTTCAAATCGGATCAGCATTCTGTAAGCAGCTGTTAGAATGATCCGCTTTAATCAGTATTCCAGTTATATCTCTGTGTGTCGGCTTAATGTGGAGGAAAGCCCGAAATGAGCACCAGTTAGAGACACCACAGCTTGGATCATGTATACAACGTTTCTGCTCCATAAGGCCTTCTGGTTTCAGTGGAGTTGTTGAAAAGATAAAAGACCAGACAGACACCGAGCCATGACAAAAGCTCACTAGGCTTTCAGCTCATTTTCATCACCAGAAACGATTTGTTTGTTTAATGCCACACTCTGCAATATTCCAGCTATATGACGGCGGTCAGTAAATAATCTAGTCTGGACTAGACAATCCAGTGATTGACATCATGAGCATGGATCCACGCAATTGGGATATGATGACATATATCAACAAAGTCAGCAAGCCTGACCACCCGATCCCATTCGTCTCCTCTTACGACAAGCATAGTCACCTATTACGACAAGCATAGTCGCCTTTTGCAGCAAGAATGGGATGCTGAAGACCTATACTACCCCAGATCTTCACGGGTACACCAGAAACAATATTGATTAAATATCATGAATATTTAAGGTTCATGCTGAGGCATGAACTTATGACACTCTGTTCAAAAAGACATGAGAACATCCTTCCATCATACTGAATCTATCAAGTGTAGATTAGGAAGTCTCCATCTGGCTTAGTCAGTGAGTATGTCTACTGTTGTACATTCCCTGGATCCTATACATAGTTTATATTACCGGTAATATTGAGTGTAACTGTTAATAATCTAAGACCGGGGGCAGAAGGCAAAATATTTACAAATTTCTCATCATTCATCATTTTCTCTCTTTCAAAGGTAAGATATCTATGTAAAACATATACTCGTGATTTAAAAAATTGCCATTACTTCATGTAGATTTTAGCTTCAAATAAGTGATAGTCTTTATCAGCATGTCATTCAGAGTAGATAATACTCAATCAATATGTCCATATCTTCCCAAGACCCCAATATCTGGCGGTATGATCACAACATTATTGCCCTAGTGCAGCAGTGGTATCCTGGTGGCTGATACAGCAGTATATACCATATAGCGCCATCTGTCATACCATGCAGTGAAGAACATCAACAGAGCATACAGTACTGTAAACGTTTCAATAAATACATACCATATTCAACGTAATAAGCGCCCCGCTCTAATAAGCGCCCACGGGGATATTTGCTAACATATTGGCTGGTGAACAATCCGAATTAGCATCCCTTCTGATTGATCGATGTACACAAGACTTATTTATTCGCCTATAACACTTGCGTGTTATGTGCACCCTTAATTATGGGCATTCAAATTCTGGAAAAATATATCTGTCATATATAAACATTTCAGGCTCTCAGCATAAACCACAAAATTTATCTTTCAACTGTGTTATTTTCACCAAAATAATATTCTAATAAGAGCCCCCTATTTCTAATTCTGAGAGCACCCCAGGCGCTTATTACGTTGAATACGTCTATTTCTTCAATGCTTTGTCTCATGAATAACTAATAACTCTCACCTTCGGCTGAAACATGTATGAGGTTAAAGAGGGGACAGCTAGGGAATGAGTCAGGATAAGCATAAATGATATTTTTACTTTAAAACATACATATTTTACCTTATCCTGACTCATACTTATTGCTTGAATCCCACAGAAAGTTGTGGGTTCCATCTGTATGTGTGATTTAGACCATGATCTGTTCATATAACGCCATGGGAACGTGAATCTTCTTAGTCCTTCTTATATCCTTGTGGTGTACCACCTCCTTCTTGGTGAAAAGAGAGGACTTAATCTTTTAGATTTTGTGAATTTTATAAAGTTAGTTAAGGAAAGATTTTCCTGCATACTTTAAATGGCTAAAGTGTTAAGAGAAGGTCATATTCTTGACACAGTCATTCATGCTCTGAATTACATAGTAAAACAGGGGACATGGACTCTGGGTCATTGGTTACAGGACAGTAACCTGACGTCAGTAAGTCTGCGTGAACGTGGGTGAGTGTAGTAAGGTCTATCTTCTAGACATGGTCAGTTGTGCGCCTGCTAATGGTCCGAATTGATCCTCTGTAGCAAAATCTTTAAGATAGTGAGTGGTGAAGACACAGTCCGATCTCCAAAAACAGCTTTCCATAATCATCGGGACGGAGTTGTTGCCATGAAGAGCTAGGGTGGAAGCTACAGCTCTGACTTCGTGTGGGTTGGATGCTGGGTCTTACCCTGCTGCCTTGTATGCTCTGAGTGTGACTGCTCTCATCCAGAAAGAGACGACTGTTCTAGAGACATCTGCTGAAGTATTCCTTGATAAAGGAACAAATAGCCTTCTTAAATTATGTCTTCTAGAGCTTGTTGTTTGTAGGTATATGCATAAGGTTCAGACTGGGCATAACAGCAAATCTTCAATATCCTCTGATCTCAGAATGTATGAGAGATGTGGGACATGGAATTGTCTGTCTGGTTGCCCTGGCAGCTGGTTCTTGGCAATAAAGTCTCATCTTAGACCAAAATGAGCCAATGCATAATCGCTGTTGTCAAAGCTTTTGTGACTGAAGTCAATCACATGACTCGCTAACATTCTGGCAGCAGTGGCTGCATCATATATTTAACGGCAGCTTGTTCTAGGGGTTCATAGGCATTGCTGGCAAGATGACTCAGTGCCATATTCCAGTCCCATGCTGGGGCTCTGCTGTGAATTTCGGTTGTTGATCTTCAAGTCTATAAGATCTTAGATGCGCTAACTTTGGTAAGTTTGATTCTGTTTTACATGGTCAAAACCGAGTTGATGGCTGCTAAATATGTGCCCAGTGTTGAACCATTAAGGTTTCTTGTGCATCTCAGGTAGAGAAGAATTCAATTTCTTGTGGGGAAGTGGCTTCAGCTGCTGAAAGTCCCTTTGATCACTTAAACTGGTCAAAACACTTCTTCCTCTTATGGTCCTATAAATTCCTTGCAGAACTGTGAAGAACTAAGGAGACTTCCTTAGCTGCCCCGGTTGAAAAACCTCTTTTAGCAAGGTTGATCATAATATGTTTCATGTGTGAAGCTCGTAGAGGTCCGGTCTTGGATGAACTTGCTTCATGTGAGGATGAAGACCATTTGGCCAGTTTTAGAGTTTCAGGGTTTGTGTCTTTGCTATTGTGACGAGGTCTGGAAACCAAGTCCTTGCCGGCCAATAAGGTGCATTCCCAAAAGGAGTGGAACATTCTTCATGTGCATGATCAGCTGTAATATCAGGTTTATCACTGTTGCTGGTAGGAACACATACACTATGTATGATCAACAATAAAAGAGGGGAGATTTCTTCTTCGACTTAGAAGAGCTCTTATTGAGAGTGTCAGTGTCTCTGCTGCCCTGGGAAGACTTTAATGTAGACATGACTGTCTTACTCTGTGATGAAGGGAGAAAACTTGGATCTCTACAATACTATCAGCTGGTAAGCCTTCCTTTGAAGAAGGTGTAGGTGTTACCTCCCACTTCTTTCTCTCCATGGTTGTCGTGTCTGAAGTAGATGATGCAGATTGTGATGTTTCTTGTCTCTTCCGGTCTAACTCCTTCCTTTGCATGACAAAGAGGTATTGTGGAATTGTTCTTCTCCTAATGGAGTGCAGAAACTACACTTTTCTACTTCTACTAAAAATAATCATTAGATATGATGTATAGATGTTAGAAGAATGTAATCCAAGCAAATTGTTTTTATGAAAAATGGATAATGTTGAACAGACGGCTTGGATTACGAGCTCAGGAAGCAATTGTCCAGCTACTCATTTGGCACAAAAATGAGAGAGTGACAAGCCTACCTGCTTGGTCACATGCTTCCGATACACATGCACAGCCTAGGGGTGCATTCAGATAAGCTGTTTTTCTGTTCTCTGGGAACACTGTTCAGGAGGTTTCCACTACCTTTCGGAAAAAAGATGAGATAAGCAATACGTATGAGTCAGGATAAGGTAAAACTATAGTTGTGAGCAGTATCCCATGTATGTTGGGCACCTACCTCTCTGTTGAGGGCCCTGGCAATAGACTTGGCTATGCTGGTCTTGCCTACACCGGGCGGCCCATAGAAGCAGAGGATCTTGCCCTGTACCGAGCCCTTCAGCTGAGTCACAGCGATGAATTCCTGCACAGCAAACACCATTGACAATGTTGAGATATGAAAGTGTATGATCTATGCTTCAGCATGCTCAGTGCAATTACATATGAGTCCTTCTGACTGAGATATTTGGGGTAGAGTCTATGTTTTAGTATGCATTTGACTTTTCATTTGACTTGCCATTGCAGTAACGTAATGTCACCGACATTTTATTCGTCCATGTCTAAGGGCAAGGTTTAACAAGGAGCTACTGAGCAGGATGCGCTTCATGACATTGTCCATGTGTTAAAGGTAAGGTTAATAGGGCGCTACTGACTCCATGTGTTAAGGGCAAGGTTTAACAGGGAGCTACTGAGCAGGATGCGCTTCATGACATTGTCCATGTGTTAAAGGTAAGGTTAATAAGGCGCTACTGACTCCATGTGTTAAGGGCAAGGTTAAACAGGGCATGACTGACTCCATGTGTTAAGGGCAAGGTTAATAGGGCGCTACTGTCTCAATGTGTTAAGGGTAAGGTTTAACAGGGAGCTACTGAGCAGGATGCGCTTCTTGACATTGTCCATGTGTTAAAGGTAAGGTTAATAGGGCGCTACTGACTCCATGTGTTAAGGGCAAGGTTTAACAGGGAGCTACTGAGCAGGATGCGCTTCATGACATTGTCCATGTGTTAAAGGTAAGGTTAATAGGGCGCTACTGACTCCATGTGTTCAGGGCAAGGTTTAACAGGGAGCTACTGAGCAGGATGCGCTTCTTGACATTGTCCATGTGTTAAAGGCAAGGTTAATAGGGCGCTACTGACTCTATGTGTTAAGGGCAAGGTTAAACAGGGCATGACTGACTCCATGTGTTAAGGGCAAGGTTAATAGGGCGCTACTGTCTCAATGTGTTAAGGGTAAGGTTTAACAGGGAGCTACTGAGCAGGATGCGCTTCTTGACATTGTCCATGTGTTAAAGGTAAGGTTAATAGGGCGCTACTGACTCCATGTGTTAAGGGCAAGGTTTAACAGGGAGCTACTGAGCAGGATGCGCTTCATGACATTGTCCATGTGTTAAAGGTAAGGTTAATAGGGCGCTACTGACTCCATGTGTTCAGGGCAAGGTTTAACAGGGAGCTACTGAGCAGGATGCGCTTCTTGACATTGTCCATGTGTTAGAGGTAAGGTTAATAGGGCGCTACTGACTCCATGTGTTAAGGGCAAGGTTTAACAGGGAGCTACTGAGCAGGATGCGCTTCTTGACATTGTCCATGTGTTAAAGGCAAGGTTAATAGGGCGCTACTGACTCCATGTGTTTAGGGCAAGGTTTAACAGGGCGCTACTGACTCCATGTGTTAAGGGCAAGGTTTAACAGGGCGCTACTGACACCATGTGTTAAGGGCAAGGTTAAACAGGGCACTACTGACTCCATGTGTTAAGCGCAAGGTTTAACAGGCCACTACTGACTCCATGTGTTAAGGGCAACGTTTAACAGTGAGCTACTGACTCCATGTGTTAAGGGCAACGTTTAACAGGGCACGACTGACTCCATGTGTTAAGGGCAAGGTTTAACAGGATGCTACTGACACCATATGTTAAGTGCAAGGTTTAACAGGGAGCTACTGACTCCATGTGTTAAGGGCAAGGTTTAACAGGGCAATACTGACACCATGTGTTTAGGGCTACGTTTAACAGGGCACTACTGACACCATGTGTTAAGGGCAAGGTTTAACAGAGAGCTAATGACTCCATGTGTTAAGGGCAACGTTTAACAGGGCACTACTGACTCCATGTGTTAAGGGCAAGGTTTAACAGGGAGCTTCTGACTCCATGTGTTAAGGGCAAGGTTTAACTGGGCACTACTGACTCCATGTGTTAAGGACAAGGTTTAACAGGGCGCTACTGACACATTATGTTAAGGGCAAGGTTTAACAGGGCACTACTGACACCATGTGTTAAGGACCAGGTTTAACAGGGTGCTACTGACTCCATGTGTTAAGGACCAGGTTTAACAGGGCACTACTGACACCATGTGTTAAGGACCAGGTTTAACAGGGTGCTACTGACTCCATGTGTTAAGGGCAAGGTTTAACAGGGCACTACTGACTCCTTGTGTTAAGGGCAAGGTTTTACAGGGAGCTACTGACTCCATGTGTTAAGGGCAAGGTTTAACAGGGAGCTACTGACTCCATGTGTTAAGGACCAGGTTTAACAGGATGCTACTGACTCCATGTGTTAAGGGCAAGGTTTAACAGGATGCTACTGACTCCATGTGTTAAGGACCAGGTTTAACAGGATGCTACTGACTCCATGTGTTAAGGGCAAGGTTTAACAGGGTGCTACTGACTCCATGTGTTAAGGACCAGGTTTAACAGGGAGCTACTGACTCCATGTGTTAAGGACCAGGTTTAACAGGGTGCTACTGACTCCATGTATTAAAGGCAAGGTTTAACAGGGTGCTACTGACTCCATGTGTTAAGGACCAGGTTTAACAGGGTGCTACTGACTCCATGTGTTAAAGGCAAGGTTTAACAGGGTGCTACTGACTCCATGTGTTAAGGACCAGGTTTAACAGGGTGCTACTGACACATTATGTTAAAGGCAAGGTTTAACAGGGTGCTACTGACACATTATGTTAAGGACCAGGTTTAACAGGGCGCTACTGACACATTATGTTAAAGGCAAGGTTTAACAGGGTGCTACTGACACATTATGTTAAGGGCAAGGTTTAACAGGGCACTGCTGACACCATGTGTTAAGGGCAAGGTTTAACAGGGCACTACTGACACCATGTGTTAAGGGCAAGGTTTAACAGGGCACTACTGACACATTATGTTAAGGGCAAGGTTTAACAGGCACTACTGACACATTATGTTAAAGGCAAGGTTTAACAGGGTGCTACTGACTCCATGTGTTAAGGGCAAGGTTTAACAGGGTGCTACTGACACATTATGTTAAGGACCAGGTTTAACAGGGCGCTACCGACACATTATGTTAAAGGCAAGGTTTAACAGGGTGCTACTGACACATTATGTTAAGGGCAAGGTTTAACAGGGCACTGCTGACACCATGTGTTAAGGGCAAGGTTTAACAGGGCACTACTGACACCATGTGTTAAGGGCAAGGTTTAACAGGGCGCTACTGACACATTATGTTAAGGGCAAGGTTTAACAGGGCACTACTGACACCATGTGTTAAGGACCAGGTTTAACAGGGTGCTACTGACTCCATGTGTTAAGGACCAGGTTTAACAGGGCACTACTGACACCATGTGTTAAGGACCAGGTTTAACAGGGTGCTACTGACTCCATATGTTAAGGACCAGGTTTAACAGGGAGCTACTGACTCCATGTGTTAAGGGCAAGGTTTAACAGGGAGCTACTGACTCCATGTGTTAAGGACCAGGTTGAACAGGGTGCTACTGACACATTATGTTAAGGACCAGGTTTAACAGGATGCTACTGACCAGGATGCGTTTCTTGACGTCGTCCATGCCGTAGTGGTCCTCCTCCAGGACAATGTTGGCCTTGTCCAGGTCCATGTTCTCGGCAGTGTGCTTCCCCCATGGCATGTTGGTCAGCCAGTCCAGGTAGTTACGGGTCACACTGCACACACATCAGTCAGTATTATAGTACATATCAGAACAGGCATATATGTGTACATATCAGTTTGTTTACAAATCAGTTTGTGTGTCAGTGTTCATGTTAACACACAAACATGCATGTTTCAGGAATTAAAATCAACCAAAAATGCAGAAAATATTTTGCATGTGTGTTTTGCAAGCAATGCTTTTTGTCAGCTAATATCAGCCCATCACACAAATGTAAGAAACAAATCAAAGTTTAAAGATGATAGTGAATAGAAATTTGGAATTCCCAATTGTTTAAATAGGTAGATGGTGCTCACAACTTTGAACAGTGATTGGCTACCAGGTTCAAATCAAATCAAAAGTCTGTTGTCGTTATGTCGAAGAAAGTTTCATGACAGTCTAGTTGTCGTAGTCCATATTACTCTGATCACGTGATACAATGTTCTTGCTTATTGAATGTAGCTATTATACTTATGAGATATCCAGTTTGTGGTATATACACTGGCTGTAATCTAGATTAAGGGTAAACTACCATTTACCAATTAAATTGCATTTTCTGCTAGGCATTGTTTTCTATGCTGAGATGTAGATTACTATGTCTATTTTTCGTCAACTAAATCGGAAGTAACAGTCAGATCCAGGATCTACCAGTGATTCAGTTAA
The DNA here is from genome assembly GCF_023055435.1 of Haliotis rufescens. NCBI lineage: Eukaryota > Metazoa > Mollusca > Gastropoda > Lepetellida > Haliotidae > Haliotis > Haliotis rufescens. Next base: position 60,342,651 of record NW_025963779.1, on the reverse strand, counting down.
AACATACCCAATGATAGAAGCTGAAAGGATTTTTGATGCAATGATCAAAAGAAACTGCATCTGAAACTATCACTTATCAGGAATAATGTTCCAATTTTGTGATATTTTAGTTGTAGCTTTTACTATTATTTAAAATAATAGTAACAATATGTATGGAACAGTTTGAATGTTATGTATACATATAACAGTCAAACTACTACAAGACCTGTTAAGATCCTTGGAAGAAAAGGTCTACAGCAACCCATACTTGCCGTAAAAGGCAACTATGCTTGTCGTAAGAGGTGACTAATGGTTGATGCATGTCATCATATCCCAATTGCATGGATCGATGCTCATGATCCAATCCCTGGATTACCTGGTCCAGACTCGATTATTTACAGACAGCTGTCATATAGCTTGAATATTGTGCGGCGTTCAACAACAAATAAACAAACAAACTACAACAAATAGGAGTTATAGCGACTCAATGTAAGGCATTAATGATATAATATGTATCCATTCTCTGTCACCAAAGATCAATTGCAAGACACCAATAGTGGTAAACCAATAGTGGTTGCTGAAAATCATTGTTGCAACAAGTTAAAATCAGAACATTTATACCTTAAGTGGAATCATATAAGTGGAGTTACTATGAGACAATATGAAGCCTGGTGGTGAAAATGTGCCAAACAAGCTGCTTCGTTGTTTATTTAGCTCACCTTGACATGAAGCATTGCGACTTACTTGAACTCTGACGAGTGGTTGTCTAGCAGGGACAGCTTGGTCAGCTCCTCGTCTATAACCTCCTTCACATGATTCGGCACTGTCAGGTCCTGCAACATCACCACTCAGTCAGTGCCAGGTCATGAACATAGGAGCAATGGCCAGGTCATGAACATGGGAGAAATGGCCAGGTCATGAACATGGGAGAAATGGCCAGGTCATGAACATGGGAGAAATGGCCAGGTCATGAACATGGGAGCAATGGCCAGATCATGAACATGGGAGCAATGGCCAGATCATGAACATAGGAGCAATGTCCACATCATGAACATGGGAGCAACGGCCGGATCATGAACATGGGAGCAATGGCCACATCATGAACATGGGAGCAATGGCCAGATCATGAACATGGGAGCAATGTCCACATCATGAACATGGGAGCAACGGCCGGATCATGAACATGGGAGCAATGGCCACATCATGAACATGGGAGCAATGGCCGGATCATAAACATGGGAGCAATGGCGGGATCATGAACATATGAGCACTGGCCAGATCATGAACATGGGAGCAATGTCCACATCATGAACATGGGAGCACTGGCCGGATCATGAACATGGGAGCAATGTCCTCACCATGAACATGGGAGCACTGGCGGGATCATGAACATGGGAGCAATGGCCACATCGTGAACATAGGAGCAATGGCCACATCATGAACTTGGGAGCAATGGCCACATTGTGAACATAGGAGCACTGGCCGGATCATGAACATGGGAGCAATGGCCACATTGTGAACATAGGAGCAATGGCCATATTGTGAACATAGGAGCAATGGCCACATTGTGAACATAGGAGCAATGGCCACATCATGAACATGGGAGAAATGGCCTGATCATGAACATGGGAGAAATGGCCGGATCATGAACATGTGATCAATATCTGTATCTTGGTCATGATATCAGTGGCTGGATCATAAAAAAGGGGTTCAAAGGCCAGATCATGAACATTGGATTCATGACCAGATCATGAAAGATGTAAGTTGAACACAGATGACCAAATTGTAAAATCTGTATTCTTTCTCTTCAGGGATGTATTAAATGGTACCACATACCCCTGTACTACCAAAATGTGCAACCTTTCCTCAATGGCATTACCTTGAGTCTAGAGAGGAACTTCTCCTCAATGGCGTCCTTGTCATCCTTCTCAATGCCTAACTCCTTCTTGATGATCTTCAGCTGCTCTCGCAGGATGTACTCACGGTGCTGCTTCTTCACCTTCTCCTCCACCTGCGGCAAAACACTAGACATGTTCAGCATAACACTAGACATGTTCAGCATAACACTAGACATGTTCAGCATAACACTAGACATGTTCAGCATAACACTAGACATGTTCAGCATAACACTAGACATGTTCGGCAAAACACTAGACATGTTCCCCAAAACACTAGACATGTTCAGCATAACACTAGACATGTTCAGTAAAACACTAGACATGTTCGGCAAAACACTAGACATGTTCAGCATAACACAAGACATGTTCAGCATAACACTAGACATGTTCAGCATAACACTAGACATGTTCAGTAAAACACTAGACATGTTCAGTAAAACACTAGACATGTTCAGCATAACACTAGACATGTTCAGCATAACACTAGACATGTTCAGTAAAACACTAGACATGTTCAGCATAACACTAGACATGTTCAGCATAACACTAGACATGTTCGGCAAAACACTAGACATGTTCGGCAAAACACTAGACATGTTCGGCAAAACACTAGACATGTTCGGCATAACACTAGACATGTTCAGCATAACACTAGACATGTTCGGCAAAACACTAGACATGTTCGGCAAAACACTAGACATGTTCAGCATAACACTAGACATGTTCAGCATAACACTAGACATGTTCAGCATAACACTAGACATGTTCGGCAAAACACTAGACATGTTCCCCAAAACACTAGACATGTTCAGCATAACACTAGACATGTTCAGCATAACACTAGACATGTTCGGCAAAACACTAGACATGTTCAGCATAACACTAGACATGTTCGGCATAACACTAGACATGTTCAGCATAACACTAGACATGTTCAGCATAACACTAGACATGTTCGGCAAAACACTAGACATGTTCCCCAAAACACTAGACATGTTCAGCATAACACTAGACATGTTCAGCATAACACTAGACATGTTCGGCAAAACACTAGACATGTTCAGCATAACACTAGACATGTTCAGCAAAACACTAGACATGTTCAGCAAAACACTAGACATGTTCAGCATAACACTAGACATGTTCAGCATAACACTAGACATGTTCAGTAAAACACTAGACATGTTCCTCAAAACACTAGACATGTTCCCCAAAACACTAGACATGTTCGGCATAACACTAGACATGTTCCTCAAAACACTAGACATGTTCCCCAAAACACTAGACATTTTCAGTAAAACACTAGACATGTTCCTCAAAACACTAGACATGTTCCCCAAAACACTAGACATGTTCCCCAAAACACTAGACATGTTCCCCCAAACACTAGACATGTTCGGCAACACACAGACCAGGGACCTGCAAAACCTTTTTCAATATTATATGCCTTTTCATGTGAAGTTTACATGATCAACAGCTTTTCTATTGGACGAGGGGTCAGTCATATGAACGTGAAACTAATGTTCATTTGTGAATGAACACCTTTAGAAATTCATACATTTATCATGAGGTTGTTTTCTTGAAATGACATAAACACTGATGGACCTCTTCCACATTCCTGGGGAAACCCCTGGGAATTGCCTAGCACGAATAAATACAGAAGCATTGTTTCTCATCATTTAGACCTTTAAAAATCTTGACTTTAGCGTTTTACCAAACACTAGGATACCGGTAAGTCAGAGAGTTTAACTGTATGTCCATTCATACAGCCTTGATACAACCCACCCAAGAGACCAAAACAAGGAAATGCACGTCCAAACTAGGGACACGATCCGTGTCTAGGCAGACAGGTGACAGTCTGCAGCAAACTATAAATTTGACACACATTCATAATCACCTTTCAAATGAATGATTGGCCAAATGATCAATGATGACTAACACAAGCTCATGATCATCTTTCGGAAATGTCTCCCATCTCTCCCATCCCATTTTGACGTCCTGTATTTGATGTAAATGTATTATGATGTGTTGTCATTGAGACCGACATACTGAGGTAGTTCTTAGGGACCTACTTCATCTAATGATAATAATTGAATTTATTTCTTGTAACCAAAAAAAATGCTCATGTAACCACTCCTTTTGGGCTAAAAAAAAATAAATTCTTGGTTCTCAGGCACCGCCGCATCATCATAAAGTCTGCCGCACGTTTCATTTTTATTTCCATTTAAAAAAGAAATACATCCTTAAATGTTCTGCGTCTTGAACACACGACCTCAACTGTGAAATGCTACAATACTTAAAAACAATGCGATCCAATATAACGTGCAGTTACTTCCCTTTTCATGCGCACTGCTTTACTGCGCATCTCGTGTGTTATGGTCATGGCGGCAATAGGAGTTTGTGTGCTTGCTTTGCTGTTTGCAAATTTGGTCAATGAAAACATTAAATTTGCAATACAACATCACCATACATGATGATGGTATTCAAATACAAATTCAATGGTATTTGTGTACTGTGTGAGGGACAATGCAGAGGTTATTTGTCTCATAAAATAAGCGGGAAATTGATGCTAATTTATATACCCCGGCTATAAAGCAAATCGGAATATAGCACATCACTAGTGCATACAAAATCTCTACATTTGCAATAAAAATGTGTTTGTCTTCCGCAGAAAAAAAAATTACATCGTAGCCCTTCAGCGAAACGGAACAGATTATATCAATTAAACTCGGTCAATTCAAATTTGAAATTTGAGAAAAAAACACCACCAAATTTAATGATTAGCCGATTAAATTGTATTTCCTGTTCTGATTGGCATTGTTTTATATGCAGAGATTAAGATTACCGTGCGTCTTGTCTCGTAAACTAAGCCGGAAGTAGCATTCAGCTGTATACACTTTTCTCGGAATCTACCGTTGATTCGGCCAATAATATAACTTTAACCCTCTGGATGCCGACTTTTTTTTCTGACGCACATTTTCCTAAGATTGGAAAAGTGAAGGTTGCGCGAGAATTGCGCTCACGCGTCACAGGATATACCTCTGGCTATAAAATTGCGCAGATGTGGAGAATATTAAATTTCCTATTTGATGGTGTAAATTTAACTGCAAATATTAAACCGGTCTTAAAAAAAGACACTTCCGAGTGTTGCCAAAGAATTTATTCTGCGTTGAAAAACACTTAATGTCTCTGCTTTTTATCGTACACTGATAAAAGTACTGTGCGACAATTTTTTTTATTTAGAAGCTTTATGGAAACTTTTAGCGAGCAAATTACTGCCTAGTATCTGAACAACATAACTATATATCAAATGGAGTTATATGCGTATGTATAACGACATACATTCAAAGCCAAAAATAGCATGCCGTAAATGACGAAAACTGATTTTTCTCTATGACGTCAAAAGGCGACAGAGAGTTTACACACGTACAAAGAAAAGGGGGCATAACTCCGCTATGCTTAGCACTAGTTTACTGTAACTTAGGTCACTTGGTGAGAATGAACTGTGGGTAAGGACAATATATTTTTATGGTGTTTTGTTCACTAGGAACCAAACTATTCCAACACAAATATCGATATTGAAACTGTACGTTTAGTTATAAAAACAACAACATAAGAAATGATGAAATTGTACTTCATAATAAAAGAGGTAATAGATAAATGCATGGCCCTATCTAACCTATAACTTAGTCCTTAGATTCCAACATTCTCTTGAATGTGTAAGTGTAATGTGACTAACATTGCACCATTATTAATGGTGCACTAGCCTTATCATCAAATGTAATGAAATACCAAAAAAATAATACCATTCTGTTTGACGTCATGGCTGGTTTTATGTCTTTGATAACGTCAGAGAATGACGACACTGGTATTTTATTTTTATACTTTTTACAATTCCTAGAGAAATAAAGTTAACAGTTGAATATCCTGTGATCACAATATTGGAAAAAGAATGAATCCACTGAATATATAATGCAAAACGAGAGGAATAATTTGTAAATTGTTTGTGACTAACGCGCACCTGGCGAATAGTTAGATATCACTGTTCTGTGTATCAAACGACAAAAAACAATTCCAAGACCAAGACAATTCTTTCAGAAATGTGTGCATATATTTTAACGAAAAATATTATCCATTTTGATAAAGTAATATATTCAGTTTTAGTTGTAAAAGAGAATGAAACGGCTATTCATGGACATTGGTTATATTACACGTCCCAAGAAATATGTACATGCTGCAGTCACATTTACGTAATATCGTATTCGACACTATAAACCTATCAATTCTTATGTTAACAATGTTCAAACCAACAGGAGATTTTTTCAATACATGTTGTGGCCTATATTTACGTATGATATCATTTTGAATATTGACAAATATCCAAAGTGAAATTAATTGTGTGAAAAAATGTATAAAAGATATGCAAAATCTACACCATAACTGAAACTGTAAACAGCCTGATACAATGGCCGTGTGCACTCTCATTCAAGGACCTTCACCTCAAAGAAATTGCCAAATATGTACAACAATGTTGACGTATGACATCACTATCGGTGACCGACTTTTATAAAATTGCATGTTCACTGTCAACAGTACACAGGATTTTACGAGGGGACTTTCGTTGATTTAGGGATCGTATATACATAAATGTGACATGTAAGTAATCAGAAACATTCTGACAATCTATGTACTGTTATTTGGTGTTATATTTTTCATTGAAACCAACGGAAATAGTCCGATAAATACCGTTGTCGTTGTGCGTGATTTTGCGTCAGTCATGACGTCACACAGGAGGGTAACTTTGACAATTTCTGTTGAAAGTATAAAATCATTGCAATGCATCTTTTTTAAATTCCCTAATTCTTCCTACGATTCTCTTCCCATGCATATTCTGAAAATATTGAGCCAATATCTTCAACGAATAGACGAATGGATAGCTCAAAATAGGAGAAAATGCTACACTGTGTAAAATCTGAATTTTGATTTGTTTACATTTCAAACAAGTGCAGTTTTTCGACCACAGCGTTTGTTTTCACACCTAACTTATTTTGCTTGATTTCATCTAGGCACTTTGTATTGGTGACAAAGACCATTAGTCATTTGATTCTAAAATGTATGAGGAATTCAAGGATGTATGTATCGCAGCTAAGTTTGAAATATACGTGATGTTACAGGCGTCTCATGACCGGTGTACGTGAAACATGATTTTGTAAACACTATCCAATATGGCAGAAAGTTCACTTCAGCCGTTCGTGTTTGCGTATTTTCCAAACATTTGAAACGATTCTAGGATTATCGGAGATGTTTTGGAATGATCATCGGTGATTTGATAAAAGACAGATACCCGTCATCACTAATATGCTATTTTTGAAATTCATTTCTCCGAGTAAATATCCGAAATTTAGATTTCAAAACATGCTGTGAATAACGCTGTGAGTGGTGATTTAGTAATGTATAAAAAATGGCAACATTTACGATGTACCTAAGTTTCAGAGGTCATTTTCAGTACTTTTGCTTGGCCTAAAATGCCAGTGGATGATATCACAGAAAAGGGAATTTCCCACATTATTCAAAACTGTGAAGTGTATCTGTGTGCGTGATGTATTTTGAATTTTATTCGACTTCAAAGTGGGGGTTGAAGAGGAGGGACATATATGTCCCTCTGGCATCCAGGGGGTTAAAGAATTTTGATACAATGAGCGGAAGAATTGTATCTGAAACTATTATTTTGTCAGGAATAATTTATTCCAATATAATGTGTAGTTGCAGCTTTACTATATATATGTGAAATAAATTAATAACCATAAGCGTAGCACTTTGGTTCAGCTGATCGCCATTGCCGGAAATGTTTTCGAATGGAAGAATTTGACCAATAACCGTCCATGCGCCAACGATTTCAAAAACTTAATGTTGACATATAATAGTCAAACTACAACAAGTATGACTTTCAGCGATTCAATGTATGGCATTTATGATATATATATCCATTCTCTATCCACTAAAGTTTGTTTCAAGCGTCAATAGCGGTAATATGACCGTGGTTGCTGTAAGTAACGGCGAGTTGTGTGATCTTCCGATCACTTCACATACGATTTTGCCAAAATGAACTGAAACAATATTGATAGAAATGTTGAATAAAATTATTAAATAGATTACCAACATAAGTCCAGATATATTATGAACTCTTTCTACAACCAGACAGTGTTATTACATGATTAATTTGAGTATTTCAGTACGGATTTGTTGACATGGTATTTCCGGTGTTCCGTGCCCACAGTAATGTCTATGTGCTGCGGAAAAAAACCCATAAAATACTTAACCCTATGTATAAGACCCCCCCCACACACACACAAACACACATATACCTTCAAAGCCTCCTAATTCTAGAAAAACTTGCCTTATACACAGCAATATACGGATTTGGATTCTAACTAGTGTGTACACAACAACAAAAAAGAGAAAAAAAAAGGGCCGCCCGCTCACACAATATTTTCAAGGTAACTTTTTTTTCCCGAATTTCAGTTGGTTGTTCTATGGCTGTCAGTGTAAACATGAAGTCAAACATACTAAATGAAATTGTTTAATAATTCCCACAAGGTATAAAATAGTGACATAAAAAAATCATAAGCATTGACTTCCACTTTGTGTGAGTTAATTGGAGTATGAACCTTCATAGAGTGAAACCATGCTCCGGCATTCATACAATTTGGCCCGCACTCACAGTTTAACATGTTAACATAAACACCTTATGCAGACCAGTCCTTGTTTTATCCCATCACTGGCAAGGTAACAAGAAGTACCATAGTTTAACCTCTTTTGGTATGACGCGGACAGAGATCCAACCACCGACCTTCCACTCTCTGGGCACATGCTCTATCCACTGGACCTATCTTTAGGCTTTTTGGTTTGGTTTGGTTTGTTGTTTAACGCCGCACTCAGCAATATTCCAGCTATATGACGGCGGTCTGTAAAATAATCGAGTCTGGACCAGACAATTCAGTGATTGACAACATGAGCATCGATCCACACAGTTGGGACCGATGACATGCATCAACCAAGTCAGCGAGCCTGACCACCCGATCCCGTTAGAAGCCTTTTACGACAAGCATAGTCGCCTTGTACAGCAAGCATGGGTTGCTGAAGACCTATTCTACCCCGGATCTTCTAGTGACCTATCTTTAGGCCTGCTTTGTGAACCAGAATCTGAAGGCGAATCAACTGACCTCTTTACCAATCCTCTGCTGGAGCTTGCTTAGTTCAAACTCCTTCTTCAACAATGACAGGGCCAACATCAGTCTCTTTGGTACCTGTGATGATGTAATTGTCACCAAATTAATATGTATACATGGTATAGGTAAGAATGGATGTCTACTTCATTATTAAATCACCTACTGCATGGAGTACGATGACCCCAAAACGGGCTAAAAGAATGGGTTGTGGGGGACCTATTTTCAGAGATGTGAGCAGGTCTTCCCAAAAAAAAAGAGGAAAAGTCTAGGGGGGGATGGCATGCCCCCCCAGAAATCTTTTAAACATTTGATTGCATTTTAAGCAATTAAGTTCAGTTTGGACAACATTAACACCAAAAATGTAATAAGTCAATGGCAAAAGTAAATAAGTCAAATAAACAAAGATGGCAGATGCAGAAAAATTTCGAAGTTAAATCAGTACTTTAAAAAAAATCGGGCATAGCTTCCGCCAGGTCTGTGAGCAATACTGCCATAACCTTCAACCCCCATCCCCCAGACACAAGGACAACTGTCATAAGGGTGCAATGTCTGACCCTTTCCCCATGTTGAAGCATATTGACAAAAAAGTTACCTTGTACTAACTTACCTTTTGTTGAAAAAAAACAAAACTCCATTGCAACATAAGATATTAATACAACATACATCCCCATGTTATTGGTTTTCGAACGCTGAGGAAACATTCATAGTTTTCTCGCTAATCACATGAACAGCTAACTGTAAAATATCTCATTCACGTATAGGCTAAAAGACAATTTTATCTTAAAAACAAACCATCATCTGACTCGGAGTATTTACAATTTCTGTGTGGCGCCACACTCCATGTTATAGTGCAAGTATTCGTGATAGAAAACGATGATGTCCGAAAGCCTGCTGCTGAAAGCTGATCGAAAACAGGACAATTCGAGACGGTTGTCCGATTTTCGATCATATTTTTCGGAGTGTATTTTTTAAAACTTTGATTACCGGTATATTTTTACGGGGAAGATGATTTTTTCCGAGGACTACTGTTTAAAAAAACGCGTTTCCGCAGAGATTTCACATCCCTGTATTCTGCCCTGCATCTCCATGGGGAGGGTACAAGCATGGTTTATGGGCATGGCAACCCCATTGGAATGGAGGGTGGTCAAGGTACAAGCATGGGTTATGGGCATAGCAACCCCATAGGAAGGGAGGATGGGGGTGTATAAGCATGGGATATGGGCATGGCAACCCCATGGGAAGGGAGGGTGGTGGGTGTACAAGCATGGGTTATGGACATGGCAACCCCATTGGAAGGGAGGGTTGGAAGGGTACAAGCATAGCAACCCAATGGAAAGGGATGATGGGGGGTGTACAAGCATGGGTTATGGGGGGGGGGGGGGGCAACCATGGGTTATGGGCATGGCAATCCCATGGAAAGGGGAGGGGGGTACATGGATGGGCAACATGACAGTCTTGAGCCTTACATTTGTCTCCTCCAGGACCTTCTGGAGTTCCTCCGCCTCCCCAGCAGTCAGAGCAGCTCCTGAAGCCACAAGGTTTCAGTGACAAATGTCGTAAACACAACATACAGCTGAAGCAAGATCAGTAATAACAGGAAAATGTGGATAGCTTATTTCTATTAAAGGGGAAGTGTACACACAAAAATCACTTTCTATCTTTTTCTAAACAAAACGCAATTTTAGAATTAGTTAGTATCTGTGTTTGAAAATATACACTCATTTTTTTCACAGTGAAAGTAGGAAGCTCACAATAGTGTGAAAATGATATGCCGTTATGAGGCCTTCGTTTTTCGAGCTAAACAGGCCTGAGTTATCCCCCTTAGATTATGACGTAATTGGTGCCAATTCAACTGGGTCCCTGTCTATTCTCAACGCAAATGATATCAAGTACCAGTTTGTGGTAAAACAACATGGCCTACGACACACTCCGGCGCAGTGGTGACTCAGCATAACACTATGCTGGCTGGCATCTGAGACGCTAGAATCACACACCTGTACCTACACCACGTGAAGCGGCTCTAACAAAGCATGGTGACGTCATAATGTTTATCAATTGGCACCAATGACGTCATATTGTAAGGGGCATAAGCCATGGTGTTTTTGTTATGGAAATAGAACACTTGGTAAATGTGAAAAATATAAATCATTTTAATGCAAAAAATATGTCAATTATTAGTGATTTTTTTATATTTTTGTCTATGACACTTCTAGGTTAACACTTTTAATGTGGAAAAAGTACAAGAAAAATAGGTTCATTTCCGTGTGAACTTGCCCTTTAAACATATACATAGAGGGATTTATCTGGGATTGGAAACTAAGAGCCCTTGGCAAGCCAATTTGGGGAAAAATTGGGTTCAAAAGATTATATTTTCTAAGCATTAAAGCCATTTTCTCTTCACTTGTCCTGATAACAGTGAAAGACAACACAACATATTACATACAACTATATTAACATTAATTATGAACATTTTAAGTTGGGAATTTTACTGATCTTTTCCATAGACATGCTTCTGAAAACTGGCCTCGAGATACATCCCTGCTGTACATAAACCATAATAAACATGATAAAGCTTGAAATTGTGCAAAACATTAGGCTTTTAATGTCCTTTTTATCTCAGCATGCTCAAAGAAGAAACATGCCTTCACAGAGAGTAGTTCTGATGAAACTGAGAGAGTGAGCAGTGGTTTTACTGCTGCTTTGAAGCATGTCAGCGTATATGAAAGGAAAGCCTGTATGCAGGTCATTGACTTCAAGCACAATGCATACATACAGGCTTGAGAAATGTAGCAAGGGAGACAACTCCATCCAAAGTAAATAACAATGTAAAATTGCAGGTTAATCTGTATCATGAACATGCATAATCATTGAGAGTAATTTCATTTAAGCAACAGATTACAATGGCTGACTATCCAAGAGCCCACTTTCAATGCCATGAATAATTATTAAGATAAGCAGTCAAACACAAAATTACATTCAAAATCTATCTGATACTTTAATGACTACATGTGATGTTAAATGTTCACATGATAGTTTAATGTGAATGTGAACCCCAACCAACTATCCCCCTCCCATCAACACCTCCATCCCGCCAACACCTCCATCCCATCAACACACACCCTCCAACCAACACCTCCATCCCGCCAACACACACCCTACCACCAACACCACCATCTCGCCAACACACACCCTACAACCAACACCTCCATCCCATCAACACACACCCTCCCACCAACACCTCCATCCCGCCAACACACACCCTACCACCAACACCTCCATCCCGCCAATACCTCCATCCAAACCAACACCTCTATCCCGCCAACACCTCCATCCCATCCCGCCAACACCTCCATCCTGCCAACACACACCCTACCACCAACACCTCCATCCCGCCAACACACACCCTACCACCAACACCTCCATCCCGCCAACACACACCCTCCCACCAACACCTCCATCCCGCCAACACCTCCATCCCGCCAACACCTCCGTCCAAACCAACACCTCCATCCCGCCAACACCTCCATCCAAACCAACACCTCCATTCCGCCAACACCTCCATCCCGCCAACACCTCCATTCCGCCAACACCTCCATCCCGCCAACACCTCCATCCCGCCAACACCTCCATCCAAACCAACACCTCCATCCCGCCAACACCTCCATCCAAACCAACACCTCCATTCCGCCAACACCTCCATTCCGCCAACACCTCCATCCCGCCAACACCTCCATTCCGCCAACACCTCCATCCCGCCAACACCTCCATCCCGCCAACACCTCCATCCAAACCAATACCTCCATCCTGCCAACACCTCCATTCTGCCAACACCTCCAACACCACCATCCCGCCAACACCTCCAACACCACCATCCCGCCAACACCTCCATTCCGCCAACACCACCATCCCGCCAACACCGTATCCCTGCACAAGCAGCACAGAACCAGTCTACTGACCTAAATCACTGATGTAAACTGGATTGTCAATCACTCTCTGACCAGCCTGAATGATCTGGGCCAGATTCTCTCTGGAATGCACAAAATACAGTAGTTTCATTTAGATGACACACAGCAGTCGTAACTTACCCTGAAAACAGAGTCAATAAGTAGGTAATGATTAGTGATAACTTATTATTATGGGGGTGTTTATCATCTACAAATCTGTGTAAGTATTAGTCAACAATTTTACAAAGTAAGCACCAATAATTTTCGTATCTTATAGGTCTAACCTTTGAGCACAAAAATATACAAGAAAAAGCAATAATTCTCTTCCATATAATCATGACAATCAAATACTTAAGATTTAAAAAACATATTTGTAAAATATCACAATACATCTTCCCGAGGCAAGGGAATTAACTGACTATAAATGTCCAGTTTCTACCCTTGCCAAACTAGGCTTGAATTTCCGGACTCAATCATATCACCACCTGTGGCCATTACGGGTTATGTTCCTTCTATGTCCCTCCTATTGACCAATCAGATTCCGCCTCTCATATCACTTCGCATTTGTTTCAAAGAAAATGGCGGCGTCCAGTCAAGACAATCTGGTCGATAAAACGGGTCTTATCGCTTATCGCTTGATAAAAAACATGAAAAGATTTGCAAAAGATCTGTCAATGCCGAGTTGGTGGTACACATGCTTTGCAAATCCTGCAATCAACCAAAACATGCACGCCCGTTTTCAAACGAGATGTCAATTTCGTTACGAAATTCTGACTGGACTGAACGTAGGCTTGTTAGTCCAGCCAAAATATAACTCCATAATTCCAGCCTAGTTTAGCAAGAGTGGAAACTAGACTTTTATAGTCAGTTAACTCCCTTGCCTCGGGAAGCTGATCAGAATATTTCAAACAGTTCTATGCTTTTTCAAAATGATGACAGCAACCATATTGTATGTGCGTGACACTTAATGGTGAATGTCTAGTCACTGCCTTCAGTTAATATAACTTGGTGAGGTATAAACATCTATCAAAACACCATATCAAGATCTTCCCTGTCTTGAAAAATATGTATGTATGTATGTCATCATACAAATGCATTTATTTCCCCAATAACAAAACTTACTTTGGTGTTGCATAGTATATACAAAAACATCAATAGACAAGTATCAGGCAAGATTATACTTTACTTGACCGCACTAACATGACCAAGTATCGAAGTTTCTACCTAATTGACAGTTTAGCTGATAATAGCTGATCCAGTATAGGTTATTAGATGGTCCAGTATAGGTTATTAGATGGTCCAGTATAGGTTATTAGATGGTCCATGTACCTGTACAGAGGATTCATTGCTATGATGTCCCGGATCGTCTTCACAACTTCAGATGTCAGTGCCTGCATAACATCAAACCTCCTTTTACAATCAATTATGATAATCAGCCAGCATCATGTAACATGCTATCATGGCTATATTGGCTTTATATTGGTCAGCATGAACTACATGTACAAATTTCTTTCATAAAACATAGCATAACATTTTCACAAAGACAGCGTTAACACAAAAAAAGCTGACGTTTGGCCATTGCTTGTGGACTTCCATCCAAGTACTAACAGTACTTGCCAGTAAGTTTAATCAACAAATCCAGTTTCTTATGGATCTAATCCACCAGAATGTTATCACAAACAACGGGTATTGTGGCATTCAATGGCATTTGCTTGGTTATCCAAGCAATTACCATTTATGTATCGGGGCATGGATGGCCCTGTTGTCTAAGGCGCCGCGATTCGCTCTGCAGAAACCTATGATTGTGGGTTTGAATCCCGGTTCTCTCCCATTATGTTTCTAGGTTTGTCAGCACCATACCCGTGCTTGTGGGTTTCACCGAAGTGGTAAACGTCTAAGACCTGCATCACTTCAGGCTTTCCTCCCACATTAAGCTGACACGCCGCGATATAACTGGAATACTGTTAAAAGTGGCATGGGTATGGTGCTGACAAACCAAGAAATTTAATCAGGGCGAAACCGGGATTCATACCCACAATCATATTTTTTTGGCATCCCCAAGGGATGCAACTCTGCACAGCGAATTGCGGCGCCTCAGACGACTGGGCCACCCGTGCCGCCCGTTAAATCTGAAGTCTTAAGTAAACATATAATTGTGACAGGTATTAGTAACCACCTTTATCTCATCATCGCTGGTGAAGGGCTCATGCTGAAGGTTCTCCACATCCACCATCAGGACGTGAGGCATGGGCGGTACAGGTGTTGGAGCTTGAAGCATCTGCTCTGCCACATTATCCAACAAGGGAGACGACTCAACTGGTTCCCCTCCCACTGTCTTTACCGCCTCCTCACCACCATTGCGGCCGTTACGTCGTCGTCGCCGTTTCTTCTTGTTACTGTTATTGTTGTCTGATCATAATGATAAGTCCTTGTTAAAACATGCTAATAGTTGTTCCTGTCTGTGAAAAGTACTACGTAATGTCCACTTTCAAGTTGTTTTTCACCTTGGAAACACCTGGACCAGTATTGTATTCTCCACCAAAACCTTTCAATCTCCTAAACAAATCTTGTCCTAAGCATCAAGTCCAGCAGATTTCACCTGGGATGTATCTATCCGAATTTTCACAAGGAGTCAGTCGAGCATGTTATTTCAATGCATTGAAAATGTGTAAGAATCAATGTTTTAACTGACTTGTTACCAATGCCTTGTTTACCATGTTTTCATTTCTTGATCTATCAGTCTTAGCTTCAATTTCATTTCCATGAAAGCCTTCATCCTCATAGTAAGTGGTGAGTTTGTGTTTATACAAACATAAGATAGTGAGTTTGGTTTAGTGATGCTTTGAACTGCATTTCAGCTATATTCAGGTATGTCAGGTCAATGTGATAGTAGTGGCAAAGTGATGCTGGCATCAGATGCTTTTCATCTTGGTGAAACCCACAATCATATATTTCTGGTACACAAAAGTTTCATGTCGGACAAAAAAAAACTTACTCCCTTTAGTAGGGCTATAGCAGAAGGAAGGTAACTCTAACCCCACCCACCTCACCCCCAACCCCCAGAAGAGTCTGGCCTAACCATGCAGACATACCTGCTTCAATGGCTTGATCTTGCCCTTCAGCTTCCTCTGAGACAAGTCCAGTAATCCGAATCCTGCAAGTGAGCTTCCATTTGTTAACAGTATATGACAAAGGGCAAAAGTCTTCCTGACATTGAAACCTTGTTGTTGAATCTATAAAAAAAAACGTTGCCTCTTCTTCTCTGTTTGGGACAAGTTCAAAATTTTCAAATTGGATAATTTTTTTTTAATTCTTTAAGGTTTCAGACCCCACCCTCACTTTCAAAAATCCTTAACTCTGAAAATATTGAATACATGCGTTGAGTGGCCTCTATCCACTGAAGCATATTTACTAGGTGTTGAAAAACATTTGGAGAGCTTTCATAGGTCAAATCTGCCATTCTATACTACACACTATAAAACGCAATGATAAAAACTACCTTGTGGAAAGACTGGATGTATTTGCCATCTAGACACAATGAGTCACCATTACCCAGGTGAGCTACACCCCTTTGGGGATTCTGGGTCAGAATTGGTTACCCCTTATGCTGGTCATTAGACGCATCCAAATGGATCTGGTCGCCAGGCTCAGTGACTGGTAGATTGCGTGTTATCACAACCCAACGGATCGTTACTCACAATATTGATCACTGTCGGCTTTAGATGGAATTATTTACAGGCTGTTGCCAGTAGGCTGAAATAATGCTGAGTGCTGTGTTAAACAACAAACAAAGAAACAAATACTGTAGCTACACAAACCTAAATATTTGACATTTACACAGATAGGCATGGTACGTTAACTAGCCAATCTTACATTCTGGCTTAACCGTTTGATCAAAGGTTAAAGTTAACCAAATGTTATCATGACTACATTGTAGGGCTGGGATGAGTCCGAAGTTACTACCCTGGTACCCACCCCCTATTATGCGACCCTACCTGGGTACCCACTGTAGGTCTCAAGAGATAGGTACAAAATGTTCGATTGGGCATTTTTTTACCATAGCACTGGCAAAGTGTATTTAGATACATGTATTAAACAATCTGGTCATGCAAACACTGAAGTTGACTTAAGTTATATCTTTATTCAAAGATATGAAAAGTCAGAAGGAATGGGTGCATAGTCAGAAAGAAATGCGAACATTTGTGACTTGTAGTGTAACCACAGAGTTCTAGATACTTTTCGTCAATAAACAATATATCATGTGACTAACCACAGGTCTGGGTAGTCCCATGGGTACCTGGATCCTACTCAGTACCCACCCGACCCGGGTACCCGAGTTACCCGTCCCTGCCCTACTACATTGACATGAAACTACAGTGGGTGTGGAACTGTGAGATAAAAACCAAAATAAATGTCAAGATAGTAAACACTTGGCATAAAAAGAAATCCACACTAAGCATGCTGTACCAAAGAAAGAGGTCACTATATCATCTCATGTCTGTTTCACAATGTTGTGCCTTCTACCTGCGGTGTGCCATGACGATCATCCTCAACTTGTCTCCAAGGTCCTGCATCTCGGTGATCTGGACGAAGGTTCCCACATCATAGATGTCATCCAGGCGGGAAACGACATCGCTCTCATTACTGGAAACAGTGTTACAAATACTATTACAAGAGCAACATCTTGAATCATTTAGGCTAAATTTATCTTTTAAAAAATTTATCTAAGACTTTAGTATTGGTGAGATTAGGTGAAATTGGACTTAATGTCTCAATCAATATAATCAGTGATAATTGCACTTATATACTAGACCGGACTAATGCTGGTTTCACAGTGCTTGGCTAAATAGAACCCATACCACACTTTAACATACCCCATACAGTATATTGACTTCAAGCCATACTTCAAAGCGATTGTAGCTCTACAACTGTTGCAAATCTATGTTAAAGTATGGGGGTTACAATCGTCTTAGCACTAAGATCGCTTTGTGGAACGAGGCGCAGTCCTTGTTTCTTATCCCCTCAATGGGCAACAAAAAGTACCATCTTATAACCTGTCTTTTGGTCTGATGCACCAGGGGATCCAACCACTGACCTCCTGCTCTCCGAGGAGACGCCCCACCCACTGGACAGAGGCGGTCACTTGCGTATTGTAAAAGTCATATTTCAAAACAAATAAATATCTCTGCATCATCTGATGTCATCAATCCAATATTATATTTGAACAGGATAGACATATGTCAGTGTGTGGGTACAAAAAAGGGCAAAAAAGACAAAATTACCTGTCATCCTTTTTCAAGAACACTCCAGCATATGGTTGATTGAGTCTCACTTTCCTTCTCAGCAGATCCATCAAGGTCTTGTCACCAACCTGAATTGACAGTACAAATCATGCAGATACAATGTATACTGAACTAAACTTTCAACAAATATCTTGAATGAATTACTGTTAATCAACATGAGCAAGATGAGTTCCCTATCATGCTGATGTCACTGACATGCATATTGAACACTAACCCGTGAAGATCCGGGGTAGAAAAGGTCTTCAGAAACCCATGCTTGCCGTAAAAGGCGACTAATGCTTGTCGTAAGAGGCGATTAACTGGATCGAGTGGTCAGGCTCACTGACATGGTTGATGCATGTCATCATTTCCCAATTGTGTGGATTGATGCTCATAATGTCAATCACTGGATTGACTTGTCCAGACTTATTTATATACAGACTGCTGTCATATACGATATAGCTGGAATATTGCTGAGTGCAGCGTTAAACAACAAACAAACAGTATGTGAATTTGGGAGATGCTTTTGTGATATGTAACAACATATATATTTCACATTATGCTACATATTTACATCACATTTCATCATTTTTCATGGGATTCAATAATAAGATTCCAACAAGGAAATTGGGTATATACATGCAGTTAGCATATGATGATGACATGCATGGACCAAGTCAGCAGGCACGTCCACCAGAACCATTTAGTCACCTCTTACGAAAAGCATTGGTTGCTGAAGACCAATTCTAACCTGCAACTTCAGTGGTATTTTACCCCACAAGGGTTCATGCAGATCGGGTGGATAGGTTCGGTGACTTGGTTGGCTGTCATCGTACCCCCATGGCATAGTCAGTGTTCAAAATTAATCATGTAAATCAAAGGGCCCTTGTCTTAGCACTTATCTTGCTTATGCTAAAAGTTAAAGGCTTAAAGGTACCTTTAGATTCAAATACTATCATGACTTTTGGAGCAAATCTCAAAGAAGCCATTAATTTCCCCCCCACGCCTTAGTTTAGTCTGGGCCAGACATAGTCATTTACAGGCTGCTGTCATATGATCATGATGATATAGCTAGAATACTATGAATACTACTGAGTGTGTCGTTAAACAACAAACTAAAGGGTATCTGTATCTTATTTTAGTTAATATGAGTTATATCAAAACAAAGAGAAAACAAGAGAGTTAGTGGCCTATATTATACTTATGGGATCATGCAACTTACTTCTATCATCTTCACAAATCTTGGGAAAACTGGATTTCTGCTGATTGCAATGACGGGCACTTTGGGGAAAATTTCAGGAACTGCTAAGGTGGTAAGAGCTCCCATTGGAAATGGCTCGGGCTGCACATGCGGCGTCTGCGATTCTTCCTCAGCAGGTTGCCCATGTTCGTTTCCGTCACCTTTATCAGAGCTACTCGAAAAATATCTCGAAGAAACGGTAGCAGAAGCAATTCGACTCAGTTCTAGAAAAGTCCGACCAGCTCGACTGTTCAGTGTCAATGCTGAAGGGTTGAATTTCATAAAATTAGAAGTGTTAGCGCTCTTTGAGATAGTCTGATGTCTATAGGTGCTTAGTGTTCGCTTTTCGTTGAACAAAACCATCCTAGGCTGCCCATTATGTTGTTCACAGTGTTTGAGCACACTTGGCGACCTTGTCTGATGTAATCCACTGACAAGTTTCTCAGTACTATGCAGCCTGCATTGACACTGCATAAAGTTCCTACTTTTCGCAACTCCATAATTAACTGTCGTTGCAAACCGTCTGGATAATATACAAGTTCCTTGAGAGATATTTGACGCCTTTTTCGCACTGCACGTGTAGCAAAGCCTGACGAAAGCGGCCATGTTTACAGGGGACCATTCCATTTCCGGCATAGGGACCATTCATTTAGCACAAACAGAAAAAACCCACATTTATAAACATTTAGAAATCGCAGCTTATAAATACTCATAACAGGCAGAAATTAATACCCTATGACATCTTGTTGTATTAATGTATGTGTTTGGTGACTATTAGAGGTAGATTTATTGAAGGTACGTGGCACCCTTACTTCAAATAGATAAACTGCCTGTGTATGTGTATACATGTGTATATAATGTGTATGTTAACCATGTTTGTATATGTGTATATATTTGTATGTGTGTGTGTATGTGTGTGTGTGTGTGTGTGTGTGTGTGTGTGTGTGTGCGTGCGTGCGTGTGTGCGTGCCGTCATATACAAGGCCGTACCACCACCCGGGCTGGCTTCGACACTGATATAGCTGGTGTATAGCTGAGAGCGGCTATAAAACAACAAACCAACCATCCCACTAACCCAATTGCGTGGATCGATACTCATGATGTCAATCACTGGATTGTCGGCCCAGACTCGATTATTTACAGACAGCCGTCATATAGCTGGAATAACGCTGATGGAATTCGTTTCATTTAACAGAAAGATATTCCAGATCTGAACATAACAAGTCTCTTAGCTGATAACGTGGCACATGTACAATATTTACGCCTCGTACCGCTTTAACACTTAGAGGTAGTCATCGAGAGTTCATTTAAAGCTGCTTAATTCCATAGTGCTTGCACTATCATCCTGTATCTATTGTCATTCGGCTTTTCTACACATAGGTTCTAACTCCTAGTCATAACACCGATGTCGCCTGTGGAAAGGGAATTTAACAATCTCATTAAAATCAGATCTTAGTTCTCGCTACCGCTAAACAAAGATCTGAGGACATCCCATTACGGGTCACATCAGACCGAACAATGGAATGACCAATCAGAAGGCAGCTTTCTCGTGCTTTACGGCACAAATTTCAAATTGGCGACTACGCTTCGAAGCATATTTTGACAAATTCTCGATTACAAATTTGAAACCTGAACAAAAAAACATTCTGGAATGACTAATAGATTGTATAGGATTCAGTCATTAAACCCGTAACTATCGTTCGGAATACCCCATGTTAAAGTTTTCGAGATTGCATGATTAGAAATCACATTCCGACTGTCACTTTCATAATCTGATAAGCGACGCACTGATTGGTCGGATGAAAGGTCGTTCTGACGTGACCCCTAATGGGATGTCCTCAGATCTTTGTTTAGCGGTAGCGAGAACTAAGATCTGATTTTAATGAGATTGGGAATTTAACCGCGACGTATTAACGTCACGTGCTATACTTGTCATCCAGCCTTTAAGTGTCGCTTGATGGCTTCCTCTAACCATTAACACAATCAGAAATTGATTGCACGACTTGACTCTCTACAGTCACTTTGCCCATCATGTCCATTACTGCCACACACTTCAAGATATAGCCTTTATTAAGCGAGACACGTTCGTTCCATTCTTGTTTCTTCAAGTGATTAGCCCAGCAGTAACACTCATCATCATCCCCACCACCAAAGCCCTGAGCAAACATGAAGTTGAAGTGTCTGTTTTATTCATAATGTATAAAAGACAACATGTTAACAGTTCACGTATCATTACTGGACTAGTTGTGTCACGGCAGACCACAGCTTCACGTTTGAGATGGTTTTCATACAGTACATCTTATGTTTTGTGCTTGGGCTTTTGTTTCAAGGTAAGTTTCTATACACTTAATTTCTTATATCTTCTCATGAAAACACAAGTATTGGTGATATCTGATAAACGCTGTAAGATTAAACGTTTCTGCGTTTCTCCATGGCATGGGACGACGCTTACACGAGCATCAACTCTTATTATTATGTAGTTTTGGTTTCAAATGTTTGCGAGGAGGCCCATACACCAAGGTCATGCATATGAACGCATTTGTCGAAAATTGAAGATGACGTCTCCCATTGTTCATGACGATATTTAAGACGTGCGTCTTCCAAAAATAGCAATGACCTGATGTCTCCATTGGCATCAAGAACACCACATTGTAAAAGTAGAGACAACTTATGGATAACAACGTCTTTATTTACTGTAAGGCGACGTTTTGGTATATATCCTTAGTTGTTATCCATACATTCTCTCTATCTTTGTCATCAGTCAACTTCTAAGTAATGCCTTACAAACAAGAACACCACATGTTTCTACATTTCTTCAGAGAAAAGGTTGTGGGTAATATGAAGAATATCCCTCTCTCAACTCGAAATTATGGAATATCTTCCCTCGTGAATTTATGTTGAACGCTAAACCTTTCAAAATCAATTCACTAAGTATAGATATTTGTAATTCCTCGTATGTTATTGTCTATGGGTTGTTGTTGGAAACGAGTCAACTCGTTCACACGGAGACCCGTTCACACAATTTACTTTCATTTGTGTTGACCATACGCGTATGGTCCATGTTGTACTGCATTGTTGTGTACAATGACAAAAAGCAATTTAAAAAATTTTGTATAATCATATTTAAGTGGTTTAACTACGCAGTGACAACGCACATGGGTATAACTGCATTTTAGTTGGCCTTTATTTCATTTATTTTAAAAACCCTCACAAACTTTAAAGAATCGTTCAATCATAGAAAGACCAAATTTGACTACGAATGACAAATGCATCGCCACGCCTATTCATGTTATTAGTCAGGCGGTGTGATAGCATGGTGGTTAACATCGACCCGCACACGCGGATCCAGAGGGAAACAAACCCACCACGGTTACGTATATATATTAAGACACCTATAACATTTAAATGACTATTTCTCTGCTAAACAAACGCAATTTTTTTTTTAAAAGATTCAATTGCAACCCAATCTTCCCAATCACCCCACCCCCTCCCCACCAAAAAGCTATCTCCACATTTGGGCCCGGGTCCGAATCCCTTTATGGGTTCAACGTGTGCATCCAATTTCTGTACCCACGCCGTGTAATAATACGGAATATTGCTAAAAGCGGCGTAAATATACTCACTCACACTTGGTTTCAGGGTTGCCCGACATCCTGGCTGCGACATCAACAGACAGTGATGCACTCGTCTGCAACAACACCTTGTCCTGCCAGGGAAACTGTAAACACCGGCGCCAGCAGCAGGGAGTCCGACAGAGCAACCATGTCGTTCATCCACCGCCTTTACCGACCTGTGCATGTGACGACGCGTGCCCGATTTTTGGAGACTGTTGTGCAGACTATTACCACCACTGCAAACCATCTGCACAGACGGGTGATATTCTTCACGCTATATCTAGTTTTGAAATCATCTTCCAAGGAACAGAGTATATACAGAAGCCGTATATTAATGGAGGAGCATCCGCATTTATGGGAAACCGAAATGAGTTGATGACGTTAAGGCCCCATATGAAGTGCACACAAGTCAAGAGTTCAAGCTCCACAACAGGGCATGTATGGATGATCTCAAGCTGTCCGGAGACCTTCCATTCGGACCATACGTCTGAACCAAGTTGTGAGAATCCCGGGAAGAACCCTTTGTTGCAGGGTCCGGTGTCAATTGCCCCCAATCTCATTATATTATTCAAGAATGCCTTGTGTGCTCGTTGTCATGGAATCGGTGAGGATAGTGTCGTACCATGGCCTGTAATGGTTAATTGTCCTAATGGTAAAAATCTGTCAATTCTTGCGCCAAATGTCTCAAACACGTTAAATCACAATGTCATGTCGAAAATGTTAAATTCTCCTGGATGTGAAATCGTGTATGAATCTAACATGTGGCAATTCGTGAGGAACTGTACGCCTTCGAGTGTTGTGTCCGAATGTCCGGAATTTAAGAAGACCTATGGGAACAAATCCACTGAAGCCATCAAACTGAACAATCTTTGCCACCTTTATCTAAACTTCATACGTGACACTAACGGTGTAAAGTACAAGAATGTGCATTGTGCTATGTGTACGCTAGGAGAAAGGTATGCTGCTGAGAACATGTGTTGTGATTTGAAAGAAGAGGGTCTGGTTTTCACAACAGCGTTGAATGAGAAAGTCGATGGGACGATACACTCCACAACAGCTACATCTCCTGAACATGTCAGACCGAAGGTTGCAAGTCTAAAGATCCTGTTTAATTTTGACGGTAATGGGATGAGTTACACAGTCGGGAAGCAGCACTACCGTGTTCAGGAGACTCACAAGCTCTGTAAGCCAGATGAGGTGTATGACACTCTGACTCTATCGTGTACTACTCTGTACTGCAGCCCGGACAAGTACCCTGCAAACGGGACCTGTCACCCCAAGAATAAAGGACACATCCCTGCACATTCCCAGGTGTTTGAGTCAGGACCCCGATACTTTGTCCTTGTGTGTTATGTAAATTCCCTTCCTGGAAGTACTTCAGACGACTTAGAAGACATGTTTCAACGTGTGTTGATTCAAAAGATGAATTACTTTATAGCCAGTAGCTCGAACTTCAAGATCAGGGTTTTAGATTACATCAAGGAGGACATAATGCCCGCTGATAATACAACCATAAGCAGCATGTTACCGTCACTAGATGACTCGAGCCTGGCTATAAAGGTTATGTTGACGTTTCACACTGATAATCCAGCCTCGCTTGTTTTGTCAGCTTGCCGGGACATTTTGAAGTTGTTTCCTGAAGAACTAAAGTTAAAGGCCTGGTCGATGACGTCAGGATATCTCAAAGACTACCGGGAGGATGAACGTATGTCTTGTCCTGCCCTTCACACACTGACTGATTTCAATGCAACTTTGGACACAGATCATCAGCCGTATAATGCTGTTGTAAATTGGACCTATTTTCCTGTTGACAACGTCCCGTTTGTGTACCAGGTCCATCCATTCGTTGCTACTAACTCAACAGTGAGGATCAAAGGTTGTGTGCCAGACCTTAGCTTGCTCCCTGAGTGTGCTTCTCTGCGTTATGACGCAACCCAATACATAGTCACCAATGGGACGCTTAGCTTGCTTCATTCTAATTTAGTGTTTGAGGAAGATGCCTACAAACTTTTCAGCAATTATGCTTATGTCTGTGAGTCAAACCTCACAAGAGACTACATTGAACATACAAGGTTTTACTTCTTCCACTATTCCCGTGTTCAATTTTATCTGACAATTATTACATCTGCGATATCCGTAACCTTTCTCGTAGGGACGTTGATCGTATACTGCTTGCTACCGGAACTGCGGAACGTGCCTGGAAAAATCGTTATGTCTCTGTCTGGAACACTGATGGTTTCTCAGAGCCTGCAGTTGGTAATGACACTGCCGAAAGGAATTCTTTGCGTGGCCGTGGCTGCCGTCGCACACGCCGCCTGGATCTCTACTTTCTTCTGGATGACCATCATAACATTTGACCTTGTATGTACCCTACGAAGTGACCACTTGGTGACGGACACGAAATCCAGACGTCGCAAATACAGTCTCTATGCCATTTTCGCCTGGGTGGTGCCTTCAGTTGCCTGTGGTTGTCTAGTCTGTCTGGACCACTGGAAGTTGTGCGGCATTGACATCAGCTACGGTGCCAATGGCATCTGCTGGATCGGGAACTCTGACGCATTATTCTGGGTTTTTGGTTTGCCTTTCGGCATCTGCTTACTGATTAATTTCACGTGTTTCTGCGCCACTCTGTACATCATTGAGACGAAAAGTAAGATCCACCAAGCGTCAATGTCTGGCCGCCAAGAGAGACAGAAGCTGTTCATCTATGGCAAGGTGTCGCTCATCTCTGGACTCTCCTGGGTGTTCTGTTTCTCCGCAGCTCATGCCAATGTAAGTATTTTGTGGGACTTCCAGATCGTTCTCAACGGACTCCAGGGATGTTATATCTTTCTCGGTTTTGTCGGGAAGCGACGCATACTCAAACTACTCAGAATCAAAACAGTGTCGAAGTTGTCAAAGTCGCCGTCCTCTATTTACACTGGATCTCTCTCCGTCTACAAATGAGTGTATGTGTCGTGGCAACAATTACACGGATTGTTTGTATATATCTGCTTGCGGTTAACAGTCCTTTAACAATGACATATAATCTAGAATGCACGTTTGTGCTTGCTGACTGTCTACGATAATCAGAAAGTCAGTTGTTGTATCATGACAAATAACGATGTGCTCGCTTCTACAGTTGTCAGTCGTATGACAACCCAAGTTTTCACTCTCTCCCTGTCTGCAGAGGATCTCCACAGGTGCATCTGAATTAAGAACACACCGATATATATTTTACTTCAAAATTGTTAAGTATATATTCCTCTGTCTTAATCCTATCAAGTTGATTATAAATAGACTCATAATTCATGTTTAGATTTTGATTGATTTCATGTTGTTGACTTTTTCGATTTTTCGTTTGTTTTTATGGTGGCCGTCTTGGATTTGACCTATTTTGGGTGTTTCCCCAGGTCAAATTTTGGTAAACTATTTTTTTCTTGAAAGTAGACCTGTCAAGGATCTGAAATGCGTTTAAGAAACCTTTTCCCTCAATTTTGTTGAAACTTCATGAAATATAAACCTTTTATTACCAGACTAATAACAGCCTTTAAACAAAGTATGGCGGTGTATATAACTTACTCCAAAACACTGTGTTTCTACTTCATTATATTTATATCGCACATATGACAGTCAGTGAAAGTGTTTAGCACAGCTACTCTGTAAACGTACTTGAAGTGGGCATCGCATAATACATTTTTTTAAAAGCCTTGCCCGTCAATCGTATGACGTTTCGTTTATTGTGACTCAAAGATATGAGATTACAATTGGATATAGCAAACAGCGCCAAATTTCGAGCTCTCTGTTGTCCCCAAAACTGTATACTTTCTCGCACACTCACATTAAACTATTGAGGAAAAGTCGATGATTTTTTATCTGCACATGCACTGCTTGCACTGATCATGCACTGAACATACCAGATAACACATATTCTCATTGTTTTGGTAAGCCAAAAGTGGTTCAGCCTGGTTCCCTGGGTGTGCTGCGCTGGCGCTACACTGAGCGCGAGCGCAGCATACCCAGGGAACCAGACTGATACTGGTTGACGTATTCACGCCGAACCCCGGAGTCTACGTGGTGCAATTTGGAAAGCCCTGTCTTCGTGATCCTCGCTGTGATATGGCTGCAATAAAAAGAAGTGTAAAATCTAACTCAAATCATTCGCCCACCCTAGAAAGTCAAAATGTCGTGGCCGTACGCGATTCAAGACCGCCCCTCCCCACCCTCCGGTATTTTTACTTGGGCTGTAAATCTTTCAGATTCTGAACTAAACCTGTTTATGAAATAATTGTAATTGACTGAGCCTTAATTCGCGGCATGTGAATGTTGATAGTGTAGGGACATATTGAATATTGCCTATTTCCATGGATACGATATTACGGTGCACGGAGATTAGGGTGGTTTAAAAATGAAAAATATGTCAAGGACTGCCTAATTAGAGTGAATGATTTGGTGAGTATAAAACTAAAATCAATATGTAAAACTCTGGCATTTGTTACACACTGAATATACATATGACGACGGTGATATCTGTTTCAATTTCGGTGAATTCGATGAACTATACCAGCAGTATTATTGTAAGACTTTTCTGTTATATAATTATAATAAAGCCAAATAGATCCGTCGTCAACTGATAGTCTCAGAATGTGAATCAACAGCTTCTTCCTGGCAGAGACTCTGATGGTTCTGTAAACGTACACCGGGTGCGAACTAAAATTTGTTTGATGTTTAACGCCGCACTCTGCAATATTCCAGCCATATGACGGCGGTCTTGTAATTTATCAAATCTAGGCAAGGCAATCCAGTGATTTACATCATGAGCATTGATCTACGCGATTGGGATACGATGACATGCATCAACCAAGTCAGCGGTTCTGACCACACGATAACATTAATGGCCTTTTATTACAAGCATGGGTGTGAACTTGTGAAGGTAAAAGAAGTTAAAAAAGACTCGATATATTTCACTTGACTATAGTTAATGTCATGGCTCCTGGGTATTGCAACCTACATCATTCAAATTGTGTGTGTAACTTGTTTTGAATAGTCTATGTGTGATGTTCCATATTGTGATATAAATCTATAACAGCCTGAAGATAATCTCTTTGTTGTTTATTAGCTCGCATAGGTGACACGCATAAAGAAATGTCCATATTTGCTTGGTGCGTACGCATTTAATCGCACAAAAAAGCAAAGCAATATTAACGTTAATAAACTAATTTGAAATCGTAGTTTTGTTGTTGTTTTCTTTGTTGTGTGGCGTTAAACCTCAAACACACAAGGAATTCATAATCGGGAGAGTCCCGTGAGGATTCCAGGTTAGAATTGGTCTTCAGCAACCGAAGCTTGTCCGGGGCGATTACCTGCGGATCGGGTCGTCAGGCTCGCTGACTTGGTTGATGTCATCGTTTCCCAATTGCGTGGATTGATGCTCATGATGTTAATCACTGGATTGTCGGGTCCAGATTCTATTATTTACAGACCGTCCTCATATAGCTGGAATATTGCTGAGTGCGGCGTTAAACAATGAACAAACATACAGACATAAGTTGAGGATCCTGTCATCACCTGTGCAACACCTTTTAACTGTTTATACTTTAGGGTGCGCATCAATGACATGGTATTTAATAATTTGTCGAATGATATTTTCGACGGAAAAGTGTGGTAGGGGACACTGTCGGGATTATATGGATCATAGTAAGAGAGGAGGGGGGAATAAGTATGGGTAGTGACGCCACAAGGGTGAGTCCGCTTTTGAATCATTACTGAATAAACGTAGCGGGTGGAAGTGGCTTGTATGAATGTTCCAAGTCAGTTTCCAGTAGCCAAAATATTCGACACTAGGGCTATAGAATCGATAATACCCACTAAACGGTACCTAACTCTAATGATCGTAGAGCTTGGATTGATTGATCGTAAAGCGGATCCAAGGGCTAATGATAGAGTTCGTTTTATCTAAAAGCCACTAAACTGGTGATTGATCATGGGGGAATCCGAGGGCTAAGGATATAGTTCCGTGTAACATACCTTAACTGCCCAACTGTGTTCAGCGCCAATATAATATACCTAATAATATTCATAATAATGAAAATTATGAATCGAAAAAATAATATATGGATATCAGTTCCCATTTATAATCATTTTAGCCATTTGAATTAAGAAAAAAACGAAATAAAAAAACATATTGAAAATAAAAGTGCTTTCATAAACTAGCTGTTTCTATAAAATGCGCAACCGCATGCTATATTTAGTAAACAAATATTCAAAACTCTTAACAGCCATGGGCTTATTCAACGACATTTCATGTGCAGATGATAGGTCACTGAGTGGAGCTTATGCACACTCAATGACCCCTGACGCCACATGACATTGTTTTGCCGGTGTGACTGGCAACAAGATGCTATAAATTACATGACACACAGTCATAAATAACATAGGCCCACTACATGCCTACTTTACCTGTGAGCAGCTTTAGAATACAGCACCACAACTTCTCGATCTTGAGGGCGATCTCAGTTGTATCTACATGTCACTAAGACAAGGAAATTGGTGTTACTTACACGGGAGCTCGTTTAGTATATTCCCTCCCTCTGGCTCGCTGACTTGGTTGATGTCATCGTTTCCCAATTGCGTGGATTTAATCACTGGATTGTCGGGTCCAGATTCTATTATTTACAGACCGTCCTCATATAGCTGGAATATTGCTGAGTGCGGCGTTAAACAATAAACAAACATACAGACATAAGTTGAGGATCCTGTCATCACCCGTGCAACACCTTTTAACTGTTTATACTATAGGGTGCGCATGAATGACATGGTATTAAATAATGTGTCGGATGATCTTTTCGACGGAAAAGTCACACATATATATATGTTACCGATCACGTTAAACAACGCGCCTAATTACAATCAAACCGGACAACACAACGAACTCCTTCAAAATGTATCCCAAATGTATAAGAAAAAACAAATATATCTGTAAGTCAATATTTTTAGTGATTCGTTTCTTAGTGGGCTTTTTTACATCATATTAGAAGCGAACACTTAAGAAGTCCATCTGACAGCAGTCATTTATAAATACAAAATTTGTAAACATAACACTTTCCAGTAGAGTATGTCGCAGTTGTTCACTACAACGTCAATGTTATGACTTATTTTGGAATATCAGGCGTTTTGATCCTGTTGCGAAGAACACTCTGTAGAAGAAGGCAGCCAGAGGGGATCCAATTAAAGGTCCAACCCAGTAAACATAATGTGACCTGAATGCACTAAGGCTAGAAGATACACTCAGTAAAACTGCAGGTCCAAAACTCCTCGCTGGGTTCATTGATCCACCCGTAGTATTGAAAGCTGCCAGGATTCCAACAGACACAGCAAATCCGATCGCTAGAGGGGCGAACTTGGTCTTTGTAGATTCTTCAACACTAACAAGAATTACAGTCAGAACCAGTACAACCGTGATAAGTGTTTCACACAGAATTCCGCGGCCTGGGTCCACTTTAGTGAGAAAATGTGCTCCGCCGTAAATTATTTGGTAGACACTGTCGAGGAGAACTGCTCTACACAAACCAGCACCACATATACCACCAAGGATCTGGGCGATAACATAACCGAGTGCAAGGAGTGGGGATATACCACCAGCTAGAGCCACACCCACAGTAATGGCTGGATTAAAATGACCTCCACTTATTTTTCCAAATCCCATAATAAGGACCGTTGATGTCAGTCCGTGAGCTAGAGCTACTGCAGACGCTGAAGAAACTTGAGACTTGACTGTGAGAGTATCCTGTGTCGACATACATCCGATAAACACAAAGAGGCACACTCCTAGAAATTCAGCCAAACATGGGCGGATGACTGAATTAAAATAGCTAGAAAGTTCGGTCTTCTTCTCAAGTAGAGGGTCACAGTCGTTTAAAGTTGCCTTTTCCATAACTCAACAAAGCTCTGCCGTGGAAATAATTCAGAATTTTTTAACGTTGTAGTTGGCGGTGACGTCACACTCCTTCCGAACGTAATACATCAGTCTATGACGTCACAATTGTCATGACGTAACCTTTTCTAGGTTTGTCGAACGATCCTGTTGCTGTAATCGCTGGTTTGTATACACCATGCTTATTTAAGGTTGACTGTGTATTTTTTTCGGTTCATTGGGGTATGAATCGAAAAACCGATGTGCAAACTATATGAATCCGCGTATATCAAAGCAGTCAAAAATGACGAGATTGATAAACATTCCATGTGTAGGAATACATACACACTCCATCGCAGTGGTGACTCAGCAAATAGTAAAATCGCATTCGGGACCCGAAGACATGTGTTAGACTCAGTTACAAGACGACAAAACAACAGATGGAACGAGACCAAGGGAACATGAAAGGATTAAATTATATTAAAAGATAACTACGCGATAAATCGCAAAGAAAAACGAAGAACGAAGCGTGGTTTATTCTCCCAGCGGTGTTTTATTGTACGATAAACAATTATATACATAATTATAATAAATATATGTATATATACTGTAAATCGTGAAATTAATGCGTCTCCAAAAGAATGCGACCGCTTGCCCCTTGCCAATAATGCGACTCAATATGAATCTCCTACTACCCCCCCCCCCCCCCCCTTCTCAAGCATCAGTGTGGATTTATGTCTAAAGAAAATGTCATCTGTCAGGTTTACAGGAGAATCCTCACCCTCATCCAACCTTACATTAATCCAATCACACACCAAACAGCAGCGCTCATTTGCACTGATTAGGGTACTTCCGCTAAAACAATACATGCGCACTGGCTCGTGTCGGCCTTTGACGCAGTCGCAAAGAACAAAGACACCGTGTTGCGTGGGTGGCGTCTGTCTGGACTTGCAGGTGTGATCACTGATGACCAAAGTGTGTAGAACTCTTGTCTTGACCCCAGCAGTGACAATTCACAGGATGTAATTAGTGTTTGAATGGCATTGTTTATATACTTGTTACAAGTGCTGCTTAATAAACAGTGATGTGGAATACATAGTTGTCTGTTTTCACCGTATGTCTGAGTTGGTATTTCTGCTATCCAAAATGTCTTATTGTTGATATAAATGCGTTGTTTAATAATGCGAGCAAAGACCCCTCGCAATTCACACTCGCGTTAATTTCAAGATTTACAGTATATATATATATATATATATATATATATATATATATATATATATATACTGAACAGCATTGAAAACGCACCAGCAATAAATCTTGAAAATTACAAAAACAACTGTAGCAATGACCGATTTTGATTAGAACAGACATAGACGGATTATTAAGAAAGACGACAAAAGAAACAGGAATACCACACAGTAATTACAATTACGTCATCAGTGTAAGGAAGACACATAGGGTTAAAATGAAAAGTCAATATCTGGTATGTCCGCCATTGACAGCAACTCATTGATCGAATAAGTCTGCGAATAGTGTTCTGGGGCATTCAACTCTTGACGTAGTGTATCTTCAAGTTCTCTCAGGTTCTGTACTTGCGGACGACGTGAGAGGCGTTGACCCAGGTAATCCCATAGATGTTCAATTGGCGATAGATCGGGTGACAGGGCTGGCCATGGAAGCAGAGGCACATTATTGTTCGCTAGGTACAGTGTTGAAACAGGTGCTGTGTGCGCTCTTGCATTATCTTGCTGGAAGGTGTGCATATCCTGGTGCTGATGAAAGAATGGGATGACGTGATTTGCCAATATGTTATTCCTATAGTAAAGGGCATTAACTCTTGCACGACAAACATGGAGCTCTGTTCGATTGTTATGACTGATGCCGCCACACACCATGACACCCCCCCACCCCCGCCCATCGATCTATTTGTACAACGCAGTCATTGTGGTAACGTTCTCCACGTCGACACCACACTCGCAGTCGACCGTCAGCATTCCGTAAATGAAAACGGGACTCATCAGAGAACAGCACACCATGCCACGGCCGCAATCTCCAATGACGTTGCCTTTTGGCCCAACGCAGACGTTCATTTCGATGTCGATCGGTGAGTATGGGTCCAACATGTGGACGTCGAGCATGTAGCCCTGCTGAGAGGAGACGTCGACGAACGGTGTCAGCACTGAACAATTCCGTCGGCCTTGGACGGTTGCTGCAGTCCTGGTAGCCGGAAGTGTACGATCACGACGCTGCCGACGAACAATATGGCGATCCTGACGAGAGAATTAAGTTGAATTCACCAAACACTAATTCTTCAATCATTTGACATTATTGTTTACTTTGTGTAACTGCATGACTGTATTGTATGCACACGTAATGTAAACCGCCTTAATCTCTTAGAGTTTTATATTATCACGAATAATGAAAAATCTGCGACTGCATATAACTAAAGTAAAGAGTTCACGCACGACGTCGTTAAGAATTAATTTTTTGTGCTTAGAATTGATCCGCGACAACAGCAGATTCTTATGGCGCATCCAATATCCAGGTAACAAATGGATTTATCCAGAAACTATTTGGCGTATGGAATTAGTTGTGATTGTTTCTATCACGATCTACTCATTGGTTGGCACTGACCATCCCTCGCTCTGAGGAAGTTGCAGTTGGCACAAACCACACCCCGTGACTCACAGAGACAGTTGTGAGGCGGATAGTCTCAACATGGAGAAGTACATCCTTTTTATGATTCCATGGGTTTGGAAATTGGGTAAGATTTTAGATATTTTCTCAGTAGGAATGACTTATAATCGTAGATTAAAATATATTAGAGAATTTAGGATATAGGAGATTTAACGCGCGCTTTCCGACTGTAGCGTATTTCGCACACGGGCCTGGCCGGGCCATTAAGTGTATTGCGAAAAGGGTGAAAGTGGTGTGTGCACGCCAAGAGGGGGCTTTTAGGGATTGCTTACATTGCATTTTTGGAATTTTTAAATTTGGAATTAATGCCATGAAGCAGAGAACATATATGCAAGAACAACCAAAGGAATGGGATAACAAAGGTGGAAACTTAACAAGGGAAGCCAACCGTTATTTTGTCCTGATAGGTGTTTAGCAATGGGCAAATGGAAAGGAAATAATTCCGGGGACTGGTGGCAGCTGTGTTAGTGAGGTACGGGTGACAAGTTGCTGAAGTCAATGGCACTGTTAACGCCTTTTTGCTGAAAGGACCTTCAGTTACGGCGGGTATATTTTTTCCAGTTGTATACCGTGTATCAAAGTTTTATTTGAATCGGTAGGTGGTCGTGGGTGTATAAAAGAAGGTCGTCATTCCGATTTGGTTTTTTTCTGATTTTTTTTATTATTAAAATCGGCGGATCAGTAAACCAAGCAAAATATATAATAAATATAAATATAAATATAAACCCAGCATAAGTCCGGACAAGTACAAGCAGCCAAATACAAAATAGGTGCAAAAATCGCGAAGCAACGTTAATCTATTACGCCTCACCTCATTTCTGGTGAGCCAGGGCAGCCAGATTGTCAGGACTTATTAGTAAGAGTAAGAGCCGTATTCGACGTAATAAGCGCCCCGCTCTAATAAGTGCCCACGGCGATATTTGCGAATATATTGGCTAGTGAACAATCCCATTAGCACCCCTTCCGATTGATCAATGTACACAAGACTTATTTATTCGTGTATAATACGCACTCATGCGTTATATGCACCCTTAATTATGGGCAATTAAATTCTGGAAAATATATCTGTCGTGTATAATACGCACAGACTTTTCTTTTGTATCATTTCAGGCTGTTGGCATAAACAACGACATTTACGATCTGGTTTTTTTCTCACCAAAATAATATTCTAATAAGAGCCCCCTATTTCTAATTTTGAGAGCGCCCTTAGCGCTTATTGCGCCGAATACGGTATTTGAAATTGATACTGGTGTTCCAGATTTAAGCGCGGCACTGGTAACACGACAACCCGCTGTGAGGTACGTTGATTAGTCGGTCCATAGTCCGATGTCTGTTGTTTTGAATACCGAATTGTCATGATTATGATCCTTGGTTAGACTGAGACGCCTATATTGTTCAATATGTTTGCATCAATAAAAAATGCATCATGGTATTTTCAGGATTTATTTCAACGTTTCTTAAGACAATCTTCTGAACCTATATTGATAACCATATTTCTTTAAATCTTAAGGATATTTAATTAATATGAACGACAATCAGTCAATGTCCTAGAAAATGAACCGAAAGTCCGTGCAATCAGAGTTAATTCGAGATGGAGTATCTACATGCATTAAGAACATACTAATAATAGTAATGATAATGTGTGACAGTGAATGTTTTTGAACGCCGCACAAACAGTATTCCAAATACGTTTTTCCGCGGCTTGTAGTTATCGATTCGCAAGCAAGCGCTTGATATATTCAACAACAAAAGTTCCTGTGACACCAATATTTTAGTGTATTTTTCAAACATGTAAAGTGTGGTTTTCAGTATTGTAGTACATGTATCGAATCAAGTCACAAAATCGCAACTGCTACAGAAAAGCATGCATTCCATGCAAAAGTTGACTTTTATGCAAGCCCCATGCATTTCACTACCCAAGAATGGGTATAAAAACATGTGCGTTAACGGGATTCCATATGCATTGTTTAGCATCGTGCTGACAACAACCACTCAGAAAAACAACAAAATTACGCAATTGTTCAACATTACGAAATGCCTCGCCTGTCCGAATATGCGCGTCTGCGAGCCATTGGTATGCTTGAAGCAGGATCGAGTCAACGTGATGTTGCAAGACAATTAAACGTCCACAGAAACACCATTTGGTGTTTATGGCAACGTTGGCAACAGACGAATGCAGTCAGAGATCATCCTCGGAGTGGCAGGCCACGCGTAACCAATAATCGACAAGTCAACTGGATACGAACAACACATCTACGAAATCGATTCCAGCCAGCAACAATGACTTCAAGAGGCATCCCTGGCCTTCACAAACCGTACGTCGTCGCCTCAGATGTGCAGGGATTGTCGCCAGAAGACCCGCCAGACGTCCCATTTTGACAGGAAACCATCGTCAAGCACGTCGACAGTGGTGCAGACAGCGTCTACGCTGGACGACCATGCAGTTGGGACAAGTTCTATTCACTGACGAGTCTCGTTTTCGCCTCAGCCACAGCGTTGGACGGATTCGAGTGTACCGACGTCGAGATGAACGTTACGTCAATCATTGTGTCATGGGAGAAGATCGGTTCGGGGGCGGCAGCGTTATTGTATGGGTTGGGATTACAGCAAAACAGAGGACCCGTTTTATGTTGGGAGAGGGAAATCTCAATGGACAGCGCTACCGCGACGAGATCGTCGGCCCTGTTGTTCTACCGTTTTTGCGTCGTCATGGGCCAGGCATTACCTTTCAACATGACAACGCCCCGCCTCATATTGCCGGACTTGTTCAGGGTTCTCTTCAACAAAACAACGCGAATGTCATCCCCTGGCCGGCTCGCTCCCCTGATTTCTCACCAATCGAGCACATGTGGGATGAGATGGATCGTCGCCTTCGACGTCAACCACGTGTTCCACAGACACTCCAGGAACTCCGAAACATGCTCCAGGAGATATGGACAGATATCCCACATTAGTTTGCATAAAATCTTATTCAATGTCACAGGAACTTTTGTTGTTCAGTATATTATGAGCGACAACCCTCACCGTCAGCAAACACGTGCAAACAAGCCTGGCCACTAGATTCATTTCAGCATAAGCATAGGTTACTGGGAACCATGAATGAATCCTATCCTGGAATCCCAACAGGGAGATAAAAATGTGAAAGTTGAACGGTAGGCGAAGAAACCCATATATCCCCTAATGTCATTGTAACGAACCAAGCTATCACACCTAAATAAAGATATCTTAGATGACTGGAATATTCTTTCTTTTTTTCCTTTAATAAAATATGTGTTTCTATATGTGCAATCGCTGAATGTAAAATAAAACTTCGATAAGTCGATATGTTTGAGGAGGAGATAACCACATCATCGCCGCAAACGAAAAACCCCATCATCGCGGCAAACGAACAAAAACATAGATTCTAATGCGCCCGCGCGCGCGCACGCACGCACGCACGCACGCACGCACACACACACACACACACACACACACACACACACACACTACAGACACGCAACACTGATACACACACATCCCTACATACATACACACAGTATGAGAGACGTGCATACAACGCGACGTTCAACCCCGATTCACCTCCCCTCCCCTGTATGTTTCAGATGCTACAACTCTTCACATCTCCAACCTACCGTACATCACAATAGCCGGTTACACAAAGGGCCCTCAGTGCGAGTACGCGTCATGCTACAACTCAGACCAGTGTGGGTTTACTCCAGCCAGAATGAATCCAAACTTCACCCACAACACATACGCCAAGTCCCCATGTTCCTGTGACAGCAGCTGCCTCCTCTACGGTGACTGCTGCTTTGACTACTTTGAGACTTGCCTTGGTTCCAACATATCTGATATTTCCAAAAGTGAAACATTTAAAGGTATGGAGAGTACCTTGCTGAAGGAGGAAAAAGTACTCCAATACAAGGAGTGTACAGGAAAAGGACTAGGAAGTCTGTATTGGACAATATCTGGTTGTTCCCGCGACGGTGCAACAGATGATGACATCCTAGATTGTGAGGTGGAAGGACACGCTGTTATTGGCAGAGTACCCGTTACGCTCATTGAAAATCCATCCATGACATTTGCAAACTATTACTGTGCCAGATGTCATGGCTTTGAGAGGAACATGGTACGATTCTGGTCCACGAGGTTACTTTGTAATAATACTGTAGATCTTACCGGCATGTCCTTCACCCAGGTTCAGAAACTTATCCTATTTGGTACTTGCTGGGCTGACAGTCAGCCAAATCCAGAGGATAAACCGAGATTGTGTAACAAAGACTTTACAAATGTTGAACCCATCACCACTGTGGCCCCCAACTATGGTGCAGTCTCAACAGAGTATACGTCCTCAAGCACTACCGACACACTGATGTCATCACACACCGGCTTGAGGGGACCAACATTTCTAACGCCACCCTTTGCAACTACAATTCCACCTGAAATCCTCCTGGATGACGTGGGTAAACTGTGCTCCTTCTATACGTACCCATTGATTGATGGGAACAATGTGATGTACCAAAATGCACACTGTGCGTTAAGTGTACAGGGAAGGGGGATTCTGGACACTCCCCTAAGATGCGCATGGCAGAAGACAGGATATGGCATGAACGCAAATGGTGGAACCAAAACCAGTATGCCTGACCAAAAAACCCTTTCTTTTGCTCAGACAACACCGTATTACTTTGCACTACCTGGAATCCACACTATCACCAGTTTCAGCACGCTGTTTAACTTTGGGGAGAATGAGATGAGTTTGGACATCAGTGGCCGAGTGTTGAGGTCTGAGACCAGGCTATGTCTTCGGGAAGATGAGGTGTTCAACATCTACTCCCACAAGTGTGTGACCCTCCTGTGTGATGGGATGGACATGCGGCCGGTCAACGGGACCTGCCTCCTCAAGGACAAGCAGATGGTGAATGGAACTGGACAACTCTACCCTCACGGTACTCACAGCTTTACCATCACCCTCAGTGTACGAGGGAAGAACACGTCAATGAAGAAGATTGTGAGGAAGAAACTGAAGAGTTATTTGGAACAGTTTCTAAGTGACAGAAATCCTACTGGTCGTAAACTTAGCATGAACCTTACTTATTTGATATGTTCTAGAGTACATTCAGATGTAGTAACAAATACTGTTATTGTAAGCAGACTCGTAACGTACATTTTTCAAGCCACTGTCAAATCTAATGCTCCATTAAGTACCCTCATTAATTCAACTGGATGTCTTTTCAGAGAGATATCCATAAAACTTAACCACCATAACATCACAGTGTTTGATTTCTACTTGAATAATTTTAAAAAAACCAATTCATCTGTGTCACGCACTATTTCTGAATATTATGAATATGTTAGCAACTCGACAGAGATTTGTCCTGACGAACATGTTACGAAAATGTTCCAAGATGTTGAGCTGTCCAGGGCTCTTACTACGCCAGGTTAAATCGAACTTACTTCAGGTTAGATAACATAGGGTTTGAGATGCGTTATGAGGACAGTGGAGCAGTACCCAATGTGACGGACATCATTGTCTGTGTTCCTGACTTTGGCAACCAGTCCCTGCACTGTCCTAACGGGACGTTGTCCATTCATCAATCTGAGTTCAGCCTTCTCAATGGCTCTCTGCGTTATATTCACAGTGGAGTTGTGCTGCCAGCGGGGAACTTCAGTCTCACGAGACATGGCGCTGTCATCTGCTCCCACTTCTCAAGGAGTCACACTGACCAGGTCGTTTTCTTTGACTACAACAACGTCCAAGTTGTTCTGACCATTGTGACGTCATCAGTGTCCGTTGCCTCTCTTGTAGGGGTACTGTTGGTTTATAGCTGTCTCCCTCAACTTAGAAATGTTCCCGGTAAAGTTGTAATGTCTCTGTCAGCAACTCTCCTTCTTGCCCAGGGACTCCAACTCATAACCAAAGTACCGACTGGGCAGATGTGTGTAGCAGTTGCCTCCCTTGCCCACGTGCTGTGGCTGTCTTCGTTCCTATGGATAAGCTTGTTGTCTATAGATCTAGCTCGGTCGTTGAGAAGCATGTCGCCTGTTTCTGGAATTCAAAGTCACAACAAACTGTTTTGTCTGTACACGTGCGTTGGTTGGGGGATCCCCGTCATTCTGGTTGTCACGTGTGTTGTGATCGATCACTTCCATGTGTGGGGAATAAGCATTGGCTATGGATCTGATCACGTGTGCTGGATAGCCAATCCCAAAGCGTCTCTCTATGTGTTCGGTTTACCCATGGCTCTAACCCTAGCTATCAATGTGACCTGTTTCATTTTGACCCTGATCAGCATTGAGAGGACGGCCTCTCAAGTCTCTTCTCACTCCAAAAGTTGTAAGAACGAGAAGACGCGTCTGGGCATATACGTCCGTCTGTCTTTTATCATGGGTTTCTCCTGGATCTTCTGTTTCGTTGCTGCCTTCGTCCACGTCAACCTTCTGTGGTATTTCCAGATCGTTCTCAACGGCCTTCAGCGTTTCTACATCTTCGTGTGCTTCGTCTTTAAGTCTAGAATCCTCAAACTGTTGATGGACAAGCTGTACTGTGTGCACAAGAAGGCTCAGACGAAGGGCATGACATCAACCACCAATACCAGCTAGACAAGGTTAGGAGCCGAAAAGCGAGCATGCAACTTTCTGTTTTGGAACTTAACGTAAGTCAAGTTATGTGAAATTTGATTATTGCTTGGTATAGATATTCAGTTTGCTAATACTGGCTGCATGATGTTTTGATTGCTTATAATAAACAGGCGGATATATTCTGACATGCACTTGCACCATATATGCCTATGTCGTTCTGTAGCAATACAAATAGTTGTTGCTCCTACAAGGAGTTATGTGATACACTCCCTTTGTGTTACTGATGTGGAGCTAAATTGATAATAAATGCAATGCAATACCTTCTTTAATGTTTCTTTAAAAATCATGAGACTGTGATACAGTATGCTATAATCTGTTTCCCAGATCCCAGAGAATATATTCAGAAACCAACTCAACCCAAGTCTAGATTTATTGGGCAAATCTAAAACTTAAAAGGAAGCATTATTCTGAGCTCCATTTGGATTATATTTTATATTTTGTAGAAATATATATATTATAGATCAGATATCTTTATTTCTGGGACTACATGTTAGCCTCTGCTTCCTCCCGTGTCTTGCGTATCACTGCATGCTGACATCACTCAACCGTAAAATGGTGATAGATAAATAGGACGTGTCGTTCCTACGTTAGTAAGGTTCAAGTGTTCAGTAAATGTTCCTCTGGACTCCCCAAATTATTGGAAACATGTCTCTATGAGGAAAGCATCAGGAAGAGAGTTAGTAAGATTGCGTCTTCGTGTGTGTAATTACCCACTTTCTGTGAAAACACTGAACCTCAGTGAACAATGAACAGTTCATTAATGTAGATAAGAAAGCTAAATGTTTGTGTATGCTTCCTCGTGTGGCTTACATATCAACACACGTTGGAATCACTCAACCGTAAATGGTATTCAATAAATTTTGAAATATGTGAAACGATTACACCCACGTGTGTGTAATTCCCCAATTTCTGTGAAAACACAAGTTCAGTTATCGATGAACCGTTCATTAATGTAGGTAAGAAAACTTCTACTTGTAGCACAACAATCAACAATCTGGACGTGCAGTGGGGGTAGATAATTAAGTCGGTGCATCCTGTCATGTATATGAACACCAATTCGGAGGTTGACAAAGTCAAAGACACATGTTATTTCATTGGATAATGATGAGGGGTGATATAAACAGTGTAAATAATATGGCATTCCAAGAGGTTTATTTACAACATTACATAAACACTCATAAATCATTATCACGGGTCATTTTATAATACATAAGACATTTTAGTCCGGATATGATTTCCACAAATAATTACATTTTAAACATATGTTGGGTAGGTATTCTAGCAGTAAGAATGATACATTTGTCAGTTTCTTACAGACAGATTAAACATCTGATTCTCAGTTCTCAAGCTTACGTTTTGTATAGGGTCGCTTTCTTCTCTCTAAATGTGGCTGGCTTTCGACACGTTTTCTGACATTGTTCAGAGTTCTGTAGGTCAGACGTTTGCTCATTTTGTCTTGTGTTCTACTCTGACTGAGTGGTGTGTGAGCATTACGTGGCTTTTCATCGAGCTCAACAACAGCCTCGTTCATTTGTCTAGCATTAACAACTTCATTCTCCAAGAGTCTTAATTTGTACAACTGCTTTACATATGCCTGCTTTTTCAAACCAGTAAGCCTTTTGAAGTTTGAATTCACTTTTGAAACTATAAGCGTATGCGTTCTTCAACCCTAACAGATTGCTATAATTGTATTACAAGTACGAGGGCTGGCTGAAAAGTTTTAAGCCTAACTGTGAAAGACCCGTACCAAGTCAATGGTTTTCATTTATTTCTCCACATAGTCCTCTTCCAGGTTTACACACTTTTGCCAGCGATGCTGCAAGGCCTGGATGCCGATCAAGAAGAAATTTTCTTCAGCCACCCTAAAAAAGTCATTCACAGCGGAAATGACGTCATCATTACAAGGAAAATGGCGACCGGCTAGTTCCTTTTTGATTTTTGGAAACGGGTGGAAGTCTGACGGGGCCAAATTGGGTGAATAAGGGGGATGGTCAATGAGTTCGAAGTCACAATCATGGATCGCTGACATGGCAACCACCGATTTGTGAACAGGAGCATTGTCTTGGTGGAACAGGACTCCTTTAGTGAGCATTCCCCTTCGCGTTGCTTTGATAGCTTCACGCAACTGTCTCAGTAGGTCAGCATAATATCTTCTATTGATAGTCTGGCCTTTTTCAAGATAGTCAATCAGTAGAATACCCTTGGAATCCCAAAAGACTGAAGCCATCACCTTTCCAGCAGAAGGAACCGCCTTGGCTTTTTTGTGGGCTGGTGATTCCGGATGCTTATATTGTTTAGACTGAATTTTGGTTTCTGGTTGAAAGTGATGAATCCAGGTCTCATCCGTGGTTACAAATCGGGCCAAAAAATCATCGGGATCTGCTTCGAAACGGCATAAATTGTCACGGGACGTCAGGAAGCTGTCAAGAGCTTTGGCACCAATCTTGCAGAAACTTTTGTCATTCCCAACTCGTTGTGATAATGTGCTCAACCCTCTCATGAGAGATGCCCACAACACTGGCAAAATGTCGAGTGGTCAATCGTTGATCAGCAATCACCATGTCATGCACCCGGGTAATGTTTTCCGGAATGGTTGCTGTTGAAGGCCTTCCTGGACGCGGGTCATCGTCAAGGCTCTCTCTGCCACGCTTGAATTCTGCAGCCCACTTCTTTACAGTGGAAAAGGAAGGGGCATCATCCACTAAAGTGGAGA
The DNA here is from genome assembly GCF_023055435.1 of Haliotis rufescens. Lineage (NCBI taxonomy): Eukaryota > Metazoa > Mollusca > Gastropoda > Lepetellida > Haliotidae > Haliotis > Haliotis rufescens. The sequence continues at coordinate 60,299,528 of NW_025963779.1, read as the reverse complement.
CCATGTCAGCATGTATCTGTGTTGGAGTTAGCCCTTTCAGTTGTAGGTACTTGATGACTGCCCTATAGCCAGTTTTGTCCATTTCTGGTGATTTCAATGGGTAGGTTCACAAGATTGTCTGGTACAAAGACAATAATAACACTACAGTTGCAGTTCTTAGGTCTGTGATTCATCATTAAATGATTGTACTTGTTGGTGGCAAAAGTTTGTTTCAATCCGATTGAGATATCCCACTTAGGCTTAGAACTTTTCAGCCATCCCTCGTAAATTGGCATTTAGAATGTCCACAAAAGTAAAATCCGGATGTGAGTAACCGTCTATATTTCTCTCAAACATCGGTGTGAAGCTTTTAAGAAAAGAGAATTTTCGGTTGATTGTGGAGTTAGTTCTGAATTCACACATGATATAGCAATCCTACCTCTCATAGAACAACTCCTAACATCACTGCTCTTTGCCTCGGCGATACCCTTAGTCAAGAACATATCAAGATGACCAAAACGATAGATCATACAAAGCAATTATTAGTTCAGTGACCTCATCTTCAGTGACCTCTCAACAGCAGCTAAAGCGAGCCTCGGGCGTTTACTGAACACGGGAGGGCAGTTAGTCCTCCAGGAGATGGGTACGGTGTGTTTATTTGTTTGTTGTTTTACGCCGCACTCAGCAATATTCCAGCTATATGACGGCGGTCTGTAAATAATCGAGTCTGGACCAGACAATCAAGTGATTGACAACATGAGCATCGATCCACGCAGCGAGCCTGACCACCCGATCCCGTTAGTCGCCTCTTACCACAAGCATAGTCGCCTTTTAGGGCGGTCCGGGGTTCGATCCCCGGCAGCGTAATACGAAAGACGTTAAACGATCTCCACGGGTCAAAGAAGACTGAAAGTAATGATTCTGATTATATTTTTTATTTAATGAATATTGACACTGAAGTATTAATGTTATATTGATGTTGCAAAATCAAAACAGTAAACAATAGCTTAATCAAATACGAAGCGGTGGTGTAACGACACACAGTCTTTTTATCACAGTATTCAAGCCTTTGAACTAACGGGACAATAGACTTTACCAATACCAGGCGCATTACCGCTACAGCCGTCAGCGTGAGAGCTCTTTAACAATAGGATAATAATTGACAATGCTTTTGACTTCAGATGCAGTGACTGTTAGTCAATGGCAAGTGTAGAATAGGCTTAACCTGGGCGACACGTTTGTTGATATGTGACTATGGCAACTACAGTTGTCAGCGTCCCTAACAACGGGACTGGTATATAAAACAGGGAGAAGAGAACGGCGCCACACATTCGAAATCTCACAGCGACCTATCACTGTCCGAGTGAGCAATCGTTAAGTCGTCAACGAACCGTCACAACCTATACCAGTAACCATGGTGAGTAATTTTCAAATGATGTTATGTCTGATTCATAATTGAATATTGACCTTGATTCAAATGGTAAGATTGTAAGATATGTTCTAAATCAATATTAATTTAAAGGAAGTTTATTTGAAAGAACCATATCATTTATGCACTTTGCTCCAAAGGAAATCTGTTAAACACGTGTAATGATCACCCCACGGAAATCTGACAAGCGTGTCCCTGCCAGCACGATGCATGATTTTATTCAGAAAATTTTTGTTCTCTATGGAAATGAATAAATTAACTTATAAAATATATTATAGAACAATCTTGTGAGATCTCCAGAATGTACAATTATGGTATACGTGAGTAGCTAGTTAAAGGGAGACCAGGTACAAGCCAATTAGTATTCTTAGCAAGTTCGATTCAATTCATTAAACATACACTGTTTGCCCGAAATCTCAGTAAGCATTGTCTGTCAGTTTAACAGTTAATAATTATCTTAATTACAGACTATATTTCAGGTAAACACGGTTTTCTCACAAAACTTCAACATGCCAAAACTTCTTCACTAGGTTAAAACAAGAAGGGAGCCCCCCCCCCCCCCCCCCCCCTTCTGTTATAGCAGAATAGAAACAGGCTGCTATGAAAATATACAGTATGATAAAAGAACAAGTTTTAATTGTATTAAATGCGTCGGTGAAGAAAAGCATGTTTTATTTCTATGTCCTTTATATACGGATATTAGAGAGAAACTTATACAATCAAGTGTTTTAATGTTTCATTAGTAGTGTGTTATTGTCTCTCATAAACCGTGGATAAATAATCTCTGTCTGTCTGTCTCTCTGTCGTTCTGTCTGTCTGTAATGGAACAGCCCCAGGCCACAGCACGAGCCACTTATTGCAACGTGAAGACATGTACTGGGCCCAATACTTGGGAGCGTAGTTCCTCTTTGACTGACTACCGTTATTGCTGCCGAAAATCAATACGCCAGAGATTAAAATCGCATTAAGGGGCCGAGTCGATACCAGTCATTAACATTATAACCAGTTTGACAGCCGTTCGATAGCTACCATATATCATGCACACCCCGTGGAATCTGGATAGCGTGGCATAAACAGTATAGATTTAAGGCCATTGCAAGATAGGGCAGTAGAGATTTAAGGCCATTGCGAGAAAGGACAGTATAGATTTAAGGCCATTGCGAGAAAGGACAGTATAGATTTAAGGCCATTGCGAGAAAGGACAGTATAGATTTAAGGCCATTGCGAGAAAGGACAGTATAGATTTAAGGCCATTGCGAGAAAGGACAGTATAGATTTAAGGCCATTGCGAGAAAGGACAGTATAGATTTTAGAGCCATTGCGAGAAAGGACAGTAAAGATTTAAGTCCATTGCGAGAAAGGACAGTATAGATTTAAGGCCATTGCGAGAAAGGACAGTATAGATTTTAGAGCCATTGCGAGAAAGGACAGTAAAGATTTAAGGCCATTGCGAGAAATGTTTTGTGGAATACGGACTTGGAATGTTTCGGATACATAACAATGGCTATAGAAAACTACCGTGCAGAGTTAATTATGGCAGGAATCTGATCTTGAATCCCTGTTTAGGGCCATAGTTTCAACATTACTAGCTCGACACGAGGATTGGTCTCAACCCCTGTTCCAGCACCAGTGTTTTATTATGCTTTTCACGCCCAGTCAGAGATCATACAATAATTTATGGAATCTGTTTCGGTAGATAATCTGGACTGATTATTCTCTGGTGTTGACGTTCTATATTTTAATAGTAAGGAAAACCTGGAGTAGCATGAAGATGGAATACTTCAGTGATTATTAATTCATAATTATAAAGATCAGGTACTTCACTGTCTATTTCTCAATCGGCCAACCTCGCCCCTTTCCGTAAGCGCAAAGACGACTGTCAGTGAAGGAGGTGAACAGGTCTCCACATGGTCGCGGATGCACATTGTTTTGGCGACTACTGTTCATGTGTGTTTTGGCGACTACTGTTCATGTGTGCTTAATTTTCGTAAGTCTTTTATATTTGTCCGTAGTTACTTATTGCGATTTTTTTTTGTTCTAATATATGCAAAACATACATGAAAACAAATTTTTGACAAATATACTACCAACCTATACTGTTCCAACCTAGTTCTACTAAACAAATGTGTATATGCAAAGTGTTGAGGTATTTAAATATTTAGGGTATGATATGCCACTAAATATATTTTTTGTAATTACCAAAAATGCGGTAAAGTAAAAATAAGGCGAAAACTAATGTTGGTCAGATTTGCTATACCGTGACCATAGTGATGAATTAATTGCTAAGGACGAGGACCATTTTGTAAATGTCTGTCCTTATAAGCAAAGTCTAAAATATATTAATTCCAAAATATTACCCCCCAAAAAACATTATTCTCGTCGGAAATTAATTGAACTGATGTCGTCCACACATTAAACAATCAACGGCCTTGTTTTGTATCTGAAGAGAAATTTATGTACATTGAATTTAAATATATTATGCAGTAGTATCACACATCATTGAATAACCGTACATCAATAGTGTAAGATCCACATATCAATTGTACATAAATGTTTTGTACTCTAGATCCACTAGGCCCCCAACACTATGATAAAGAATCTTGATTCTTGAAATAGAAGTAATTTCTGGAGCTGGAAATTCGTGGGTGCTTTGCGATGCCATTTGGTCGTGATATATATAACGGTACCTCGTTCTCTAGTCCTAACAAGTGCAACTGTTATTCCAGAGGGAATGTATCTCCGTCCACGTCGGCCAGGCTGGGGTCCAGATGGGCAATGCATGCTGGGAGCTGTACTGTCTTGAGCACGGCATCCAGCCCGATGGTCAGATGCCCTCAGACAAGACCATCGGAGGTGGGGACGACTCCTTCAACACCTTCTTCAGCGAGACTGGTGCAGGGAAACACGTCCCCCGTGCCGTTTTCGTCGACCTCGAGCCCACTGTTGTTGGTAAGTGAAATCGAATGTATTTATTCAATACATCTGTATCATACCTTTATATAGATTTTCAAACTGCATGATGTGTCTTTGTCGACGGGGGGAGTGAGTGAATATTACGCGGCTTTGAACGGTATTTCAGCTTTACCCCCGCTGACCAGATTGATGTTGGAGTTCAGCACAGATGTAGAGCATGAATATTGTGTGAACAAACCAAGGATTATTATAGGGGCGAATTTTGGATTCGTACACATGATCATTGAATTCTGGCATGGTTAAGGGGCGCAACTCTGCACAACGAATTGCAGCATCCTTAGATAACTGATCACCCATTCCCCGTTCTGTCAGGCAAACATAACGGTGTCAGATATTGGGATGAACTAAGCTTTTGATTTCTGAAATAATGTACACCAAATACAATAAAGTAAAATAATGTTGATCACAAACGCCTTACTTCTGTTTCCAGATGAGGTCCGTACCGGCACCTACCGCCAGTTGTTCCACCCCGAGCAGCTGATCACCGGCAAGGAGGACGCCGCCAACAACTACGCCCGCGGTCACTACACCATCGGCAAGGAGATCGTCGACCTCGTCCTTGATCGCGTAAGGAAGTTGGCTGACCAGTGCACTGGACTCCAGGGCTTCCTCATCTTCCACAGTTTCGGTGGCGGAACTGGCTCCGGCTTCACCTCTCTGTTGATGGAGAGACTGTCTGTGGACTACGGCAAGAAGTCCAAGCTAGAGTTTTCTATCTACCCCGCCCCCCAGATCTCAACCGCCGTGGTGGAACCTTACAACTCCATCCTGACTACCCACACCACACTGGAGCACTCCGACTGCGCCTTCATGGTCGACAACGAGGCGATCTACGACATCTGTCGCCGTAACCTCGACATTGAGCGTCCCACCTATACCAACCTGAACCGTCTGATTGGCCAGATTGTCAGCTCCATCACTGCATCCCTCCGATTTGACGGAGCCCTGAACGTAGATCTGACAGAGTTCCAGACCAACTTGGTCCCCTACCCACGTATCCACTTCCCTCTGGCCACCTATGCCCCTGTCATATCAGCCGAGAAGGCCTACCATGAGCAGCTGTCTGTATCTGAGATCACCAACGCTACGTTCGAACCCGCCAACCAGATGGTCAAGTGTGACCCCCGTCACGGCAAGTACATGGCCTGCTGCATGTTGTACCGTGGTGATGTTGTCCCCAAGGACGTCAACGCTGCCATCGCCACCATCAAGACCAAGAGGACCATTCAGTTCGTCGACTGGTGCCCCACTGGTTTCAAGGTCGGCATCAACTACCAGCCTCCTACAGTTGTTCCCGGTGGTGACCTGGCCAAGGTCCAGAGAGCCGTCTGCATGTTGAGCAACACCACTGCCATTGCCGAGGCATGGGCTCGTCTTGACCACAAGTTCGATCTGATGTACGCCAAGCGTGCCTTCGTCCACTGGTACGTGGGTGAGGGTATGGAGGAGGGAGAGTTTTCCGAGGCCCGTGAGGACTTGGCTGCCCTGGAGAAGGACTACGAGGAGGTTGGAGTCGACTCTGTTGAGGGCGAGGGAGAAGAGGAGGGCGAGGAATACTAAACGTCACCTTCCCTTCAACATAAACCCAACCTGATGCTCTGTTACTATGTATATCTCTGAATAATAGAAGGCACGAGTAAGGTCTCTCTGTCTGTGTGCATTCATATATCACCCTTCTGTTATTGACGAGGTACCTGCTATTTAAAAAGAGTCACTGCAGATTTATTTCTTTAATTGGGGCGTTGGGGTAGCCTAGTTGTTAAAGCACTCGCTCGTCGCGCCGAAGACCCGGGTTCGATTCCCCACATGGGTACTGTGTGTGAAGCCTATTTTCCGGTGTCCCACGCCGTGATATTGCTGGAATATTGCTAAAAGCGGAGTAAAACCATACTCACACACTCACTCACTTTGTTTAATGGTTGTGGTTTAACGCCGCAGTCAGAAATATTTCAGGCCATATCACAGCGGCAAGCCAGTGTTTGAAACACTATCAAATTTCAACACAGCCGGACACGATGACACTCACATCGCCAGGTCACACAGCCCGTATACCCGAACATAATTAGTCGGCTCTTAGGACGGGATGTCTATTCTGACCAATATTCCTTACAGGGTAGATGCATCTTTTATTGAAGCGAATGATCATCAGTTTTATTAGTTAGATATGTAGTTCGAACTCCTGACCGCTTCATACCAAAATACTTAAAAGATGGTATTTAATGTTACCCTGCCTGGTGTTCGGCATTAAGGGGATAGTATGACGACTGGTCGGCTCGGAGCATAATGTGTCTATGTATCTGAGTAGGCTAGCGCTATGAAATCCGTGGCGCACAACAAGCAAGTGCTCACACTGTTTACCTCCAATCTTCTTTTTTTAGAAAGTCAATTAACACCTTTGCCGCGGGGAGATGCCAACGGACTGGTTGGGTCACGATTTGTCGTACGGTTTAATTTCCTTTGGTTAAAAATAAAATATGCGTTCAATTGTGATGTTATTTTTCTCAGAATGCCAAATGAGGTCCTACTTCACACAAAGAACAACGTATGGGTTGCCAAGGCAGTGTAATTGATTGGCTGGAAGGAGCGTGTGCCATTCACAACAACTCGGTCCTTTCCGTAAACTGAATTCGGCTTGTCGTAATGAATGGTGCGTGCGGTGTTGCAGTGATCAGATGACCACCATATGAACGAACGACGCTTCTTTTCAGTACATACAGTACACATGCGATTACATCGTTAAATTCACAAATTTTCAAAGACAATATATCTTCAATGTTTCTTGTTGATTTTATAAGTATTAGAAATGTGTAACAAATATAAAACAAATATGGAAACATTCAGCAATATTCCCGCTATATGATGCCTGTCTGTAACTAATCGAGTCTGGACCAGAAAATCCAGTGATTGACATCTGAACATCCATCTACGCAATTGGGATACGATGCTTTAAACCAAGTCACCGAGCCTGACCACTCGATCCCGTACAAACTCAGCGTCCTGACATCGTTCAAACAAACTCAATGCGAACTTATGAGAATTAAGCAACAGATGTAAGGAATGAAAATCACGTAATGTACAAGGACAAATGTATTTTTGTTGCCAAGAGTGTCACTCTTGTAACATCATATTTCTTCTCAAACTGTTGTGTACTAAGTGTATTTAAAGTTGCAGATTCTTTTTCAAATCGACCTGGTTACAATGTTTGTCTAGACTAGTTGTCTGTTTCACAGTATATCTGTACTATATCCGGGGCATTGGGCATTTTTACTTGTTTCAATACTCTATGCACAAGTGTTATGTTTTAAGTGGATAAGATGTTTTAACATCAGTTCAGAGTGGGCGATTAGCTGCCTGACACTGACGACGTGGGTTCCAATCTGCACCATTACGTTACAAGTTTGCAATTTGTCAGTGTGGCATCAATACCAGAGACATTATTACTGGAACCCGTTTGTGTTTGGTTCGCCTTGTAGTGAGTGAGTTAGTGAGTTTGATTTTAAGCCGCTTTTAGCAGTATTCCAATATCACAATATCACGGCGGGAGACACCAGAAATGGGCTTCACACATTGTACCCGTGTCGGGAATTGAACCCGGGTCTTCGGCGTGACGAGCGAACGCTTTAACCATTAGGCTACCCGACCGCAACGGTTCGGCTTGTATTTGTGCTTGTAAACATAACTACTCACTACAAGGGTTTGATAAAACACCTCCAATCGTCTTGTATTAACGTTCTCTAGGCAACATAGTGAAGATCGGGCAATCCTTTGGTCAATCGGGTCAAGCTATACAGCATTCACGTGCTTACAATTTAAATATTCTTAAACCATGGCTCCTTTGTCTTTGACCGTGATCTACCTAACTAAATTCTTAGTGAAACACCACTTGGCAATGACCTAACTTCCCCCCCCCTATCATTTATCTTGATGATACAACAATTTCATGAAATATCTGTCGCCAGCGGGATTCGAACCCTCGAAGTCGAAACGGAGGGTTAACGAATGTAATCTTCTGCCACGGCGCCGTGGGAAAAATTGTGTGAAATTAACAACTAAATACTGAGTTACATCAGGACTAATTGCTTATCCGTTTGTTGTTGTTTGGTTGGTATGTTGTTTAACGCCGCACTCAGCAATATTCCAGCTATATGACGGCGGTCTGTAAATAATCGATTCTGGACCAGACAATCCAGTGATTAATGTCATGAGCATCGATCCACGCAATTGGGATCGATGACATGTATCAACCAAGTCAGCGAGCCTTGCCACCCGATCCCGTTTGTCGCCTTTTACGACAAGCATAGTCACCTTTTACGGCAAGCATGGGGTGCTGAAGACCTATTCTACCCCGGAATCTTCACGGGTCTTATCCGTTTGTGAACTGCGAAATACACTCTTCAAAAAAGGGAAACGCATAGGCAGTGTGTAGATCACTGAACCTGACTACACAAAAAATCCGGTACATACTGAAATTGGATATATGTTATTGGAAAATGTTGGCACGTCAAAGCACGGCCATTGTCGATTTGCAGTAAAGCAAAATGCACGTGCAAGTTATGGCATTCGTAATTCGTGGTGGTGGCTATAAAAAGGCAAACATAAGCCAATAAATTGTCATTCAATTGTCAATATTTTTCAAGTTCGAAAAGGCCGAGACTCAGCGCTGCCGATCGGAACATCGCCATAGGACGTATCCAAAAAGTGGAATTGCATGCAGTCTCCTTTTGCACGCCACTTCAACGTCCACCGCAGCACCATTTGCCGCCTTTGTGACCGATACACACGGTTCAATTCCACTGTAGAACCGGCCAACCAAGAGTTACCACCCCTGCACAGGAGTGAGTGAGTATGGTTTTTGCGCCGCTTTTAGCAATATTCCAGCAATATCACGGCGGGGGACACCAGCAATGGGCTTCACACATTGTACCAATGTCGGGAATCGAACCCGGGTCTTCGGCGTGACGAGCGAACGCTTTAACCACTAGGAACACACACACACACCCCCCCCCCCCCCCTTGCGAGTCGAGACGAGTGTGTTTTAGCGATGAATCACGATTTCGAAATGGGACCAACATTGTGTACGTGAATTCGACAAATTCGGTGGCGGTAGCGTCATGTGTGTATGTGCGTGTGTTTGTGTGTGTGTGTGTGGGGGGGGGGGACATATCCTACACCACGACATCAAACATGAATCAAATTCTCACCACACCTCAACCTCCCTTCTTACAATCATTGACCTCCAGAGGGAGCTGTCTCAACGCTTTTCGTTCAGCAAAACGATCAGATAGAAACGATATTAATATTATCTTGATCAGGGCTATGTTCGCTCATAATAGGCCCATCAACATAGGCAAGTATTATTTAGGTGATTGATAAAATAACACACACACACACAACAAAAACAAACAGCATTTAAGCTGAGCGTACCGTGACGAAAGAAAATTTATTTCACAAGAAATGCCATTGGCCCACGTACAAATAGTACGAACACCAGCATAAGGTATAAAATATAAAACAAGAAAACTTTGGACACGAGGTGTCACCATGGTGGCAAACAAATTTAATTTAAAATATAATCATTTCCCTCCCTGTTTAATCGACACAGGCATGTTTAAAACAATATGAACAATACAGGTTTAAGGTTATTCCGTTTTACATCTCACACCACGTATTTGACAACTATGCGATTACCTCCCCTACATACTAATTTTGATAAACACGTCAACAGGCACGTGGACTCTCACTAAATTAGCGCAGTAGCCTATTCAGGCCACATGGCCGCCTGGCTATTTCACTGTTGAAAACAACTGGTACGTGGACACTCACTGTCGCCTTCCCATGCACGACATGGACATTTTAACAAATGTCATGCATTTTCAGGGTTCAAATAAACCTGCACAACTACCATATCGGAAATTTTAAATTAAAGTAAACCAAATATGACATGCCCTGAACAATAATTAAAGATTAAAAGAACCGCTTTGGCTCAATATTCATTTACGTTAGATTACCGGTTAGATATATGTATATGTTTTCTACCTGCACAAACGAAAAAATGTCACTGCCTTATAACCTTGATGAATTGAATTTAATATTCCTGGTAACCATAGTAACAGATCGTAGCGTTTCACAACCTAGTACCAAACAACACAATAGATTCAAACGTCAGTTGTTGACACTTTGGACAACTGTGAACGTTTCTATGGCAACACATCGATATAAACCAGTATAATATAGAATGTGTAGTTTATTGTACGTCAAAATGAGTTGCTGGTGTTGTCTACGCGCTCAGGGGTCCCGCACGGTTATAACTATAGGTAAGAGAATATTATCATTTTGTCAATCATGCGAGGGATATCTCGCTCACTATATATTATAAACTCTGATAAATACGTTGTTATTATTTCCCTGATTTGGTTATATATCTTCATATCTACATATCTACTTGATTCATTCCCCTACGTGCCTCTTTGTAGTATCCTCTTTGGGTCGGGCGCGTTCTTTGAAGGGGGTATTCGCGGAGAGAAATCTTCCAGTTAATACAATATCGCGTCATCTAAATTATATAAACACTGAACCAAGATTACCGTATACGTGTGACTGAGGCGCAACGACAAGGGAGCAGGTTAAGTCAGCAAGTAGGGGTATCTCAGTTGTAGCGAGGCATCTGCGCTTACCCATGATGATTAGCACCTGAACCACCAAGCAGTTATAGTTTTAATCCCGTAACAGAGCAACATCTTTGAGAAAGGACGAGGTGGGATAAGGGCCTGGAAACGTCAAATTATGAAGGCTCTCTCTCTCTCTCTCTCTCTCTCTGTTTCGGTGGATAATCGAGACCGAGAGAGAGAGAGAGAGAGAGAGAGAGAGAGAGAGAGAGAGAGAGAGAGAGAGAGAGAGAGAGAGAGAGAGAGAGAATTGCGGCGCCTTAGACGACTGGCTTACCCGGCATAATACTTTTACCATTTGCTTGTACTATTTTTATCTACATGTGTTAAAATCTGTTTTGGCCAAAGACTTGCTCAGTTCAAAAATTAGAAAAACGCTTCCCGAAAACCTTTTTGACACATAGTAGTCATATCCGTGCATTGCTAGAGCATAACCAGTCTCGATTATCCACCGAAACAGAATCCATTGGGCGGAATCTCATTAAAATCTGATCTTAGTTCACGCTACCGCTAAACAAAAATCTGAGGACATCCCATTACGGGTCACCGTCAGACCGACCTTGCGCGAACTTTGACCGACCGATAGAAGGACTGACAAGAAGTCGACATTAGCCATTCAGAAGGCAGCTTTCTAGTGCTTTACGGCACTAATTTCAAATTGGCGACTACGCTTCGAAACATACATGTATTTTGTCAAATTCTCGATTACAAATTTGAAACCTGAACAAAAGAACATTCTGGAATGGTTAATAGATTGTCTAGATTGTATGGATCCAGTCGTTAAACCCGTAACTATCGTTCGGAATATCCCGTGTTAACGTTTTCGAGGTTGCATTATCAGAAGTCACATTCCGAATGTCACTTTCATGATCTGGTAAGCGACGCTCTGATTGGTCGGATGAAAGGTCGTTCTGACGCGACTCCTAATGGGATGTCCTCAGATCTTTGTTTGGCGGTAGCGAGAACTAAGATCTGATTTTAATGAGATTGCATTGGGCGGAAAAGGCAAAATACAGATGAAAATTATATGACTGGATCACTGAAAACATTGATGATACCAGGTGTTTGCGAAAAGGGTAAGCAGTTCCTGCCCTACCCGTAGCATCCGCCTTTCACACAATTTGCATAAAACGTAAGTGTTTGTTTGTTTCCTGACGCTGTAAGCATGTAACTAGAGGGCAAGTGTCTAACGTGAACAAATTTGTTTGCTTCCAGAGAGAATAGAGTCTGATCAGATCCATGATCTAATGATAGACGAGTTTGTCGCCTCCGTGTTTGCAGATTCTGTTACAAAAGTATCCCTAGAACATCGCTTCACTTCTGAGAGCTTACAAGATGAGGTATTTGCTGATCACAGCTTTGAAATCACGCGGGATTTCAGTCACCTCGAGGGTAAATGCAACTCAAGACATATATCGGATGATACTGATGATGGTTTTGGAGAAGAGCAGCGCGCCATCCGTCAGAAAATAAGTCAGATCCTGGACATGGGGATCATACAAGCTGGTCTATCTAGAAACAACGTCGATACAAATGAAGACACAGATTCGGAGCCAGATTCCGAGTCGGGAATATCAATGACAGGATCGTCCACGGCTAAATTATCAAATGACACAGGTATGGGTAGCCATCGTGCAAAATATGCAAATCGAAGTTCCTTTCAGAAGATCAGTGTCATCTCCAGTTCGAGTCGGTCCAACAAGAAGAGGCCATCGATGGAAGAGAGGAAACTACGACGTCACGCGTCTTGGAACGATGGGGGTGACCCTGACACTCAAGGTCAGTCAGTCATTGACATCATACAAGAGGACGCCAAAACATGGTGTTTTGATTTGATAAAGCCCTCCTCAACCCCGCGTCTGTCGTCTTCCGGGATTTCAACATATTTCCTTGACAACATGATGTGACGTCATGTGACGTTGACTTATACCGAATCATTGAATAATGAACTGAAGCATAGGTAGTTCATCAAGTGGTATATGACAGGGAGTGAGTACTTATCAAAATGGGCGTGTCGATATTCTTCTTGTTGTAATGGTCAGCGTAGACATGCCCTTTCCAGATGTATTTATATATACCGTTTAGTTAGTGATCATCACGCAAGCTTGTCTAACCCACTCCCCGTAACACCGAATTAGTGTAAAATTTCATAAAAAAATGATTGTCCTTTAAAAATCAATGTTGTGTTGTACCTTTTCAGTAAAATGACCTAATATCTATGGCCCTCTTCACCCAAAATACTAGGTGGTTGATTCGTGTGAGTGAGTGAATGGATGAGTGGGTTTGAGTTCACGTCAAGCACCTTGGGATAAAACGTTGAAGTGATGAAGATCTTGGGCATTTACCCCTTTGGTGAACTCAAGAGAACTGGGGTTGTGCTGACAAACCTTGAAGCCTAATCAGGGAGATTCGAACCTAAGACGGGATAGGTTTCTGGTACTCCAAAGGGACGTGTCTGCAAATCGAATTGTTTAGTTCTTGTTGTTGTTGGTTTTTGTTTGTTGTTTAACGCCGCCTTCAGCAATAATTCAGCTTCTTGTTTATAACGGCGGTCTCTAAATAATAGACCAGACTTTCCAGGGACTGAACATCGGTCTAAGCAACCATGTCAAAGAGCCTGACCATCTGTTTCTTGAAATAAGTTATTTAAAGTAACATACACAGGGTATTTTTCTGAGAGGAATGCACTTCAGACATCTTCCCGAGGCAAGGGTATTAACTGACGATAAAAGTCCAGTTTTCATCCTTGCCGAACTTTGCTGGAATTCCGGAGTTACAATTTGGCTGGACTGACGAGTCTATGCATAGTCCAATCAAAATCGCGTAACGAACTAGACATCCGGTTCGCAAACAACTTGGGATTTCAAAGTATAGATTTCGATCGACTGCAGGGTTTGCAAAACATGTTTACCGTCAACTGGGCGTCGAGAGATATTTTGCAAATCTTTTCATGTTTCTAATCAAGGTGCTCAAGTGATTTGATGCACGTCGCGAGATAGGACCGGCTTTATTACAATATAGATCTTGATTATCTGTCAGATCGTCTTGACTGGACGCCGCCATTTTGTTTGAAGCAAACGCAAGTGATATGAGAGATGGAATCTGATTGGTCAGTGGGATGGACATAGAAGGGACATAACTCGAAATAGCCAGTGGTGGTGCTACGATCGAGTCTGGAAATTGCAGCCCAGTTCGGCAAGGGTGGAAACTGGACTTTTATAGTCAGTTAACGCCCTTGCCTCTGGAAGATGACTTCGGATGACAGGCACTATTTTTTCAGTTTCTTAAGTGAGGACATCAAAACATATATTCTAAAGGGTAAAAGGCAAGGGATGATGTGTGCTAGAAGGTGCAAGAAGTTAATTGTTTGTTTGTTGTTTAACGCCGCACGCATTGATATTCAAGCTATACGTATAAGGCGGCGGTCTGTAAATAATCGAGTCTGAACCAGACAATCCAGTGATTGACATCATGAGCATCGATCCACGCAATTGGGATACGATGACAAGCATCAACCAAGTCAACGAGCCAGACCACCCGATCCTATTTGTCCCCTCTTACGACAAGCATAGCAAGCAGGTGAGGTGTGGGGGGTTCAATGGGCTTTAACGTCGCGACCAAGATTATTGCACTTATATAGCGATGTGTATGCACTTGTGTACGTGTGGCTGCTTGTACGAGTTCGGACTGATGCCGATTAAGAGTGCTGCCAACTGAGATACCATGCGCCAGTTTAACAAGTAGGAGTAAATAGTTTAAATTAAGGTTGAAGTGAATTAGCAGTTAGCTCGCTTCGTGCCCTTAACTCCGTTCCAGTAATCAGATTATAGTGTTAATTCATAGATTGTCGTGTTGTGCTATCACATATGAATGTACATGTACACTCTCCAAAAAAAGAAACGCACAGGTAGATTTTTAGTAAACTGATTGGACCTAATTTAATATCACAGATACAAATATGAAATTATGGACCAGGATAGTCACATGTTGTCGTTGTACAAATGCATTGAAAATTGTTCATTGTCATGTCACAAAAGCTCACAAGGCAGCGCTGAACTCAGTATCTCGTGTGACCGCCCCGGCCAGCAATCACGGCTCTGCATCTCCTCGGCACTGACACGATAAGTGTACGAATTCTGTCCTGCGGAATTCTGCGCCATTCTGCTTGTAACGCGTTGGCCAGTTGTGGGAGTGTCTGCGGCGTGTTCTGACGTTGACGTACACGTCGATCGAGTTGATCCCAGAGGTGTTCGATTGGGTTTAGATACCCAGAACCACAGCCAAGTCAGATCTCGTGGTGTAGGATATAACCCCCCAAACCATGACACTAACGCAACCGTAGTTATCGAATTCACGTACACAATGTGGGGCATAGCGCTCATTTCGACGACGATAAACACGTTGTCTTCCATCTTGTCGGTAAAGAAGAAATTGTGATGCATCGCTAAAACACCCTCGTCTCGAGTTTCTCAAAATCAAAGGGTGTAAAGTATGGCACCAAAGCAAGCGTCGCTGTCGATGGATCTGTTGCAAAACAGGGACGATAACTGGTCTTCTGGGTCGGATTCCAGCCTCTCGAAGATAGTTCCTGACATTCTGGTCCGATATCCTCCTCAAATCAGGGATGCGTCTCCGTAGCTTTGACATTTCGATGACGTAGGTGAAACAGTCGAATGTAGCGATCCTGTGCAGGGGTGGTAACTCTTGGTCGGCCGGTTCTACAGTGGAATTGAACTGTGTGTATCGATCACAAAGGAGGCAAATGGTGCTGTGGTGGACGTTGAAGTGGCGTGCAACAGGAGACTGCAATTCCCCTTTTTGGATACGTCGATCCTATGGCGATGTTCTGATCGGAACTTTTCGAACTTGAAAAATGTTGACAATTAAATCATGACAAATTATTGGCTTATGCTTGCCTTTATTATAGCCACTACAATAAGTTGCGAATGCCATAACTTGCACGTGCATTTTGCATTACTGTTTTCCTCCATGACATTTTTTAACAAGTATGAAAACAATGCCGTTTAAGACATTGCAAATCGACAATGGCTGCGTTTTGACGCACCGTTTGTCGAATATCAGGCCACCAACATTTTCCAATAACATATATCAAATTGATATACCGGATTTTTTGTGTAGTCAGGTCCAATGTACTACATACTACCTGTGCGTTTCTCTCTTTTTTTTGAAGAATATATATGAATAAAAATATAGTGTAAATGGTGTTGTCTTTTGTACAGTCAATTGCATTAAAGTACAAGTATCATGTAAAATAGTAACAGATGTTTAGCACTATGTAGCCAGTATGATGTACAATACAATGGCCGAGGAAAAAAAGTGTGAAAACGTAAAGTTAGTGCTGTCGCGTATTTTGCGGGCTGTATTTGTCACAACCCCAGGCTCTAACGAGGGGGGGGGCGGCCGGGTAGCCTAGTAGTTAAAGCGTTCGCACGCCAAGCCGAAGACTCGGGTTCGATTCCCGACATGGGTACAATGTGTGAAGCCCATTTCTGGTGTCCCCCGCCGTGATATTGCTGGAATATTGCTAAAAGCGACGTAAAACCATACTCACTCACTCTAACGAGGGGGCGTGGCTTAATTAGCACGGCTGACTGGGCTTGCAAACTAATTGGATATTCCCACCAGTCGGGTACATGACAGACACGATCGTTTCACAAGTTGTTGGGAGACCTGTGTTGTATATATAATACTGGTATGGATTCCATGAATGTCACGAGTGTGGAAAGTGGATGCGTGTCAAGTAACCTTGTTTTAAAGTGAATTGTATAAGTTTAACATCGTTAGATATTTTCCCTTTCAATTTTAGGGGCGCGGGTTCCAAACACATCCACACACCCAATCCGTGGTGTTATATATATATATATCGATTGATCTTTGTAGACAATTAGTGATAATTAACCAGAACAGTATCTCACCTACAGTCACTCGTCTCCCAACAACATGTAACTGCGGCAGATTTTTGCATAATGTATGCCAGCAGTCAGTCAGTGTAATGTAACACGTTAGCAAGTGACACGGATTTACAGAGTCAATGACATGTCGCTTCATCTTTGTTGTGCTATTTCAAGACTACAACAGGATCTTGTGATTTGGAGAAAATATACTAAATAAACAAATCACTTCTAATCCATGTTTTCAAGAGGGGGATGATCATGATTATTTTCGTCACATCTGTCGGTCACAGGTTTGGGTTCATTTGTACGTCTTAGGAAATCATCAATTCATCTTCCGAGAAACATTCACGTTCCTTGATAACTCGAACACTATTGCCACTGTCAGAGTCGGCCCGATCGGCAAGTTGTGATCAGGATACTATGGAATACTGTAAGGGACATTCTCGCGAAATCTCGCGATCTCGCATTCTCGTGTTTTGGGCGGATTTAGCTCGTTTCTAGGTCGAGATCGCGAGAATGTCCCTTACAGAATTACATAGGATACCGCAAAAAGGAACGAAGTAACTACGATCGATGCTTCATAATTTTATACACAGATCAGCGAATAACTTAAACAGAAAAGTCCGAAACGCGTATAATAAAGTTTCACGCAATTGAAGAAATAGTATGTTTCGCACATTGTTTTCGCACCGAACAGTGAACTCAATTTGTGATGTAAATGGCCGGGGATGTTGAAAGAAAGAGGAGTATTTTTCAATCTTTTAATTCCACTCATACTTATACTTGCTAGAGTGCAAATAAAAGGGCGGGCTTGTGTGATCAACTTCGGATAACTCGAAGTATTTATACGTAGCTAGGTCCCTTCAACTTCGACACAACAGTGTATTAATTAAGGAGAGTGCCTTGTAACATTTGCATCTGTATTTGTCTGATATTGTTTGCCACTTTTGACTCAACTGCACTTGCAAATCCCTGCCCACCGCACTTGGGTGTTGCACAGGTCGAATGGGCGATCTTTTTGCTCCAAAGGGTTATAACTCTCCTTTTGAAATGATAGAAGCGACGGTCCAAACTGTCGCTTCCGGTCTGGTTCCCGGATCAATGCGCGCTGCGACCACTACTGACATGTAGAGACGGAGCCAAGCTAAAGAGTTATCCTGTTGCACCTTCGTTCAAAAACGGTCGTTTACAACTGAATATTTTTAACTAGCACATATTTTGTAGTGATTATTAGTTTATAATATTTTTTAAGTCTTCAACTACAAGACGAACTGTCACTATGGTTTCTGCTGTAGTGTCCCATAAGGAGTCCTGCACGAACAGCTGCCCGACACAGGTCATTGTCGTCTCTGTCCACAATGACGCCCATGATATGACGAGGGTGGCCTTCACAGTGAGTGAGTTGGGTTTAACGCCGCTTTTAACAGTATTATATCTCGGCGTGTCAGCTTAATGTAGGGGGAAAGCCCGAAGTGATGAAGGTCTCAGACGTTTACCACTTCGGTGAAACCCACGAGCACGGGTATGGTGCTGACAAACGTAAAAACATTATCGGGGCGAACCGGGATTCAAACCCACAATCATAGGTTTCTGGCGTGTCCAAGGGACGCAAATCTGCACAACGAACCGCGAACCACCCGTGCCCCCTGGTCGCCTTCACAAGCGGGATGGGAATGTTACATAAATTACCACCGGGTTTGCCATGAAGTTCAACTGATTCCAATAAATTGTGTAAACTTTATACTTATATGAGTTACTTTGGTCATGGTAAGATCAACATCGATCGAAATTAAAATGAGGAGATTAAATTAAGGAGTCTACTTCATTCCAGTCAATCTGTCCGAATCCAATCTCGTTTTTCAGGCAATATGTAGATTATCAGGCTTCATCACCTGTGTGATATTTGTTATTCTTACTTTGCCTGGCTTCACCCAATTATATGTGTGCTACTTGTTATACAATACCTGTTGTTGTTAATGTTTCTGTGACAAATATTGTTTTGGAAATAAACGTCGTGGCAACCTAAAACTTCTCTGCAAATTATAACATAATTAGAAAGTCTAAACCTCGAATATGTTCCACTATCAATATTATTTCACTATACGTGCAGTCCTCAATGTGTATCATCACATCACCCCTTGGACAGATGACTAGTGCATTTGTGGAAGAAAATATTGATGTACCCCGCATCAGCAATTTTGAATCTTTTTCCGGCGATGGTCACGGCTGAGGAAGGTCCTCGATCGTATATATTTGATCATCATTTTCGAGGATCTTTCTCTGATGCGTTTACTAATGTTTGTTTTGTTGTTTGTTTGTTGTTTAACGCTGCACTCAACAACGACGGCGGTCTGTAAATAATCGAGTCTGGACCAGACAATCCGGTGATTGACATCATGAGCACCGATCCACGCAACAAGTCAGCGAGCCTGACCACCTGATCCCGTTGGTCGCCTCTTACGACAAGCATGGGGTTGGTGAAGACCTATTCTACCTTAGGATCTTCACGGGTCCGTTTACTATAATGACCAAAGCTGGCATGGGTGACTAAATGAGTGAGTAAGTGACTTTGGTTTAACGCCACTTTTAACAGTATTCCAGCTTAATTCGGGGGAAAAGCTCGAAGTGATGCTGGTCTCAGACGTATACCACTTTGGTTAAACCCAGGTTTCTGGCGTGCCCAAGGGACACAACTCTGCACAGCGAATTGTCTGGGGTGACTAAGTCTTCAAGATGAGCGTGAAGAGTTGCGGCTCTTAACAATAAACGGATCCAGTCGTCGTGGTTTTTTATTCAAAGTTTTGGAATGTCTGCGTCATTGGTTTTTCACCAAAGAGGTAAGAGTCTACCACAACTAGTCTGGTGCTTTCGCCCACATTACGCACACACGGTATTGCTATAAGTAGAAGAGATTTACCCTAAGCTTAACTCACTCACTACACTAATAAGTATTTTGGAACTATCAAGAAACCAACAAAATAGTTTTATAAATATTATGTTTATTTAATCCATAAAACAGAATTTCTGTATCAATCAATTCATGTTTGATGACGAATATTGTGACGGAAGAACATCCTGTTCAAAGCATCATGTGTGAGGCAAAAATACATAGAGGATATTTCATGTGACCAGTGAAATAGCATGTTTCTCATGAAACGTGAAATATCCTATTTATTCTACACTTTTTGTGGAGTTTTCTACTGGAAAATTAAATTATTTCATTACAAATGTAAAGCCTTGAAACTCAAATTCTCCCTACCTGACACACAGGGACGGTTCACCAACCCTCATTTGTGACTTAAAAAGTAGTTTCGAACGAAAGTATAAAAAAAATTATATTAGGATCATGAAAATTCTTTGTCATACATTTCAATATGATTATATACAAAATCAAGTTTACAAAAATATTCTTGAATACTAGGAGACCGCTGAGAGAAGCGAAAGAATACAAGTAACAAAAATGGCGCTTTGCGAAACGAAGAGTCTCGATTGACGAGTTAAATGAGAGAGTTACTGTTTATAACGATACATTTTCTAAAGAAGAATAAATGGCTAGAAGTAATATTAACTCACTAAATTACCATCCGTCATTATTTTGCCTTGTCAATATGGAACTAACGTAAAAATAACGGCAAATCACTGACGACAAAGGGAGACAATTAAAGGGGAAGTAACTCTTGTATGACAATAGTTCCGTCAAAGTGTTCTGTTCACTGCAGTGAAATATCAAATGTTATGCTCACTGAAATGAAAATATCACTTTTCTTAACCTCAGAAAACTCAGTCTGAAGTATAAATACACTGATGCATCTCTATACTCAGTGATATTATTGATTGTTGTTTACTCAGCAATTTTCCAGCTATATGACGGCGGTCTGTAAAAACGAGTCCGGACCAGCCAATCCAGTGACTGACAGCCTGAACATCGGTCTAAGCAATTGGGATACGATGACATGCATCAATCTTGTCAGACAGGCTGACCACCTGATCCCGTTAGTCGCCTCTTACGACAAGCATTGGTTGCTGAAGATCAATTCTAACCCGGAGACCGCCTCCGTGGTCTTGTGGTAGAGCGTCCGCCCGGAGAGCGGAAGGTCCAGGGTTCGATCCCGGGCCGCGTCATACAAAAAGACGTTAAAAGATTGTACTTGTTGTTACCCTGTCTGGCGCTCGGCATTAAGGGGCTAAAACAAGGACTGGTCGGCTCGGAGTCAGTATACTGTATCTGAGTGGGGTATTCATGTTAAACTGCGGCATGGTATCTCAGTGAGCTAGCACTATAAATCGGCATCAGTCCGGACTAGTACAAGCAGCCACACACACACATACACGTGCATGCACGTCGCTATATAAGTGCAATAATCTTGGACGCGACGTTAAACCCTATTCCACCTCACCTCACCTCTAACCCGGAGAAACCTGAGAATGATGTATTTATCTGCACACCTGTTTATAAATCGATATTGATCCACATTTTAGCCATACGATATCAATTCACTTATAAGTCTGATCACGTATATTAGCATTGTTAATATATATAATTGACATCAAAACAAAACAGAAAACAAAACGTTTTGGTATGATTTTGTTGGTAAGGTAACGCAGTTTTACACGAACTTGTGTTCGGGATACAAATAATAAGGTGTTTCTTGTTGTCTCCGATGCCGTAATCAACAATATTCCAACAATATCACGGCGGCCTGTAAATGATCGAGTCTGGACAAGTAAAGCCAATGGTCGATATTATGGGCAACATTAAACGCCGTCGGTGCACGATGACACGCAGTCAACCAGGTCACTTAGTCTTACCTGTATCCGGTTTAGCCACCTCATACTGAAATCTACCTGAAAGCTATAAAGTGATTGGGATTGCAACGGGGGGTACGAAGTATCATTTTAGCCCCGTCCGCAACTCCACAATTAGCTGTCCACAGCTGTACGTTACATGCCGTTAGGCAACTTGGATAACTGGCCATATTTGCACTGCTAAACAAGGCTACCACCTCCATGGCTTGGTGAATAGAGCGTCAGTCCGGAGAGCGCAAGCTCAGTGGTTTGATCCCCAGCCTCGTCAGACCTAAATGCGCTAAATGCTGCTGCTTGTTGTTATCCTGCCTGGCGCTCGTCATTAAGGGGATAGTATGGCTGTGTTGGGTTTGGGTGACTAGTACAAGTACACGCATGCGCGCACGTCGCTATATAAATGCAGTAATCTTAAACCCCACTTGACCTCTCCTCACCTGTTAAACATAGGGTCCGTCCAAAACCAGAATCTAATAGAATTTGGGCTCGTTCACATGAGCAATACAAAAAGGAAGTTGTTCGGTTTATACAGGTGTCGGTATATTCAGTGGGTGATATTAGAAACTTTGAAACATATAATAATAGAAGTCCATTTGTATCACGTTTTTTCCATGAGGAATATCATGCTCAAAGCGCATTATTACCCCGGTCAAAGGATCATTGTGCACTCGACAATCATTTTCAGCTCCCAAGGGACTAAACAGCCCAAGCTGCCTGTGACGCACTAGAATAGCAACCACATTGCCATCTCATCATACCGGGTACCCATTCACTGCTTCACATATCCCGACTAAATATTATTTGCGTTCGTGCTAGTGGTGGTGGTGGAGGTCCTGTCCTGTCTCTGAGCCTTCTTGTGCACACTGTACAGCTTGTCCATCAACAGTTGGAGGATCCTCGACTTACAGACGAAGCACACGAAGATGTAGAAACCCTGAAGGCCGTTAAGGACGATCTGGAAATACC
Source organism: Haliotis rufescens (assembly GCF_023055435.1). NCBI lineage: Eukaryota > Metazoa > Mollusca > Gastropoda > Lepetellida > Haliotidae > Haliotis > Haliotis rufescens. The sequence goes on along the minus strand of NW_025963779.1, from coordinate 60,276,798 downwards.
ACAGAACGTTGACGTGGGCGAAGGCAGCAACGAAACAGAAGATCCAGGAGAAACCCATGATGAAAGACAGACGGACGTATATGCCCAGACGCGTCTTCTCGTTCTTACAACTTTTGGAGTGCGAAGAGATTTCGGAGGCCGTCCTCTCGATGCTGATCAGGGTCAAAATGAAACAGGTTACATTGATAGCTAGGGTCAGAGCCATGGGAAGGCCGAACACATAGAGAGAAGCCTTGGGATTGGCTATCCAGCACGGGGGATCAGATCCATATCCAATGCTTATTCCCCACACATGGAAGTGATCGATCACAACACACGTGACAACCAGAATGATGGGGATCCCCCAACCAACGCATGCGTACAGACAAAACAGTTTGTTGTGAGTCTGAATTCCAGAAACAGGTGACATGCTTCTCAACGACCGAGCTAGATCTATAGACAACAAGCTCATCCATAGGAACGAAGACAGCCACAGCACGTGGGCAAGGGAGGCAACTGCTACACACATCTGCCCAGTCGGTACTTTGGTTATGAGTTGGAGTCCCTGGGCAAGAAGGAGAGTTGCTGACAGAGACATTACAACTTTACCGGGAACATTTCTGAGTTGAGGGATCAAGCTGTAAACCAACAGTACCCCCACAAGAGAGGCAACGGACACTGATGACGTCACAATGGTCAGAACAACTTGGACGTTGTCGTAGTCAAAGAAAACGACCTGGTCAGTGTGACTCCTTGAGAAGTGGGAGCAAATGACAGCGCCATGTCTCGTGAGACTGAAGTTCCCCGCTGGCAGCACAACTCCACTGGGAATATAACGCAGAGAGCCATTGAGGAGGCTGAACTCAGATTGATGAATGGACAACGTCCCGTTAGGACAGTGCAGGGACTGGTTGCCAAAGTCAGGAACACAGACAATGATGTCCGTCACATTGGGTACTGCTCCACTGTCCTCATAACGCATCTCAAACCCTATGTTATCTAACCTGAAGTAAGTTCGAGTTAACCTGGCGTAGAAAGAACCCTGGACTGTGATCAGCTCAACATCTTGGAACATTTTTGAAACGTGTTCGACAGGACAAATCTCTGTCGAGTTGCTAACATATTCATAATATTCAGAAATAGTGTGTGTCACAGATGAATTGGTTTTTTTAAAATCATTCAAGTAGAAATCAAACACTGTGACGTTATGGTGGTTTAGTTTTAGGGAAATCTCTCTGAAAAGATATCCAGTTGAATTAATGAGGGTACTTACTGGAGCATTAGATTTGACAGTGGCTTGATAAATGTATGTAGCGAGTCTGTTCACACTGATATCATTTGTGACAACATCTGAATGTACTCTAGATCTCATCAAATATGTATAACTTATGCTAACGTTACGACCAGTTGGGTTTCTGTCACTTAGAAACTGTTTCAAATAACTCTTCAGTTTCTTCCTCACAAACGTCTTCATTAACGTCTTCTTCCCTTGTACACTGAGGATGACAGTAAAGCGGTGAGCTCCTTTAGGGTAGAGTTGTCCAGTTCCGTTCACCACCTGCTTGTCCTTGAGGAGGCAGGTCCCGTTGACGGGCCGCATGTCCATCCCGTCACACAGGAGGATCACACACTTGTGGGAGTAGATGTTGAACACCTCATCTTCCCGAAGACATAGCCTGGTCTCAGACCTCAACACTCGGCCACTGATGTCCAAACTCATCTCATTCTCCCCAAAGTTAAACAGCATGCTGAAACTGTAGACGAAGCCTTTATCGGGATATGGTGTTGCCCCAGGAAAAGGAGTGAATCCAATACTCACAAAACCCGGAATGATCTCTCCCCACCTCCAGATGCACCTGAGGGGGACATAGTGTACAGTTGGGCCTCTGACTGCATGGGCACAGTGGGGGTTTCTGTAAATCCCATCCTGTGGGTCTTTCACGGGGTATAAGTACAACGAGCACAGGAGTTTGGAAAACTTGTTGAGAAACACGTAGTTAGCTGTTTGTGACGGTTTCATCAGGGATGGTAGGGATGGGTACTCCGTGGAAGGTTCAAGATGGCCTGACATACACGATCTTGGCTTGTCTTCAGAATTCAGCTGTAGGACTAGAGAACACTCACCTTGATTTATGTATTCCCGGACTTTTTCAAAAGACAACGTTGATATGTTGACATTTTGACATGTTGCTCTTGTATTCCAGAAGCGGACATGTCGTCTCTGTAAACCATGGCATTCAGCACAGTGGTAGTTTGAAAACGTTATGGTTGGATTTTCTATCAGTGTGACAGGTATTTGTCTGATTAAAGAGCCATACATTGTACAGCTGATGTTTCCTTTAGCGGTTGTATGTGGGCACTGTGAGACAAGCCAATATTGAGATTCCTTGCTGCCTGTTTTGACAGAGAGGCACTCCTTCATTATCAACATCTGCTTTTGGCGCAGTACAGCTGCCTCACTCCCAAGATGTTCCACCAGTGTGTTGACGTTAAGGGTGTTGTTAACCATTATATCGGATATGTTGAAACCAAGGCAAGTCTCAAAGTAATCAAAGCAGCAGTCACCGTAGAGGAGGCAGCTGCTGTCACAGGAACATGGGGACTTGGCGTATGTGTTGTGGGTGTAGTTTGGATTCATTCTGGCCGGAGTAGAGCCACACTGGTCTGAGTTGTAGCATGACTCGTACTCGCACTGGGGAACGTTGGCAAAGCCTGCCATTGTGATTCTGGCTTTTCCAGTGACTTCCCATATGTCAGCGCTCGCTGGAAAAGCAACATAACGTTCAATCAAACCATGGAAACAACGTCCACATGTGCGAAGACACACATTTTAATAAATCTTTGGGGTAGAAAACTATTTAGACAAGCACTGGGGACATATACTCAAGCAAGAGTACTAGGGGTGTATTCTGCCCTGGATTTCCCTAGGTTAGGAAGGTTAAAGCTTATACGACAGTCATGGGGTATCGAGCCCAAAACAGCCAACTGTTTTACCACTGTGACAAATCGACACATTCAAGCCAGAACCCAATGGTGTTCAGACTGTAGAAACTCGAATGTAAACACTACATGAGACCATTTCTCAAATAGACGATGGTCTCGTGTAATGTTTTCACATGAGTCTAGATGCACTCCGGACTTTCTGAAAAGGGTGGATGCGTCCTAACGAACGCCCTGTGGCAACAGGACCGATTTAGAGATGGGTCTGTAATGATATTGAGCTGGATCACAATGACTGCCAGAACGCCACTGTATATCGTCCATGAAAGGGTCACTGGACAATACTACCGTGACAATGTAATGTCTCCAATAGTGGTGCCGTTTGCGAGCCATGCTGGTTCACGTTTTGTCTTTTTCGATCGTGCACTTATCGTAACTGATTATCCCAGTCAGCGAAACATGCAAAGGCTGCCATGAGTCTTGTACTTTTCCCCCTAGAGTACATCTGGGGCATGACGATAGACGTGTACGCCGACGTCAAAGGCCACGGGCCACGTTAGCAAAACTCCCTCAAACTGTCATTGGGAGATTGATATTCAGACCTTGCCATCCCCCATCAACGAATGTTTCACCAATCGTTGGGGCATGAACAAGTCATCTCAAACGTTCCTTTTGGACTCTACACCCCTGTCGTCTTTCTTGGTTGTTTGCACCATTACAATTCACAGCTACTGTGTTAAGTTGATTATCATGTTGATTAACTTAATCCTTCCTTTTTCTTGTCCATCCATTACCATTGCTCGAATTGTATTTCTGTAATTGTCTGTTATTTTGATTATCCCATACTGTGAAGAGTAATCTTATCTTAAATTGTAAACTTTCCGAAAATCGAACAGATGTAGAACATATTGTTATATTTTTGAACTGACTTCTCGTCACATTTGGCTAACCCGTGGCAGAGGTACTCTTTTGACCAAAAGTATGCACGATAAGAAACTTTTACTGCAATCACGAGGTCCATGTGCTGTCCCGGAATTCCCAGTGTGTAATAAGCTCTAACCACAAGCGGTGGCACGGATGGCCCAGACGTCTAAGACACCACAATTAGCTTGCAGAGTTTCGTTCCTTGTGCACGCCAGCAACCTATGATTGTTGGTTCAAATCCCTGTTTGCCGCGATCATGTTTCTAGATTTATTAGGACCATACCCGTGCTCATGGTTTCACCAAAGGGGTAAACGTCTGAGACATGCGTCACTTCGGGTTTTTCTCTGGAATGATGTAAATGCGGAGGAGTTAAACTCACTCACTTACCACAAGCACGGGGTACTTGGAACCAACTCTAGAAGATTATCCCCAAGAATCCCACGGGTAAAAAGCTCTTATGATAAGCATGGTGTAGTAGGTGCCTACTCTACCTTTGAATCCGCTTGGGAAGACAATCACTGGGTACTGAGAGACATATTTCACCCCAGAAACTGGGGTTAGTTTTGCTCTGGAATTATATCAGGGTAAATACATTGTCAGAGTGTGTGTAAGATTTTCAAAATGTCCTAATATCTGACATTGAATGATGGGTAAAATGATAAAAGTGGAATTATTAGTATGGAGAATACTATCTTAAATAGTTGATGTTCTTTTGTTTCAGCATCTAATTCTTAATTTGTTTCGTTATTATGTACATCTCGTTTAACGCCGCACTATTCGCAATATTCCAAGCCGGGGTTTGTAAATAATCGAGTCCAGACCAGACGATCCAGTAATTAACATCATTAGCGTCGATCTGCGCAATTGGGATACGATGATATGCAACAACCAAGTCTGCGAGTCTGCCCACCCGATCCTGTTAGTCACCTCTTACGGCAGTGAGTTTGAGCATCTTAAGCATTATACAAATGTATATTGTTATAAAAGTTGACTTACCTGGTTTACCGTGATATCCAAGATATGCAATGATGAGGTGAAACAGAACAGTCCTCATGGCTGCGTGTCTATCTGTGTTGTGTGGATGGCTACTGGTGTAATGTCATGAAGAATATTAGCAAGGCTGGGAAAGCGTCAGTTTAGATAAACCATGAGTGTGTTCAATACAACTGATTCGTTTATCAACCAAACGGAAGACAATGAGTTTCACAAATCGCTCCTAATGAGAATACACCATCCTGATTCAAGTCAACATGAACCTCCATCATTGTGTTGACACAAACAGATCCTGTATTACACGGTGGTCCCTTTGTCAATATGATAAGGATAAAACAGGAATTATTGTTAATGGTTTTCTAAAGTAATGACAGGTGCCATGTGTCATGCAAAATAACAGCCGCGAGCGTTCCTGGCCACAAAATGCCATAGTAACGTGTTTATCGTTCTTGTTGGTGTAACTCCACAGGACAAAAAAGACACAATTCTTTTTTGCTGAATGATGTGTCGAAGGATAACAATATATGTTCGTCCACCAATTTAAAAAAATATGATGCGATGGATCCCAGGTATATGTTTGCATTAAGTGTTCACATACGTCTTGCGAATGGACCTTGAATGTTTGGTCTTGACGTACCTGGTGTATTTCATCATGTTTAGAAAGAATGGAATATGAAGCCATTTGTTTCGCTTGTAGTTACATTGGGACTAACATTGATACGAGGCGGTGTGTTTGGTGGGTGGGAGGGGACGTTAAGATGTTTTCTAAGATTAGTGGCTAAGATTATGGTGTGGGTTGGATCAGTTGCAGGTTAGTGGTTTAAAAAATTTAAAGCGTTTCCTCGCCACATTGACGACGGATTCGTTTTGGGATTAAGTAATGTTTGCACTTAGCGCTGTTGAGTATGTAAGACCACCTCATTCAAAGGATATTTAAAAATTTAAATTTGCAGAATATTTGTTCACTTTTTATCTCTGGCTAAACTTGCAACAATCGCCATTAAATAAGGCAAAGGTGTAAATCCTCCTGGGGAACCATGCAGGTAGCAGACGTACCGTAAGTCCCCTTGGTCCCTGGTATGGTGGGTGACCTTACCTTTGTTGCTGGCGATCTATAGCCCCATTGTTATATCGTGTCGTTGCCTAATAATAAGATAGTTTTAATGTTCTACAACTAGTTTTAAGTTACTCTGTGATACATTGGTAGTTATTATACTGTCCTTCGAGGACAGTTTGTATAAATGTTGTATAACTTGTTCAAGTCACACGATGGCTGAAATGTTGCCCGACGTGACATGAAAGTAAACTCACTCACTCACTCACGTTGCATGACTACCTTTTCTTAACGCATATACTTCAGCCCATCGGTGTATATGTATGCGACATTACAGGCTTCTTGTTATAAGGTTAGCCAAAAAGACCGTCATTGAGCGTATGAACGCCACTCGGAACAGTATCATTTCATGGCGGGCAGCTGAAAGGTGTCATTGCTGACGTCATGTGGATACTGTTAGTTTCTCGACGCGTTTCTCTCTATAGCTTATATCGACTCTGCTTTTTTTCTACCTTGAGTGACTTGTGAGGTCTGCGGGATTGTATGAGCTGAATGGGCACGCGCATACCACGTGGTCGAAGGTCAAAGGTGTTCAAGAGCGTTCAGCTCGTAAAACATATTTTATTACTTGCCCGTGAAGAGATCACCCGTTTAATAAACATAGAGCTTTATTACACATTGTGTAATACCAAAACGCGTGCTTATGTACTCTCGGAACACGTTTCACGAACAAATATTGAAAGCTCTCAACATCCCTTGGCTTATTCAACGACATTGCGTGTGGAGTTGATAGATCACTGAGAGGAGGTTATGCACACTCGATGACCACAGCAACCTTGTTGCTAGGCTGACGTCACATGGCATTGTTTCGCCGATGGATCTTGCATCAAAATTCCACAAATTACGTCATCGGGTATTGTGACGTTATTGAAAACTTTGAGGTGCAAGGCCCGTTCCACAAGGCGATCGTATTGTACCGCAACGACAGTCGTTGGTCTAAGTTAAAGTATGTGAGATGCGAAAGTCTTAGCCCTACGATAATTTTGTGAATTCTAAAGGTAGACCCGTTGTATGGTATGAAATTCATACGTTTCAACTTTTGACGTGTTTGAAGTATTATTCTGTTAAACTCAATTGGACTATGTCGTGGATCATGTAGGTGTCAGCCTATTCATACTCAACAGTATAATTCAAAAAACGTTATAAATTGCAAGTAATAAATAAAATACTAAACTCGCTCCCGTGTACAACCAATTTTATGAAACTCGTGAATAGTTGTGGTATCTGACTCGCTTTCGCTCGTCAGATACCACAACTATTCACTCGTTTCATAAAATTGGTATTACACGGGAGCTCGTTTAGTATTCTATATATATCCACTTGTACAGACTTACTGTCAGGGAAATATGAAATGTGGTGTTGTGACTCAAATGTAATCAGTGTCAATTATGACGTTACAAGCAGATGACTTCATATGAAACACTGTGACGTCATGATATCCGTACAGGCCGGTCGCATGGGTACCAGTGCGAACCTCACTTCACGCGCAACAATGTATCGTTTACGTCATCCGGACGACATTGCTGTGTTCATTCGAATCTTATTGTGACGTGAGGTCGGAATGACTTTACACTTTATTACCCACGTGGTGAAGATACAGGTGGTAAGATTCTAAATCCGTACGTCACACGTGTGTCGTACAAGGTTGACCTTGTTTTATTCGTTTTGATTGGATAACGGTGACCTCTGTCACACCGGGACTACTTTTTTCATTCATAAAATATCGCGAGACGTCATTCAATTTGCAACTGAAGAAATTAATGAAAACGAGAGATATTTACAAACACTTTATTAAACCAAACACAATAGTCACACGCATCAAATTTGGTTTGCATTATATATAAGTTATGCATAGAGCTTCTACAGGCATTAAATAATCGATCTATATCCATTTACAATGTACGACTACCGATCAATAGACCGCCTCCGTGGTCTAGTGGTAGAGCGTCCGCCCGGAGAGCGGAAGGTCCGGGGTTCGATCCTTGGCCGCGTCATACCAAAAGACGTTAAAAAATGGTACTTGTTGTTACCCAGTCTGGCGCTCGGCATTAAGGGGCTAAAACAAGGACTGGTCGGCTCGGAGTCAGTATACTGTGTCTGAGTGGGGTAGTCATGTTAAACTACGGCATGGTATCTCAGTGAGCTAGCACTATAAATCGGCATCAGTCCGGACTAGTACAAGCAGCCACACAAACACACACACGTACACGCACGTCGCTATATAAGCGCAATAATCTTGGACGCGACGTTAAACCCCATTTCACCTCACCCAGCAAGGCGAAAATGTTTTACAAGCATAGGGTACTGTATGGGGACGTTTGCACTGGAATCCCTATTGGTAATGAACTCTCACTTCAAGCCCTGATAATTTGGGCTTATTCAGTTCAGGAATCAGAAAATACATTGTCAGAGTGTATGTAACTTTTCCGATAAGTCATAAAAGGTCACGACATTTTACCATAACATTGAAGCATGCTTAAGCTTGATTCTGATTGGTTAAGAATAGGCATCATTTTCCGCCTTTTTCCTATTGATACCTCTAGTATATTATTTTGTTGTTTTGTTTTTTGTTTTTGTTTAACGCCACACTCAGCAGTATTCCAGCTATATGTCGGCGGTCTGTAAATAATCGAGTCTGAACCAGACAATTCGGTGACTGACATCATGAGCATCGATCTAAGCAATTGGGATACGATGACATGCATCAACCAAATCAGCGAGCCTGACAACCCGATCCCGTTAGTCGCCTATTATGACAGGCATAGTCGCCTCTTACAGCAAGCATGGGTTGCTTAAGATCAATTCTAACTTGGATCTTCATGGGTCCTCTTCTATATTAGGCCTTTTAACACAAATTCCGTCTGTATGAAACATCGATCTATCGACGGTCTACGCGTCGATGGTTGTGCCAGTATCCTCAGTAAATTATCGGGTTAGTGTTGAACCTAACTACAGATAGGGATTGTCCTCTGGGTAATTTGTAAATAGCACTGACACCGTGAACAACTGGTTTAACAGCCAAGGACAGCGAGAAGTAAGGAAAGTTAGTCAAGTTCAGTCTTTTTCGAAGTTCGGGGTGGAGAGACAGTCATGCGTAATTTGTATTACTGCTGGGGAGATATTTTAAACGAACTGCCACATGTGTACAACTTCACAAAACCTAAACTCCTGCTGTTTAATAAGTGAGTGAGTGAGTATGGTTTTACGTCGCTTTTAGAAATATTCCAGCAATATCACGGCGGGGGACACCAGAAATGGGCTTTACCGGGACTGACGAGCTAACGTTTTAACCCATAGACTACACGACCGCCTCCTGTTTAATAAAATTTGTTGTAGAAATAAATTAGTTCAGCATTTTGTCACCATTTCGACAGCCACCTGTGACCCTTGCAAAGAGAGATGTCCAGTTGATATCCAAGAAATACTTGTCGCGGAGATTTCCAATAAATGACATTTTGCGTCGTTTTCCAATAAATAACTAGACTGAGTAAAATATTTCAATGGGGGGCGCCGTTATAAAGCTGGAATATTGCTGAGTGTGGCATTAAACAACAAACCAACCAAATAACTACCTTTGATCCCTTTTCGGAACATTCTAAGATCGTTGACCTATGTTGCCATGTGTAAGTTCGCGTTCCAAAAAGACTACCGTTCTTGTCGCCATGGTAAATAGGAGATAAACCTACAGGGATAGTTTTAGTGTGGGGCCTTGTGCCTTTAGCCTCTAAATTTGAAAAGGCCCACATTTTCAAATACAATAGGGCATTTGAACATTGTGCTGTATGGGCAAGTGTGGGTGTACCTCTGGTATATTTGAAATTTTCACATAAAGGGCCCATGTGAGAAAATGCCTATAGAGTGAACACTGAACCTACTGTGATATTTGATATCCTTCCACTGTAGAGACCTCTTGTTTATACATTTATTTTCAAATACAATAGGGCATTTGAACATTGTGCTGTATGGGCAAGTGTGGGTGTACCTCTGGTATATTTGAAATTTTCACATAAAGGGCCCATGTGAGAAAATTCCTATAGAGTGAACACTGAACCTACTGTGATATTTGATATCCTTCCACTGTAGAGACCTCTTGTTTATACATCTATTTTCAAATACAATAGGGCATTTGAACAGTGTGCTGTATGGGCAAGTGTGGGTGTACCTCTGGTATATTTGAAATTTTCACATAGAGGGCCCATGTGAAAAAATTCCTATAGAGTGAACACTGAACCTACTGTGATATTTGATATCGTTCCATTTGTTTATACGCTAAAGCGCTCGGTTCCAAATGATAATATAAAAGTTAGTAACTTAATAACTTGCCCAGTTTACCATGATATCCAAGACATGCAATGATGAGATGAAGCAGAACGACCCTCATGGCTGCGTGTCTATCTGTGTTGTGTCGGACTTGGATTCCTAGTGTCTGACGGTTGTAGCAGATGTAGCACGGGCGTGTGTGATGCAATTGATTCTTATATCGACCAGATGGCAGTCGAGTTCTCCAATCGGACATAACAGGAATTTTGTTAAAGATTTTCTAAATTGCCAGGTGCCCTGGATTGAAAACAGCCGCGACCGCCTCCGTGGTCTTGTGGAGCGTCTGCCAGTAGAGTGGAAGGTCGGTGGCTCGATCCCGGGCTGCGTCATACCAAAAGACGTTCAACGATTGTACTTGTGGTAACCCTGTTTGTCATTATGGGAATAAAATACGAATTCAGTTTACAGTGTGAGAGGCGTATCCATGTTAAACTGCGGCATGTACCTCGCTATAAAAGTCCGGACCAACAGCCATACACATGCACAATATTTTGAAGGCAACATTAAACCCCTTTCTCCTGACTTCCCCTGGGGACCAGAATAACGTGTTCCTCTGTGTGTAACTTTGCTAAAGTAGTAAATCTAATGCCACAAAATATTAATTTGATTTGATTTTCATCCACTTTTTTTGGTTAATTTGAAGCATTGGGAATTTGCTTCTGAAAACAACCGGGTATAACTTCATCTACTGTTCAAAGCATGTTGCATTACCTGGTCCACAGATGATTCACATGAAGCTTAAATGTTTGACAGGACTAGGCGTACGTGGTGTACCTCATGAGGCCTTATTCTTTATCAGTTGGTTTACAAAGTTTTGGTCTAACATTTTAGCAATATTCCAGCAATATCACTGCGAGGGTGTCAGAGTAGGAACTGAAAAATATAAAACCTAGAGAAATGAACGTGCAGTAGGAACAAATGGGCAACAGAATGAGTGTGCGGATATTTTTAAGGTGGAATGAGGGTGCTTTCTGGGGATGCCTGTTCGTGATGTTTTAATCAGTATTGGGTAAAGTATTAAAGCAATGCTTTTGTACCTGACCAGGGTTTGTAGCTTACCTGCTTGTGTCAAACAATAGGGTTGAGTATGACTGGTTTACCTGGTTGTATTAACATTGGTGCAGCAGAACTGTGGACAATAGTGCCCAAGGTAGCGTTGTACTCACACTTGACTTTAACCCATTTATATTTGCTATTATGATTGCACTGTTTACCAATCCACCTACCCAAAATTTTACAAATGAGGTAAAAGTCAGATTAACAAGTGGTTCATATTTCAAGCAAAGTCCCAAGATATGGCATCAGGGAACCCAGTCTCAAGTCTGACCCGTTAATCACCACTTAGAAGCAGAAGCTGCTGGGGATTTATCATATTCTGACTGAATACCATCAGACGAGGAAGGTGTGGATCATTGCTCATGACATCAATCACTGTATTGTCTGGCCCAGACTCCATTGGTTACACATCATATTGCTGGTGTATTGATGTACGTGAGGATAGAAAACAAACAAACTATGTAAGACAAAATAACAAAAGCAATTGAATGTTTTCACTTTGTTCTTTATCATGTTATATACAAGAATATTGTAATTTAAGTCAAACCTTAGATAAGAAATGTCACAATTTGATTACAAGAAACTGGTAGAAAAAAATCATATCTCCAGATTGGATGTGTACTCCTTGAAGCAAAGTACCACAAACATTGGACGCTTTTCTCTTGCAAATATGAAATACAATTTACAAACCCATTAGTGACTCAGAATTAATAACTCTAAGATGAATTGAGGAATATATTTATATCACATAATTTAATTTTGCTATTATTACTAATTAATTGTATTGTCATGTCACAGCTGTAAATGTGAACCACATTTTCACACAAGCTCATGCTTATCAACCTTGAACATCCAGTGCACATCTCCATTCTCTCATTGTAAGTGGCGATGTGGCCATCTCAATGAGTCTTATCAGTAAGTTCCCATAGAATTCTCTCACATATCTGTGCAATTTGACTGGTTTGACAATTCCTGCATTGTGTCAATTGAATTTGATTAAAATGAATCTGAGGCAGTAAATGGAACCAAGGTATCTATCTTAGAATGGAGACAGTATCCTGGATCATTGAGGATGATTATTATATACAGGCAATTAACACCTGATGTAAAGAAATACTGTTTGATTTGGTATTCATGTTGCCATGTTCTCAATTAAAAGGAACTGCCTAACATAAAACAAGGTCTGATATTTACCGGCATAAGATGTTTTCAAGAGTAGGTAACCTAAAACACATTTCATTGTCTCACCTACGTGAAAAATGAACCTGATTTGTATGACCTGTCTTGAGCTTAAACAAATACTAAAACAAAAATAACAAGCAAAACGAAGATTTGAAACACATTTAGACTTGTGTGCTGATCAATGGTGTTGCTGTTCACCATTAATACCATGTAAGCAATAACAGTTGACAATCTCAGACATCACCTACAGCTGAGTTGTTTCTAACCATCACTTGTACGTCACGGTAAAATCTCTTGTCCATCAAAGTATCACGAAGATGTATCATTCACTGTCACCTCAGGAGATGACATAGCCTAAGGCACCATCCTAGTTACCCTGTTGTATAAGTGTCTGCTGGAGGAGTCTTTCCATACCGTATATTTACGAGAGATACGAGTGAGTATTAACCTTGAAGTACGTCATAACATCTTGTCTAGGTTCAGAGCTGGCCCCTACATAAAGATTAACAGGAGTGCGTTCTAAACTCATCAAAAACTCCATAAATGTTTTACAGCAAACATGGACAAGTGAATACATTGCCTGAAGGCAATAACATGACATGCCAGATTTCATATTTCACGTCGGTTTGCCAGTCATAGGCTGAAACCTTGCGCTTCGTTCAAACAAATGTGAACTGGCTATGCAATGCCAACAACAAATGCCTTTTTGCTTTTTGAGTTTTCAATAAAGAAATCACGACTATCATTTTCATATCAAAACAAAATATAGTGAGTCACAAATATCCTCTGATATCAAAGGCAATATGAAACCTTGAAATGGTGTATGGGTTACGCAATAGATGCCTCTATGGTATGAACAGATCGCCAGAATTGTTTCCACTTCTCAAACATGATATCAAATATTAACACACAAGCACTATTTGTTACAACATGACACTCATTCTGAATCTCTTCAGATATTGCGTAACTTTGAGTTACATCTTTCAGTGATGAGCTGATGCAGTGATGATGTTGCTATCTTGCAGCACCACCACCTCCCTGCTGCTGCTGCCGTCCCCGCTGCAGGCCCTGCAACACACAACACTCCGCATATTATATTCCCTCCGACAGTGAAGAATCAAAGCTGCAACAGTTTGCTCATATACTGCATCCATCATGTTCATAACATTATTGATTGAACTCCAGGTGTTTGCAAATACTTGCAAAAAACAGAAGTAGGAATTTCCTCAAAGCTAAAAAGAATTTCACGTAACACAAAACGTCCAGTCCACAACAATTGCTTCCAGAACTTGACCTGAATCAATACAACTTCTATGGATCCAACAATTACCCAAATCTCAGGACTGTATATATAAAACTGCTACGGCAACTTGCAATGAATATACAACTGTGCCTTAGAAATTGACAATGATATAACATGATTGACAATTTTCACAACAATGGGAATGTTAACCTTTTGACTAATCTTGAACAAAGCCTTTTAAGAGTAGGGTCCCAAACTGGAGGAGGCATATTAAGTTGAGGCATATTAAGTTTAGGCATATTAAGTTTAAACATCTTTAAAACATCTTTTCTATTTAATGACCTTGAGTTTTGAATGAGGGGCAAGACTTCTCAGGGCCATTTGAGAGAGGTCCATAATATCTGATGTCAATAATCTTTGAGTAAACATCTGAAACATCTCTGATGGCAATTCCAAGAAAACCTAAGAGTCAACAAGCCTGTGAGGTCTTCTGCTGTGTTGAAATGTATGGATGGTCACAGGGCGAATAGCGCTCTTAATACTTCCCCCCCATGTTGACTGGTCGCAGTCAATTGACTGCCGATCCTCAGTTGGATTTTAACCATGTGACTAAACATCAGTGATGTTTATCATGAGCAAAATGGATATCTCTCTGCAATTTTTGTCATTACTGTAAGTAATATCCTTGATTGACAGAATGGCTTGGTTTCACATACATATTAGCACACATGCAGCTATCTTTGTTCATTAATGATTGCAACATTTTGTGATTCTATTTCAAGTGACAAGGACCATAGTGGCAAAGTTGAAGACATCATGTTGATGTTCTGAGATTAACTGTGACTAAAAAGTGAAATACAAATCTGTAAAACAAGTAATCAGCTGGGCATGGACTTGCATAACTTTACAGAAGCATATATACCGAATGTTTTGTCATATTTGGCAAAATGTCCACAAAAATCCAATGAAGTTCTGTGTATTTAGGCATGATGTAATTAAACACAATAATGTTCTTGTTCAGGTTCGAATCTCATTTGATGTGTTTCGAGATGGACTTGAGCACAAAAACACATCATGTCTGATGCTTGAAAACATGATGATGTGTTTTCATTTGTGAGTCAGTACAATACACAAATAATTACTCTTGATGAGGTCAATATGCCAAAACAGGGACCTTGTTTTCCCACACGGACCTCGTCAAAGAGCTATCATTTGGTTTGTTATACCGAATTTCACTATAAAGTCTATGAAGCCTTTTAACAGTCCTCTATACGTTCCAAAATCTTTGAACCGTGAAATGTTACCACCAGACACTGTCTTGTTTTCTAGTAGACGAGAGCGAATATTCATCACATGAAAGGTCATTACTGATCATGTGACGAGTCAATATAAAAGGTCAGTGTCAGTCAAGTGATTTGGGGATCTACATTGCCATGGATTAACCAATGGAATTGCAAGATCCTAATGGAGATATAACAATGCACAGTATTGTTTGCTGAAGCTCAGTTATCTAAGAGAATATTCCTTCTGAGTACCTGATAATATCCTGTGTGATATCCACTCATGTACCACGATATCAACATGCTACTAAGTGCCTCGTCATCGCTCACGACATCCTCAGACATCAGTGGGGGAGGAGGCGGCGGTGGAGGCATCGGGGGCACTCTCTAAAAAAGAAACCCCCAAAACAGATGTTAGTCATCATACACACGAGTGCCACGTTTTAGCGGACAAAGTTTACCCAAACAGTTACCTTGCGAAACACAAAATTCTCCATTGCTAATTCCTGGGTTTGTATAACTATGTTCCCCTATCACCCATGAAAACACCGGACCTGTGTCTATGTCATTCAAGTAATGACATGAGCAGCGTTAGAAATTGGCACTAGTCCTGTAGTCCTTACCAAACTGCCCAATGGTAAAAGTATCCTAAGGACTAGTAGAAATTGGCCATTTTTAAGGGTTTTGCTATATGTTATCATTATGAGGACTAGTGGACTAGTTTCTAACCCTGCATGAGTCATGTGTAACTTATCAAATGAGCCCAATTTCGTGCTTGAATTGTTTTAGAACAATCCTCAGGCCTGATACCGAAGCAATATGAAGAGTAGATAGATGCAAGGCTGTGGCATATATAGAACATGAAATATTGCCATGAGTGTGTTGAATCAGAGTGTTCATTGTTTGGAGCACTAGCTGGTTTCCCTGACACTAGAACCAGCCCCTGGCTTGACTCCTCGGGCAACAATTGTGACTACACTGCTGAGTGTCTGTATGCAGTGTTCCAGATGTTTCAACCATATGAGTACAGTACTGGTCATTATCAGAACGGATGAGTACCAGACAATTCTTTTCAAACCAATAAATACTGTACTGCTAGTCAGTTGAATTGATGAGTACTGGCGTGATAAAATAGTTATACATTGCAATTTTAGCTATACCTTCCACCTGTCCTGCCCACCAGTATATCAGGTCGTATGACTATTTGTAGACTATTCCTACTTAAATCTGTTGGCCAAGGGTTGGAAGAAATTTGTCAACACACTTTCCATGGCCACTATTCAAAGAACTTGAGTTGAACATTTGGATTTTGGTACCAAACTAGCGGAAACATAACTGAGATGAGAGAATTTGCGAGTGTGTAATTATCAGCCAATCACAATGCAGGATTGGGAGGAACTGCATTTGCTGCTGACACAAAATGATGATTTACCGTATAAGCAGACGGATATGCCTGATGTGGTAAACAGAAGTTTAACAATCATTGGAGAAGGACAATTAATTATGAGAGCGTATTGTATTGTATGCCCACATACTCGATATGGTTATAATTTGCAATCCCTCTGTTTTTCACTAGTTTTCATCCATACAATACACCGATACGGCATCTACCTGGAGCACTGTGTATGTATTCACATGTGATGGAGGAAAGTAATGTATATCAACCCGTGAAATATTGAGAAAATCAAATTAACTTTGTATTGTTCAATATTTTCCTCTTTAACTTGTCATTACTGCTGGAATTGTAAACTTACCGGTCCTCCTGCGTGAGCAGCGTGGTTTGATGGAAACCTGAATGGAGGCTGTGAAAGGGAAGACAAAATATGTTATCATTTGATGGTTTGTTGTTTAATGCAGCACTCAGCATTATTCCAGTGGCCTGTTACCAATCCAGTGACTGATATCACAATGACCCTAGTCAATGGCGTACGTTGACACACAATCAACCAAATTGGTACTTACAACCAGCAGTGATTTCTGCGAACCTATTATAACCAGGAATCTCCATGCAGTAGTTGTACATAATCAAGTCTGGTCCAGATAAACCAGTGGTCAATGCTATGAGCAACGATCCTTGCGATCAGGGTACATTAACATGCTCTCAACCAAGTCACTGAGCCTGACCACCCAATCCATTAAATCAGGCACAGAAATGTGCTTTCAGTATGCACAAATGTATAGGATGGACACAGAAAAAATGGAAAAGTGCGTCTTTCAGGATGCACAGTAACATTCATTGTACCAAATGGTTGACAAGAAATATAAAGTTCCTGTAATCGAGGTAATTATCAAATCTTACAGTACAGAACACTTCCTCATTTTGTTACTTTACAAAACCCTCATATTTCCTTGAATTTAATAAGTGTGTGTGTGTGGGGGTCCACTGGACCTCCAGTTTTGTAAGTCAAGGTAAAACCCTTGTAAGACATTATTATACTACTAGATTATATTGTGAATAACAAAGTTTCAGATTATGCAGTAGTGAATGAGTTGGGTTTAAAGCCGCTTTGAAAAGTATTCCAGTTATATCACGGTGTGTCAGCTTAATGTGGGAGGAAAGCCCAAAGTGATGCAGGTCTCGGATGTTTACTACTTTGGTGAAACCCACAAGCAGGGGTATGGTGCTGACAAACCTAGAAACATAATTGGGGCGAATCAGGATTTGAATCTACAATCATAGGTTTTGACTTGCACAAGGGAAGTTTGTCCAGCAAATTGCAGCACCTTAGACGGCTGGGCCACCTGTGCCCTCAGATTAATCAGGAAACAAAAGTAACAACCTGAGACTTACATATGGCATTCCTTGAAAGAATGGGTGAGATTCAAATGATGCTCTGGAAGGGTGGTCAGGGGCCGCCCCACTGGACTTGCCCCGCCCACCCATTCTTTGGGGGGCAGCATTCTGCATTGTGACATCATTGCTGTCAGTCTAGGGACAAACACACAGCATTACAGACCAAGCCTACAAACAGTTTACACACTGACAGCATACACAGGCACAAATATTCAAGTAGCTTTTCACATTCATATAGTCCTTTGACTACTGTCAACTCCAGAAGGTTTGACAAATACCAGCTATGACAGACTATTATTCTTGAAGTAGACTTAGTGAGTTCATGTAACTATTGAGTGTGCATTGATAATTGCAGTGGTACAGCAATTGTTACACTGACTATTGTACCATTGAAATAGTGAAAGGTGTCCAATTACCAAACTTGCCTTCACACAGTGACATATTTGAATATTTCCTGGCTGTGTTCATCATTATTTTATGGACCCTCACACATGACATTTAAATTCAGCATATATCCATGATGACAGTGTGTCTAAAGCCAAAGCAGAGATCACTGACTGCAAAGCATGCTACTCTGGACTTCGAGGCTACATTTGAGTTAACAAGTGCTAGAGCTTTGCCTTCTGAAAAGCTGCTTTTTTAAAAACTCGTTCACATATTCTTGTCTCTGACAACTATCAAGGTTTCTAAAACCAAAGCAGCCCCACCACCCCCACCACCCCCACCACACTTACTCTGACTCAGAAGTATTGGAGTTCCTCCCCCACCCACAAAAGCAGAAAGTCCAAATGTGAAGCATTGGAGCTCCTCCACCACCCACAAAAGCAGAAAGTCCAAATGTGAAGCATTGGAGTTCCTCCCCCACCCACAAAAGCAGAAAGTCCAAATGTGAAGCATTGGAGCCCACACAAATGCTTGGACCCTTGACAAAGAAGCAACAGAGCCCTCGCCCTTCTAAGTGGTTTTGATTTATCATAACTTACCTCACTGAGTGACACATTGGTGTGTGGTTTAGAAGTTGGTCGCGGTGGAAGGAGGCGATCCAGTGGCTGGTTTTCTTCGTTCTGATATTCTGTGTATCTGACAGTGCAGGTGCTCTCAGCCTCATCAATACCAATGATCTCTGCATCATAGAGCAAGCCATCTTCGGTGAACACAGCTCGGCAGGAATCTCCGATCTTCCACTGTTGAGAAGATATCTTGAAATCACAGTTTGCCACTTTCACACTAAATGAACTAGGACACTCATCATTCAATATGACTGTACATCAAATGAAGCTAACATGACAATAACTTATGCATGCAATATGGCAAGGAAAGTTCCCCTTTTGTATATAAAAAGATGCCTGATAACTGACTATTTACATAATGTCAAACAAACATATCAGTATCTTCCCGAGGCAAGGGAGTTAACTGACTGTAAAAGTCCAGTTTCCACCCTTGCCGAACTAGGCTGGAATTCCTGGTCTCGATCGTAGCGTCACCATTGGTTATTACGAGTCATATCCCTTATAAGCCTCTCCTATAGACCAATCAGATTCCAGCTCTCGTATAACTTGCATTTGTATCAAACAAAATGGCGGCGCCCAGTCAAGATGATCTGATGGATAATCAACATCTATATTGTGGTAAAACGGGTCTTACCTCGCAAAGTGCATCAAATCACGTGAACACCTTGATTAAAAATGTGAAAAGACTTGGAAAATATCTGCTGACAACGAGTTGGCGGTGCACATGCTTTGCAAATCATGCAATCGACTGAAATCTGCACGCCAGTTTACTAACCGGATTTCGATTTCGGTGCGCGATTTTAATTGGACTATGCATGGACTTGTTAGTCCAGCCAAAATGTAACTCCATAATACCAGCCTAGTTCGGCCAGGGTGGAAACTTGACTTTTATAGTCAGTTAATTCCCTTGCCTCGGGAAGACGACATATCAGTGGCTCCACAACACCACCTTAACAGGCTGTTGGTCCTAAGAAAATTACTGACTACTTAAGTTCTTGTGTTACATAAACCACTAGTCCAAAATGATCTGTGGACTTGTTGAGTTTTAAGTCATTTATCTTCTTCTTTCTTAATTACGCATTTTTTATCTGTTTTCCTAAACCATGCTTACATCTGGACTCAAAGGCTTGAGATCAAGTATTTATGAAACTAGTAGTTATCATAATGATATTTCCCCACCTTTTGCTGTTGCTTTTTCTTCTTTGGTCGATGCTTCTTCTTTTTCTTCTTTGCTGCACCCTCTTGTGTTTGTGTCACCGACTCAGCAACCATTTCCCCATTCTCATTGGTGCCTCCTTCTCTTTCTGCTAATCGAGCCTACTTGGACAAAAAGAAAAGAAAAAAAAGAAATGGCGTTGATTTCAGTCATCATTCATCGCATAAAGTCATTACAACATTTACAAAATTTAGTTATTTTGAATGGATCATAAATTATAAGATGTTGTTTCCATTGTTACACAATACATACCTTCATAATGGAGGCTGCATTATCGTATGCCTTAATGAGGGCAGTGTCATCCCAAATGTCACTTTCATCACTCTGAAAAGACAACAAAACAGGTTTCAAACTTTACATCATCACTCATTCACCAAGCTGCAAAGGTGCTACAAATATGTCTACGCTATTCTGTTATGTGCACTTGAGGCGGGTGCAAAATCAGCATAAGATTTTTGTATGAAGATGATGTAGCCTATAAGATTTTGTGGTCTCTGCCCTAAGAATCGTCAAGGGGGTGCCTATCCCTAATTTGTTGATTATGGTTGATTTGCAAGGGGTGCCCAACCCTAAGGAATCGCGAAGAGGCATTCAATCAAAAAGGGGTATCTAACCTAAATGATTGTAAAGGGGTGCTTGATAGGAAAGGGGATCCAAGGGACAGGATAGTGAGTGAGTGAGTGAGTATGGTTTATGCCGCTTTTAGCAATATTCCAGCAATATCACGGCGGGGGACACCAGAAATGGGCATCACACATTGTACCCATGTCGGGAATCGAACCCGGGTCTTCGGCGTGACGAGTGAACGCTTTTAACACTAGGCTACCCGACCGCCCAGGGACAGGATAGAGTTGGTGGTAATTAACCTTTAAGATCGAGAGGCAACAAAGTAGTGAAGTGAGAACCACAGGAGCAGCCTGAGGCAATTAGCACTATAAGCTGCGCCTGGTAAACAGCAATGTTGCCTTAATATCTTATGACAGCACGGACAATGGCCCATAAGTTATTTATCATTGATGAGACATGCGGTTTACACTAACTTCCTCCGAAAGACTGCAGTGACACCTTTTCAAAATACGGTCAGTGTTATTTCCGTGATATTCCATTTCAAGACTTCCCGGCATAACATCTACAGAACAGGCGATCGTACCGTATACGTTCTCTTGTGACGATTTGAAACGCACGCACGTTTTTTTCAGTGCCTTGCGATAATGGACATGATTTGGAACTATGCATTAAAAAACACGGTGCACTTTTAAATAACGATGAAAATAGCAGGGTGGTACATTTAAATATTGAACTGAGTTACAAGTTTTAGATTTTATTAATCATTGCACACCTCTTTTCCACGTTGAAATACAACATAGCCACTCTCTGCAGCTGCCATGTTGCTCTCCATTTCTGGGGTTGCAAGCTCGAATGCGATTGGGCGATTCTCTATCTGAAGCCAATCAAATACGTGGTCACATAAATCTATGATAGAACTATTGATTGGCTGTTACTGGGACTATTCGCCAACCAACGAAAACCTTATGGAAACTATGCGACACGAAACCAACATGGCGCATGGGTTGTCTTGAGAATATAGTAACTTTACATAATATTGCAATTTAGCCTTGTTTTAAATTATCAGCCATGTATCTTTGGGGACGCGATCAAGGTGGAGGTAGGTCCGGAGGGAGACCACCGACAAATAACCCTGGACCTGGCAATTCTAATCAGGCCAGCATTTTGAATCAAATGTCTGCACAAGAGAAGATGATAGCAGAAAAGAAGCGTCAGATTCAAGAAAAATTGGCTAAAGCACAAATGAAACAATCTGAAAAATCCGATACCGATCCTGGCGTTCAAATGAAACCAACAATGCCGTTGTAAGTGTGTTTTCTGTGTTCAATAAGTATTTTGTCTTCTTGAGACAATATTATTAAAATATTTTGACATCTGTTTACAAACATCTGTAGTGACATAGTTCAGGTTTGTAAACACATGTATTATTACTCTATTAATGAAATAATAACATTTACCTACATATACATTGTATACGAACAGTACAACTTCAGTAAAAATAAAAGACCTACAGCAATACAGTGTATTCAATCCTGACAGTGACATAGTTAAGGTTTGTAAACACATGTATTATTACTCTATAAATGAAATACCGCATTTGACGTAATAAGCGCCCCGCTCTAATAAGCGCCCACAGTGATATTTGCTTATATATTGGCTAGTGAACAATCTCATTTGGTACCCCTTCCGATTGATCACTGTACATAAGACCTATTTATTCGCGTATAATACGCACTTGTGTGCTACATACACCCTTAATTATGGGAAATTACATTCTGGAAAATTATATCTGTCGTATATAAACATTTCAGGCTGTCAGCATAAACCATTAAATTTATTTTTCAACTCTGTTATTTTTCACCAAAGTAATATTCTAATAAGAGCCCCCTATTACTAATTTTGAGTGCGCCCTGGGCGCTTATTACGTCGAATACGGTAATAACATTTACCTACATATACATTGTATACAAACAGCACAACTTCAATAAAAATAAAAGACCTACAGCAATACAGGGTATTCAATCCTTACAGTTACATAGTTAAGGTTTGTAAACACATGTATTATTACTCTATAAATGAAATAATAACATTAACCTACATATACATTGTATACGAACAGTTCAATCTCATTAAAATCAGATCTTAGTTCTCGCTATCGCTAAACAAGATCTGAGGACATTCCATTAGGGGTCACGTCAGAACGACCTTTCATCCGACCAATCAGACTGTCGCTTACCAGATCATGAAAGTGACAGTCGGAATGTGTTTTCTAATCATGCAACCACAATATATTTAACACGGGGTATTCCGAACGACAGTTACGGGTTTTATGATTATATCCATATTATCTAGGCCATCTATAAGCCATTCCAGCCAGTTTGAAACTAGTGTCGTAAAGCTCGAGAAAGCTGCCATCTGATTGGCCAATGTCGATTTCTTGTCAGTCATTTCATTGGTCGGTCAAAATTCACGAAAGGTAGTTCTGACATGACCCGTAATGGGATGTCCTCAGGTCTTTGTTTAGCGGTAGCGAAAACTAAGATCTGATTTTAATGAGATTGATGAACAGTGCAACTTCAGTAAAAATAAAAGACCTACAGCATTACAGTGTATTCAATCCTTACAGTGATCATGGTACTATTCTCATGGGGATTCAGGGTAAGCACTCTCTAGCAATCTATGCTTGTTGGCAGTTGATAGCGCAGTCAGGCTCAACAGCTTGGTTGATCGCATGTCATTGTATCTCAATTGGATTCAATGATACCCAAAAGGTCAATCACTTTCACTGGATTGTCTCACACAAACGACTGACTGCCACTGGATGTTGCTGAGCGAGGTGTTAAATGTGATAAACAACAAACAAACAATCCTGGTAATTTACTAGCAGTTGCTATTAATTATGAACTATAAGCATGCAGAGTAATTGACTAGAAACCCCACTGTGGTGTAGTCATACTGTCAATGCTACAGCAATGACCAACATTAACCGAGTGTGAACAACACAAATTCTAATAATACTCTAACAATGCTGTACCTTATTGTGGCCTTAGGTTTGGAAGGCGCCCAGGTGTAGGATTAAAGGGTAAGCCAGCAAGGGCTGTTCCTGTCTTGAAATCAGGGGTAATTCCTAAGAAAACCGTTGCAAGTGAACCAAGTGAAACCAGCACTTATTTTGCTGAGCTGACAAGATTGCAGCAAACACCAAGTAAGTATTTCATTCAACTTGAAACAAATATATTATCATTTATGAAGTTAATGTTATCATGTTTACAGAAATGTGACTGTGTACATCATGTCCATGGTATATGTATGCAGTGTTTGAAATTAAGCATGAAACTCGAGGGGCCCTTGTCGTTATGTCTTTATGTTAAAAGTTCAAGATTTTTTGTTTACCGCCAGAAACCATAAATTGTAGGGTCAAATCCCTGTTCACCCCATATATGTTTCTTGGTTTGTCACCACCATACCTGTACTTGTGGGTTTTCTCAAAGTGGTATGCGTCTAGGGCCTGCATCAGACTTTCCTCCCACACGAAGCTGGCACAACATGATATACCGTATTCGACGCAATAAGCGCCCCGCTCTAATAAGGGCCCACGGTGATATTTGCTAATATATTGGCAAGTGAACAATCCCAATTAGCACCCCTTCCGATTGATCAATTTACACAAGACTTATTTATTCGTGTATAATACGCACTCGTGTGTTATATGCACCCTTAATTATGGGCAATTTAATTCTGGAAAAATATATCTGTCGTATATGAACATTTCAAACTGTCAGCATAAACCACGAAATTTATCTTTCAACTCTGTTTTTTCCACCAAAATAATATTCTAATAAGAGCCCCCTATTTCTAATTTTGAGAGCGCCCTGAGCGCTTATTACGTCGAATACGGTAACTGGAACACTGTTCAAAGTGGTGTTAAACCCAACTCAGTCACTCACTTGACAAGAAATATAAAGGTCTTGTAAATAAAGTACCCTACACCATTTCATTACTTTTTGACAACCCTCATATATCTTGTACAATGTTGTAAGGACCTTGAAATTAGTAATTGGGGGTCCCCTGGACCCCCTGTTTGAAGGTCAAGGTAAAACCCAGGCTTTAACGTAACTGACAGTAGTGTAAAACAACGTTCATTTGTTCCCTCTCTTCATTGATCTAATGTATCATGTTTTTTAAATGTGTAGGAGTAACTCAAAATTTTCCAACAGTGGCAAATACAGCAGTTCCAGGAAAAAAGGTGCAGAGTGCCGCACTCCTAGAGGCCGTCAGGGCTCGGGCCAGATTTGGTAACATCACCGGAGAAAGTGAACCACCTCAACCTTCCCCACTGCCCCGTCCACAGCCAGAAGCGCATTACAGACGTGAACGATCACGATCACGATCCAGGTCAAGGTCAAGGTCACGGTCAAGATCTAGATCTAGATCTGGATCAAGGTCATACAGCCATTCCTCCAGTAGTCGTAGCAGGAGCCGGAGCCGAAGTAGAGGGAGGAAAAGAAGCCACAGTAGTAGAAGCAGTAGTAGAAGTAGAAGCAGGAGTTCTTCCCGAAGCTCTAGTTATTCTCGTAGCAGGAGCAGGAGCCCAAGTCGTCACAGTCGAAGCAGGAGTCGTGATAGGTATCAGCGTAGCCGTGACAGAGATCATGGAGGATATCGAGGTCAGGGCAGCAGAGACTATGGCAGGCAGATCAGCAACAAACAGGATAGATACCAAGAAGCGTATGATCCTTCTGCACCCACTGAAGATAGTCCAGGTTCGATATACTTTGAAATATTTGTATAAATGATAGTGGTGGGACGATACAGCGATGCATCAGTGGATCATGATTTTTTACTTCTCGATACAAATGTCAATCACAGTCGCTCACCAAGTAAAAAACATCATTTCTGACCATAAATGTTTGCTTTTATAACTGTTCCACTAAACACTAATAAGTAGTGCAAGTTAATAGTGAAAACATAAATATTTTCATTTGTAGTGCCATACTTGACACTGCCAACTGTAAATCGTCAGTGTGCCAGGTATTTGGCCATCCTGTCTATAAAATAGATGGCTTACACGCCACAGATAAGAGCAAATGCAAGTAACGTGATACATATCAGATTGTGAGTAAGGTATTGTGATACGTATCGGATCTCACAAATGGTGTATCGTCCCAGCCCTAATAAATGAATACCGGTACTTGCAGGTACCAGCTTGCATTTAAAACTTAAAATAACCACAAACAAACATTTGTCATTGTTATGAGTTTTCAATCTACAATTCTATCTCATTATTTTTGCAGCTGTGACATGATTGCTGGTTCTCATGTAAAACATCTATACCACTCAAAGAAAGTTAAGGGTCACCTGATTCTCTCATGTTAGTACAGTTACTCAGTTATCATGGCATGACACATTAACTATAGTAGTATGAAAGAATTGAGTGGTCCATAACTTCTTTTGAGTAGTATATGTCACTCAACAAATGTTTAGGATTTTGTAGGCTGTTTGCTGTGCTGGTAATGATGTGGTTTTCTTGAACATGTTGAAGAAGGCAGAGTTTATTGAAACATAGTGCTATTTGGATTTTATGTTTGTTTTTCAGTTAAACATGAAAAATTAGCTTTTGGAGATCCAGGAAAAAACTCGCCTGTGATGCCAGTAGCCTTGTGAGTAGAGACATGTAGCGTTTACTTTATTTTGCAATGAAAACAGTGTTATACCAGTTGTACATTTATGAGAGTAATTTCGTATAATTCTTCTCTGGAGGGACTCATTGCATTTAATTTCTTGCATTTTATCCTTGTGACGGACCTATATTGATTGATATTATTATTAATGAAAAGATTAAAGAAGAAAAACCATCGTAGTGACTTTATTTGTGATGATATAGAAGACATTCTATCACAAATTATCATAATTACATTAAGTTATGCGTTACCACTGTTATACCGAGGCTGTTGTCTCCCACAACTGCTGCTATAGCGAAATCTACCACAGAGATCTCAATTACCTCATACGGCAAGTGCGTAGCCACCTAGCTGCCATGTGACACCCTTCACTCTTGTGTCTTTGCTTGCTCTAGCAAGACGTACAAAAAGACTGCTGAAGCGTTCCTGTTTCTCCGACCATTCGGTGATATTTATTACTGTTTATTGTCTCTAATAAACTGTGCTTTTACGGGGCGTTGCTGTAACTACGCTTGGAAATATTTTTCCCGCCAAAAGGAAATTTTTTACCGCCCTTTTTTCTATATACTTGCGGGGTGTCTCGTATGCACGTTGCGTCTTACGTTCCCTTGTTCTAGTATGTCCTGGGGCTTTTGCGGTGCAGGGTTCCTTGCGGGGACACCCGGTGCGCCCAGTGGGAGGGTCTGGGGCCTGCGACGTTCGAGTGCTACAGGCTGTATTTGCAGTCTGTTTCCACCCCTGATGCGGGTACCACCTCCACGGCTGCGGTGGATCCCTTGGCAGCCCTTTGGCTGTCCGGGGATTCCGTTGCTGCATTACTTGCAAAACTTGTGGACTCCAAGCTGGCGGCCTTATATAAGGATAGGCCGCTGGCTGTTCCGTCCCCGGCCCCTTCAGTGGCAGTGGGTTCGGACGCGGGGTCCACCGGTACGGTGGCGGCTCCCGTGGTCACCGGTCCTTCCCCTGAATTGTTGCTCCCGCTATCGGTTAAGGATCGCGTGGCCATGGTTTATGACCTCTTTGAGGACATGCCTAAGCCCCTGCTGGTACCGTGGGGAATCAACGGCTCTGTAGGTTCCGCCGAGGTATTTGATGAGTCTTCCGACGAGGCTTTCCCCGCATCAACCTTGCTGCGCGGGATCAAGCCTTCCTTGGAGAAAGCCTTTGCGGCGGCCTCTGGTCTGGGTCTCCCGTTGCCTCCCCCATCATGGAGAAAGGGTTCATTCCCGGTACATGACCTTGCCTTTCCCGAGGCTGGTCCTACCGCGGAGGCCCATGTTGAGCTGTTGGGTGTCCGTGCCCCACCGGCTGCTACGGTAACGCAGGCTACCTTGCAGCAGCTGGACACCCTCGCTCGGCACTCAATGCTTGCCATGTCTCATGGTGACACTTACTTGGCTGCAGTGGCCAGTCTGGTCAAAGGTTCTCCCATGGACCGAGACCTGCGCATTTATAACTGGAGTACGTTGCCGGGGCTTCGGCCTTTATTTCTGGCACATACCATTTTATGAGGCGCAAGTCGTATCTTGCCGCCTTCGGGTTGGACGCTGCCAACCAGGAAGTGCTCCTTTCGCAGCCTTGGTCTGCGAGGACCCTTTTCAATAACAAGATCCCTGGGGTTCTGAAAGAACAACAGGCTGCTTCGTCTGCCGAGGCCTCTCGGCATACTCTTGATCTTGTTGGGTCCCTGCATAGTCGCCTGGGTGCTGCCCCTAAGCGGACTGCCCCCCAGGATGCTGCGGCCGGCAGGTCTAAGGGGTCGGGTCCTTCTTCCTCCGGGAAGAAGCCCCCCCCTGAGGGCTCCGGTAAGGGCTCTCAGCAGCCCTTTCGTGGGAAGAAGGGGAACTGGGGGAAGCCCAAGCCGTCTAAGGGCATACTCTTGATCTTGTTGGGTCCCTGCATAGGCGCCTGGGTCTAAGGACGGCAAGGGCCCCTCCAGGTGACTCTCACTGGAGGGGTTCGTATGCCGACAGTGCCAATTTCAGTTGGCCCGTAGGCGAACCCGAGTCACTCAGCCCTGGACAGTCCGCTCCCTGGCTGTTCACCCGGTTACCCCCCCCCCCCCCTAGTGGGGTTCCTTCACAGGAGGGGTGTCAGGTACTTTGCGTACCTGGACGACTCGCTAGTAGCTAATCGGATGACAGACGTGCTGTCTCGTCCGCTCTATTTCGCACTTCGGCTCTTGGAGCAATTGGGGTGGATTGTCAATCTCCCCAATAGCGAGTTAACCCCCTCACAGAACTTGAAGTTCATCGGAGGTCGGTTCGACACGGTGACCCATTGCCTCTTTGTCCCCCCAGACCAGTGGCACAAGATTCAGGTGATGATTACCAAAGTCTTAGCGGTGCAACAGACTGTTCACGTTTGGGAACAGCTGTTAGGGCTACTTGTGTCAGCCCAGGACTGCGACGACCGGGGTCATCTCCAACTCCGCCCGCTGCAACAGTTTCTAATACAGTTGTTAGCACAGGAGGAGAACAGTGCGACCGTCGCCCTCCCGGATCGGCTCCAACCGCATCTGGAGTGGTGGACGGTCCCTTGCAACGTCTTATCAGGAGTCTCTATGCGGCCCTTCCGGGCCACGTTGAACCTGTATACAGACGCCTCTCTAGTGGGCTGGGGCGCCCATCTAGAGGGGGAGGTGAGCTCGGGGCTGTGGTGCGTAGACGAACTAGGTCTTCACATCAATTGCCTCGAGTTCAAGGCAGTGATCAACGCAGTCAATCACTGGAAGCATCGTTTCGTCAACGCCCGGCTCATGCTGGCGACCGATAACACGACGGTAGCGTCTTATGTGAACAAACTGGGGGTCACTTGCTACTCGATCTCACGTTGGAGTTTTACGCTCTGGTGGACAGTATCCTGTGCCAGGTACGCGCCTGTCACATTCCCGGTGTGCGGAACGTACTGGCAGACGCTCTGTCGAGGCCTCGGGACCCGAGCCCCATGGAGTGGATGCTCAACCCAGTAGTGTTTCAGTGGCTGTGCGAACGTCTGGGTCGTCCGATGGTCGACCTGTTCGCAACCAGGTTCAACAATCAACTCCTGTTGTTTGTATCACCAGTCCCGGACTTGAGGGCCATCGATCACGATGCTCTCGCATTAGACTGGATGGGCATGGCGCTTATGCTTACCCGCCAACAGCGTTAATACCACTCATTCTAAGCCGGCTCCAAGGAGTTCGCTGTCGAATGTTGCAGATCGCACCCATGTGGCCGAACAGATCGTGGTTCCCCGACTTGCTGGCCCAGGTTAGCAGTCTCCACTTCCACTGCCTGTGAGACCAGATCTCCTGATCCACCCTCACACCTGTCAACTTCATCCAAACGCAGGGCAGTTCAATCTGCACGTGTGGATGTTGTCACCGAGCGACTGAGGAGTAAAGGTTTTTCTCGTCGGGCGTCTCGGTCATACGTTAGTATGCATCGTAATTCTACCCAGAAGGTGTATAATGCACGTTGGGCTATTTTCACGAAGTGGTGTTGTAAACATCACATTCATTCGCCAGATAAGGTATCTGTGCACGATATTGCTCGTTTCATGTCTCACTTACAAGAGACCCGGAAACTCTCCGGGGGTTCCATTGCCAACTATGTCTCTTCCGTTGCTACATTACAGGACGTTGCTATGGGTACCAGTCTCCAAAAAGAGCCAGTGATTCGGGGTATTATCAAGGGTTTCAAACAGCAAGATCTTAAGAAAGGCCGCCTTCGGTCACCGGCCTGGGATCTTTCCTTAGTGTTGAAATCACTTACGGAAGCTCCGTATGAACCCTTGGGTAGTTCTTCGTTTCGGCATGTGACTTGGAAAACATCATTTCTCCTCTCCTTTGCCACGGCGGCACGTGTGTCTGAGATTCATGCACTCGATGTCACTAAAGAACGATTCGATAGGGGCGACGAAGGAGCGGTCCGCCTGGGCCTGCTCATGGGCTTTGTCGCTAAGAATCAGAAATTTGGCCAAACGGAGAGAGAATTCAGTGTAAGATCACTCAAAGAAATCTTACACCCTGCTGATACTGAGGACAGATCCTGTGTAACCCTAATCGGACTGCTGACATAACTCGCAACTCGATTGCGTTATGGCTTTGTTCTGTCATCAATCTGGCGTACCGGTCTCAGGGGTTACCGGTTGTGGGGTCAAACCCGCACGAGATCAGGGCGCTAGCGGCAACATTTGCCCTACACTCTAATATCGCTGTTCACAGAATATTAAGAGGTAGTTACTGGCGTTCTGACCCGATATTTGCCAATCATTACCTCAGAAAGGTTTCTGATGAAGACGTGGAGGGTGTGCACCGTCTTGGGCCGCTGATCGCGGCACTAGTGGTCATCTAAGGGGTGTGCCCAGCGCAATTCCGAACTCCTCAGGCTTCAGACCTTGCACGGTGGTCAATCTGGGTCTTCTCCAATGTTCCCACCGCCGTGGGTACAGGAGTGAGGGTCCCGCAAACCAGCGCACTCACACCACAGGTGAGGAAGGCTTTTATGTATTTAATTGTCTGTCGTGTATCCCAACCTTGTGATGCATGCTTACAAATACTGGAATTAGGTCACGCGCTGAATGCATACTTTATGTAGGCTTGCTCTGGGATATACAGTCCGAATGAAATTAATTTCCCTCTTTTCGACTGTTTAACCTGATCTAAGATTTAGCTCACACGGATACTGTGTTCTCATCCGCTGCGGCGACAAATACCTGTCCAGTGGGGCCGTTTGGAGTCACCAATCGTTTGGCAAAGACGATTGAGCCTTACGGTATGCGCTTGACAGTGCTTTGGTATTCCTATAGGGTAACGCCGAGCTAGGAGCATGCTCATCCAGGTTCGGGTTGTAGGTGCTCCCCACCGCCAACTGTGGTAGTCAGCCTCGGTATAACAGTGGTAACGTATTATTTAATGTAATTTGTAGAATTTTCCTATTCGGAATATTCTATAAGTAATACGTTACCACTGGGCTGATGCCCGCCCGTCCGTCCCCCGAGCACTTGCTCTCGCTAGAGACAAGAGTGAAGGGTGTCACATGGCAGCTAGGTGGCTACGCACATGCTGCATGAGGTAATTGAGATCTCTGTGGTAGATTTCACTATAGCAGCAGTTGTGGGAGACAACAGCCTCGGTATAACAGTGGTAACGTATTACTTATAGTATATTCCGAATAGGAAAATTCTACAAAACTTATATCATTCTGAATGTTCTATAATCTACTTGTGTCATTTGTCTATGGAAAGTAACTGTGCTTGTGTGGATTTGGAGACAGAATAGGTCCACAGCCTAATATTCTTATTGTAGATATTGGTGATGTGTGCCATTAGCCAATTTCTTGTCTGGTCCAGACTAGGTTGTCCCCTGATAAAGGTGGAAAATGTCTGACGTACAACCATATTCTCTCACTCACTCACTCACTCACTCCGTGTTTCAGCTCAGTTGGTCATGGCACTGGTAACATCCAGCACAGACCAGCACAAATGAGCCTGCAAGCACCTGCCCGCCCAGACATAGGGCAGTATGGGACACCCATCGAACCGGTGTTGAAAAAGGAGAAGCTATCAGATGTTTTTGACCTGCAACCTGCATCTCAAGCTACAGGTAGATGTGTGGATCAGTATTTAACAGTGCTCCAGAAAATCTGAAATTAAGTAACTGACCAAATCACGCATACAGCTAACAAGGTTCCATCTGTCATCATGTTTTAGGATAAAAAGAAAAGAAATTGGAATCTCTTATTCATATAGTTTGATCTGTTTGAAAAATAACATGTAGGACAACTTAAAGTAATTGGTAAAGATGGTAAAGTGAACGACTACAAGAATTAATTCATGTCAGTGTGAGCCATACTGAAAAAGATGGACAGCGCTGTTTGCATTGTGTCGCAAGTGATACAAACTGGCAAAGTGCTGGCTCTTTATTAGCTACAACACACCAAGTATTGTGAGAGGGGGCTAGAGTACTGATAAGGGTCTTCTAGTCTTACCACCAGACAACCCCATCACACGTGAGGCCTGTGACAGGCTGGCAGTGCAGATTGTTGAGGGTGGTCCAGAACTGGAGGAGGTCTTCAGAGAGCAATACAGAAGTCAGCATGCCAAATACTAGTAAGTATTAAGGAGGGCATAGTGAGTCCTAGGTTTGGTCTGTGTAAGTTTCATTATGATTTAACCACCTCCCTGGTCATGTGGATAAAGGATCTGTCAGGAGAGCAGTTGGCCAAAAGACGTTAAGAGATGGTACTACTTGTTTCCCTGCCTGGTGATCAGCATTAAGGGACTAAAACAAGTACTGGTCGGCTTGGAGTCAGTATACTGTGTCTGAATGTAGAATCCATGTTAAATACTATCTCAGTGACATAGCACTACAAAATCAGCATTAGTCCAGACTAGTACCATCACATGCACACAGAGTCACTTTATAAGTGCAATAATCTTGAATGCTGTTAAACCACATTTCACTCCACATCACCTTGATTGTGTTTTGTGGAGTAATCTTTGTGTTTTATGCTTGGGTGTGCAAAATTAATGTCTGCAAGATTGCAAAACGATTGACCAGCTGTCAACTGTCTAGAAATTCCTGATTCACCTCAGTTTAATCCTTTGTCAGACCCTTACCTTTGCTTGTGGGTTTCTCCTAAGTGGCTCATGTTGATGACAAACGTAGTGGGTATTTTCTCTCCCATTAAGCTCACACACCATTTTGATTAAATGCTACTCAATGGCTCACAAGTTGATAAACTTGGAGGTTTGATAAATAGCTGGATTCTTATGTATGTAGAAACATGAAGCAAAATTAAATTGCTATCCAGCTTTTGTTTTGATCATGTTGATCTTTGTACGCGACTCCTTATGGGATGTCTTCAGATCTTTGTTCAGCGGTATCGAGAACTAAGGTCTGATTTCAATGAGATTGTGAATTTATGTGAAAAATCATGGTGAGATCCTTGTTTTTAATATCATTATTACTTAAACATGTTAAATGGAGTATTTAAAGAAAATTAAAAAATTTGTTGCAGCTTTTTATATGACACCTCATGTGAAGCATACAAGTATTTTCATCAGAAAATCTGGGAAATGTCCCGACTATCCACAGACACAGGCAACGCAGCGGACACGGAAGGAGACAGAGGTGGGTTGCATGTGTCCACAGATGCATCGCAAATACAGTGCATACAGGGATAATATCTTAGAAATATGGAACTCTTTTGTGACATGTTGCCCCCCACATCAAGCTGACATGCTGCGATATACCTGGAATACTGTTAAAAGCGGCATTAAACCCAGTTCACTCACTCACGCACCCACGTTCACTCAGATCATCAAGAACATGTTGTTCATGTACTGTACTGTGGTTTTGTTGAATACCCCAAATACCTTGACATTTATCCTGTAGACACTCCCATGCAGGACAGGTCCCCAGCACTGCATGCTTATTGACAATTGATTCATCAATCTCTTCATCTCTGGCAGGCTGCCTAATCGTAGTACATGATTCACTCACTCAAATAATGGCAGTTAGATTCAAAGATAATGTAGATGGATGTTAAAGCTTTTTTGCCTATTTTTATTGGCTCATGTCAAACTAACATGACATAGCTTAGTCAGAGTATAAAGAAGATGTATATCCACAGAACTATCTTCCTTATGCATTATACCAACTTCTTAGAAGTTAGGTATATGCTGTCTGACTCTCTAGGATGGGGCCCTGCTTTGAAATGTTTTGGTCAAGACTAGTCAAGGTCAGCATTCTGTTTTTTCGTATAACATGGTTCTATCATTGTCAGTTTTGGAGGCATGGTTAACTATACAGGCATGGGACTTTATATTTATATGTTTCTTGGGATATTCTACCACAAATTAAACTGTTGCATTTACATCAAAGGTCAAGGTCACTTTTGAGGAACTTTTCAACAATAGTTGCAATCATATTCTGGCACAAATATTATTAATATCAGAGGATATCCTACAATGTTTTATTCCACATGAACCAGTGGAATTCCTTTGGCACATGCAGTGAGAAGGTCAAGGTCATCAACATGGCTATATCATTGTCAGTTTTTGAGGCATGGTTACCTCTCTACAGTCATTAACTTTTATATTTGCATGTGTCTTTATGAATCCTACCATATCTAAAGTTGGTACTACCGGTATGTCTGTAAAAGGTTATGGTTTCCTTTGAGGTTATTGTAAAACATGGATGATATTTTATGTGTCAAGTGAAATATCATGTTTCTCTCATCGAGGGAAATTACTTTTTAAGTCACAAATACAAGGGATGGTGAACCGTCCCTGTGTGTTAGGTGTGGAGAATTTACATTTCAAGGCTACGCCACTCATGAAAACATCTCCTTTCCCCCTGTCACTCGATGAGAGATATGTGATATTTCATGAGACACATGAAATATCCCATTTATCATTCACTTTTTGTGTAGTTTTCTACCGGAAAATTAAATTATTACATTACAAATGTAAAACTTTGAAATGTAAATTCTCCCTACCTAACACACTGGAGTCTCTTGTTTGCAAAATCTTAAAAAATATAAACAAAAGTATCAAAAAATATTTAGGGCCATGAAAATTCTTTATTATACATTTCGATATGATAATATATAAAAAATCAACTTTAGAACAAATATTCTTAAAAAAGTAGGAGACCATTGCTGGAGTGAATGAGTGAGTTGGGTTTAACGCCGCTTTTAACAGTATTCCAGTTATGTGATGGCGTGTCAGCTTAATGTGGGAGGAAAGCCCGAAGTGATGCAGGTCTCAGATGTTTACCACTTCAGTGAAACCCACGAGCATGGGTATGGTGCTGACAAACCTAGAAACATAATCGGGGGGGACCGGGAAGCGAAAGAATACACGCTGGTCAAGAAACAAAACATTTTCAAGAGAATTACAAATGGCAAGAAGTGATATTGACTCCATCAATAACCATCTGTCATTACTATCAGCGAAGAAACTAACAGGTTTGAACCACTAGTCCTTATAATGATAACATATAGCAAAACCCTTAAAAAGGGCACATTTCTACTAGTCCTTATGATACCTTAACTACTGGGCAGTTTGGCAAGGACTACAGGACTAGTACCAATTTCTAACAGTGACTTTGCCTTGTCAATGTGGAACTAACGTAAAAAGGATGTCAACGGGCTTGACACCAATGTTAAAAGGAGATAATTTGAAGGGAGGTAACTCTTGCATGACAATTGTTCCGTCAAAGTGTAATGTTCACTGTAGTGAAATATTTAGTGCCATGTTCACTGCAATGAAACTATCACTTTTCTAAATTTCAGAAAACTCAGTCTTTCACACTGAAGTATATATTAAAGGGCTGCATCAGTTATTCCCCGTTAGTGTTGCAATATTGAATTTTAACTTATATCATGATATATATTCCCGAGACTTGGGTAATTGTTAGTTCTTTATAAGTTGTCTTGATTAAGGTCAGGTCTGGAAGTAACATTTTTGGACTGAAGTACATGATGGTATATTAAGACTAAGCTTTGAGGAAGTACAGGTGGGGCAAGGGTCTGCTTGTTTTTGCAAGTAAATGCAAACACCTCTAGGTTACTCATTTACTCACTCACTAAGTAACATCATGATTCTGTTCACAGAGGGGACAGAGGACAGGAAGCAAGTAAGGAGGAAGAAGCGTAGTCGATGGGGTGATGATGCTGGTGCTGCTGTACCGCCAACCTTGCCTGTACCAGGTCTTGCTAATCCTGTTCTGGGTGCCCCTGGGGTGGTAAATCCTCAGCTAGGGGCACCAGGGTTAGTTACTCCCCAGCTCGGTGTTGGAGGCCTTATAAATACAGTTGTCCCTCCCATGCAAGGTAAACATTTTATGATGGATCAGTGGCCTTAGATAGATAGGAATTACAACGTACAATACACAATCATGTAACAAATATTTGTGTTGCTTCAAATGTACAGGAACAGCTCTGCCATTGAACCCTGAACTATAGGTCTATTAATATCCCATTAAACCAGACAGTGTGGTTTCCAGTGAAATACATGTCAATTTTCCGAAATAACAAATCGTTGCTTTGGCATAATGTTATATATAGTGGTTACTAACAGTTGTCCAGCAAGCAGGGTTCTGGATATACTGGCCCAAGACTAACAGGGTTGAACTGTAGTTAGGAAATTAATTGATATTGTTAGTTGTCCATAAACCTACAAAGGATGTTGTCGGAAATGTAACCAAAGAACACTATTAGTGGAGTTAATTATGGCCATTGAATGCACTGTGGGTGTGCACTAATGTCTCCTGTGACCTGCTCCCAGCCATGCCGGCCAGACATGTGATGCCCACCATACAGGACTTTGCCCGCAAGATGGTCGGCAGTGACGACATCTCCCCTGAGCAGCTCAAACAGATCCGGGAGCAGCAGGAGGTGAATACTGTAACAACACTGAACATACTGTAACAACACAGAACAACACAGAACAACTCTGAACAACACAGAACAACTCAGAACAACACTGAACATACTGTAACAACACAGAACAACACTGAACATACTGTAACAACACAGAACAACACTGAACAACACAGAACAACACAGAACAACTCAGAACAACACTGAACATACTGTAACAACACAGAACAACACTGAACATACTGTAACAACACAGAACAACTCTGAACATACTGTAACAACAAAGAACAACACTGAACATACTGTAACAACACAGAACAACTCTGAACATACTGTAACAACACAAAACAACACTGAACAACTCAGAACAACACTGAACATACTGTAACAACACAGAACAACACTGAACATACTGTAACAACACAGAACAACTCTGAACATACTGTAACAACACAGAACAACACTGAACATACTGTAACAACACAGAACAACACTGAACAATACAGAACAACTCAGAACAACTCAGAACAACACAGAACAACACAGAACAACACTGAACAACACTGAACAACACTGAACAACACAGAACAACTCAGAACAACACAGAACAACACTGAACAACACTGAACAACACTGAACAACACAGAACAACTCAGAACAACACAGAACAACTCAGAACAACACAGAACAACACAGACATGATAGGGGGTACAAGCTTCACTCTTGCAAGTTTCCATCGACCTGCCCATCACTGAATCACAGGTTGTAAAGTAACCTTAGACAAGTGACTTGGTTTGAAATATGCCTCTGTTCACACAGCAGTGAATAGTAATGTGAACACAAAACCTAGCAGCTGCAGCACTGCATGAACAGGACAAAAATGCTACCTATGCTTACATTTTTTATTAGTTTTATGCAGTTGCAACTGGTAGTACAATTGAAGCTTGATTGCTCTGTATTACAGCTAAGGAGTCATAATGACCCCAGATTTAAGAGGCTAGGGGAAACCCTAAGACAGAGTTTACTGTTTAGTTGTTTCACTGATAATGGGTTAACTTGAAGCGCTTGTTGTCAGTTGAACAAGATGTATGAGCTGATCCTGGCACAGAAGAAGGCAAAGGAGGCTGCGCTGATGGCTGATCTGCCGGGGATGAAGGTGAAGCCCAAGTACGAGTATGACTCGGACGAGGATGTGGAGGGGGGTACATGGGAACACAAGAACAGGAAACTTGAGATGGAGGCCACCAAGGGTAGGTTGAGCAGGGGAAACACCTTCCTGGTACCCATGCAACCGAGGAAACTACCATTCAATATCCTGTCTGAGCTGGACTTTCTTCAGACACTGCTTCAACACATGTAATGTTTCTCTCTGAAAGTAGGAGCCAAACAATTATGTTTTTTCCAACTCATTATTTTCATCATTTCTGGCAAACCCTGAGGTTTTTGTTTTTTTCCAGTGACCTGTGAAGATCTGGGTTGAGAACAGGTCTTCAGCAACCCATGCTTGCTGTAAAAGGCAACTATGCGTGTCGTAAGAGGCGACTAACGGGATTGGGTGGTCAGGCTCACTGACTTTGTTGATACATGTCATCGTATCCCAATTACATAGATCGATGCTCATGATGTCAATCATTGGATTGTCTGGTCCAGACTCGATTATTTACAGACCACGATCATATAGCTGGAATACTGCAGAGTGCGGCGTTAAACAACAAACAAACAAAAAGATTTTCCAGTAATTTCTAATTTTAATAAATAATCCCAGGTTCCCCAGAATATGTAATACCGTATTCGATGTAATAAGCGCCCAGGGCGCTCTCAAAATGAGAAATGGGGTGCTCTTATTAGAATATAATTTTGGTGGAAAAAAACAGAGTTGAAAGATAAATTTCATGGTTATGCTGACAGCCTGAAATGTTTATGTACGACAGATATATTGGGATTGGCTAATTAGGTTGGTTCACCAGCCAATATATCAGCAAATGTCGCCGTGGGTGCTTATTAGAGCAGGGCGCTCATTACGTCGAATACGGTAGTTGTCCCTGATATGTGAAGTTGGAATACTTATGGTTGCTTCATCTAGTGTTCAGTTGGGAAAGTACATTCTGTCTTTCATCTTTGACTGACAGTAGTTTATTTGCGTAAAATCTCAAGCATTGTGATCTGGCTATTACACTATTGGATAGGTAGTTTTCAATTATATTTGCATTTATTACCATGTCTGACATACGATATCATCTCACAGACAGTTAACATGATGTAACCACTCATTATTGAGCCAAGTTGAGATAAATTGGCATTGTTTACCAGAATGGGCAGAACAGCTGACAGATGTAAACAGAGGGAAGCATTTCATTGGAGACTTCCTGCCTCCCCAGGAACTGGAGAAATTCATGGAGACTTTCAAGGTATCACTTGCATTATTAACCAAACCAAGTATTAATGTTCTCCTGATATAACATTTGATATTTTCAAGGAAAAGCGTTTGTTATTGTATTTGAACTTCCATAAGGGTCAGTGAAGGATTGTAAAAATGCAGTAGCATGTCTTGTTCCCAGATGGATCTGTAAGTGTCATAGCTATTTTCATCCTCATGAATACTGTAGGAGTCCCAAGCCGAATGTATCCTGTACAATGTGTACCTGTGTTGTAGGCACTGAAGGAAGGCCGAGAGCCTGACTACTCCGAATACAAGGAGTTCAAGTTGACGTGCGAGAACATCGGCTATCAGATGCTGCAGAAACTGGGCTGGAAGGAGGGGGAGGGTCTCGGTAACGAGAACCAGGGCATCACTAATCCTGTGGGAAAGTAGGTCACTTTGTCACCCCAAGCAAACCTTACAGTAATAGTTGCAGAATAGACTATTGAGACCTACTCTTTGGGCTGTTGTTGAAGATTGAGGAAGGTAGATTATTTATTGAAATATAAAAGTTGTCTCCCTTATCTGAC
Source organism: Haliotis rufescens (assembly GCF_023055435.1). Lineage (NCBI taxonomy): Eukaryota > Metazoa > Mollusca > Gastropoda > Lepetellida > Haliotidae > Haliotis > Haliotis rufescens. Next base: position 60,237,176 of record NW_025963779.1, on the reverse strand, counting down.
AGAGACCATTGCTGGTTTTTATCTATTGTTTGTTTTTTATTATATACTCTGTCATGGGAATTTTGCATATTCACACTTACACATAAAATGTCCATTTCTGTAGACTGGTGTTTGAACCAAATAGAAGTTTCAGATATACTTTTCTATGAGATATGAGATCATTTTCTTCAGCAAGAGTGAGATTTAGGCAACTAATGTGTGAAGCCCATGCTTGGTGTCCTCTATCATGATGTGGCTATATGTTGGTCAAAAACAACTCTTGGTCACTGTTTATCACCTAAATGTCTTATTTTTTGTTTGTAAATATGTTAGCTGATTAACATGAAGCTAATATTAATAAGGCTTCTTGATGCATTGCTGTGATGTTGTATTGTATAGAGGCCAAACTGCCGTGGAAGGGAGAGGCCTGGGCATTGAGAGGCCAGCCGAGCTCGGCAGAGATGATGATGAGTTTGATGCATATAGGAAGAGAATGATGCTGGCATACAGATTTAGGCCGAATCCACTGGTGAATATATCTTCATTTTCCAGATTTTCTAAATAGAACATTTGAAATAATAAATCATTTAAGTTGAATAGTGACAGCAACATGTCATCTGATTACACATTGCAGTGCGCAAGCATTTACACACATCCTTTTAAGAAAGAATGCTCGATGCTTGACACTGGAGCTGAGTATCACCTGGTATCTTGCAATGTGATTAGTATTATATAATGGACTGACGATACTACTGGTATCACGATACACCACATCGAATAGTAAGAAATGATGAGCCGTCATATAGCTGGAATATTGCTGAGTGCGACGTCAAACAACAAACAATGAAGAAATGATGAAATCAGTGAAATACAGCTCTTAAACCTCTTTCTTCATTCATTCTTTTATGATCTCAAAATTTTTAACAAAGAAAACCGCAAGAACACAACAGTTATAAATGAAGGGATGGTTATTAAATGTAACAGTTAGTCGGCGTGTCCCCAGCCACCACAACTTTGTGTTCTTTCATGCTTACTGGTGGCGCTATGCTACTTCTGCCATTATGGGAGGTATCTCTATTGGTTTCTGTTCTATTTATAGAGTACCGCAATATCACAAACTGATTAATTCAAGTATCTTGTGTACCTAAGAATCGATGATATTGTAGTTTTCGGTGAATTGTTACTTGACATATCTGGAGCAGTTTATCAGTAGAGATATCTTGATAGTATGTGGATTTGGTAGGAATGTCAGTGTATTAGTGGATTAGTAATCTTCGTTTGGTAATTGCTTCATGGGTGTCCTGGAAACAAATACTGGGATGAAATCACGTTAACACCTGTGAGTTAAGCCACCTAGGATAATTAGCAGTTCCTGAAATGGGACTATGTTAGGTTTTATTGGAAATTGACCTCCACCGGTGATTTTTCTTATGCCTACAACACAAAGATTATTGATGTTAGAATTATATTTGCATGGACTTCTACAAATGGCCCTGAGAATTCCTTTGTCACATGTCATGGTATGGTTCAAGGTCAAATGTATAAAGATTGACAATCTTGCTAAAACATTTGTGGTTACACTTGCCCAAAATGTATTACCGTATTTGACGTAATAAGCGCGCAGGGCACTCTCAAAATTAGAAATAGGGGGCTCTTATTAGAATATTATTTTGGTGAAAAAAACAGAGTTGAAAGATAAATTTCGTGGTTTATGCTGAAATGTTTATATACGACAGATATATTTTTCCAGAATTTAATTGCCCACAATTAAGGGTGCATATTACACACGAATAAGTAAGTCTTGTCTACATTGATCAATTGGAAGGGGTGCTAATTTGGATTTTCACTAGCCAATATATTAGCAAATATGCCGTGGGCGCTTATTAGAGCGGGGCGCCTATTACGTTGAATATGGTAATGCATGTATCATAAAACTTGAGATATACCTTTTCTACAATGTCCAGTGTCATGTTTTGAAAGACATGGTTATATCATTCTGCGGCATTGTTACCTCAACATGCATGAAACTTTATTTTTGCTTGTATTTTTACAAACCCTACCGCATGAAATGTTGTTGCCATGTCTATCAAAGGTCACTGTCATCTCTGATGTTATTGAGAAATGTGGCTGTATCAGTCATTGTCTGGTATTGCTGCACTCTTACTTGTACAATCCTAAGACTTGGTAAGTGTGTTTAAGACATTGTCATGATTAAAGTCTGGAAGTAATGTTTTGGGGCTGGAAGTAAACAGTGGATATTATATGAGTGCTCATGTCATACCATGTTTACGACACAAGTGTCTAAATACCAGAGGTTAGGCACGAGTGTTGTGAACATAGCATGACACGAACACGAATATAATGTTCTATTTATTACCGAGGAAGATGTCTACGTACAGAGACAAATTTTAGTGTCTATGAGCACAGCAAGTCGCAATGAAGAATGTCGTCAACAATCTTCAAGTATGACGTCGTTTCTAGTGTGACGTCATTCTGACCTCACGTCACAATAAGATTCGAATGACATCAACAATGCCATCCGGATGCCGGAAACAATACACTGTTGTCTCGTGACGTGACATGACCCTAGGGCACATATGATTTTTGTTAACCCTGTTTGCCCTCGTAGGTAATATATTATGGTAATTATAGACTTTAGAAGGTTGGAAGAGATGTAAGTGACAGGGCTCTTTCCCTTTTTGCAAGTACTTGCAAACACCTCAAGTTGTTATATATTTTTAGAAACTCTACAGCCTGTGACAGGAAAAGCTGATCTAATGCTTTGTGTTATATTTTGCAGAATAACCCCAGGCGTCCATACTACTAAGTCTTCACAGTGGTGGGAGAGGATAACAACAATGGAGGGCTACACAGGCATTGATCACAGTAGTTCATAATGTTTGTCTCAACATTATACAAATGTATTCCAGGTCAATGATGAGAAGAACATTTCTTCTTGATCAGTGGTTGGCTTTCATTAACCCTGGCTTGTGTGGCTGAGTAACAACCTGCAGCTTCAAGATGGTGTACAGCTTCACTTGTGATGCTGGTATTATGGGTACCTGCAGCTCCAAGATGATGTACAGCTTCACTTGTGATGCTGGTATCTTGGGTACCTGCAGCTCCAAGATGGTGTACAGCTTCACTTGTGATGCTGGTATTATGGGTACCGTCAGCTTCAAGATGGTGTACAGCTTCACTTGTGATGCTGGTATTATGGGTACCTTCAGCTTCAAGATGGTGTACAGCTTCACTTGTGATGCTGGTATTATGGGTACCATCAGCTCCAAGATGGTGTACAGCTTCACTTGTGATGCTGGTATTATGGGTACCTTCAGCTTCAAGATGATGTACAGCTTCACTTGTGATGCTGGTATTATGGGTACCTTCAGCTCCAAGATGGTGTACAGCTTCACTTGTGATGCTGGTATTATGGGTACCTTCAGCTTCAAGATGGTGTACAGCTTCATTTGTGATGCTGGTATTATGGGTACCTTCAGCTCCAAGATGGTGTACAGCTTCACTTGTGATGCTGGTATTATGGGTACCTTCAGCTTCAAGATGGTGTACAGCTTCACTTGTGATGCTGGTATTATGGGTACCTTCAGCTTCAAGATGGTGTACAGCTTCACTTGTGATGCTGGTATTATGGGTACCTTCAGCTTCAAGATGGTGTACAGCCTCACTTGTTATCATACACCAAATAAGGAGGTGTAAGATTTAATCAGGTTTTCATATCATTTGTGTTATTTCTGTAAATACTTTTTTAATAAAGAAGTTGTTCATCCATAAATTCTTATCCTAACTACATACTTTTTTATTGTAAGTGTGATTTGTTATGTTATTTTACCCAATAGTGCTCACAGAAAACAATCTCTACAAGTCCTGCCAGGAAAAGGTTGATCAGGAATAAATTTATTGACTAAATTCAACAAGATGTGATTGTAGTCTTTTTTCAATGTTCTTAGATGGAATCTTCATATTGTTCATATTTGTCTGTAAAATGTGTTGCTTGATGCCAAAGCTGTGTGTCTGATCACTGTCATACTGACAGTAATTACATTAAGAGTAGTATAGGTAATGGGGGTTCTGGCTCACTTCCACTAGAGCCAGATTCATATACCTATACCGACACTACAGAGGGAATTTTTTATGTCAAAATGATGATGTGATTCAACGGTCGTCATGATTCGTATTAAAAGAAACATCAATATTAATTAATAATGAATAAAATTTACTATAGCCCACGAGGATATTGGAAAGGTATAGGAGCAATACAAAAATTAGCCACTGCGGCTAAGGTATCTAAAGATGTAGCCAAGGATTGGTTAAAGAAACAAGCGATGTGGCAAATATACTTACCAGCACCGCATTATATACCGAGGAAGAAGTTTGATATTTTTACAACGAATGAAGTTCATCAGGCTGACCTCTTGTTTCTTCCCCATGATAAGGTAAGACGCAAAACGTATACATACGCTTTAACCGTAGTGGATGTGGCTAGTCGATACAAAGAGGCTGAGCCATTAACCTCGAAAGATTCAACAGAAGTAGCTATCGCACTGAGCCGCATATATAAACGCGGACCACTAAAAGGTGGCCTAAGCTATTTCAAGTAGATCCTGGTCGCGAGTTTATGGGATCAGTAACTAAACTGTTAACAAAGCATGATGTCGAAATCAGGCGTGGTGAAAAAGAGGCCCACCGTAGTCAAGCTATCGTTGAAAGATTTAACCGGACATTAGCGGATCGTTTTTCTGGCTATCAGTATGGGATCGAAATGAAATCGGAACGATTGAGATCAACCGAATGGGTGACACGATTATCAGCTGTTGTATCAGCGCTGAATAATGAAGTAACGAGATTAATCGGGAAGAAACCATCTGATGCGATTAAAATGAAATCCGTGACTTCAGAATCTTCAGCACCAAGGAGAGGCAAAGAACAAAAACTTCCGGATAGAGTAAGCGTAAGATATTTATACCAGCCCGGTGAACTCGAAGTAGGCCTACGTCGTGCAACCGATCCAATTTCGTCCCTCAAGACATATAACATTAGTTGGTTGGTTATGAAAGAAGGAGAGCCTATTCTTTATTATCTTAAAGATGGACTGGGCAGGGCATTTGTACGAGAAGAGTTGCTCATAGTTCCCAACGATACAGTTTTACCGCCCTAAGTAACCATAAGCATAGGTAGTTACACCATCCTTATCAATCCATCTCTTTGTATCTAAGGGGGATAATGATGTCTTGTTCATTCTTAATCCATATATCCTGTGATTGTAACTTCTTAAAGAGTTCATTTCGTGTTTGAATGTTCTACCATTGAATAATGCTTCTTTATACTGTTCGTGTTTGATATGCTTTTTTACCACATACTTCTTAACACCCTTAGCTTTTCTTATCTCCCCATTATCGGACTTCTTTATAGAATACATCTTAGGTCTTAATCCGACATACTCCGCTATAGGGGTCCCAGCACATTCATCCTTCATCTTACCTAACACCTTTTTATTTACTACGCTGTGCAGTGGATTATCTTTTGGGTAATCGCTCGTGTCGTACTTATCTATTTTTTCTGCCATATCTTTATACACATCCACGGTTTGTATTTCCATCAACAAAGAATCTGTGTCGGTATATAACACCTCGCATTTATCACCGTATTGCTTCTTAAGTTCGTTGTAATAAAAGTCATACATTAAGTGTTTTGACAAGTCAAGAATACTCATACCAACGTACACCGGTCTGTTGAATTTTATATTACTCTTCTGCATATGCAACGCGGCTAAGTCGTTATCGAATATCTTGCTTCTGTTAAAAGCCGGACTGGCTACAAGTTTCCTGAGTCTTTCTTCCTCATTAGATCTGAATAATTTAACATCAACACGCTTCCTTAGATTCTCCATAATTTTACCAAATACTGAGTCACTCATGAGCTTATATAGATTCTTTTCAAAATCGCTGGTAGCCATCTTTCTTAAATCTGTGTTCAACCTTATATAGGGCTCCATCCAAGGGCTTTGATCAAACTTTAGAACTCTGTGTATTTTCTTTAGTTTCATACCTAACAATAGATATAACTGGAGATTTCTGTAGTGAACTATATATTTTGTCTTATCCATCAAATTTGGTACAAGTTTTCTACGTTAGCTTACCTAGTATTACCCATCAAGGAGTGTTGATATTACGACATCCAATCTTTATTCACCATTAATCTTTCGGGAGCAAGCGGATAACTGTTATGGTCTTTATGTAACGAATTTGGATCTTCCAAGTGAACTTCTAGTATGTACCCTTTATCGGAATCTGAGGGGATATCATTCACTTCGATATCATTCACATCGACCCACTCAAAACCACTCGTGGGTAAAGGTTGACTCATAGCCCATCCGTACAAATTGTTGGCGTCTAGATATAATATGCGCGTATTGGGTTTACTCCGATCATATCTTTCCACTAATTTATTATTAGCCTTAGAATACCTTTTCGCTACCATCGATATACCACCTCTTAATCCTTTCTCAATAAACAAGTGCATATCGTAATCGGTGAGTAGTTTTAGTTCTACACCGGTCTTCTTTAACAATGCATCCCACGACAGTCCGGGGCTGGAATAGTACCATGCTGGATCCAAGCCACATTGTTTTAAACATGTCTTTCGAAATATCTCGAATATATCGGCAAGTAACAGTACATCAGTTTTTAAGTACAGATCGTGATAATCGCCTAAATTCTTACAACCTAATTTATCCCACACCGTCAGAGCGTGTTCATAATCGGCATCAGTCATTTTAGATTCCGTTAAGTTACTATAGAATGATTCAAGGGGTGGTAATTTAGTTTCGTCGAATCTAGACCAAACATCCATATATTCGTAAGGATATACACCTTTTCTCAACAACAAATGACGTGTTAACCGATCGGTATATTGATTTGTTATTGCAAAGTCATTGGGATTGTTCGCATGAGCTAAATTGTCCAGGGAAGCTAACAGAAACTGTACGGAGTCTATGAATCTAAGTCCGTTACTTTGCTTTATTCTGGCTTTCCCATCCTTGTCCGTATAATGTATAGTTTTAGTCAACGAGAATATAAAACTATCGATTTTATTCACACCCCAACCCGAACCTCTATTAGTCCAGCATTCTAAAGTTTCTTGTATCTTCTGAATTGATGTATCTAATGATGCGTTTATAGTATCGGATTGGGTTATAACTTCTTGCTTGCCTCGGAAATAAGGTTCGGTATATTCGGTGTCATTTTTACTCAATGACATTTTAACCGTCAGCTGTTATTTTATACTATTTAAATCCTCTAACTCTGCTGTTATCAAAGCTGTGGTACGTGGCGCTAAGAACATTCCGTATCTTTGATAAAACTCACAGCTTACTGCGCTTATAGCATTTTTAATGAATGGGTCTTTCTCGAGACATTCGCATAAATACGGGCGATTTTCTGCCGGGATAGGAAGAAACGTACTAGCTACGACTGTGTATAGTTGTAACATAGCCGACTATGTTGTTTTAGTCATGGTAGCTCCCAGTCTAGACTCGTAACGCGCGTACAGTTTTTTAATTTCTTCATCGGTCATGTTATCAATTTTTTCGGTGGAATAATTTCCCCCCAAATATTGGGAACATTTTCCACCGGTTACCAAAGCAGCGAGTCTTTCTCTATGTTTTTCTAAAGGTTTATCTGCCATAGGTTCTGACTCATCTTGGAGTAGTTGTTCGATAAGTTCGTCGCATTCCATAATGTAACACCGAAGGAGATATTTAAGTCTAACATAATAAAATATTGCATATCCAATACAACCCGAAATAATAAACTGTTGCGAAAGAATGAGGATTTCAAACCACATTATTACATAATAACCACCTATGTTCAATTTATCGTATTTTTGCTATATTTATTGCTATATTTGCTATATTTTTGCTTAGCAGTTGATATTTTTGCTATATTTTTGCTTTTTTTGCTAAGCAATTGTATAAGCAGCTGGTTGATCGGTTTTTAATAGGATGCTTACAATGCTTCGTTTCTGCTAACAGTTTTCTGACTTTATCTCGTTCGAGCTTGGTATAAATAACATCATTTTCGCGTAAACATTCCTTGAATGAATCTCGGTCTTTGCAATGAAACAGGGCTACCTATTTGGTCTGCTCTCTCAGATCTTTCAGGACAGAGTTGTATTTTTGAGTAAGTACCCAAACGCTATGCTCCATATGCCGACCGGAGAATGCTAAATATGAAAGCATATCTTTCTTTTTAGTAAGTTCTTTACTTGCGCTGCAGTGGTCTCTTATGAAAAGGGTTGATTCTCCTTTGTATTTTTTGTGCCATACTCGTAAACAGTCTTGTAAACGATCACCTGGATCAACTCTGTGTACCCCGGTATCATTCATTACCCAATCTCTCGATAGGTATGTTTTATTAACGCTTATAGTCGGGCACAGAAAAATAATATGGTCGAAAACATCCCGATAATGACTTTGTAAAATATCTAGAATAAAAGCTGTTTTTCCACAACCTGTTTGCCCGCAAATGATAGCGCAGTGCGGTTCTTTAGGTAAAAGATTATTAATAGATTGCTTGCAAGAAACGTCCATTCTGTATATTAAGTTGCGCGTCCATAATAACGTACAAATATATATTTAATTTACCATCGGATTCCTGGAGCTTCGTTATCTGCATAGTAACACCCTCGCTGGCATTTTCTATTCTCCGCCCACTAACGTGTAGTTGGTCATTGTCTGTGGTTCGCATGTCGAGCCATAGCGCGTACCTCGTTATGAGGTATTCACCCATCGATACATCCCCGAGAGACAGATCTTTCACGACCGCATTAACATCTCGGCTTCGTTTTATAGAAGGGAGTTTTTTAATCTCATCCCATTGTTGATCCTTGACTATATAGTTGATAAGGCACACCCTCGATAGTCAATTCTACTTTTGTAATCTTGGGATTGTAGAACTTCTCGGTATTTCTTAATGCTTCAGAAGGGTCCTCGAACAACATTAAAATACCCTTCAACGATCTCGTGGGGATGTTTAGATTGATATTACACATCGTATCTTTTTTGTTCCTTGTGATCTTTTGGTGTCGCAGCAAGCGATCGTACAAAATAGCTAAACTTCCGGTATACTGGTTACGAATTTGTCTGGCTAATTCGGGATCTGTAACCATATCATACTCCAGTGAGATATTGTCAATGGAATAGCTAGCATCTTCAGCAGCTCTGATTACTTTACCATAGTCATTAAAAGTGAGTACGTATTCTAACCTATCGCCTAGGGATGCGTGATAGAAGGGCATGTGACTATCTAGTAATTCAAAGTCGAGCAGTATATAGAATCGGTTACCTAATGCATCAGCAACAGCGAGATCTTTTACGACGATATTATCACCATTATCAGCACCCACACAGTCTCAATGTGTTCCGATTACTAATTATTTTTACTTATGTTTAATATAAAAATTGATGATTTTAATCTAGATAGCTTTAATAACCCGAGTACAAATGAAGAGGGTTCTGATGAAACCAGCTTTACGAATCTTAACGATGAACTTTTGAAACCAGCTGTAAATGATTATTACGATGCCTATTGGTCGTGACTATTCAAAGTTTACGATAGATAGTAAAGGAATATTACGGCAGCGTGGCTCTCCAGATATTGATCTTATGAATTCTCGTACTCGTAAGCCCCTAGCCTGGTCTACGATAGCTAGTAAACACGGCATCAACATTGTTCCAAATGAATTAGGTTTTGTAGACTACTCACGAGAAAAACTTTCTGCGAAGACTACTAACGTACTTCGGACTGTGCGTACTGAACTCGGTACGATAGATGATTTGGAAGAAAGCTCAAAGCTGGCCTCGGACGGACTCAGAGAAATCTTGGATACCTACTACAATAATTCCATGTTACAGGTACCATCCTCGGAGTTCAGTATTAAGGAATTACGAGGTCTTGACAAGGCAATGCGAACAATGTGGGCAGAAAGATTGCTTAACTTAGGAGACGAAAGATCGGCCCGCCTTGAAGCGGCTTCCAGTAATAGAAAGGCACTTCGTTCGCAAATCAGTGGAATTCGAGAAACTATCGATCAAGTCCTCAACAATGATACTACACTGGCCGATAAAATTAAAACATTGTTCAGCGAACAGGGGATAACCATTGCCAGTATTTTAACCGCATTGGGATTTATTATATCGACTTTGACTCTCACGTTAACCGGTGGTACAGGAGGTGTCACACCATCTAGTTATAAAAATGGTGTAAAAGAGTGGATAAAAAAGCATTTAAAAGCATTAGGAGAAGCACTGGGAAAGCTCGCTGGGAAAGCTGCGTCTGCACTTCCAGGTATAATGGGGAGTATTGTTCCCTGGCTCTTGAATTTATTAGCTAAGACCACCACTTGGCTTAGTAAAAACTTGTGGGCACTGATCGTAGCAATTGCCGGGCTGTTGTACGTATCCGCTAAAGACTATTTATCCAAATCATGAGTAAACCAGCCGCGACTCCGCCTACTATAAGCGCTGTTTTTTCATCGATATGTTGTTGATTTATAGCTGCAATATGTGGTGGCACTTGTGGTTGTGCGTTAGTAGATGGCTGTGAAACATGTGGTGTCTGTGGTTTTACTATTCCCGTTTCGCCTGTGTTTGTTTGCGTTATTAATTCAGTGTTAATATCTGAATTTATACCTGGTTTTTGTTGATCGGTAGCAATAACAATTTTATTATTATAACTGATCACTTGACCGATCTTAAGTTCCATATTACTCGGAGACATGTATAGTCCCGGCGCATAAACGTTAACTACTTTGTATTGAGCGTACTGTAATACATCTTGATAACGTTTTATAGAAGATGGTATGTCAACTGGTGAATTAATAGCATCCTCCACGTTTGTGACAAACTGTTTTTGCGCATCGAGCGCCGTCCCAGAACCAATTATTCCCGTTCGTGTTTGCGATTGTACACCAAGAATTGCCCATACATAAGTTCTTATTGATTCATTAACTCTTACAACTCCTGGGTAAGTAAAATTATTTTCTGTTTTATCATACAGAAATTCATTCCAAGCGTTTCAAGGTGGTTGCTCAACCTTTGGACGGTGAATGCAACACCACCCTTAAAGTTCATACAATCGTCTCTCCACTCGTTACTCAAGAGAGCAAAGCTTGGAAGAAGCTGTCCCCTTTCAGTAAATCATCACTGACTTCTTTAACATAGTGTGCACCAGCGTACGGAATACATAGACCATGGTTAACTCCTTTAATACACCAATCTTTACTCGTAGAAATATTAAATTCCTGACAAATACACTCATACACGAACCTATTGTAAGGATTATTTGATGCATTCCATGCTCGATCCTGCGGTAATGGAGCACTAATTTCTTTAAGAATACGTCTAATCTGATAGTACACATGAAATGATAAAACAGACTTATTCATTTCAAATCCTGGGGCATAAAGAGATACACCACATCCTGTTGTTGCACACCATATGGCAAAGTTTAACTGGTTCTGCCAAAATTGCATTGGATTGTGGAACCAATCGTGCACCATTTTATCGCTAGTTACTGTGACCCTGTATTTTTCAAAGATATCAGGGAATTCAAAATTAGCACCAAAGGCACTTACTAAAATTGATTGATTAATAATGTAAGTTGATTTCATATTTATGTTATGATATAGTATCTTTGTATATTTAATATGTATGTCACACTCCCAGGAATAACAAATGGCCAGTTTAGTCAACTGCTTCCCACTATCGATGACTCAGCCGGTCAACTTGAAGTCGCTCAATGCGATGTAATGTATTACCCGCGGTGGACCAATTTAAGTGCTGCGAGAAGTAATAATGAGTTAATACTAGGTGTAGACTGGCGCACTATATCTGATGGGTATTACAGCGTATGCTCACTCATTGATGAAATTTTTTAACCTTTTGGACATAGTCTCACACAAAATGAGTCGAATGGGATGCTGATTTTAAGCGCTGGAGAAAAGGTTGTAAATCTTCTCCCGTAATTATCAGATACACTTGGATTTTTTAGAGGAAAAACAATAATCCTACCCAACGAAACAGTGCATGGAACTAAAATGCCCGATTTAGTTCCCTATAGAGAGTTGTGCATCCATCTTGATCAGATCAGTACGACGGATAATATTCAACTGGAAAGTCCTTCAACTCTGCTGAGAGCTATTCCAGTCAAAGATGAAAAATATAATAGCAGTAGAACGGATCTTTCTCATCATTACAATATAAAAAGTTAAAGCGGGGTATTATTTCAGATCTCAAAATTTCTGTATTAGATGTAAAACATCAACCTGTACATATAGGATACTTGAGTGTAACGCTCCATATTATAATAATGGTTGATTCATTGGGCCCTTGAGCGCATTACCTTAGACAATGTAATACAATTGCACTTTCTGATCTTGGAGACACAGAAGGATTCGGTAAACCCGGTATCGATGGCAAGTTATATGCTTTACACTTACAAGATAATGTATACAAGCGGAAAGAAGTTGCATTCACATGTAATCTAGGAGATTTAAGCGATGTCGACTTTAGTAGACTCAATAAAAACACTTCATACAATCTTACTCGCAACGATGATAATAAATGGACTATGATCGAAGCAAAAATCGAGTGGCTTCTGAATATCGTCATTACCCCACCATATGTGATGACGGGTAAGGCACATAATTTAACTAAGATAATAAATAGTGGGATCGTACTCGGGGCTTATATCCCCTCAAAACAAAAAAGTGTGTTAGTCTCTCCCCTGCCAGAAAACCCAGGTCATATGTTATATAGTCGTCCGGCAGTAAAAAACGTTAGTTTAAATTTGGTTACTGAATTCAATGATAATAAAGATAACTTGAGTACAATACCTAATCTTTCTACGCTTATTATTGAAGTCTTGTTTGGAGATGCACCGGTAGATGCCTTCGAAATATTACCAGGTCTATTGATTAAATGGCTTAAGAAACACCAACGTCAACGTTGCAGTATTATTTATATGGGAGCATTACCAATTGGAACCCTTGAGGGGGTCCAAATTATTAAAAGTGACAGCATTTCTCTTACTAAGATATTCATGCCGTATAATATACATTTAATAAGGTTGATGTATACTCTCAAAACATTGAAGCAAACCAATTAAAGACTGTTATATGATATAATAATATACACTATGGGTTTATATCCAGCGCTCGATGAGGCATTTGAAAAGATGGATACTGTTGATGGATTTCGATTACATCAAATAAGTGACAAAACATCGAATAGAGAAGGAGAGGGAGTTTAGACTTGGATTGTATAAAAAATATCGCAGAGCCATGAATGCTCTCGACGGAGTTGACACCACACTTGTAACAGCTAGCATGGGACTCCGGTGTAGCCGGTGTTGGTTTATTATCAACTATAATCGCCACGCCTATCGTACTTGGTATGGAAGTAGCCGCCGGAGTCTTAGGACTGGCGGGAATAGCGATAAAATTCATTTCTCGTAAGTTGCAAAAGAAAGCATTAAAACATGATAATATTCGGATACTCGCCGAAGCAAAGTTGAACAGCATTGAGGATCATATTTCAACAGCAATGGCTGATTGTAAGATATCCCAGGATGAGTTTCGTTTAGTGTTGTCAGAACGCAATGAAGCAGGAGATTCGATCTAATTCTCGTAAGACCAGTGGTATAAGTGAAGACGAGAAAAAAAGTTCATAGAACAGGGGAGACAACAAGTGCGTCAATTATTCCGTGCCAAAACAAAAGAACTAGTTGGAGATTAAAAATAGATTGCTTCCTATTGTTGGATCACATTTAAACGAATGCTTACATTAGTAAAAATATTGATGTTTCTTTTAATATGAATCATGACGATTGTTAAATCACATCATCATTTTGACATAAAAAATTCCCTCTGTAGTGGTGGTATAGGTATATGAATCTGGCTTTAGTGGAAGTGAGCCAGAACCCCCATTACCTATACTACTTTAAGTAATACGTTACCACTTGTTATACCGAGGCTGTTGTCTCCCACAACTGCTCTTATAGCGAAATCTACCATAGAGGTCTCAATTACCTCATGCAGCAGGTGCGTAGCCACCTCAGCTGCCATGTGACACTCTTCACTCTTGTCTCTTCGCTTGCTCCAGCAAGACGTCTATTGACTGCTCTGAAGAGTTCCTGTTTCTCCAACCTTTGGTGATATTTATTTCTGTTTATTGACTCCTATAAACTCTGCATTTCGGGGCGTTTGCTGTAACTATGCTTGGAAACTTTTCCAGCCCTTTTTTTTCTATACACTTGCGGGATGTCTCGTATGCATGTTGCGTCTTACATTCTCCTGTTATAGTATGTCTTAGGGGTTTACATCACCTATGTCTCGATATGCTATATGTGTATGATCTATATTCGCAATGCTAGTTTATTTTCTTGTGAAAATGTTCGTTTGTGAATATTTGTGGTGCGTGTGTTGTAACCATGTTTTACTCTTTTTATTCATAGTAAGAACAATGTCGGACACGGAAGACTCGCCGTCCTCCACCCCCTCTACACCTGCACCCAGGTGTTGCGGGGCGTGCCGTAAATCCTCTCTTCCCGGGATCCCCTACGATCGTTGCCCGCGGTGCAGGGTTCCTTTCGGGGACACCCGGTGTGCCCTGTGCGAGGGCCTGGGGCCTGAGGCGTTCGAGTGCTACAGGCTGTACGTGGTGGCCGGCTCGTCCGGTCGGGGTCCCCGTGCGGGTACCACCTCCACGGCTGCGGCGGATCCCTTGGCGGCCCTTGGTCACCGGTCCTTACCCTGAACCATTGCTCCCGCTATCGGTTAAGGACCGCGTGGCTATGGTATATAACCTCTTTGAGGACATGCTTAAGCCCCTGCCGGTACCGCGGGGAATCCATGGCTCTGTGGGTTCCGCCGAGGTATTCGAGGAGTCTTCCAACAAGGCTTTCCCTGCATCAACCTTGTTGTGCGGGATCAAGCCTTCCTTGGAGAAAGCATTCGCGGTGGCCTCCGGTCGGGGTCTCCCGTTCCCTCCCCCGTCATGGAGAAAGGGTTCATTCCCGGTACATGACCTTGCCTTTCCCGAGGCTGGTCCTACCGCGGAGGCCCATGTTGAGCGGTTGGGTGTCTGTGCCCAACCGGCTGCTACGGTAACGCAGGCTACCTTGCAGCAGCTGGACACCCTTGCTTGGCGCTCCATGTTTGCCATGTCTCACGGAGACACATACTTGGCTGCAGCGGCCAGTCTGGTCGAAGGTTCTCCCACGGACCGAGACCTGCGCATTTACAACTGCTTGCTCGGTTTAAATGCTTCCCTTGAGTACGTTGCCGGGGCTTCGTCATATCTTTCTGGCACAAGCCATTTTCTGAGGCGCCATGCGTATCTTGCCGCCTCGGGGTTGGACGCTGCCAACCAGGAAGTGCTCCTTTTGCAGCCTTGGTCTGCGCAGACCCTTTTTAATAACAACAGGTTTCTTCGTCTGCCGAAGCCTCTCGGCACACACTCGATCTTGTTGGGTCCCTGCATAGACGCCTGGGTGCTGCCCCTAAGCGGAGTGCCGGCAAGTCTAAGGGGTCGGGTCCTTCTTCCTCCGGGAAGAAGCCCCGCCCTTAGGGCTCCGGTAAGGGCAATCAGCAGCTCTTTCGCGGGAGGAAGGGGAACTGGGGGAAGTCCAAGCCGTCTAGGGACGGCAAGGGCTCCTCCAGTTGACTCTCACTGGAGGGGTTCGTTTGCCGACAGCGTCAACTTCGGTTGGCTCGTAGGCGAACCCGAGTCACTCGGCCCTGGACAGTTGGGCCTGCAACAGCCTGTCAGGCCCCCCTCTTCTTCCCCAGTGGGAGCCAGACTCCAGACTTACTGGGAAAATTGGGAACAAGTGTTCGACGACCCATGGGTGGTCAACACAATCCGGTACGGCTATCGGCTAGATCTCAAAGCGGATCCGACGCTCACCGTTGCCCCGTTGGAAGGTTTCTATTTGGAAACCGATCTTTCCATCCTGGCCGATGCCATCGGCAGGTTGGTGGAGAAGAGGTCGGTACGGGAGTTAGCCCTACCATAAATAACACCGGGGTTTTACTCCAGGATATTTCTCATGCCCAAGGACAGTGCCGAAGTTCAGAAACTGAGAATGTTGACCTTGGCGGACCTGAAAGCTCTGATCATGCCCGCCGACTGGCTCGCATCGATTGACCTGAAGGATGACGGATGTGCTGTCTCATCAACTCGATTTCGCCCTTCGGCTCTTGGAGCAATTGGGGTGGATTGTCAATCTCCCCAAGAGCGAGTTAACCCCTTTACAGAACTTGAAGTTCATCAGAGGCCGGTTTGACACGGTGACCCATCCCCTCTTTGTCCCCCCAGACCGGTGGCACAAGATTCAGGTGATGATTGCCAAAGTCTTAGCGGTGCAACAGACGGTTCACTTTTGCGAACAGCTGTTAGGGCTACTTGTCGGCCCAGGACTGCACCGAACGGGGCTGTCTCCAACTCCGCCCGCTGCAACGTTTCTTGTCCAGTTGTTAGCACAGGAGGAGAACAGTGCGTCCGTCGCCCTCCCAGATCAGCTCCGACCGCATCTGGAGTGGTGGACGGTCCCTTGCAACGTCTTATCAAGAGTCTCTATGTTGCCCTTCCAGGCCATGTTAAACCTGTATACAGACGCCTCTCTAGTGGGTTGGGGCGCCCATTTAGAGGGGAGGTGAGCTCGGGGCTGTGGTGCGTAGACGAACTAGGTCTTCACATCAATTGCCTCGAGTTAAAGGCAGTGATCAACACAGTCAATCACTGGAAGCATCGTCGCAAGCGGTCATCTAAGGGGTGTGCCCAGCGCAATTCCGAACTCCTCAGGCGTCAGACCTTGCACGGTGGTCAATCTGGGTCGACTCCAATGTTCCCTCTGCCGTGGGTACAGTAGTGGGGGTTTTGTGTGTTTTGTCCTTATTTGTATTTTGACAATTGAGGTAATTGAGATCTCTGTGGTAGATTTCGCTATAAGAGCAGTTGTTGGAGACAACAGTCTCGGTATAACAAGTGGTAACGTATTACTATAGAATATTCCGAATAGGAAAATTCTACAATTCATAGTTTTCTTCGTTACATGTAAATACATTCAAGAAGTAAAATCATCATGAGGTTATTAGTTTTTATCCATTTGGTTCTTTAATCGTGCACACTTGATCGCTTTTAAGTTGTGACACATCTATGCACTTCTGAGATCAACAGTACAAATATCACTTGAGGTATTATCCCTTTGAGGTATAATTCTTATGATGCTATTTCCAGTGATTAAAACGACGATAATCAACTGCAGTGTTCTTGTTTGTCAAACTTTAGTTATGACAGTGATCTCAGTGCATATGGACCATGCGGTTTAGGGAATAGAGCGTCTGCCTGGAGAGTGGAAGGTCGGGAAATCGATCCTTGGTCGTATCATACCATAAGACGTTAAAAGTTGGTATTTGATGTTGCACTGCCTGGTGCCCTGCATTAAGGGGTTCAAACAAGGACTCGTTGCCTTGGAGTCAGTATGCTTTGTCTGAGACAGTATCAGGCCTATTCTCCCCTGCCCATGGGGGAAAATGCCTAGACCCGTCGTGAGTGGGGTATA
The DNA here is from genome assembly GCF_023055435.1 of Haliotis rufescens. Lineage (NCBI taxonomy): Eukaryota > Metazoa > Mollusca > Gastropoda > Lepetellida > Haliotidae > Haliotis > Haliotis rufescens. The sequence continues at coordinate 60,219,555 of NW_025963779.1, read as the reverse complement.
CAAGTTGAACTGCCGCATGGTATTGCAGCACTATTAAAGTGACATTAGCCTGCAAGCGCACGCACGCACACACAAACACAAACACACACACAGAGTGTCTCTCATCGTTACCACACACATCGCTATGTACGTGCAATAATATTAAACAAGACATTAAGCCCATTTCACCTCAGTGGGTATGAGTGTTGTGAACTTGTGCAGGGTTGTGTGGCTGCCAGGATCTCCAATGACATGGCACAATGCCTTTGGGTCCTCGGTCTGTCATCGTTACTACAAGTTGTCAGTTCTCCATAGTGGAAACATCATCCTTGTCACAAAGTTTTTCGGATACCTAAATAAGACTAAGACAAATGAAAAACTGAACAGAGTGGCACTAAGCCCACTTACAGACTGCTCCAGGACACACCAGGTGAAAGGTTTTCCAAGGATTCTAAGGAAAAACAATCAGAGACAATCGTTCCATCGGCAGTGAACGCAGCTGGCAGGCGAGCGTTGCTTTCGGGTGTACTGCAAAAGCAGGTTTCTTGGTGACAGGAAGGGTTTGGGGCACAGGTAAGCTTTCGGGACAGGTACACACGGGCAGATTTGTGTAGTGACTTGTAATTGCCGTCACATAATACTTGAATGTGTGTGTCTGGAGGAGACAGTCAAGTTGAAAAAGAAATTGCCATCAATTTGGTTTGCGGGTGCGGGGTAATTTGGCCAGATCGTTTTCTGTGCATTCGAGCCCCTGTCAGTGAGACAATTAAAATCATTCTGTTATCATCTACAATTACAATCATTTTACGTGAAACCAAGTTATTGTTAGTATTTCCTTTGCTTGGAGAACGATTCAACAAGTCTCAGACGGAGGTATTGGATGTGACTGCGTTGGTGCTTTCAGTAAATATGTGTTTCAAGGAAGTTAGTTGGTCTATGCTTTGTGCTTTTCGCTTCATCTACCAGGCGATCGTTTCACAGTTTCAGAATGTTTATGACAGTATTCAGTTGGGTGTATGATGGCCCTCTTCTAATGCGCCTCGTTCAATTAAAGATGTGCATATTACCCTAAACACACAGGTGGTCTTCCAAAGCTTGGCTTCCGTTGCTAGGGATTGATCTGCGTTATTTGCTGTAGTTTTCCTGTATGTCGTTTGCAATCTGTCCTAAAGTCAAGATGGAGTGCATCTTGATGCGTTATAGAGTGGCCATATATATGTGGTAGAGGTGGGACAATAAGGGGAGACACTTGCAAAATAAATGCAGGGATCCACAACGGTCTTGAAAACAGTAGTGATGTCACCAAGCAGGAATCTGTGACGTCAACAATGGAGCCACGTAATTGTTTATTGTGTCCCCATAATTAATGTCGTCATAGACAAAATACGTCAACAATCAGCTGACGTCAGAGACAATCTTTCTGTCCGCTGGCGAGCGTTTTGCTCTTGGGTGTACTGCAAAAGCAGGTTTCGGGGAGACAAGAAGGGTTTTGGGCACAGGTAAGTCAACAATTGCATTCCTTGATGTGAAACGATTTGCGTCCAGTATTCCAACGAGGCCTATACGTTATCCACTGACAAAATTATGTGTGTACATTTCAGACGACTGAGTGGATTTGGTGATTGTATGTTGCTGTGTCTTCTAATTCAGTATGAATTGACAGAAAGCCGATGTTCAAGTGGAAACTGTTGTTGGCAGCATCGACATAAGGATAGTAAATGAACGGGCTTGTTATAAAACTGAAGTTCCATTTTTGATTGAAAAGCGACTGGGCGGATTTGTGTAGTGCCTGTTAATTGCCGTCACATATGACGTGAATGTGTGTGTCTGGAGGAGACTGTGTAGTTGAAAATAAAAGTACCATCTATTTGGGTTGCGGGTGCGGGGTTTGGCCAGATCGTTTTCTGTGCATTCAAGTCCTAGTCAGTGAGACAATTAAAATCATTCTGTTATCGTCTACAATTACAATCAGTTTGTGTAAAACCAAGTTATTGTTAGTATTTCCTTTGCTTGGAGAACGATTCAACAAGTCGCAGACGGAGGTATCGGATGTGACTGCGTTGGTGCTTTCAGTAAATATGTGTTTCAAGGAAGTTAGTTGGTCGGTGCCTTGCGCTTTTCGCTTCATCTACCAGGCGATCGTTTAACTTTTTCAGAATGTTTATGGCAGCATTCAGATGGGTGTATGATGGCCCTCTTCTAATGCGCCTCGTTCATAAAAGATGTGCATATTACCCTAAACACACAGGTGGTCTTCCAAAGCTTGGCTTCCGTTGCTAGGGATTGATCTGCGTTGTTTGCTGTAATTTTCCTGTATGTCGTTTGCAATCTGTCCTAAAGTCAAGATGGAGTGCATCTTGATGCGTTATAGAGTGGCCATATATATGTGGCAGAGGTGGGACAATAAGGGGAGACACTTGCAAAAAAAATGCAGGGATCCACAACGGTCTGGAAAACAGTAGTGATGTCGCCAAGCAGGAATATGTGACGTCAACAATGGAGCCACGTCATTGTTTATTGTGTCCCCATAATTAATGTCGTCATAGACAAAATACGTCAACAATCAGCTGACGTCAGAGACAATCTTTCTGTCCGCTGGCGAGCGTTTTGCTCTTGGGTGTACTGCAAAAGCAGGTTTCGGGGAGACAAGAAGGGTTTTGGGCACAGGTAAGTCAACAATTGCATTCCTTGATGTGAAACGATTTGCGTCCAGTATTCCAACAAGGCCTATACGTTATCCACATACAAAATTATGTGTGTACACTTCAGACGACTGAGTGGATTTGGTGATTGTATGTTGCTGTGTCTTCTTATTCAGTATGAATTGACACAAAGCCGATGTTCAAGTGGAAACTGTTGTTGGCAGCATCGACATAAGGATAGTAAATGAACGGGCTTGTTATAAAACTGAAGTTCCATTTTTGATTGAAAAGCGACTGGGCGGATTTGTGTAGTGCCTGTAAATTGCCGTCACATATGACGTGAATGTGTGTGTCTGGAGGAGACTGTGTAGTTGAAAATAAAAGTACCATCTATTTGGGTTGCGGGTGCGGGGTTTGGCCAGATCGTTTTCTGTGCATTCAAGTCCCAGTCAGTGAGACAATTAAAATGATTCTGTTATCGTCTACAATTACAATCAGTTTGTGTAAAACCAAGTTATTGTTAGTATTTCCTTTGCTTGGAGAACGATTCAACAAGTCGCAGACGGAGGTATCGGATGTGACTGCGTTGGTGCTTTCAGTAAATATGTGTTTCAAGGAAGTTAGTTGGTCTATGCTTTGTGCTTTTCGCTTCATCTACCAGGCGATCGTTTAACTGTTTCAGAATGTTTATGGCAGCATTCAGATGGGTGTATGATGGCCCTCTTCTAATGCGCCTCGTTCAATTAAAGATGTGCATATTACCCTAAACACACAGGTGGTCTTCCAAAGCTTGGTTTCCGTTGCTAGGGATTGATCTGCGTTGTTTGCTGTAGTTTTCCTGTATGTCATTTGCAATCTGTCCTAAAGTCAAGATGGAGTGCATCTTGATGCGTTATAGAGTGGCCATATATATATGGCAGAGGTGGGACAATAAGGGGAGACACTTGCAAAAAAATGCAGGGATCCACAACGGTCTGGAAAACAGTAGTGATGTCGCCAAGCAGGAATATGTGACGTCAACAATGGAGCCACGTCATTGTTTATTGTGTCCCCGTAACTAATGTCGTCACAGACAAAATACGTCAACAATCAGCTGACGTCAGAGACAATCTTTCTGTCGGCAGTGAACTCGGCTGGCGATCACACTCCGTCGCAGTGGTGGCTCAGCATAACACCACTTTTACTATGCTGGCTGGCTGCCGGCCGCATGGAACTCTGGGTAGGAGAGTGACAAGCGATTTGCTCTCGGGTGTACTGCAAAAGCAAGTTTCGGGGAGACAGGAAGGGTTCTGGGCACAGGTAAGTCAACAATTACATTCCTTGATGTGAAACGATTTGCGTCCAGTATTCCAACAAGGCCTATACGTTATCCACATACAAAATTATGTGTGTACACTTCAGACGACTGAGTGGATTTGGTGATTGTATGTTGCTGTGTCTTCTTATTCAGTACGAATTGACACAAAGCTGATGTTCAAGTGGAAACTGTTGTTGGCAGCGTCGACATAAGGATAGAAATGATCAAACGGGCTTGTTATATAACTTAAGTTCCATTTTTGCTTGAAAAGCGAATGGATTAAAGGTACAAATGGGCGGATTTGTGTAGTGCCTGTTAATTGCCGTCACATATGACGTGAATGTGTGTGTCTGGAGGAGACGATGTAGTTGAAAAAGAAAGTACCATCTATTTGGGTTGCGGGTGCGGGGTTTGGCCAGATCGTTTTCTGTGCATTCAAGTCCCTGTCAGTGAGACAATTAAAATCATTCTGTTATCATCTACAATTACAATCAGTTTGCGTGAAACCAAGTTATTATTAGTATGTCCTTTGCTTGGAGAACGATTCAACAAGTCTCAGACGGAGAAATCGGATGTGACTGCGTTGGTGCTTTCAGTAAATATGTGTTTCAAGGAAGTTAGTTGGTCTATGCTTTGTGCTTTTCGCTTCATCTACCAGGCGATCGTTTAACTGTTTCAGAATGTTTATGGCAGCATTCAGATGGGTGTATAATGGCCCTCTTCTAATGCGCCTCGTTCAATTAAAGATGTGCATATTACCCTTAACACACAGGTGGTCTTCCAAAGCTTGGCTTCCGTTGCTAGGGATTGATCTGCGTTGTTTGCTGTAGTTTTCCTGTATGTCATTTGCAATCTGTCCTAAAGTCAAGATGGAGTGCATCTTGATGCGTTATAGAGTGGCCATATATATGTGGCAGAGGTGGGACAATAAGGAGAGACACTTGCAAAATAAATGCAGGGATCCACAACGGTCTGGAAAACAGTAGTGATGTCGCCAAGCAGGAATCTGTGACGTCAACAATGGAGCCACGTCATTGTTTTTTGTGTCCCAGTAATTAATGTCGTCATAGACAAAATACGTCAACAATCAGCTGACGTCAGAGACAATCTTTCTGTCGGCAGTGAACTCGGCTGACGAGCGTTTTGCTCTTGGGTGTACTGCAAAAGCAAGTTTCGGGGAGACAGGAAGGGTTTTGGGCACAGGTAAGTCAACAATTGCATTCCTTGATGTGAAACGATTTGCGTCCAGTATTCCAACGAGGCCTATACGTTATCCACTGACAAAATTATGGGTGTACATTTCAGACGACTGAGTGGATTTGGTGATTGTATGTTGCTGTGTCTTCTTATTCAGTACGAATTGACAGAAAGCCGATGTTCAAGTGGTAACTGTTGTTGGCAGCGTCGACATAAGGATAGTAAATAAATGGGCTTGTTATAAAACTTAAGTTCCATTTTTGCTTGAAAAGCGACTGGGCGGATTTGTGAAGGGCCTGTTAATTGCCGTCACATATGACGTGAATGTGTGTGTCTGGAGGAGACGGTGTAGTTGAAAATAAAAGTACCATCTATTTGGGTTGCGGGTGCGGAGTTTGGCCAGATCGTTTTCTGTGCATTCAAGTCCCAGTCAGTGAGACAATTAAAATCATTCTGTTATCGTCTACAATTACAATCAGTTTGTGTAAAACCAAGTTATTGTTAGTATGTCCTTTGCTTGGAGAACGATTCAACAAGTCTCAGACGGAGAAATCGGATGTGACTGCGTTGGTGCTTTCAGTAAATATGTGTTTCAAGGAAGTTAGTTGGTCTATGCTTTGTGCTTTTCGCTTCATCTACCAGGCGATCGTTTAACTGTTTCAGAATGTTTATGGCAGCATTCAGATGGGTGTATGATGGCCCTCTTCTAATGCGCCTCGTTCAATTAAAGATGTGCATATTACCCTAAACACACAGGTGGTCTTCCAAAGCTTGGTTTCCGTTGCTAGGGATTGATCTGCGTTATTTGCTGTAGTTTTCCTGTATTTCGTTTGCAATCTGTCCTAAAGTCAAGATGGAGTGCATCTTGATGCGTTATAGAGTGGCCATATATATGTGGCAGAGGTGGGACAATAAGGGGAGACACTTGCAAAATAAATGCAGGGATCCACAACGGTCTGGAAAACAGTAGTGATGTCGCCAAGCAGGAATATGTGACGTCAACAATGGAGCCACGTCATTGTTTTTTGTGTCCCAGTAATTAATGTCGTCATAGACAAAATACGTCAACAATCAGCTGACGTCAGAGACAATCTTTCTGTCGGCAGTGAACTCGGCTGACGAGCGTTTTGCTCTTGGGTGTACTGCAAAAGCAAGTTTCGGGGAGACAGGAAGGGTTTTGGGCACAGGTAAGTCAACAATTGCATTCCTTGATGTGAAACGATTTGCGTCCAGTATTCCAACGAGGCCTATACGTTATCCACTGACAAAATTATGGGTGTACATTTCAGACGACTGAGTGGATTTGGTGATTGTATGTTGCTGTGTCTTCTTATTCAGTACGAATTGACAGAAAGCCGATGTTCAAGTGGCAACTGTTGTTGGCAGCGTCGACATAAGGATAGTAAATAAATGGGCTTGTTATAAAACTGAAGTTCCATTTTTGCTTGAAAAGCGACTGGGCGGATTTGTGAAGGGCCTGTTAATTGCCGTCACATATGACGTGAATGTGTGTGTCTGGAGGAGACGGTGTAGTTGAAAATAAAAGTACCATCTATTTGGGTTGCGGGTGCGGAGTTTGGCCAGATCGTTTTCTGTGCATTCAAGTCCCAGTCAGTGAGACAATTAAAATCATTCTGTTATCGTCTACAATTACAATCAGTTTGTGTAAAACCAAGTTATTGTTAGTATGTCCTTTGCTTGGAGAACGATTCAACAAGTCTCAGACGGAGAAATCGGATGTGACTGCGTTGGTGCTTTCAGTAAATATGTGTTTCAAGGAAGTTAGTTGGTCTATGCTTTGTGCTTTTCGCTTCATCTACCAGGCGATCGTTTAACTGTTTCAGAATGTTTATGGCAGCATTCAGATGGGTGTATGATGGCCCTCTTCTAATGCGCCTCGTTCAATTAAAGATGTGCATATTACCCTAAACACACAGGTGGTCTTCCAAAGCTTGGTTTCCGTTGCTAGGGATTGATCTGCGTTGTTTGCTGTAGTTTTCCTGTATGTCGTTTGCAATCTGTCCTAAAGTCAAGATGGAGTGCATCTTGATGCGTTATAGAGTGGCCATATATATGTGGCAGAGGTGGGACAATAAGGGGAGACACTTGCAAAAAAAATGCAGGGATCCACAACGGTCTGGAAAACAGTAGTGATGTCGCCAAGCAGGAATATGTGACGTCAACAATGGAGCCACGTCATTGTTTATTGTGTCCCCGTAACTAATGTCGTCACAGACAAAATACGTCAACAATCAGCTGACGTCAGAGACAATCTTTCTGTCGGCAGTGAACTCGGCTGGCGATCACACTCCGTCGCAGTGGTGGCTCAGCATAACACCACTTTTACTATGCTGGCTGGCTGCCGGCCGCATGGAACTCTGGGTAGGAGAGTGACAAGCGATTTGCTCTCGGGTGTACTGCAAAAGCAAGTTTCGGGGAGACAGGAAGGGTTCTGGGCACAGGTAAGTCAACAATTACATTCCTTGATGTGAAACGATTTGCATCCAGTATTCCAACAAGGCCTATACGTTATCCACATACAAAATTATGTGTGTACACTTCAGACGACTGAGTGGATTTGGTGATTGTATGTTGCTGTGTCTTCTTATTCAGTACGAATTGACACAAAGCTGATGTTCAAGTGGAAACTGTTGTTGGCAGCGTCGACATAAGGATAGAAATGATCAAACGGGCTTGTTATATAACTTAAGTTCCATTTTTGCTTGAAAAGCGAATGGATTAAAGGTACAAATGGGCGGATTTGTGTAGTGCCTGTTAATTGCCGTCACATATGACGTGAATGTGTGTGTCTGGAGGAGACTGTGTAGTTGAAAAAGAAAGTACCATCTATTTGGGTTGCGGGTGCGGGGTTTGGCCAGATCGTTTTCTGTGCATTCAAGTCCCAGTCAGTGAGACAATTAAAATCATTCTGTTATCATCTACAATTACAATCAGTTTGCGTGAAACCAAGTTATTATTAGTATGTCCTTTGCTTGGAGAACGATTCAACAAGTCTCAGACGGAGAAATCGGATGTGACTGCGTTGGTGCTTTCAGTAAATATGTGTTTCAAGGAAGTTAGTTGGTCTATGCTTTGTGCTTTTCGCTTCATCTACCAGGCGATCGTTTCACAGTTTCAGAATGTTTATGGCAGCATTCAGATGGGTGTATGATGGCCCTCTTCTAATGCGCCTCGTTCAATTAAAGATGTGCATATTACCCTAAACACACAGGTGGTCTTCCAAAGCTTGGCTTCCGTTGCTAGGGATTGATCTGCGTTGTTTGCTGTAGTTTTCCTGTATTTCGTTTGCAATCTGTCCTAAAGTCAAGATGGAGTGCATCGTGATGCGTTATAGAGTGGCCATATATATGTGGCAGAGGTGGGACAATAAGGAGAGACACTTGCAAAATAAATGCAGGGATCCACAACGGCCTGGAAAACAGTAGTGATGTCGCCAAGCAGGAATCTGTGACGTCAACAATGGAGCCACGTCATTGTTTTTTGTGTCCCAGTAATTAATGTCGTCATAGACAAAAAACGTCAACAATCAGCTGACGTCAGAGACAATCTTTCTGTCGGCAGTGAACTCGGCTGGCGAGCGTTTTGCTCTTGGGTGTACTGCAAAAGCAAGTTTCGGGGAGACAGGAAGGGTTTTGGGCACAGGTAAGTCAACAATTGCATTCCTTGATGTGAAACGATTTGCGTCCAGTATTCCAACGAGGCCTACACGTTATCCACTGACAAAATTATGGGTGTACATTTCAGACGACTGAGTGGATTTGGTGATTGTATGTTGCTGTGTCTTCTTATTCAGTACGAATTGACAGAAAGCCGATGTTCAAGTGGTAACTGTTGTTGGCAGCGTCGACATAAGGATAGTAAATAAATGGGCTTGTTATAAAACTTAAATTCCATTTTTGCTTGAAAAGCGACTGGGCGGATTTGTGAAGGGCCTGTTAATTGCCGTCACATATGACGTGAATGTGTGTGTCTGGAGGAGACGATGTAGTTGAAAATAAAAGTACCATCTATTTGGGTTGCGGGTGCGGAGTTTGGCCAGATCGTTTTCTGTGCATTCAAGTCCCAGTCAGTGAGACAATTAAAATCATTCTGTTATCGTCTACAATTACAATCAGTTTGTGTAAAACCAAGTTATTGTTAGTATGTCCTTTGCTTGGAGAACGATTCAACAAGTCTCAGACGGAGAAATCGGATGTGACTGCGTTGGTGTTTTCAGTAAATATGTGTTTCAAGGAAGTTAGTTGGTCTATGCTTTGTGCTTTTCGCTTCATCTACCAGGCGATCGTTTAACTGTTTCAGAATGTTTATGGCAGCATTCAGATGGGTGTATGATGGCCCTCTTCTAATGCGCCTCGTTCAATTAAAGATGTGCATATTACCCTAAACACACAGGTGGTCTTCCAAAGCTTGGTTTCCGTTGCTAGGGATTGATCTGCGTTATTTGCTGTAGTTTTCCTGTATTTCGTTTGCAATCTGTCCTAAAGTCAAGATGGAGTGCATCTTGATGCGTTATAGAGTGGCCATATATATGTGGCAGAGGTGGGACAATAAGGAGAGACACTTGCAAAATAAATGCAGGGATCCACAACGGCCTGGAAAACAGTAGTGATGTCGCCAAGCAGGAATATGTGACGTCAACAATGGAGCCACGTCATTGTTTTTTGTGTCCCAGTAATTAATGTCGTCATAGACAAAATACGTCAACAATCAGCTGACGTCAGAGACAATCTTTCTGTCGGCAGTGAACTCGGCTGGCGAGCGTTTTGCTCTTGGGTGTACTGCAAAAGCAAGTTTCGGGGAGACAGGAAGGGTTTTGGGCACAGGTAAGTCAACAATTGCATTCCTTGATGTGAAACGATTTGCGTCCAGTATTCCAACGAGGCCTATACGTTATCCACTGACAAAATTATGGGTGTACATTTCAGACGACTGAGTGGATTTGGTGATTGTATGTTGCTGTGTCTTCTTATTCAGTACGAATTGACAGAAAGCCGATGTTCAAGTGGTAACTGTTGTTGGCAGCGTCGACATAAGGATAGTAAATAAATGGGCTTGTTATAAAACTGAAGTTCCATTTTTGCTTGAAAAGCGACTGGGCGGATTTGTGAAGGGCCTGTTAATTGCCGTCACATATGACGTGAATGTGTGTGTCTGGAGGAGACGGTGTAGTTGAAAATAAAAGTACCATCTATTTGGGTTGCGGGTGCGGAGTTTGGCCAGATCGTTTTCTGTGCATTCAAGTCCCAGTCAGTGAGACAATTAAAATCATTCTGTTATCGTCTACAATTACAATCAGTTTGTTTAAAACCAAGTTATTGTTAGTATGTCCTTTGCTTGGAGAACGATTCAACAAGTCTCAGACGGAGAAATCGGATGTGACTGCGTTGGTGTTTTCAGTAAATATGTGTTTCAAGGAAGTTAGTTGGTCTATGCTTTGTGCTTTTCGCTTCATCTACCAGGCGATCGTTTAACTGTTTCAGAATGTTTATGGCAGCATTCAGATGGGTGTATGATGGCCCTCTTCTAATGCGCCTCGTTCAATTAAAGATGTGCATATTACCCTAAACACACAGGTGGTCTTCCAAAGCTTGGTTTCCGTTGCTAGGGATTGATCTGCGTTATTTGCTGTAGTTTTCCTGTATTTCGTTTGCAGTCTGTCCTAAAGTCAAGATGGAGTGCATCTTGATGCGTTATAGAGTGGCCATATATATGTGGCAGAGGTGGGACAATAAGGAGAGACACTTGCAAAATAAATGCAGGGATCCACAACGGTCTGGAAAACAGTAGTGATGTCGCCAAGCAGGAATATGTGACGTCAACAATGGAGCCACGTCATTGTTTTTTGTGTCCCAGTAATTAATGTCGTCATAGACAAAATACGTCAACAATCAGCTGACGTCAGAGACAATCTTTCTGTCGGCAGTGAACTCGGCTGGCGAGCGTTTTGCTCTTGGGTGTACTGCAAAAGCAAGTTTCGGGGAGACAGGAAGGGTTTTGGGCACAGGTAAGTCAACAATTGCATTCCTTGATGTGAAACGATTTGCGTCCAGTATTCCAACGAGGCCTACACGTTATCCACTGACAAAATTATGGGTGTACATTTCAGACGACTGAGTGGATTTGGTGATTGTATGTTGCTGTGTCTTCTTATTCAGTACGAATTGACAGAAAGCCGATGTTCAAGTGGTAACTGTTGTTGGCAGCGTCGACATAAGGATAGTAAATAAATGGGCTTGTTATAAAACTGAAGTTCCATTTTTGCTTGAAAAGCGACTGGGCGGATTTGTGAAGGGCCTGTTAATTGCCGTCACATATCACGTGAATGTGTGTGTCTGGAGGAGACGGTGTAGTTGAAAATAAAAGTACCATCTATTTGGGTTGCGGGTGCGGAGTTTGGCCAGATCGTTTTCTGTGCATTCAAGTCCCAGTCAGTGAGACAATTAAAATGATTCTGTTATCGTCTACAATTACAATCAGTTTGTGTAAAACCAAGTTATTGTTAGTATGTCCTTTGCTTGGAGAACGATTCAAAAAGTCTCAGACGGAGAAATCGGATGTGACTGCGTTGGTGTTTTCAGTAAATATGTGTTTCAAGGAAGTTAGTTGGTCTATGCTTTGTGCTTTTCGCTTCATCTACCAGGCGATCGTTTAACTGTTTCAGAATGTTTATGGCAGCATTCAGATGGGTGTATGATGGCCCTCTTCTAATGCGCCTCGTTCAATTAAAGATGTGCATATTACCCTAAACACACAGGTGGTCTTCCAAAGCTTGGCTTCCGTTGCTAGGGATTGATCTGCGTTATTTGCTGTAGTTTTCCTGTATTTCGTTTGCAATCTGTCCTAAAGTCAAGATGGAGTGCATCTTGATGCGTTATAGAGTGGCCATATATATGTGGCAGAGGTGGGACAATAATGGGAGACACTTGCAAAATAAATGCAGGGATCCACAACGGTCTGGAAAACAGGAGTGATGTCACCAAGCAGGAATCTGTGACGTCAACAATGGAGCCACGTCATTTTTTTTGTGTCCCCATAATTAATGTCGTCATAGACAAAAAACGTCAACAATCAGCTGACGTCAGAGACAATCATTCTATCGGCAGTGAACGCGGCTGGGTTGTTACTTTCGGATGTGCTGCAAAAGCAGTTTGCGGGGAGACAGGAAGGGTTTTGGGCACAGGTAAGTCAACAGCTTCATTCCTTGATGTGAAACGATTTGCGTCCAGTATTCCACATCGGCGGATTTGAGTAAGTCAGTAGGTGAGTACGCCTTTTGATAAAGGTACGCAAGGGAGAGCCATAGTGGCTGATCTTTAGTCCTCGGCACTTGAAAAAGAAACAGAAAATGTCGCGATTATTGATTTACGAAGATAGTCGCATGTGTTTCAATACGCATAAAGTGAAAACAAGCCTTTCTTGCGATAATGATGTATGCTGTGACGCGTTTCGGCTACGTTTTCTAAATTATCCGGGGGGCCCAGTCGTCTGAGGCGCCGCGATTCGCTGTGGAGAGCTGCATCCCTTGGGCACGCCAGAAACCTATGATTGTTGGTTCCAATCCCGGTTCGCCCCGATTATGTTTCTAGGTTTGTCAGCACCATACCCGTGCTCGTGGATTTCACCGAAGTGATAAACGTCTGAGACCTGCATCACTTGGGGCTTTCCTCCCACATTAAGCTGACACGCCGTGGTATAACTGGAATACTGTTAAAAGCGGCGTTAAACCCAGCTCACTCACTCACTCTAAATTATCCCCCACCGTATGGTGCATATTGTCATCCGTACATACGCCGACACGGCCTTTAACTGGAGCCCTTGAATAGGAATATTAGGTACAATACAGTGGTGTCTTTGATACACATATCTTGGCTTGTTTTCACTTTGTAAGTATAAGCAGTTATCTTCGTTAATTGATCATGTGATATTTCCTGATTCTATTTCAAGTTATACAACTCGTGCAGGTAAATGTACAAAGCAATAGTGATGAGGATTAGCAGTGGGGATTAGCGTCTTTGAAGTTATGGCAATTAAGTGATTCAACACACATAGACTAACATACATGTTCATTCGGATAATGGTTGTGTTATTTACCACCTTTGCGCCTTTGATATGCTCCTTCGTGTCATGATCGCAGGGAATGACTAAACATTGCAAGATTTAAACACCCAGATTTGATGCCTGACCATACTGCATGTTTGAGACTGCATGAGTGGCATGCTACATGAGTTCTGACGTCACAGTCAAGCATCCAGTCAAATTCTAAGGACTCTATTATAATCATAGTCACCACTGCCATTACATTATAACATGTTATAAATCATTATTTTAGATGGTGCTTAAATTTCTTCACGGTGTATCATTTGAAGCGGTTTGAAGTTAAACTGTTGCATTAACACTTAAATTCTGCAGAATAATCCCAGACAGAGAAACAACTGCGTCATAGACTGAGATGGACACAAACATGGCTTCCATATTGATTCCTGACAAGACAAATAACACTTGAGGTATTATCTCTTTCACATAGAATTGTAATGGGACTAAAATGAAAATAATTAATAACGAATTTTTGTCAAACTTCAGGGATGGCATTGAGCTCCAGTGGGTATGAGTGGCCCAGTGTTGTACTGCGACTTGCGCAGGGTAGTGTGGCTGCCAGGATCTCCATGTCATGGTTCAATGACTTTGGATTCTTGGTCTGCCATCATTACATGATTTCAGTGTCACCACAAGGTGAAAGGGGTGCCACCCACTGAAACCCTGTGGAGATCCTGGGGTAGAACTGGTTCCTTGTGACCATGCTTGTTGAACTGGATCTGGTGGTCATGCCACTTTGATCATTGTACATGCGGATGGAGAAAGCACTGAATGCTTATAAATGCTTGGATGATGTTTTTGGACAACATGCAATATTCCTCGACTTCAGTGAGTGATGCTTGACACACAATGTAAATACTCAGATGATGGCTTGTTTTTGAGTGAGTGGGATGTTTAAAAGTTGTTCATGAGATTAGTGAGAAAACTAGGAATGTTTCTTAGGCATCTGAAACTAAAAAAATGAGCTCTCAAAGATATTTTACTTAAAGCGTTTTTATTTCTTGTTCATGGAATACAACTGACTGAAGCATATAACAACAGTCACTCACAAATCACAATTACTTTCATAATTCCTGGCCTGACTGCGAGTGGGTCACAATCGATGGGGTGAGTGTGTAGATGTGTACCCATGTCACGATTTGAACCTTTGACTTGACAAGCTACTGTTTGAACTCTGGGCTACCTCACATCCCCTTCCACACAATTCATGGCACAGGACCAAAATTCATAAAGAAACAAACCAAAGAGTCAAATTATGTTTATTCAAGTCCAACACATCAATACCAATATGTCTTTGCTGGCTCTCTGTCTTCTTTAATCCCCATCTTTTCCATAATGTCCTGTTCAAATGTGGATAATCTGGGCTTGAAGGTAATTTTCTTCAATTCTTTATCTTTTGTGTCCTTGTCTGTTTCTGCAAAATGAACACAAAGGTTGGACAGCCTGGCATGCAGACACCATGTTTGAGAATTTATGCTTCGATGTAAGTAAGGTGAGACTTCAAATATCCCAATGACTTTTAATCTGTGATACTGCCTTTAACAACCTGTACAACAGAAACTACTCATATGGCAACAGCAAGGATATAAGCTGGATATAACATACCAACGTATGAACTAATCTGCACCATGTCGTATGATTCGTCCTCTGCTGTCTTTGACAAAGGAATGACTCTCCCTGTCCGTGTGGAGACTCGCACCCTGATGCCCTCCTCCGTGTACCGCCACTCTATGTCCGTCGCCTTACTGGAAGAAACACAGCAGGAGTCAGTCAGTAAGTTTGGTTTACTGCCCCAGTTTGCAGTAAACAGGCATGGAACTTCCTATCACCATGACCTTAAATGTTTTGGACGCAGGTCTTAGTCGCATTCAAGATTATTGCACTTATAAAGCTCGCTCTCTCTGTGTGATTGTGCGTGTGCGTGTGCGTGTGCGTGTGCGTGTGCGTGTGCACATGTGTGCTTGCTTGTCCTAGTCCGGACTAAGGCCGATTTTATAGTGCTAGCCACCTGAGACATCATGCCACAGTTTAACCTGAATATCCTACTCTTGACTCCGAGCTGACCAGTCCTTGTTTTAGCCCTTAATGCTGAATGCCGAACGCCAGGCAGGGTAACAACTCAAACCATCTTTCAACGTCTTTTTGTATCATGCGTCCGGGGATCAAACCCCTGACCCTCCGCTCTCCTGGCAGATGTTCTACCACTAGACCAGAGAGGCGGTCCAACACACATGATTATCGAACTGACAAACAAAGAAACATATTCAGGATGAGCTAAATACAAATCTATTATCATGGGTTCCTGGCACACCTAAGGGATGCAACTCTGCACAGAGAACTGCATCACGCTTGACGACTAGGCCAGCCTTTCCTCCCCAAAGCTTGTTTCAAACGCGAAAGCACATGAACATTACTGCAGGAGATTTCATTCAGACTGTTTGTTGTTTAATGCTGCACTCCACCCCCATGACAGCAGCCTGTCAATAACTGACCCTGGACCAGACAAACCAGTGATAAGCAACAATATATGATGACATACAATCAATCAAATCACCAAGCTGGACTCCTTTTCCATTTAGTAACTTCTTACGACCAGCATAGGTTTACCCCGGGACCTTTTCTAACCTGAAATACCCAGTGGTTACAGGACACTGCACAACTGCAATGGGATTGACTGCATGTCCTGCATTATCATTGAAACTTCACAAGCCACAAGGGCCCTTGAAACCCCCACCCCCACCCCTACCCCTAAATTATATCAGTCCCAACTTTCAACAAATGAAAATGTATGAAAATAACCTGGTTTTACTTCTTTCAACATCATGTTCAGTGCAATGATGTCATCTCTGAAGTAACTTAGTTAGATCTACCCGTCATTCACACAAGTTCAGTTACAATTTCCTCTCTCTCTTTTTTTAATAATATTTTGAGACAAGTATATATTTACCTCGAAGCAAAGTGAAATGTTACATTCTTGCACCAGAAATGGATAAGGGGAAACCCTGATGGTAACAGACAAGCTGACGTTGTTCGAAAAATATTCTTAAAAGAATAATGTCAATGTTTTGTTCAACAACAAAGATTTATAAGGTACTTTATTTACCGGTCCACAGGGACTGCCAATAACATGAATTACCGGTCCAAGCCTAATTTTACCGGTTAAAAACTGTAAATGGGAACACTGGATGGGGTCCTTTTGGGTCCACTGGAAACAGCAAATTTGAAATAAACACATTTATTTTGTTTGTTTTATGCTGCAGTCAGCAATATTCAAGCTAAGTGACAGTGTTCTGTAACAATCAAGTCTGGACTAAACAATTCAGTGATTGATATCATGAGCATTGATCTATCTTATTATCAACAAAGTCAGAAAGCCGGACCAACCAGTCACACTAAATCTCCCTGCATTGGGTTACAACAAGCATTGCTTGCTGAAGACAAATTCTTACCCAGATGTTCAAGGGGCAGACATAGAATGAGGAGAGAGGAAGTTTTGTGTGAAGAATGTGTACAGACAGGCCTTAACGGAAGGTTGTAGGACAAGATGACAACTCACTCATCAGCGGGGTCAATAAGTGCAACTTCTGTGGTCACCAGGAGTGGTTTCTCCTCCTTCACGAGAGTCCCTGGACTGGCTGCAGACTTGTTCAGCCACCGGTATGACTGCAGACAACATACATCAACAGAAAACCACATGAAAGTACACAATCTTCACAGTCATTAAAAGGTCAGAGAGACATGTCTTGAAACTGGTTCAAAGGTTGATGCTTAGACCCTTCAACATGAAGATACATGTTTCTGATTGGTTACTAAATGGGATTTTTTTGCCCATTTACCCAAAACAGATAAGGTATAAATTTCATATACCCCTCTGGGAAGTGCTGAACCTTATTATATTATCTCGAAACTCAACACCTGCGGTTTAGTGAACTTAACCAAGTATATCTGACGATAACTTTGGATTTGTTGACATCATGTCTTAGCCATCAAGATATCGCACACATGGTACAATACACACTATCTCAATTTACGTTAAAAAATTGCTTCTGATTGGTTAAGGAGCGGGGAACTATGTTCCATGTAGCCCGATGAGAAATCAATCGGAACATAAGTATGGTTGATTTGAAATTACCGGTAACTGATGTTTATCTGAATGCATTGGGTAAAGGGAAGTAACTCAGTTCGTTTGCATTGTCTGCCACGAGTTTTTGCTAACTCAGTGAAACTGTGGAAATATTCCTGACCTGTACTAACATGACTAATGAAAGTCGGTAAGATAAATTCATTGTCAACCGATCTCTCTGGGCATATGGTGTGATGTACTCTGTGTGTGAGCCTACGTATCACCTGCCGGGAAAGGGTACATCACACACAGGGTACATCACACACAGGGTACATCACACACATGGTACATCACACACAGGGTACATCACACACAGGGTACATCACACACAGGATTGAATTATTTTAAGTATTTTTTGGTTAATCATGATGGTGAATTGATTTTTCTCTGTCACATGCAGTGAATATGTCCATAATGTGAGTCTACAAACAACTGGTTCTCCTTGATAGAAATATTGAAGACAAAATAGAACAAACTTTGTTTTAAACAGGCCCTCTCTGGGATTACTGAGTTATGTCTGCTCTAGTGGGTGAACGTTTTATGTCGACATAAGTTTCCTGGGACCTACACAGTTGAGGCCCTCCACGAAGCACCAGTTCCTCTCCTTGATGATGGAGTTGACGAGTCCTTGCTTGCCCTTGTCGCGACCAACTAGAATCTCCACCTGCAATACAAAACACTACTGTATAAGGTGGCTCACTTCCTGTATATGGTGGCTCACGTTGTAAAAGGTGGCTTACTTCCTTTATGAAGTGGCTTACTTCCTGTATAAGATGGCTTACTTCCTGTATGAAGTGGCTTATCTCCTGCATAAGATGGCTTACTTCCTGTATGAAGTGGCTTATCTCCTGCATAAGATGGCTTACTTCCTGTATGAAGTGGCTTATCTCCTGCATAAGATGGCTTACTTCCTGTATGAAGTGGCTTACCTCCTGCATAAGATGGCTTACTTCCTGTATGAAGTGGCCTACCTCCTGCATAAGATGGCTTACTTCCTGTATGAAGTGGCCTACCTCCTGCATAAGATGGCTTACTTCCTGTATGAAGTGGCCTACCTCCTGCATAAGATGGCTTACTTCCTGTATGAAGTGGCCTACCTCCTGCATAAGATGGCTTACCTCCTGTATAAGGTGGCTTACTTACTGTATAAGGAGACATACTCCTTGAATAAGGTGGTACATTTTCTGTATAAGGTGGTACATTTTCTGTATAAGGTGGTACATTTTCTGCATAAGGTGGTACATTTTCTGTATAAGGTGGTACATTTTCTGTACAAAGGGTGGCTCAGTTCTGTAGACACTTGCTATTAAATGTGACATACTCCTTGTATACGGTAATACACTTCCTAAATTAACTGTTTTTCAGAAAGACCAAGTTATGTCAGTGAACATGCAAGTAGTACTGCAGAGATTGATTGATAAATGACGAGTGTTTTAAGACAAGAAACAATCGTAGACCTCGTGCCACTGTGTAATGGATATCTTAACACTGTGTATTGAAAGCATGGCTCCATGGTCAGCACAATCTCACTGTACAATGTATTTACAATCTGATCTCCGTAATATCTTATGCATGTAAATAATTAATGAAAAAACCTTTATTTGGGAGAGGACAGGTGTAATTATGAAATCGTAACTATTGCACCCAAATCATGATTGTTGGTGTCTCTGCACAACACTCTCCCAGTCATATGTTGTTACACTTCTAGCTGTTGTGTCAGACCTATTACAGTGTAGAAAATACATTAAAATGTCAGATCATAATGAGTGAGTGAGTGAGTTGGATTTAACGCCGCTTTTAACAGTATTCCAGTTACATCACGGCGTGTCAGCTTAATGTGGGAGGAAAGCCCGAAGTGATGCAGGTCTCAGACGTTTACCACTTCGGTGAAACCCACGAGCACGGGTATGGTGCTGACAAACCTAGAAACATAATCGGGGCGAACGGGGATTCAAACCCACAATCATAGGTTTCTGGCGTGCCCAAGGGACGCAACTCTGCACAGCGAATCGCGGTGCCTTAGACCACTGGGCCACCCGTGCCCCCCAGATCACAATGAAATTTCCAGACATCAAATAGCTATACTTAATAACACCCGTTAATGTGAAAACATATACCATTTATCTCGTAATTATGCATGAATGGCTTATCATACATTCTTTTGATGGTGTGTTTATGTGTAATTATGCATGAATGGCTTAGCATACATTCTTTTGATGGTGTGTTTATGTGTAATAATGCATGAATGGCTTAGCATACATTCTTTTGATGGTGTGTTTATGTGTAATAATGCATGAATGGCTTAGCATACATTCTTTTGATGGTGTGTTTATGTGTAATTATGCATGTATGGCTTAGCATACATTCTTTTGATGGTGTGTTTATGTGTAATTATGCATGAATGGCTTAGCATACATTCTTTTGATGGTGTGTTTATGTGTAATTATGTATGAATGGTTTAACATAAATAATTATTTTATGGTAAGTGTGTTTAAGTGTATTTATGTATCAATGGTAGAGAATAAAGACTTAATTTCAGCAACTGCTTTGTCTACGATGTATTCATCTTCCCAAGGCAACCGTGTCCACTAGCCTATATCAAAGCCTTCTTTCCACCCTTGCCATTTCAAACCTACTTTTATGCGATAAAACAGGAAAGGACTATCTCACATATTAATAGTCCAATCAGACAATGTTTTACAAAGTCAAAATCTGAGTTCTGACAATGTGGTGTCTGCTATGCCTCCAGCCATCACCTGTTGAATTTATGCTGAAAATAATTTAAAAAATAATCTACGACAAAGTGGTTCAAAGTTTTTAATTAACTTGCCCAAGTACTTATGCCTATATGCAAGTGCAAACTTCATTGTTTTTAACTAAAATGGCAGAACACGTATTGCAATTACTGAGATGCAGTGACGAATGTTTCATGTTAGCCGCGATGAGCAGTGTTACTAGATACTATGTCCTCTCACAAGTCTCTGTGCCTCTATTATAATAAGGGCAAACTGTGGCAGCAGTATCTTTACAGTGGTGACTGATCAGCCATTTGAAATAAGGACAGCAATTTCACTGGATATCGCGTTTTGATCACAAGGGACACAGTTCATGTTCTACATGGAGTGGTGCCACAATCGAGCCAAGAAAAGTTGGCTTGACATGGCAGGGTAGAAAACCAGCTTTGATATAGGTTAGTGGACACTCTTGCCTAAGGAACATGTGATGTATTATGTACTATAAATCTTTGAACATAACTAATACTCAAGTCTCATAGTAATCAGATTTTTACTCAGATATGATACTTTTCTGTGTGAAGATCTGATGACACCTCCATAGTAGGTTGTGTCAGGTGAGCCTAGAATGATCTTTGACTGCCCAATCAAAATGAAGGATGTGTGGATCCTTGGGCCAATCACAAGGCAGCTACAGGAAAAGAAATATTCCTTCGATTGAACTCTAAAATGGGTGTAAATGTCATGAAACTCAGAACAGAAGTTGTTTGTATAAAATATCTATAACAATATAATTGAATGGCCTTATTTATTGACATTTGGGACTGGTTGTTTAAGTTTGTTTTCCAGATACAGAAATCAGATATGCTGATCTGAATGGTTCCCTTGCTTGTATTGAGAATTAAAACCCTGGACAGTTCAGCAGACACCACCAGATCTTCATGCCGAGAGGTATCACATCAGTTAAAAAACAATCTGATCTAAATGAGATTACTAATACTCCATATGACAGGATTTAATGAGTAAGTGTGGTTTTACGCCACTTTTTGCAATATTCCAGCAATATCACATTGGGAGACACCAGAAATGGGTTTCACACATTGTGCCCATGTCGGGAATCAAACCCAGGCCTTCGGCGTGACGAGCGAACGCTTTAACAACTAGGCTACCCGACCACCCTTGATAGGATTTTAGATGTACATCAAACAAAAACAACTTGGTCAGGTATGTTTATTCAACCAAACAGTCCTACACATGTCCATAAATTACAAGCTAACAAAAGCAGCATCATGCAAGTTAACAATTAGCATCTGGAATACACCAGCTCCTCCTGACTTCAGAATCAGCTCACCACAGTGGCTTCTTAACAATGGACATAAAGATTTACTTCACTGGAAAATTCAAATCTGTTCTTATCAGGCAAGTATTCCAACTTCGTCTAACAGGCTCACAGACCGAAGTGTCAGGACAGAACACAGCTTTCAACAACATTAAAAGACCAACAGCAAAATCAGGCTTAGAACATAACACCAGCTCGCTCGCCAGGAGGTGATACAAATTCCTGCGGGCTTGTACAAATCTCCCAATTTCCCCATTGTTTTAACATTACAATGGCATTTTATCTTTACCTGGGCTAGTAAAGCTTTTTAGCTGACCCTCAAATGTGAATCGATTGTTGCTTAAAGCTGGAGTCAACAACAGAATTCCTTTATGAACATGTATACTGGCTAAAGAGTTACTGGCAAACCAACTTACGACAAGCGAGTACCATTGTTCCAGCAACTGCATCAGTGTCCTGCCAGTACAGTGGGCTAGGCCTACATGAAGTGGTTCTGAATACCGTGAGGTACGAACTATTCCTTACAGAGCACAGAGTGTACATAAAAATATATTCCAAACACTGCCTTCCTACCCATTTTGTAAAATTTCGTGTTATCAGAACCACAGAAATATTTATTTAAGGCCCTACACAAATATACCAATCAGGGAATCAAACTTGATTGAACTACTTGGCTACCCTACCACTCAACCAGCCTGAAGTGGGCAAAAGCAGGACCGTCCACTCCAATGTGAGTCACAGTGTTTCACTATGGACAAGCAAACCATGGCTTTGACAACAGTCTGGTTTACCTGACTGCAGGTATGTTTACAGTCATGCCACAATACTAATAACCAAAGGATGTAACAGTGACAGAATCGATATCACAGATACATATATAACAGATAACTTGGAACTCACCCTTGACATTTCTTCATTAGATTTCTAGAGTGAATGATTGAAGACCAACTTTTTGCACTATATTTGACAGGACGCACTAATCATGACAATCATGACACAAACAGAAACAGTGCTTGAATAAATAAATGCTACAGAGGGAACACTTCAGTGCACAATTGAACAAAATAAACACAAACGGCACATTTATTTACATGAACAGTAAAGACAGGAAATTAAACAGAAATCTGTTTAAAGGATTGACATGATTAATCAATGTTAGTTGTGGGAAGTTTACACAATATATTTTGTCACAACAAACAGCTTCATTATTGTAATCATGACAATATTATAATCATAAAATCTTTAATTTTACATTATTCACAAATTGTTAAGAATTCATTATTTGATTGAGATCATCAAAATGAAAGTGTGAAAAATAATTTAAAAAGAAAAACATTGAAAATAACAGCAATTATTGAGGAAACAAGTATATCAGCAGAATGCGTATTATATCATATATTGCAAAAGAATACATTTTATACACATCTGGCATATTTTTTAACTTACATGAATATACAATACTACCATTCTCCTGAGCAAAACACACCCAGTCTCTTGTTCTCCATAGTGGAGGGAACACAACAGCTACCCAATGTGAGTAACTCAATATGTTCTTGCTTGACATGACTCCAAACCACATCCTCCCTCAGTTAATGAATATCCCTGTACCTGACAAATGTCCAGTTGGAAACAGAGATGCTAAAATTTAACATGTTCCATAAACAAACATTTCCACCTTGTGGAGACACAGTCAGATTGGTGAATGAAACATAACTCACAATCCATGTACTGCATGGTAGAAGAGAAAGCATTCTCAAAGCCATTCTATATTCTTCGCATCGCCACCTAACTCATCAGGTCTTGGTCGTCCAATCAACCATCACCCTCAACCACGACTTTGGTAAGATTCCACAACCAACACACTTGCTTTCTGTACATTTTGACAGAGAAAATAAATAACCGTACATCCAAAAGCATATTTACAGAAACCATGAATATCCCTGCATGAATGCCAAGATGCCACAGCATCTGATATGAAACTGACACACTCATATGTCAGTAAGTATAAGTCAATGATAAATGCTTGAAAAAACGTCCACCTTAAGATGGTGTTATCTGTACAACCGGGATATTTCATCCTCTGAGTCCGGGCCTGGATGCAACATCCAGGAACCAGGGTCTTCGCAAGTTACAAGAAATAATACAATGCATAAACAATACACTAACCCATCCTGAGATATTGACAATGAAGCTAAGGCCCCTCCACAAAAGTATCTTGTTTCTGGTCTCCGCCATTTCCACACAACTCGTCAGGCTTTATTTTCTGGACTTTTAACCAAGGGCGGGTAACTCTCAAAAATGGAAGTACCAAATGCACATGACACACGATGGCGTTTGTGTCTGTACAGGGGGCAAGATTATAAGGCCTTTTGAGCTTGTCGATTGCAGTTTAGATTTGACATTACTGTATTAATCGATGCAAAAAGGGCATATAGGTATAGGCGACAACTACCTTTTTCCACCAGAATACAAAGATTGTTAATGTTATGCAAATAAGCTTGTAAAAAAAAAAGCTGTAAAAACAACTGTCTTCGCATCAAACCAAAGCCCAAATACCAGAAACAACACTTTGGGGGGAGGGGGCCTAAGAAGTTATGAGTTTGCCTCTGATGGGAGGAGTTCTACAGGTGGACTAACATGGTGGTTAGAGTGACACATGATGTTGTGCTATGTTACAATGAAGTGCATAGATTTGAGTAATATCAATTTCCTTTTCCAAGCAGTAACAAACTGCTTATCATCACCTGATATGAAATAAATGGACAACGATTCCTTTTTGAATTACATTTGTGCTGAACAAATGGGTGTTGAATATTCACTTTATAGAGATAGCTTTTTGGAAAATAGCATCATCAATGAAGTTAATAAATGAAACTGATTTCTTGATCGGAATTACGTAAGGTTCCTGTTCCACAACAGTCTCAAGCACTACGGCAGTCACAACTATGCCTTAACACAGACTTACAATAGTCGTAATCCTAAGATCACTTTTTGAAAGTGGGTTTTTGATCCAGGTCAATAAAGCGATTTCAGCGCTACAACTGTCACAACTTTTATTCTCTTCCACAGATTTAGGACAGTCAAAGCGCTAAGATTATAATGTCAAACGGGGCCCACTTGCACAAAGTGATCTTAGCGATAAGACTATCGTAAGCCTATGTTAAAGTATGGGACTTACGGTCATCTTAGCGCTAAGATCGCTTTGTGCAAGTAGGCCCAGGTCTGGGACCCAGTTCCACAATGCAATTTTAGCGCTAAGACAATCGTAACTTCCATACTTTAACAAAGTCTTACAATAATCGTAGCACTAGGGTCGCCTTATGGCCCAGGGCCCAGGGTCCAATTCCACAAAGCTGTGTTAGTGTTAAACATGCTACTCGCCACCAGAAACAGCCCTTAAATACCTTTCTGGAACAGGATTAAAACCTTAATCAGTTGAAACAAGAATCAGCATCAATCACACTTGATGACTAGCAGCTAGTGTTATATAATATGCCAGTAATAGGACTACCACATCTAAATAAGTAAATTGACACTCCATATACAGATAAACAAGCTGGCTACTGTACTCAGTACAAATCACTGTCTTGTCCATACCATTGAGGAAACTGTTCTAATCCACATATACTATAGTAACACTTGCTGGTACAGTACTTACACATGAATGATTGTCATAAGTAGAACATATCCATTGAGAAATTATGATTCTGTGAGACACAAAATTCACAATGATAAATAGAAATTTATATCAAAACATCTGTTTTTTCTGTTGAAACTGAAAAATAGTTTTGGTTGGTATCATGTTTTGACAACCGATATTGTAATAAAGTCTTCATTTTCTGAAAACACATAATATAATTCAAGTGCTTGAAATTTGTTTGCATCGCTTTGTCATAGGTGAAATTTGACGTAACAACCTACTTTTATTGACCCAGTGAAAATATTTTTTATATTATCAAGAGTATCCTACTACATGAACTACGAAACAGTGACTACTAGTAGAAAACCATAAAATCATAATATCTCATTGAAATAGCCATAGAGCAAGTATGCATCCTTGTTGCACACCTACATCTCAAACACAGTCAAGCATGGTAATGCGAGGATAATGCACATCTCACCATTACAGGAAAAAGCCAGCAAATTGCTGTCAACAAACGCAGTGATGGGGAACATCAATTTTCTTTCACCAAAACAAGTTTTTATGTCACAGCTCCCATACAAGAAAACATTGTGGGATATGGCTTCAATGCAATATTTATATAGCCATGGTCCCATTGTTGCCGGAAGGAAACCAAGTGCTCTGACTGTCATAAATTCCATGCATTTACAAAGAATTATGTTAATGTATCCATCCCTATGATATTCGTATCCTTGTGATCGCTTACCAAAAAACAAATCCTTACACTGATTTATGATAGTTGTTGCTTTATGGAAAGATGCCCTGTCAGTATTATACCTGTGAAAACCTACAACCTGCATCACACAATCAATACTTGCAAAATATTGTTAGCTGGTCTTAAAATTGAAATATTCACGACAGAGTTGGCATTTTGACCAAGATTGCAAAGAAGCACAGATCAAGGTTTTTGGTTGACTTTTCTAGGACTAAATGTAACATAAAACTGCATCTTGTGTTTAACAATGTGCTTCATGAGAAATGTGCAATATTCTCCATCTGCCCTGTGCTATTGAACCACTGAGTTAACCTTACAAAATAGCCTGTACATCTGCTGCCTGGGGAGCTGTTTGGAGTAGAATGCTAGGCAAAGGACCATCACAGTTGTCTCCCTTTGGTGTAGCTCTTTAGGTTTTACAATCAAGTCTTAAGGTAGCTAATTTTGTTACATATCACAATATGTTGCTCCCTTTCACTTACTGGTAATGTAATTTTGTTGCAGAGAAAAAGCACACAAATAAATTTATTTCCCGTTTGATTTGGTTTCTGAAAAAGAAATTATGCTTTCTTAAATCATGTAAATTCTAAATCTTTATCAACCTCGAACAGATTATGTAAGTAAAGTTGATCAATTTCATAAACATGTAATATTTATCACTTCACACCTTCTTCAGTTTCAGTCCCTGACCTTTGCTTTGGACCATGATGGCTTTGCTTTTATCACATCTCCGTAATGCCCAACTCAAAATATCACACACTTTCCACCAGACGGGAACAACAAAAGATGGCATACATTAAGGCTAGGGATGACCATGTCACTGTACACTATTTACAATCATACCGTTCTCAAAATAGCATGCAGCTCATTCTTTATACAGGTACACCAGTGTTAGATATTAATCCAGATTTCCCCCCAAAAATATGAACTGAAATTTTCATGAAAGCAAAACCAAAACTGAACTTATTGTTAAACTTAATGTAAGAAATAAAAATGATTAGTGCACATAGTTATTTTCAGAATTTCAGAATTTGAAGCGCAAGATATAATAAAATCAAAATTTGTTCTGTCCTATCAACTTTCAGAAAGTTATCAAATAATTCAAAAATGCTAATTCAACTCAAAATATAAACTACAAACAACACACATCTGATAAATATTCGCTCTTTCAAGTATCTTGCACCAAAACTTGTGTACACAACTTCATGGCTTTTAAACTAAAATTTAACCAAATCAAATTCTTGATCAAACACCTGCCCATCAACCACTCGTACCAGATTCTGACAACTAATGTACAGCTTGAGAACGTTCCCCCTCATTCATGCTTATATAGTAAAACATCATCATATTTCTTTCCAAATAAGGCTGCAAAAGGAGTGTCTATACTTCAGTAATTTTACAAAAATGAAAAGATAAGCAAGCTTTTGTGACCAGGGTGTATGTTGGAGATAGAGTGCAAAAATAACATGATTCTGTTAGAAGGGATGACATTGAATATATCCACCTGTGGCCATGGCGACTCTTTGATGTCAGCTTAATGCACAATGAAACTTGATCTTCTACCAAGATAACTCTGCAATGGTCTACAACACACACAAACAAGTCAATTCGTAATACACATCCAGCAAATCCAAAATCCCAAATTCAGTCACGAAATCCAAATCCCAAACAAAATCTTATACACACTGCCATTTCTGAGTCACAACCTGGGAATATGTCTGAGAATATCAAATCTTGGGAAATGTTCAAGAAAATACGCCTTGTCATCAAAGGTTCTTACTTGTCTTATTATTATTTATATTTTATTTTATACTCAATTCCAAAAATTCCCCCCTAAAATATTAAATGTCCGGAAAAGAAAAGGTATACATATTACCTTTTCCTTTTTCGGACATTTCATACTTTAGGGTGTGCATTTCTATAGGAGGAATTGAGTATATTATCTTAATTAACCAAAATACATTTGACTCGACTTTGTGCTTAAGACTAGCTTAGTAGCAGCCAAAGACACAGACATTGTCTGTATGGAGAAGACTCCTCATTAATCACATAATATAATTAAAAGACAACAGAAACAATTTTAGTTTTTTCCCCAATATAAATATAAAGAGAATCAAATAATTAATTCAACACATTTAATTATTTCTTAGATTGTCGTTCATGAACACTTCCAAAAGACTTTTTTCTCTATTCCTATGATTAAGATGTAATATTCCTCTATAAGTATTTCATTTATCATGACTATATATACATAACTACAAATAAAATCAAAATATTCATCAATTCCCCAAACATACACTAATTTCCTCATTCCCATGAAGACAATAAGTAATGCCCTTTACATACAGTTTATGACCCAGCTGTTGACAGAAAAACCTTGCTCTTTCAGTTATTAAGGAACCAAATAAAGAAACTTACATCGGTAATAATTGATGCGGATGAGGAATTGATGAAAGCATGAAGTAATCTATCGGAGGAGAATCAGCATGAGTGTAGTTGACAGTGGATGGAAACAGCTGGTGGTCTTGTGCGTATTGTTTTTGTTAAGAAAATTGATCATATCAAATGTAATAATTCATATTCACCCAATATTTCCCATTCATATCCCATACCTTAAAAAATATAGCACTATTATCATTACGCATATAATACAGCAATATGGCACTTTGATTCAAGACTAAATATTTGACTAATATTCCTATTTAAACAATAACAAATGTGGCTAAAAAAAATGCAATGAATGAAACCTGATTGCGATAAGATAAGTGTCACATAACAATTTTACAAAACGTCTTCACAGTAAGAAAAGTGTGGCATTTTTCAGTTCAATTATGTATGAATAAAATAAATCAGGTTAATATTAAAGATCTAACCAAAAACTGAGACCTATTTTTAATAACAGTTACTTGGTTTACAGAAGTGCAGATCACTGGTTAAATTATATTTTATACTTATTTTCTTCAAATGATATTTATTTGATTTGAAGTATTGTTGTCCAAGTGAAATTAAAAACAAACATTATTTTAGAACAACAAATCAACAGTTACTTTTCCCCCCACTCATCTTATTTAACAGACTTTGCAGTATGAAAAAAAGAGATTAAAAAGGATATTTTTGTTTATATCTTATTCAGCATTTACGAAATTTTGAGTAAGCAGACTTGAAACCAAGTAAACAATTAATTGCCTGGATTCTATTCACATTTCATTAATACATGTTATGCAAAAATAATATCACTGTGATCAAGGAAAGAAGGGAGGTTTTGAATATCGTATTTTCAACCTTAGAATAACTGTCCATACTTGATCACTTAGGCTGTGTAGTGATGCGTGGTGCCACTATGGTCGAACCTTATGTTCATTTGGTATAAACCTGATCTAGGTATCCCTTTATAAACAGGGGTTCCTCACAAAGGAAGATGTAAAAATAGATTGTCATGACAAAAAGACTGTATAAATATTAATTGGTGTATCACAAATAAAATGAAATCAGAAATATATCACACAGATGGAACTGGAAAAAACACTGAGATTCGTTGACATCTGACCTAGTTCATACTCACAGCATTGCTATTAGTTCATTGAGAGAATGTGTAACATTCAATGAATTTAATCTACATTTGCATCAATTCTGTTTTCGACAAAATAACTCCCAAAAATTTCATGTCACCAGATTTGATATTTGTTGAAAATAACTCAAATTTATCTTCTTTGAAACATTATTAGATAATTGTTCTTTCCTTGACAAACACCAGGCAGAGGAAGTTGTTTGTGTATGAACTTGGTGGAGAAGTGGTTGACTGGCACAAGACGACTGTTCACTTGAAGTCTGGCTTGGGAGGGAAGGTGCACCCATAATGCTGAATGACGGCTTTGGCTGCATAGGACCCACATCGGACACACTCATCAATGGATCTACCCTGGACAAGTTGAGACAAGAAGCCCCCCACAAATGAATCTCCACATCCATTTGTGTCCTTGATGACACTTGGGTCTACTGGCTTGACTGGATATACCGAGACCTTCCCATCGTGAGCAAGGTAGGTGGGGTCCCTCCCTTGGGTGTAGACCACTGTGCGACAGCGTGACGAATTGATCTTTGGCAGAGCTGCGGTCTTGGATGCTATTTCTTCAACACTTGATGTCCCGAATCCTGCATGTTTGGAGAATTCAGCAGCTTCGTCACCATTTCCAAAGAGAACATCAACATATGGCATAACATCCAGATCAGCATCAGTGAAATATTTGCACAGAAATGTGGCATGTAGATTCATGATGACTGTTTTCTTCTTGTCAGCTGCATGCTTCAGAACCTTCAGCACAGAGGCAGGACTCACTGGTAACAGGAACCCACCGATGTAGTAAAATTGAGCTTTTTCAACAAATTTCCAATTTTCAGGTAGTTCTAAATAATCTAGTGAAAACATTTCTGCCGCACCAAGCTCTGTAACCAATGACCTATTTTCTCCTGTGATGATGGCTCCACAGACGCCTGTCTTCATCCCCTGGTGGACCTGGTAACAGACATGGACTCCCACCTCCCTCGCTTTCTCCTCCTGGATCTTGCAGAACTGATCAGCACCAACCCCTCCGAAAAATGTCGTTGCATCTGGTTTCTCCAGCAACCATTGGGCAACCCGGATGCTGTTCTGTGTTGCCCCCCCTGCCAAGTAGCTTGGGCTGTACTTGTCAGTCATCTCGGCGAACATGTTGTGGTGCTTGTCCTCTGCAATGATGGCGTTGTTTGGAAGGAGGTCATACTTGTCGAGGAATGACTTGTCTCCCTGGATGGAAATGTCCAATAGAGGGTTTCCAAGCCCAAGCAGCATCCCCTCGCGAATCCCGCTGGATGCAGACGTACTGAAGGCCATCTGAAGCAGAAGGAAACATTCATTGAAGACTCATCTGAAGTATATCATCACATCACATATATTTATACATACCGGGTATCTCCAAATATATATATGAATACAGTTAAACCTTGAAAAAAGTCTGAAACTCCATTAACTTACTATATTACTCAAGGGTAGAATGATGGTGTATAACAACTTTCCGACATCTGCAAATCTTAGCAATTTTCAATGCTGATTGGTCAGTTGATGTCACAGTGCTTCACAGTTGAGAAAAACATTATCAATTGTTCATGACGTCATAAACATTTCATTACATCATCTGAACAACAGGCTGCCTTCAGTGAGGTTTCTCTGTAGGGTTGACATTTCATATGTTATTTCTTCATTTTCTCTCTCAATATGTCAGTGAGTAACATACAGAATAACCTACTCAGAACTACAAATTGTCTGTCCCTCGTGAATGAATGCTGTAAGTCCCTCGGCAATGGCTAGGGATTACCAACATCCATTCACGAGGGACAGATAATCCGTAATTCCTTGTCGCTCTTCGGTTATTCTCTAAATATCATTGAAAAGTTACAAGAGAACTTGTCAAACTGGAATCCTTGTCAGCAGGATGGTCTAATATTAGTGCTCTGCGGGCCACAAACCACACTGGCCTAACTTTTCAATTGTCACCAGGGCTTTGATGGTCACTGTATATAAGTTGCTGTATAAATGTTGCTATAATAATGATGGATGATACATTGCCAAGGTGGGGTCAAATATAAAATATCTCACTCAGATTGATTGTGCTGCAAATAGCTGGAAAATTATAACAATATTCATTCATTCAGATTGTTTGTATTGGTACAAAACTTAAAACAAACTGACAAAATGGAAAGAGATACAAACTTAATTATATGTATTCATTCATGGCTACACCAACTTGCAACAAGTTGCTTGAAAAATTCCAAATGGTCTTTGTGGTTCTGGCTATAGAAGACAACCTCCATCTAGTGGATAAAGAGTCTGGCTGGTGTTCATTCAATCCTCTGCCCTATCATACCAAAAGATGGTACTTGTTGAGACCATGCCTGGCACTTGGTATTAAGGGGATAAAACAAGAACTGGTAGTCTGAGAGTCTGTTTAATGGTGGCATAGTATCTCACACACACAACACGTAAAACACCATTGCTCTTCACCTCTTGCTATAGATAGAAATGCCAACTATCAACTCTAGAAATGCCAACTATCAACTCTAGAAATGCCAACTATCAACTCTAGAAATGCCAACTATCAACTCTACAAATGCCAACTATCAACTCTACAAATGCCAACTATCAACTCTAGAAATGCCAACTATCAACTCTAGAAATGCCAACTATCAACTCTGAGTTGAGATGAAATATATATGACAAATGAGTGAGTGAGTGAGTGAGTGAGTGAGTGAGTGAGTGAGTGAGTGAGTGAGTGAGTTTGGTTTAACGTTGCTTTCAACAGTATTCCACTTATATCATGACATGTCAGCTTGATGAGGGAGGAAAGCCCAAAGTTATGCAGGTCTTAGACATTTACCACTTTGGTGAAACCCATGAGCACAGGTATTGACAAACCAAAAAACATAATTGGGGCGAACCGGGCTTCGAACCCACGTTCATGGTTTCTAGTATGCCCAAGGGATGTAACTCTGAGCAGTGAATTACAACGCCGCAGATGACAAAGGAAAAATATGAAGAAATCCCATACATTATTAAACTTAATCAGTCCAAGGAATTATCATAACAATCACTAGCAGAAAACATTTCAATGTAAAGCCATTACTACGATAGAAAAGGTGTGAAGTGTGTGACAAGATATGGTGTGAGGTTAAAGAAGGTCACAATAACCCCAGCAAAGGGCACCTGTACCATGAACCTTATCATGCTTATCTAGATATATATCACTGTGTCATGTGACCTCATGTGGTCATGACCTGCTAACCTAAATCTCAACACTCGGGTCACCAAGTCCCCCTACAGC
The DNA here is from genome assembly GCF_023055435.1 of Haliotis rufescens. Taxonomy (NCBI): domain Eukaryota; kingdom Metazoa; phylum Mollusca; class Gastropoda; order Lepetellida; family Haliotidae; genus Haliotis; species Haliotis rufescens. The sequence goes on along the minus strand of NW_025963779.1, from coordinate 60,186,880 downwards.
AGGCCATCTGTGCTTGACCATGTTAACCCCTTAAAATCCACATCCTCTTACACCTTTAAGACAACCACATCCTCTTACCCCTTTAAGGCACCCAGATCCTGATAATCAAAGAAATTCTAGCAGGGTTTGACACAAAGCACAAAAGTGTGTCCATTATGCACAGATGTAGAAATGCATGCAGAAAAAAACATACTGCATCCCTGGGGACACAAAATAATATTCCTTGTATGCACAGTCTGAAAGGACCCTTAAAATTAATTATTGGTGTCCCTTGGACTCCCGCTTTTATACGTCAAGGTAAAATCCTGTGTAGATCTATATCTATATATTTTACGAAAACTTTGTGAACTCACTTCAAGCTATTTCCATGAGTGTTTATGTTTAAGGGTTCACTATCATCTCTGGGCCACAGCTAATGATAGACAATATCTATAAAATTAAATGGTAAGTAAGGCTACACTTTTCTTTTTCTTCTTTTTTCTTTTACGCTGCACTCAGCAATATTAGAGCTATATCATGGTGGTCTGTAAATAATTTAGTCTGGATCTGAGTCTGACAATCCAGTCATTGACATCATGAGGAATGATCAACGCAATTGGGATACGATGACATGCATCATCAACCAAGTCAGCGAGTCTGAATATCCGATCCCGCTAGTTGCCTCTTACAACAAGCATAGCCTCCTTTTACGGTAAGCATGGCTTGATGAAGACCTATTCTAAACTTTTATTATGGATTTTTGCTGAGTAATTAACTTTGATCAATCAGATGAAACAAAACCAACTTTGGGTGTTGTATCTTATTTGGCATGAAGTTGTTTGTGTCGGTCGGTGAATGCTCATACAGTTTGACATGCAGGAAGCTTAGTGATCGTACATTAACAAGTGTTTATACTTCTGAAAAGGCTGTGTTCTCCTCAGAGGTTCCCTCTCCTTGCTAAACCCTCGACATCACACCCTGGCAATAGTAGACTCATGTTTAGTCTCTGAAAATATATTTTTTGATGGACCAAATAACTCCATTAATATTGAAAAGAGCCCCAGAGATGGGAGATTCAGACCAGAGGAAAATCTAGACTTACTTGATGTAGTGCTTTTGCATTAGAAAAAGGGCTGGGTAGAAGGGGAAATAATATGGTCCAGGGACTGTTAGACAGACTAGGGTAAAATATCTGCCTCCTAGGTAGTATACATCTGAAACCTGATACTCTGCAACAACTTCACCATTCCTTCCTCCTTCATGAAACAAACACTAGGTGCTACAGCAGCACCAATTACAACACAGATCCTAACAGGGGAAGAATACAGTTACAGCAGCTAGCTACCTCCACAACGAGCAGAAGCCTGACAATGTCTTCATCAAAAACAGTACAACACAAACAGGCACAGACAGTTACAAATCAACACTATCACATAACAAGAGATCCTCACCAGACTTTACTTTGTACAACACCAGTCCCACAGCTCTCTGATTATGCAGCTCTCCTACCACTAGGGCCAGCAGACAACTACTGATGGTCGTCCCCCACTGTAGTCCCCCCTCCCTGCATCCCCTGTCCCCCCATAATGTACGGTAATCCAACATGAGAGCACTGACAGCTCTAAGGCAGTGTTACCTATCTAGGGTGCTGTATCCATAACCAACATGAATATAAAGCAAATACACATATTGACAGACCCTCATTCTTGACATAGCTTCAATACAGGTTTTCAAGGTAAACATGTCTTCAGGTGACATTTACATTTTGTAGCATCAATGCAGGAAAGACTGACTTATGGAGTTCAACTTCTTTCAATACCATGTTTTGGTACTGGTGGCACGCCAATGGTACAAGTACCTACCTGTAGGAGTGAGTGAGTTAGGTTTAACGCCGCTTTTAACAGTACTCCAGTTATATCGCGGCGTGTCAGCTTAATGTGGGAGGAAAGCCTGAAGCGATGCAGGTATCAGACGTTTACCACTTCGGTGAAACCAACTAGCACGGGTATGGTGCTGACAAACCTAGAAACATAATCAGGGTGAACCGGGATTCGAACCCACAATCATAGGTTTCTGGCGTCTTAGACGACTGGGCCACCTGTGCCCCAGTACCCGTGGGAAGCAAGATGACCCATGACATACAGTTCACTATTCTTTCAATGCCATGTTTTGGTACAGTTTTGGGGCTTTTATCAGGTGCTGACAAACCTAGGAACATAATCGGGACGAACCGTGATTCGAACCCACAATCATAGGTTTCTGGCGTGCCCAAGGGACGCAACTCTGCACAGCGAATCGCGGCACCTAAGACGACTGGGCTATCTGTGCCCCCTCTTACATCAAGGAAGCTCTCTTATGGCATACAGTTCACTATTCTCCCAATGTGATGTTTTGGTATGGTACCTAACCTCCTGTACCAGAAAACATCACATCACAAGAAGTTGAAGTCATCAATCCCATTTCAATGTTACAGTGATGAGGGTATGACAATACACTCAGTGAGGTCCCAGAGGTCATTATGAGTGATGCTCAGTTGCCACGGCAATCTGAAGTTAATTTGTACATTAGACCTGTGGAGCTGTTCTGGGGTAACTCAGTGCATACCATCATCCCTAGAGGGAACAAGTTGGAGCACATTAACTTCAGGTTGGTGACTGGATATTCAGCACATAATAAACTAATTTTTTATTATTAAATTTGTTATACAACTGCAATCACTTGCAATTTAGCGCTGCATTAAACAATATTCCAACAATATGAGGTGGCCTGTAAATAATCAAGCCTGCATCAGACAACCAGGTGATTCATCTGATAAGTCACCCATTATTACCAGCAGAAGTTGCAAGGGAACAATTCTAACCCAGAATCCCCTGATCTATCTTCTCTACAACGGTCGGGTAGCTGAGTGGTTAAAGCGTTTGCTCGTCACACTGAAGACCCGGGTTCGATTCCCGACATGAACAATTCTCACCCAGAATCCCCTGATTTATTCTTCTCTACAACGGTCGGGTAGCCGAGTGGTTAAAGCGTTCGCTCGTCACACTGAAGACCCGGGTTCGATTCCCGACATTGGTACAATGTGTGAAGCCCATTTCTGGTGTCCCCAGCCGTGATATTGCTGGAATATTGCTTAAAGCGGCATAAAACCATACTCACTCACTCTTCTCTACAAATTCAAAACCTACTGAACCAGTACCCACATGTCTCTTGAAACATATTTGGGAAAGGGTTCACGTTATGTTTTCATGTCGTAATGTCTGACAGTACGACATATATATATAGTGTAGCACAGGAGCAATAGAAAATGACAGTTTAACTTGTCATAGATCTATAGACATCAGATGACAGACAATCATTCCACTCCTATTTATTGTCAAAACCTGACACCATTATAAAGACACCTGGAGAACCACCCACCCCAAGTCAACGTAAACTTTGTGTTCTGACGACAATAAGCTCCCTTTGTCAAAGTACTTATGACAATAGCTGTAAGGCCTGTTTGTGGCAACTGGCCAAAGGACCAGTCAACAGTCACAGGTTTCTCATGAACCAACTTCAAACCTCAAAATGCTGAACACAACTTAGCCAATAGGTTGTAATGTGAAAAGATCAAGATGACCAAACATTAACTAAGCTTTATGTTGCATTGCTATGGACACACATATCAAACTAATTTAACAGATCAGTATACTTTAAACAGCAGTAAATGTACTCTACCTTGAAAGGTAACAAGTTGTCACTGGCTCAACAATCAGTCAAATGTGCTGTGAGAGTGACAGGACCTCTGTTTGTCCTCTACCCAGTGTTGGGGTTAGTGAAGGACTATATGTTTTTGATTACGGCTGTGGGGCCACGATGCATCTGTGATACATATGACGTGGGGACATTCCTTGTCTGCCAGAAACACAGGATCTCAATCGCCCTTGTGATAAACCAGTGTAGAAAATGGGACAGTGAGTGAGGGGATTGGGTTTGAAACAGTGGCAAGCACATACAGCATCATCACAGCAAGGCTCCAAGCTCATCTGACCGCTTCCATGGTCTAGTGGTAGAGGTGAGGTGAGGTGAGGTGAAATTGGGTTTAACGTCGCGTCCAAGATTATTGCACTGCACTTATATAGCGAGGCGCATGCACTGTGTGTGTGTGTGTGTGTGTGTGTGTGTGTGTGTGTGTGTGTGTGTGTGTGTGTGTGTGTGTTTGTTTGTTGCTGCTTGTACTAGTCCAGACTGATGCCGATTTATAGTGCTAGCTCACAGAGATACCATGCAGCAGTTTAACATGAATACCCCACTCAGACACAGTATACTGACTCCGAGCCGACCAGTCCTTGTTTTAGCCCCTTATTGCCAAGCGCCAGACAGGGTAACAACAAGTACCATCTTTTAACGTCTTTTGGTATGACGCGGCCGGGGATCAAACCCCGGACCTTTCGCTTTCCGGGCGTACGCTCTACCACAAGACCATGGAGGCGGCTCTAGTGGTAGAGCGTTTGCCCCGAGAGTGGAGGTCCTTGCTTTGATCCCTGGCAGCATCACACCAAAAGGATTTAAAAGTTAGTACTTGTTAGTACCCTGCCTGGTGCTCGGCATTAAGGGGTTAAAACAAGGACTTATAGGCTCGGAGTCAGTATACTGTATCTGAGTGGGGTATTCATGTTAAACTACGGCATGGAATCTCAGTGGGCTAGCACTATAAACTTGACATTAGTCTAGACTAGTACATAGCAGCCACAAACACACACACACACACATGCATGCATGTCACGATATAAGCACAATAATCTTGACTGCAACCTTAAACCCTATTTCACCTCACCTCACCTCACCTCACCCCCAAGCTCAACTGGTCACATAAAGTTGTGGTCAAAAGAGTGAGTGAGTTAAACTGCGGTTTGAACAGTATTTCAGTGATATCATGGCCTGTCAGCTAGATGTGGACGTTAAGCTTGAACTGATCAATGGCATGGATATTCTTGGTGAAATTTAGGGGCATTGGTATGATGCTGACGAACCAAGAAACATAATCAGGGCAAATCTGGAATTCGAACCCATGACCATAAGTGTCCAGCACTTCTAAGAGACGAAACCCTGCCCAGTAAACTGTGGCATGTATGAGACAACTGTATGATCAATAAGGTGAGAATTTCTCTGTAATACCTGCCCCACTTAAAGTCACAACCAGGCAATACCCATGGAGACCTGGGCCCACTTGCACAAAGCCATCTTAGTGCTAAGATTATCGTAAGCCTATGTTGAAGTATAGGAGTTACGATCATCTTAGCGCTAAGATCGCTTTGTGCAAGTGGGCCCTGGTCTAACTGGTCTGCCAGCAATCTGCCTTTAGACACTTCACAGACTCAGGCTGCCATCAACATGTGCTAAGCCACCATTAAAGCATTACCTGGACTCGCCTCCACTATTCACCATGTTTGATTAAGGCTTGAGAGTGGTGAATCAATGGTGTTCTGATCAATAGAGCAGTCGATACTGTTACTATTTCCAGCCATCAAGATACAGCGGCATGTACCCGTATCTGGGTTATCAGCAACGAACTGCATCGTCACAAGAGCTCAAAGGGTTATGGAGTACATGGCTTCCAACACTTCGATACACAGTATTACCATAGTTACAGATTTGAATTGATGAATGTACATACAATGCTGAAAACAAGACAACTACAGACCAGGGATCTAGAAACTGGTCTGTGATTGCAAAATGTATGATTTGACAAGTGCAAACCGGACATTTTAAAACTTGCCAATCGGATATTTTTGAAAAAGGTAGATTCTTCTTGCAGGACATTCCAACCTGAGGCTGGATATAATAACAAAGGATATTAAGTCTGATATAAATTAAAGAGGTGCAGCCACACAGAGCTGTGATTTTGTTGTTGATACACGAGCGGCACAGGTGCATGGGAGCTGTCAGTCAACATCATATTATGCGCAGACAAAACTACACCCTATCCCTTCATCGATTTCAGTTAACTAACTAAAATTGGTAAAAAATGTGAAATTAGAGATGAAATATCACGATACATGATGATTTACCATTTAAATTGCATTTCCTGTTCTGCTAGGCATTGGTTTATATACAAAACATAAGATTACTGTGTGTATTTTCTCGTAAACTACGCAGGAAATAGCCATCACATGTAAACACATATTTTCTACTGGTGATACGGTTGAAATATACACAATATTATGACTTCAAAGAATTTTGATGCAATGATCGGAAGAATTGTATTTAAAGGTATTATCTTATAAGTGATAATCTATTCCAATATTGTAAACTTCCTGTGGTCTTCTGAAAGCGTTATATTGACATGTAATAGTCAAACTACAACAAATATGACTTTAAACAAGTCAAAGTATGGCATTTATGATATATGCACCTGGTCTCTGTCAACTTAAGTTCGTTTCAAGGTGTCAATATTGGTAATCTTCACACACGATTTCGCCAAAATTACTGAAAACAATATTGAATGAAATTTTGAATAAAATTAATAAAATAGATAAAACACATAAGTAGATATATACAAAGAACACTTTTTATAACCAGAGAGTGTAATAACAGGATTTAATTGCATACTTAATTAGTATGGATTTACTGACAAGGTCTTGTATTTTTTTGGAAAAAAATCAAACTTTGTTTTACAAGTGTATCTACTTTTCACTCTCATGTACATCAACAAAAAATCTATAATCACATTTTCTTGAAAAGCCTATAGTCATGCGTTATTTATCAAACAACTCAAGTTGGGTTAAATAATTGCATTTTTTTAATGCAGCGATAATTTGAACATAAAGAAAACCAGAGTACAAATGTTTTTTGGGAACAGGTCAAATGTCAAATGTCAAATGTTTCTTGTTACAAGAGAGCAGGCATGTCAGGTCTTCAGCGTACAGTAAAGATACAGTGACATCTTCTCAACACAAACTCTCTGGTGCAAAAAGAGGTCAAAAGATCCAAAGCAAAACAGCTTGACTGAGCACACCATTTCATAAAAATATCCCCCAAAATATTCAAGATCCTTAACTTTTTATTGTTCAGTATATTATTGGTTGTTGCTTATCATTACGTAGCATGTCATATAACCAAGCTCATTAAAATCAGATCTTAGTTCTTGCTATTGCTAAACAACGATCTGAGGACATCCCATTATGGGTCACATCAGAGCGACCTTTCATCCGACCAATCAAAGTGTCACTTATCAAGTCAAGTCGCTTGTCGACACAGGGTATAACGAAAGTTACAGCCGTATGACTGATTCCGTCAAAATTATCGTCTATCTCTCGCTTCTGTGGGATAAACATTTGAACGGAGGCGGCTTTGTACAGTACGTGGGAAGCACTGCCATACAATCTCAACCATATATTACACATTCTGGAATGTTAGTTTGTTCAGTTTTCAAATGTATAATCGAGAACTGTGTCAACATGTTTTTCAAGTGTAGTCTGAAATGGAAGTCGCCAGGTTGAAACGAGTGCCGTAAAGCTCGATAAAGCTGCTTTCTAATTGGCTGATGTCGATTTCTTGTTAGTCATTTCAGTGGGCGGTCAAAGTTTGCTAAAGGTCGTTCTGACTTGACCTGTAATGGTATGTTCTCAGATCGTTGTTTAGTGGCAGCGAGAACTCAGATCTTATTTTAATGAGATTGTGCATATAACAGATTTATCATGATAAAAGAAAATTACAATCATAACATAGTTCATGTAATCAGTAAACATCTGTTCTGCTTTATCATAAGCTATTCTGACTTATCTCTGAGATATGTCATGAGTCACGTAGACCCACAGAACATGAAAAGACCACTTTGCCCCTGGAAATCAAAATACCCTTGACATGAAACTCTGTGACATATACCATTTTCACATTACTTGATAATAAATATATCCCACTTCTCAACTCTTGATAGGGATATTCCTTGATACACCAAACTGACTCTCATAATCAGGATAATATGTCCAGTGTATACATGGTATATCTAACATGTTTATAAGAATGACATGTCAGATTATCCCAATCCAAAGTAATGATACAGATGGCGTTGCAATCAGCATCAAGATGTTCTTGCTAGGTTGTCATGACCCGCATTCTGCGTAATCATCATTCTCCACGACCCTTTCCTTAAGAACAAACTGGACAAACTTCAAGTGTGTTTTTGAAACTTAAAGCCACACTCAGCAATATTCCAGCTATATGATGGTGGTCTATATACAGTCGAGTCTGGACCAAACAATCCAGTGATCAACATAATGAGCATCGATCTACGCAATTTGGATACAATGATATGCATCAACCCAGTCAGTGATCCTGACCACCTGATGCCATTTATTAAGTTGCCTCTTACGACAAGCATGGGTTGCTGAAGACCAGTTGTAACCCAGATCTTCAAGGGGCTAACTTATAGTTCCACCGAAGTTGAGGGGGTCACTTAATATTCCTTAAATAGTCTTTTACTTTTTTATTATCATCTAAATCTGTGTGTGGAGGAGAGCTTGTTTAATAACTTTGACTGTTTTACAGAAATGACAACAGTTAAACCCGATGTTTTCCTGGCTTGTTTACTGCAAACCTGCATAACAGATCTTTACTGCCAGCTAGCAAATGAGATCGACACACTATCCCCTGAACCAAAGCATCATATTTCAGGGCTGGGACAACAGAGGGATCAATATCGACCATGGTAGCTAGGACCATGTCAACACAGTAGTGTATACCGCATGAGAGTCAGTTCACATTAACCAGATGAACATGGCTTCGAACAGTATTGCAGTTCTACTACAGCGTGTCAGCTTGATGTGGGAGGAAAGCCTGAAGTGATGCAGGATTTAGACGTTTACCACCTTGGTGAAGTGGATATAGTGCTTAAGACCTGTAAACAGGAGCGCAAGTTTTGTTACCAGTAACATATTGCCTAATATACTCTCCAGTCTTTTCGGTCTTAAAAGCAACTAGTTTCAGAGTATTCTGTGCAAAATGGTAGGAGTATTCAAGGAGATGACACTCTCATCTTTCAAAGCACAGAAAGCAAGTGATACTACTAATAATAAGAATAATCATTATGTCTACCTGTTAGCGTTTCAGAACCGAGACTGTTCGAAAAGTTTCATGGACAGACGTTTTTAATAACAACTTCGGAAATAATTAGCTGTCTCATCACTGTTAACAAATTCGTCAGGCAAACCATCAGCATGAGCATCCATCCATGATGTCGCGGCGACACATTCACAATGACCTAGGGCACAACCTGTAGGCACCCTATTTGAAACCTTAAATGTTTCCTTTAGACCACACATTTATTATTTTTCATTTCACGGGCCTTCCATCCCTACTGAAAAACAGTCGGTCTATGTCTTAGAAATTAATTAAACATAAAAATATTTATTTTTATTATATGTCCCGCTTGTAATATAGACCCTCTTATACAATACAAAATGTTATACATAGATTACGCGTCTACAAAACTATCCGTGTTTCAAGAGGCACCTGCAGTTTTAACTCCATGGCAGAATGATTTTCATATCAATATATAAATGATTGCCATTTCCTATTATTTTTATTTAAAAAACCGACCATGTGTGGAAAAGCTGGAATAAATCCGTGAAACATAAAATGAAAAAAGTGTGGCCTTATATATCGCAGTGGACATTTGGGTCAAAGGGTTGGAGAGCTTTGGATAAGATTTGTCTTCCTAAATAGGGTTAGTGTGTCAATATTAATACACAGTACTACTCAAAAAAAAATAAGAACACAAGTTTTTCATATGACTGCAGTTAATGTGTCATGGCTGGTGGGTTTTGAACACTTGGCTTTCTTTTACTTGTTCTGAGTGAAATATATTGTTAAGAAGGATCTTTTGAACATCAACAAATTTGAAAGCAGTATGTCCAATGGATGTCCTATAAATGGCAATATGCACATAATACAAACATCATGCTTAAGAGTAATCATATAGGCCCTTATCTTACTTTGTATCAAGATAATCATTTCGGATTGGTTTCTGAATGGACTAGTACTCCGCTGACAGATAGGATATAAATTTCATATTCCCCTCTGGGGAATGTTGAACTTCTCACCAAGGCTAATACAATGATATGAATAATATGATACTATAAACTGAACACCTATCTGATCAAATGCAGTTTATAGAACTTAACAGAGCATATCCGGATGTATGCAAGGGGGATAATTCTTGTCTGCTGGCATTCAGGATGTCAGTGAAATAGTCTATGAGGCATACTGATGAAGATATTTTAGATTAACAGGCAAAAAATTATGCTGGAAGGATAAATCTCTTGTTGGCCAATGTTTAGGGGTATATGAATAAATGTAGCCAGAAGCACACACATATTACCTGATGAGGTGGGGGAGCTGTGTATATATATTTTTAAATATATCATTAAGATAGCACAAGCCCTTGAGATATAGGTCACAGTAATCAGAAAATGTAATGTCTCTGGCTTATGGATATTTCTACAGTCATGCAGAGTCCCTGATAACATCTAGGTTAATGGGAGATAAATATTGATTACACAGCACTACTGGCTACCGGGACTCCAAGTACTCGTGGCCGAGTTGGTTTCAGCATAGCACGGGTCCGTTACAGAGGACTCAGGTACTCGCTAATGGAAACTCACTCTAATTGCAGAAATATGTCAAAGAACATGCAACAGTTATGTGGAACACATTATGGCGGCCTTAGAAATTCCTTTAAAGGGAAACATTTTTTCACTAGTCCTCAGAGTTTGTAGCTTAGTCCTTGAATGAAACAAAAATGTTTAATATATTTCCATTTTCTGTCAGTTTTATTCAGAACTGGTTAAGAATACTAGCACTCAAATGATTTCAGCCATGGCCAATATGCAGTTCACCAATGACAAGATGATTTAATCATCAATTCTTTTCACCAATATGTAGAATTTAGTATCATTATACAGACAATTATTAGATGCGCTTACTTAACTGAACTGAATTTTTCTTGACTTAGACTCTCCGCTTATGTAAATGCCTTAGAAACCTGGGTAGCTTGTGCCTCTATCTTGCCAAGCTTGCAGTTGAATGTGGCGCCATAGAAAGATTCCATATGACAAACACCTGTGTTTTGTCTCCCATGCGAAAGCCTTATAGAGGCCTTGATCATGTTAAGATGAACGTCATGTACTACTGATAGGTGACAGGCATTCCTGTCCTACATGGAATGTCTTGTCAATCATCTCATCAATCAACCAACAACTGAGACTTTTGTAGACTGTCAACCGACAATATCCATAATGTTAAACATTTTAGTCAATTCATTTGCCAAGTGCTAAAGATAAGAAGCAAAACATCTATCACTGTAACTTAAAGGGTATTATACTCCAGCCAATTATTCACTGTGTACATTTAATTGTCCTTTTGTTTGTATTATTGGCCTAATGTAGCATATTTTTTTGAGTATGATAGGAAAAAACTATTTCCGAATATTTCTGGTGTTAAGTGCTCACGGTAATGTCTTTGCGTTTGGGGGGAAAAAACATCAAAACTCATTATGACGTGAATAATAGCGCGTATTATACTCAAGAAAATATGGTACACAATATATTCAGTCTGTCTATCTGAACATAGAACACTGAGGTGTTGGGACTTATTTATTGTAGGAAGGAAAGGGAGTCATACCACTATCTCAATTCTATTCCAATAACGATACGACTACTGCAGGAGCTCTGTTATAAAAGGGGGATCAGTGAGGATTGTGCCTCGGTAATTAAAGGGACCACAAGAATTTTAAGTTTTAACAAGGGGCGATGACAAGGACCCTTCAACTTTCATGCTTGATTTAGAATACTTCAATATATAATAGTATTGTAACAGTGTCTTATTAGCCATTGTGTCTGAACAAATCACCTTTAGTAACCATGTCATACCGCAGACACACTTGAAACTGACACTCAGAACAGACAATGCATCCATTTTCATCAGAACTCCTTTCAAATGCTGAAAAATTCTGACACTTAAATGCGATGTCAGCACTATAAATAGCACCTTAGATATCCTATCTCCCTGAAAACTGTTCCTGTTAGATGAATAAAATTGTTCTGCATGGACGGATTCCAAAATAAGTGCCCTTGGCAGCCAATTTGGGAAAAATCATAATTTTTTCAAAATTGGTATTTGTAAAAAGTTCCTTTTGTTATGAATTCAGACATATTTTATCATTGAACATTGCTTTCAATGCAATTATTTAACTGAGCATTTAATCTTCTTCCTCTTTGTTGGTCCTGTTATCAAGTTTATCAGTGAAATACAAGCCACCTCTACGAAGCCATAACATTAGTTATAACTATAACAGGATGAATTGGGAAGTCTAATTCCAACTTGAAATTTTTGCTAACATTTGCTGCAGACTCTGCGTGGTATATCGACCTCAAAGCCGGCCTAGCTAAATCTCTGGTCACTAAAATCAATTTCTTTTCACTGATCCAAATCAATCACAAGCCCACAACCAACATAAGCAGGATAAGACTAATAAAAGCAGCCCTGATAATGGAAGGTGTTCACAAATCAGAAGCTTGAGTGCACAGGTACCGGTGTAGTACCTCCACTATATATATAACCAAGCAGGCTGAGGGCTGACCTGATTCTTCACCAGCGAGTACAATATGACCTGTTGACCTATTTCTGGGCTGTGGGCGAGGTGACCTCATTTACAGCACTCACAGTATTGATTTGCCGGGAGATCAATGGTAGGCTTGGTAATGCTGTACCACAACATGTTTCTGGCCTCAATTCAGATCACACTGTACATAAAACCCTCTGGACGTCAGTGTGATATAGAATCATCAAATATGTCAAAATGGATACATTTTCTGTTACTGTTATATCAAATCCAGGTTTGAGTATCATTTAGGACAAGCAACAAGTGGTTGTTTTAATGGCTAAAACAGTAAATAATCTGTAAAAAAAAATATTTTCAAAAACAAAATACTCAATACTCAATAACCGAACAGCAATCCTTACAAAATACACACAGCATTTTTACTTGAATAATTAACTGATATCAAACAATTCTCACCTTCATTTCAGCAAATCTCAGTTGTTTGATAAAAAGATCTGTGGCAAAGCTCCAACCAAATCCATTCGTCCTGCATACCGCTGCCTTCAGCTGGTGGGTGTCTTCTGTCACTCAAATTTTCACAAGCCATCTGTTGACTTGGAGGGCAATCAAGGAAAATCATTTCAATCTGTGACAGAAAAAGACAACCGCCACCTGAAGTAGGCCAGTGCTGCTCCCTCCCCCTCCAACCTCAGCCTTCAAGCATCGTGTGTTACATGGTCCCACTACAGAAGCTGCTGAGGGAACTGGTCCATCTCACTCCATCCTCATCAATACACACTTTCCTCATCTCCACTGGCAGTGTCCAAGAGTACAAATCCAGCCAGAAATCTGTCCTAAAATCTCAGTGCTTCCTCCAGCTCCTACCTGCTATCCTACAAGTTTGACGTAACCTACATTTAGATGAGGCCTAGTTAGTTTTTGAGCCTGGGACGGCTTGGCTCTTTGCCAGCTGAGCTATTCCTTGGATTATTGGAAAGTGTGTCACACATGCCGCCAACATGCTCATTCTCACAGAGTTTGCATCATGCATGTCATGTGACCCACATTGTGCTCGTATCAATGAGGGTTGCTAGGAGAAGACCCCACTACCTACATTATCATAAATCAAGCATAAATTTGTATACACACTGATGTCACGCACATTAACCCTTTCACAGCACTTCTGTTTTAGTCTTCAACGTTATTTTGATTGACCTGAATAAATGATGATGCTATCCTATTTTTTAACCTAGTTCAAATTGCATATGTTATTGTTGTTTCACATGAGATTAAAACTGATATACATTATATTTAACAATTCTGCGGAAAAGAAAGATAATTATTGATATTTAATATAATTGAAAACTTCAAGTGTTTTTTTATGATATATCACAACAACAGAATTCTCAACAGAATATCTTTTTCAACTATCAATTTTTTTTTACTAACCATAAACGATAAAGTTTATATTTTTCAACACATGATTACCACTAATCCACTGATTTTATTCCATTAATCCAGTCTGTACCAGAACCTTTTGAGTCAACTGTCAGGACATGTTTCACATTATTTTCAGCATATTTTAGTATAAATGTGTTTATAGTATAATGTGATCTGACTACAGACACGAAGATGTTGTACGACTCTCAGACTTCAGACTTATGGCTAAAGTAACTCACTGAAAGTCTACCAAATTCAAACTATAACACTATCAAGTATTTTACACACAAAAAAATGGAATATACATATATACGTATGGATTTCGATTACATGCACTTCAAACCTGGTGAGGTTACCAGTTGGCAAATTACATATTTAACTAAATCAACATTAACTTGGAAATGTAAAAAGATTTGGAACAGGTTTCACCCCAAAATATGGTGATCTGAACGTGGCACAGGATGTGTTTGAAGCCTTGTTAGGCACAGGATGATCTGAAGCAAAGGACCTGTTTGAAGCCTTGTCACGCACAGGATGATCTGAAGCACAGGACCTGTTTGAAGCCTTGTCACGCACAGGGTGATCTGAGGCACAGGACCTGTTTGAGGCCTTGTTAGGCACAGGATGATCTGAAGCACAGGACCTGTTTGAAGCCTTGTCACGCACAGGATGATCTGAAGCACAGGACCTGTTTGAAGCCTTGTTAGGCACAGGATGATCTGAAGCACAGGACCTGTTTGAAGCCTTGTTAGGCACAGGATGATCTGAAGCACATATCCTGTTTGAAGCCTTGTCAAGCACAGGATGATCTGAAGCACAGGACCTGTTTGAAGCCTTGTTAGGCACAGGGTGATCTGAGGTGAGGTGAGGTGAAATTGGGTTTAACGTCGCGTCCAAGATTATTGCACTTATATAGCGACATGCATGCACGTGTATGTGTGTGTGTGGCTGCTTGTACTAGTCCGGACTGATGCCGATTTATAGTGCTAGCTCACTGAGATACCATGCCGCAGTTTAACATGAATACCCCACTCAGACACAGTATACTGACTCCGAGCCGACCAGTCCTTGTTTTAGCCCCTTAATGCCGAGCGCCAGACAGGGTAACAACAAGTACAATCTTTTAACGTCTTTTTGTATGACGCGGCCCAGGATCGAACCCTGGACCTTCCGCTCTCCGGGCGGACGCTCTACCACAAGACCACGGAGGCCAGGGTGATCTGAAGCACAGATCCTGTTTGAAGCCTTGTCAAGCACAGGGTGATCTAAAGCACAGATCCTGTTTGAAGCCTTGTTAGGCACAGGATGATCTGAGGCACAGGTCCTGTTTGAAGCCTTGTCAAGCACAGGGTGATCTGAAGCACAGATCCTGTTTGAAGCCTTGTTAGGCACAGGATGATCTGAGGCACAGGTCCTGTTTGAAGCCTTGTCAAGCACAGGGTGATCTGAAGCACAGATCCTGTTTGAAGCCTTGTTAGGCACAGGATGATCTGAGGCACAGGTCCTGTTTGAAGCCTTGTCAAGCACAGGATGATCTGGGGCACATGACCTGTTTGAAGCCTTGTTAGGCACAGGATGATCTGAGGTACAGGTCCTGTTTGAAGCCTTGTCAAGCACAGGATGATCTGGGGCACATGACCTGTTTGAAGCCTTTTTAGGCACAGGATGATCTGAGGCACAGGTCCTGTTTGAAGCCTTGTCAAGCACAGGATGATCTGAGGCACAGGTCCTGTTTGAAGCCTTGTCAAGCACAGGATGATCTGAGGAACAGATCCTGTTTGAAGCTTTGTCAAGCACAGGATGATCTGGGGCACATGACCTGTTTGAAGCCTTGTTAGGCACAGGATGATCTGAGGCACAGGTCCTGTTTGAAGCCTTGTCACGCACAGGATGATCTTCCGCCGCTCAACGGCTCTTCAGGTGTAATGAAAACTTCAACGTAGTCATAGGCGAGGCACAATGGCAGTATTTGTGATGTCATGATGCCTATGCCGTAACAGTTAGTGACAATAGAGGGAGACGTAAAACATAGTCATAGGCAACAGACAACATTATGGCCTTGACATCTTAATGCCTTCGATGTCAGAATTCCGGGACAAGAGCGTGAGGAGCAAATACATTGTGGTGTGCGTGCACAAATAAACATAGAAATATATAGGAGAGTTTTGAAAATTATACCTTAGAATTAAGTTTAGGTTTCAAAAGCCTAACGAACATCTGTTCTGAAATCATTGTTAAACAATTAATAAAACGGAAAGACAGTAATATGGCCACTCCCGCATTCATCATTCAATGTGTTTATGTAACGTACATTTAGATTATCATATTTGTTCACTGTGTGCAATCACTCAGCCTTTTAGTTGCATACCAGTTCCTCCAATATAATGCTCACCGCTCACTTCTACTTTTGAACAATCCCCATGAAGCTCAATGTGCATATTTGCACTCACCATGCTCACACCATAATGCATTTACGCCTCCCACAATTATCACGTACTATGACATCAAAAACATAACGTTGGCTGTCGCCTATGGCTACGTTTTATGACTACAATGTACGTTAAAGTTTTCATTACACATGAAGAGTCTCTCTCTCTCTCTCTCTCTCCAGCAATAATGACGGCGGCCTGTAAATAATCAAGTATCGACTAGACAATCCAGTGATTCAATCTACATAATGGGATATGATGACATGCATCAAACAAGTCAGCGATCATGACCACCCAATCCCGCTAGTCACTTCTTACGACATGCATGGTTTGCTGAAGACAAATTCGAACCCAGAACCTCACGGGGCGAAGAGTACCATGAATGGACCCCTGCGATGATTTAGGTATGTTTTGTTCGTCACTGATGAGAGAAAGACACACTTGTGCTAGGTAATGCCAATCCCTTGATAAATGTGTGTCAAGCCCCTCTGAAGCACAATATCTCCATCACAAACTGACACACATACCACAAACCTAAGGTCACAATAAATTAAGTATTTGAATTTCAACAATTTCTTTTTAGAAAAAGTAAGGTGGGGTAATTATATTTCATAAATTTTTCATATTGCAAATATACTGTCTCTGTAATATTGTGACTGTTGATGGATACAAATAACAGCGGTGATGATGAAAGGGAGAATCTGTTGTTGAGCACTCACTCACTCACTAACAAACATCAATCAGATAACCTTTTTGTGTTGACATAGACTCTTTTATTTCATATTCCATACAAAGTGCTATGTCAACACAAAAAGGTTATCTGATTGATGTTTGTTAGTGAGTGAGTGAGTGAGCTAGTGAGTGAGTGAGTGTGTGAGTGAGTGAATGTTGTATACTGTCACAGCAAGCAGTGGTCCTGCTATAGCATTATCATCTAAAGAACTTTGTTTCAGAACATGGGTGCACCGGTTGTTGATTGGTCTGATGCACCCAATCCTCATTTTATCCCTTCAAGTGCTGAGCGACAGTCAGGGTACCACCAAGTACCTTCCTGTAACTTGCTGAGCAGAACAGGAGATCCGTGAAACAAGAACTGAAGCTAATCAATGCAGGGCTGGGACAGGTAACTCAGGTACTCGGATCGGGTGGGTCCTGAGTAGGACCCGGGTACCCACAGTCCTACCCAGACCTGTGGTTAGTCACGTGATATATTGTTTAATGACAAAATCTCACTATAGCTCAGTGGTTACACTACAAGTCGCTAACGTTCGCAATTCTTTCTGACGATGCACACATTCCTTTGATTTGTATATGTTTGAGTAAAGATTAAAAGCTTCAGTCAACTTCAGTGTACACATGATCTGAACGTTTGATACATGTATCTGAATAGTTTTTGCCAGGGCTGCGGTAAAACAATTCCCAATCAGACATTTTGTTCCCAACTCTTGAGACCTGCAGTGGGTACCTGGGTAGGGTCAGGTAATAAGGGGTCAAATCAATGACCTGAAGCGATATCATAAACAAATATACAAATCAGGGAGTAATAAAGAAATCAAACCTACAGGGGACTACAGGAAAACAGTGCCACTGGCGCCAACCAGTCATCCAAGAGCTGTATAAAGACTATAATGAACCCCAAATGTCGGATATCTATACATATATACACACACACACAGACACACATTCAGCCATGACGCTGATCACTTCCTGTCATCAGTAACCTGGGGCTGAGGGCCTCTCTTCTTGTGTTATAAATAATTACGATTTTCACCAGCATCCAATTTACCAAGTTAGGAAGGACAAATATTTAACTGGGAACATCTGCATTTGGGACAAGTTCATTCTCATTAGTCATGGTAACCGTTTTAAATAAAATAACCAAATAAACATGACACATTATTAATAAAAATAAAGTTGATATTCACACTTTGACTGAAACTTGTTTAGCTTGTGCACATTCTATTGTCTCAAGGTCTATGAAGAAACACTGATAACAATAATATAATAACAATACAAAAATAATACATTATCAATTAAGCTTGATGTAATCCGTGGGGATTCCAGGTTAGAACTGCTCCCCAACAACTAATGCTGGTTGTAAGAGGCGATTTAACAGATTGAGTGGTCAGGCTAGGTGACATGGTTCAGACAAAGTGTCAGCATACCCTGACGATGTGGACTGTGGTTCAATACCAATCCCTGGATTTTCTGGTCCATACAGGTTCAATTATTTACTGGTTGCCATCACATTCCAGGAATATTGCTGAGTACAGCATTTAACAACAAACACCGGTTAAATGATTTCAGGTCTGGCATATAAAAAATATATAACATTTTAAAATAATCTTGCCAAAAAAACGACATAAGATATTTCAGTTTTGTTTACCAGATGGTTACATTATCAACTCAAATAAATTAAACATCTTCAATTCCCACATCATAAACAAAAAATATCATGTGTGAAATAATTATTCTGATCACACACCCACTGGCAACATGCCAAAAACATCAATACAAATTGTCTTGGTTTCTAGGTCAAGTTTCCGACCCACCCCTGTGGAGCCTCAGTAAATGGGCAGGGCTACTCCCAGAAATAGGTCAGAGGACTGAAGCTCACAGTTCTATTTGTCCTGAAGCAAGTTCTCCCCTGCTAGTTCCCCAATGTAATGCCAGTGGCAATGCGCAAGCTGGCTAAATAAAGCTGTCCTTCCAACTTGACCTCTCATGAAAGCTATATGCCTGGGGTCAATCTGACATTAGGATTGTGTTCACAGTGTAAGTGGGACTTAGAAAGATCTGTAATAATGGGGAAATGTCCAGAAATCAATATCTGATCAACTTATTTTAACAGGATCATTCTTAACATAAGTCAGCAGAATTAAGTCCCCTGGACATAGATCTATATCATCATTCATTGTAATTCTGAACTTGATAGAAATTTCAAAACACATTCATCACCAGTTGACAATGACTATGAGGCAAATCAGTTGTTCCGTTACACGTGTCATCACACCTCAAACCACGATCATGCACTGATCACCAATCAGATAGTTTCTGTGAATAACTCTCTCAATATGCCATTTCCTCTCACAACAAACTTGAGAGACACTCATATGTAATTATCCGATGGTGGGACCAGCTATGTGACTATTATGTATATATACATGTATAGTGAATGAATGAATGAATGAATATTGTTTTACGCCCCATCAGCAATTTTCCAGCTTTTCACGGCAAACACATATATTGAACAAAAAAGTTAGAGGTCATGGATATTTTGGGGGATATGTTTATGAAATAGTGTCTACACCACATATATATCCCCAAAATAGTCACTTTTTTCGTTCAGTATATATAATTTGCAACAGTGAAGGGTGGGCAAGTATCCAATGATACATTATGCATGTACATGATAACATTATTATTTCTAGTTAGCACTGAAATATCTTCATATAATTTTTTAATTTGAAGTTTACCCGATATACAGCTTTTCCATGTGACGAGAGACCGGTCACATGACCACAAAATTGAAGTTCATAAGTGTATGAACGACACAATTTGACGTTCATATGTTTTTCACGAGACCGTTTTCTTGAAATGACGTAAACACTAACAGAACACCTACATTCATGGGGAAAACCCTGAGAATAGCTCCGATGTTTATACAGTTTGGCCCTCACTCTATGAAGGTTCATACTCCAATGAACTCACACAAAGTGAAAGTCGGTTCTTAGTGACTGTGGCACACTTGATGACAAATTATGCATTTCCGACCATGTTAGTCATTGTTATTTTATGCAAGTACATGATCATGGTAACATTATGATGATAATGCTTGATACACTGCACATAATATAATATACTGACATACACGGTGTGAGAGTTGTCAGATGAAGCAGACATTTTGCATGCTGGCACTAAAATATTAATTACCAATTATGTACATGATCTATGCAACACGGACATAAATAAAGGTGACCCTACTGGAGAACTTAAGAACATTATCACCTGGATTAATTTTGCAAGAGGGTTAGTATATGTTTTCAACAATGTGAATACATTTTCAAATATGTTTTGTTTTACAAGAGTTTTATCAATAATTGTTCTATATCATGACTATCTTGCCATGCTTACAGAAACACTGAATTACATAGTAAATTAATTATTTCAACCAAACATTGTATGTGTTTGTTTTGTTTGCTGTGGTTTAACTCAGCGGTCGACAATATTTCAATATCCAGCCATATCAAATCTGGCTCAGACAAACCAGTGATTGATATGATGAGCATCACTGAAAGAGTTTGACAAGCATGGGTTAATGTTCTGCCAATACATTCCCATTTTTTCATTGCCATGAAGAGTGGCATGGTATTGCCGTTGTAGATAGAAGGATTGGTTGGTACTGAATGATATTAGCGACCTTATGACCTGTCATATCACAGACATATTTAAACAAGGTAGAGGATTTGATTGGCATTTCATTGATGTTCATGTTGATGATTCATTGCAATTTCTTTCCATATGGCTCTCTTGATGTCCTTATGCATCTTTGCAATTAAACGTGAAATGTTGGTGTTTAAGCAATCTCTCATCTCTTGGTAAACATTTATTCATCTTGTCACTTCATATTTACATCACAGTTGGTTGGTTGGTTGGTTTGTTGTTTAACGCCGCACTCAGCAATATTCCAGCTATATGACGGCGGTCTGTAAATAATCGAGTCTGGACCAGACGATCCAGTGATTATTATCATGAGCATCGATCCACGCAATTGGGATCGATGTACATCACAGTAGCCTGTAAATACCTAAGCCTGAGCTGGACAAACCAGGGGTTGATATTGTGAGCGGTTATGAGCATATACGTAACCAATCACCGAGCCTGACCACCCGATAATAATTAGTAACCGCTAATGAAAAGCAATGGGTGCTAGGAGTCAACTCTAACAACCACCCGCCCATATGCATGATGCACATTGCCTATGTGATCATTGCCAAGAGAAATTAGGACACACAAGACTACAAGAAATGTCTGTATTCATTTAATTGAATATGGGAATGACTGTGACACAGTTTGAGATGAATCAGTAATCTTCAAGAGATTTACAAGAAATTATCTCTAAAAGTGAATACATGGTGAAGGCCTCTAACGCCACACTCAGCAATATTCCAGCTATATGACGTCATTCTGTAAATAATAGAGTCTGGACCAGACAGTCCAGTGATTGACATCCTGAGCATTGATCTACGCAATTGGGATATGATGACCTGCATGAAACAAGTCAGCAAGCCTGACCACACGATCTTGTTAGTTGCCTCTTTCGACAAGCATAGTCGCCTTTTACGACAAAGCCTGGGTTGCTGAAGACCTATTCTACCCCATCTTCCCGAGGCAAGAGCATTAAGTGACTTTAAAAGTCCAGTTTCAACCCTTGCCGAACTAGGCTGGAATTCCTGGGCTCGATCAAAGCGCCACCAGTGGCTATTACGAGTTATGTCCATTCTATGCCTCTCCCATATGGACCAATCAGATTCCACCCCTCGTATTACATGCATTTGCTTCAAACAAAATGGTGGCGCCCAGTCAAGACGATCTGATCTACCATCAAGATCTATTTGGTGATAAAACGATTCTTACTTCGCGAAGTACATCAAATCACTTGAGCACCTTGATTAAAAACATGAAAAGATTTGGAAAATATCTGTTGACAACGAGTTTGCAAATCCTGCAATCGACCGAACTCTGCATGACAGTTTACGAACTGGATTTCGATTTCGGTGCGCGATTTTGATTGGACTATGCATAGACTCAAATCTAACTCCATAATCCCAGCCTAGTTCGGCAAGGGTGGAAACTGGACTTTTATAGTCAGTTAACTTTCTTGCCTCGGGAAGATGATTCTATCCCAGATCTTCAGGGGTTTCTAACTGTTGGTGACTGACTTACAGCATTACACTTTCATGACAGATAATCAATATTTTCAAGTATGTTATCCTATATATTATGATATATTACTCATTGTCAATTTTAAAAAATAGAAAAGAATAATGTTTTTATGTCAACGCCATAAAGAAACCTCACTGAAGTCAAGCGACTGTTAAGATGAAATGTTATCATCTGTGACATAACGAATAATGGATAATGTAATATTGTATTCAGGGCTCGATTTAGCCATCTATAACATGCACCAGTGCAACCTATTATTGAAAAATGCAACTTAATATTGATGTCTGCATGCACCAAATGCATGTAAAAGATCTTCGCAATTTGTGTCTTGGCTGACCCTTACTTGTCCACACAACAACAGTCTTTGAACACTATCATTACCTCTTGGCTTTATTCACATACTACATCACTAATCCCTGTGTTCTGTGTAAATTGTCATGCTTTCTTGAGCTTGACATCATCAAACTGTGAGTACATCAAGATTATATATACAGTAATGTAGCTTCATCTATCCCTGATATTTAGATTATCCAACTAATGATAATCACTATGCAGTATATGAGGGCTGCCATTGATGACATTGCCTCATAAGTACAGCAACAGTATATGATATATGAGGGCTTCCATTGATGACATTGCCTCATAAGTACAGCAACAGTATATGATATATGAGGGCTGCCATTGATGACATTGCCTCATAAGTACAGCAACAGTATATGATATATGAGGGCTGCCATTGATGACATTGCCTCATAAGTACAGCAACAGTATATGATATATGAGGGCTGCCATTGATGACATTGCCTCATAAGTACAGCAACAGTACTAACATACTAAAAGTCATGAGATCTGAGATTTTATTATTTAGAAATATTTTTGGGTGCAACCTGGTTTTGTCTGATGCAACTATGTTTTCATGTCAACATGCACCTGATGCAAGCTAAATCAAGCTCATTAAATCAAGCCCTGCATATTGTTCTCAACAATTAAGTGATTTGATGTCACAAAGAGAATCTCACCCAAGTGTCTTTTGATATGAAATATATCAACACGAGTTGAGGCTTGCTAAGGAGTTTTTCCACTTTTATCAACTTGTGTTCATATATTTCATATCAAAAGACACGAGGGAGAGATTTTTTTTATCATCCAACATCATTCTTCCAATTTTTTCAGTTTGTAGACAGTAATAAGCAGTGTCTTTAGCGTAAAAAGTACTGCTAACAGCTTCAGTAGCAGAGCCATTAGTCATGTCAATTGATTGTGACGTCATGGTAACCAATGATGTCTAATGGTCAGCAAAGCATTGTGATGCAATTTCATTGCAGCAATATCTACAATGTAGATATCTCTTGATCTCAACCAAGCTATATCTCCCGTGGGAGCCTGGTAAGTTTTGGATGATAAATTGCTTTAACTCACCAGCATCAAGAATCAATATTAAAAATTATTTTACACTCCATCTTTCTAGCCATGTGGGCAATGGCATTGCCATAAGACAAAGGGAAGTAACTCTAATATGAAATTGTCATAATCCTTGCTTATCAACATATATCAGGTATGAAATTTGATGGTAAAACCTGAGTTTTCTGCTATTTAGTTTTATTTATAACTAATATTGCACCTATTAAAATATTTATTGTTGTGCATACTATCAGCCATATCATTGGTGTTTTTAAATTCCTACCAATCGTACAATTGTAGAGCAATCAAAAGCAATACAGTACATTACGAAGTTACAGACTGATAATTTAACTCGGATATCCACAATATTGCCATGCTAGGAGTTACAATGGTCACATCAACCTTCTGTCAGTATGGTCAGTTTGAGTAGGTTTGGAGTACAAAAATACCTGCAGATCATGAGTTATCCCAAAACAGTAATTACTTGTACCACATTTTCTTGTGTATAGTGTGCACTAACAATTGAAAACATCCTCAGACCTAACTTCTGGGAATCACATGATGGTCTTCCAGAGTCAGGTCCATTCAACCCAATCAACATTGATCAAGTCTTTATTCCTTGTCACAATAACAAAGTACTGTCTATTGGGAACATTAGAAAGCTGAAAAGTATACTACTCAAAAGAAGTTAAGGATCACCTTATTCTTTCATATTACAATAGTTAATCTCTGATGCCATGACAGATTAACATTACCAATATGAAAGAATCGGGTGAACCTTAACTTCTTTTGAGTAGTATATAAGAAGAGATGAGGAAGTGGAAGACATGCATCCATCCAACATCAGGTCAATAGTGTTAGTACTGATATGAGTGAGTGAGTGATGCTGTTGTCAGGAACTGATGATGAAGGCGAAAGTCAGGAAGGGGAGGGATCACTGTCTTCTTGTACTTGATGCTTGTACTTTAATCCTTGCACTTGATCCTCTCTTGTCAGTCTTGTGGAAATGATTCATGTCTGGACACACGCTTTTGTACATGTACTACCGTATTCGATGTAATAAGCGCCCAGGGCGCTCTCAAAATTAGAAATAGGGGGCTCTTATTAGAATATTATTTTAGTGAAAAAAGAGTTAAAAGATCAATTTCGTGGTTTATGCTGACAGCCTGAACTGTTTATGTACGACAGATATATTTGTCCAGAATTTAATTGCCCATAATTAAGGGTGCATATAACACATGAGTGTGTATTTTACACAAATAAATAAGTCTTGTGTACATTGATCAATCGGAAGGGGCGCTAATTAGGATTGTTCACTGGCCAATTTATTAGCAAATATCGTTGTGGGCACTTATTACGTCGAATACGGCATGTACATTAACTTTGCTCAGTCACGCAACTACACAACAGGATCTAGGCCAGACACAGCCATAAAACCCCTGGTCCTGAGGCCGGGGGAAACCTGCACACGCTGCAGGGCTACTTGTTTCTCTTTTATCTGGTTGTATCCTGTTTGTTGTTTTACGCCACAGTCAGTGACATTCCACCTATATCCAGGGGCCTGTATATAATTGAGTCTTGCACAGACAGACTTTGTATTACAATTAATTATAACACTGTCCAGGTAATGACAAGCCAAGAAATTAGGGGCAGATTTTCTCTTCCCTTCAATCATAGCCATGGAAAACAATGTTTACCATATTCGACGTAATAAGCGCCCCTCTCTAATAAGTACCCACGTCAAGGGGTAAAATACTGAAGCGATCGTTTTCTGTGTACGCCTAAAGACAAAATTTACGATCTTACAATTGGTTTTTTTTCACCAAAATAATATTCTAATAAGCACCCCCTATTTCTAATTTTGAGAGAGCCCTGGGCACTTATCGAATACGGTATTTATTTGTTGTTTAACACCTCAGTCTGCGGTACTGCAGCTGTGTCATGGTGGCCTGTGATTAAACAAGTCTGGGTCAGACAAACCAGTGGTTGACATGACGAGCAACATCCTAAGTCAGTGTACGATCCGGACCACCCCATCCATTACAACGCCTCTTAGGACAAGTAAGACTACAGGAGACATTCTATACCGGAGTAATATCCAGTTATGTTACATTAACAACTAATCCATAAAAACTAATATTGTTACTCACCCTGTCTCCTTTGAAAAGTGTCCAGTCCTTTTTGGATATGGGTTGTACTACGACATGTGGAGGACGTCTGAGAGATATGTTAGTTTCTTTGGCTGCAGATGTCCATGGTCGGTTTTCATCATAATACCATTTCTTTTTACGAATGTCTCGAAAACCCTGGAAAGGTTTTCTAACTGTTACACCGGTTGCTTTCGCAATCTCTCGCTGTACATACTTCTTGAAATAGTTACATGCAACCACAGTGAGCCTCATTGTGAGAGATGCCCTGCAGCTGGTTTCCTTTATGCTCACCACCTGCAATATGAAAACACAGCTGAACTTCACAGGCCCCTATTCTTGAGAGAAGAAATATTGGTTACCCAATGAAAAATGTAATAACCCAATTAAAATAGAAACCCTGGAGTAAAAACTCAATTGCTCAAAAAGTTATTTGGAGGTCTGTCCAGGGGTTCGATCCTTAGCAACATCATACCAAAAAGCATAAGATGGTACTTGTTGTTTCCCTGTCTGGAGCTTGACATTCAGGGGATAAAACAAGGACTGGTTGACTTGGAGTCAGTATAGACATGGCACATGTCAGAGTAGTGTATCCATGTTAAACTGTGGCATAGTATTTCAGTGGGCCAGCACCATAAAGTTTGCATTAGTTGGACTAGTACAAGCAAGCACACAGACAGACACACAAGCATGTTACTATGTAAGTGCAATAATCTTGAATGCAAAGTTTAACCCCATTTCACCTCACATTTTCTTATACACCTCATCACAAATTAAAAAAAACGATGCACTCAGCAATAATCCAGCTATATGAAGGCTGTCTGTAAATAATCGAGTTTGGACCAGACAATGTAGTGATTGACTTCATGGGCATTAATCTCACTATTTGGAAATGATGACATTCATCAACCACGTCTGCATGCATGACCACCCAATCCCATTCATGTTTAAATCTTAGATTCCAACAACAGCTAACCTCAATGAGTGAGTGGGTTGGGTTTTAACGCTGCTTTAACAGTATTCAAGTTATATCACGGTGTGTCAGCTTAATGTGGGAGGAAAGCCCGAATTGATGCAGGTCTCAGACGTTTACCACTTCGGTGAAACCCACAAGTACGGGTATTTTGTTGACAAACCTAGAAACATAAAGGGGGCAAAGCGGGATTGGAACCCACAATCATAGGTTTCTGGCGTGCCAAAGAGACACAATTCTGTACAGCGAATCGCAGCGCCTTAGACACCTGGGCCACCTGTGATCCCGCTAACCTCAATGACCCGAGCAACTTCCTCAATCATGTTGATTTGAAACACTGTTAACACATGCCTCAGGAGCTTTAAAAATGTTTTCTGTCATCTACATATTCAAATTCATTGACTTGTAGTAACTCTGGGTCTTGGCAACCGTAAAAGTAAGTTAAAATGGCCTTTGTGAAATGAGATAATTTCCCTTTTTGCAACATGTTATTCTGTTTGGGATGAATTTGGGAGTGAGTTTGGTTAAACATAGCTTTGAACAGAATTTCAGTCATTTTTCAGTGTGTCTGTTTGATGTGGAAGAAGAGCCAATGTGATGCAGGTCTAAGACGTTTACCACAGTGAGGAAACCACGAGTACAGGCATGGTGCACACAAGACACTTGATCAGGGTTTTACTGTGGGATTCATGATGATAGGTTTCTTGCATCATCAATCATAGGTCAACTTTCTATAACAACTGGGCTCAACTAGTCTTCAATTTGTCAGCACAATCAGTCCCTGTTTCTAAATGGTTTATTTCTGTCTGGAATTTAGTCTGAATAAAAGGGCTCCCTTCCCCTCTCATTCACAAAACACAAATATTCCCTTGATACTAAACCCTGTAGGGTGGCTATTATTTTCCATTCAGAACTGTAAGTTGTATTTCATTTTCGAGGGACTGCAACAGGGTATGCATGCTCCATATGTCTCGCTGACTTGTTCCTGGAATTTAGATTGTTTTGTTTGTTTGTTTGTTTGTTGTTTAATGCCGCACTCAGCAATATTCCAGCTATATGACGGCGGTCTGTAAAATAATCGAGTCTGGACCAGACAATCCAGTGATTGACATCATGAGCATTGATCCACGCAATTGGAATCGATGACATGCATCAACCAAGTCAGCGAGGCCTGACCACTCGACCCCGCTAGTCTGGAATTTAGAAGCCTCCCAGGCATGCTAATTTGAAAGTTCATGGGACATGACCTCTTACAGAGAGTTGGTCAGTTCTTAATGGAGCGAGTGACTATTGCTGAACACATCAGAAATCAGTTCTTCATATAGAGGGAGAAGGCAAATCAGAGTTAAGGTTTGATTTTCTGGAGATTCTCGTGACAATCTACTTTGAGGTATGGGGAACAGTGAGCCAAATTAGTTCTTTTGGAATCGTCTTCCATATTGGTATATGGTCTCTCAACATGCAGTGATGACAGTAATTAGAAGTATTCTTAAAAAACAGCTAGTCTCAGACATATTTGCAGTGGCAGGAAGTTAGATCAGCTGGGCCTGGTCAATGAAAGCATTCTTGATCAATCAAGAAATAAGTGAATACTCTACATCCACAAATATATGTCCCAAGAAACAGGGCCAGGCCTCAGCGACTCTCAGAGTAGTGATTATTATTATTAAACCGAGGCTTTTGAGCTGTCCATTATCACAGTTTATCTGACACAAAAATATAGCTCTGTTTATTCAAAACGAAAAATAATTTGCCCGAATAATTTAATTCCTTCCATGCGAAGCCTGTTCTATATCACTTTATGGACATAGTTACCTAATATTGCAATAAACCATGCCAAATACTTATGCGCTGTCTGAAACAAGCGTGTGCTCTTGTCCTTGGATAAACAGGAAACAGTACTTGTGGAGAGACGTGACTGGGCTTCTGTCTATCCGTTATTGAATAAAATTTAACAAGGTATTTGCGCACATCAATAGTGAAACCAGTTAAAAATGAAAGCCCGGTCGGTCGCTAAGCTGGTTCCCGGCTCCCTGGGCGCTTCGTCAATTTGAGATATGAGAGACGGGGCCCAGCTTAGGTGGATCGCAAGCCTTAAGTTCGGCTATTTCCGTCAAGCCTGGTACAAAGACTGGTTATGCCAGCGCCCTCTGTTGATTGGGTGCATCGTTGAACGGCATGACAGATTGTGATGACGTCATTACATTTAAGCGATTTAGATGTGATTTATGTAATATAAGAATGCAGCTTGGGACTATATATCAATACACCTTCCACGGCAGAACAAATTATTGCCTGATTCTCGTAGCATTTAATCATTACCATGGTAACTATGGATGACGTCATCAGTATTCGTGTTCTTCCGGCACCTAGATCAGTGCAGCTAAACGCACTCGCGTGTAATGCATCCAAGGGAGATAAACTGAACTTTTCACTACTTCCAGAACTCACAAACACAAGATAACTCGCCACACTTGTGTTGTCAGGGCAGTTATCGCTGTTATTGCGATAACTAAAAGAGCATGTGACCGCCTTACGGGACAGACACAGGCATTGTTACAAATCGTTCGAGTGGTACTGTCACCCAAAGGTTGTGTTTTGCAAAAAACGTCAAAATGGGTGTCTCTGGCCCAACTGCTGTTTTCTTTTCCTCACTGACAGCAATCCCAATTTCGTACATGCTGAACAAGGCGTCTTCAATGACAGACCCCCGGCTTATACTTCTTTGTGGAGTTCTGGTTTTGGTATTTGTGACGCTCATCCCATACCTCACTGTCAAGTACCGACCACAGAAAACCGATTCCTTCTTCTATGGTAAGGAAGCATTATGTTCTAGATCTAGACTATATGCTACATAGCCCATTTTACACTGAAGTAGGCTAAGTAAGGATGTGTCACATGTGTCACCACTCAGTTACTTTATGTCAACTGGAGAGTTTTGCAGGGGAAAAATCACTTTAGCTTTCAAATAACTCATTTATTTCTGTGTTAAGATCCGTTTGTGGAGCAGTAATAATTTGGGCAACAAATCTAGTTTACCTGGCCCGACTTATATTGTACTAAATGGCTCAGGCTGTCGCTCTCACTTCACAATCACAAATCTCGCGTGCCTCTTAGATCCTTAGAGTTAGTTCTGATCAGTGTGAGAAATAGCCGCCTGCCCGCTGGTCCGTGCATGGCTTATAAACTTTTGGTCGAGCTTGCGATTCTGAAATGTCCCAAGACTGACTGGCTATTGACATTTTAACGGTGGTATTTATGCATACCTCTTAGTTGATCAAAATATATTCCAAAGCTCTCCTGTTTCTGTAGATAAATACTACCATAAAAAATGACATTAATATCCGGTATGAATTAAGGTTGAGAGATCAAAGTTACCCCGCTTCATCTTGTTTGAGTGACTGTAACACTGTGTATAACAAATGTCAGGATTTTCAGTTGCATACGAAATACCAGTCTTGGCAACAATTTGCCGTACCCCATTATCACTTTATATTGAAAGTGAAATTAAAACATTGTACCTTGTTGATTCAGAGTTTTGTTTTTTATTTGGAGGAGTTGACATGCAACAGGTGTATTAGCAATGGGCTCATCACGGTGCCTTTTCAGTTCCATCAAATAGTTCAGGCGTCCTTGACGATGTTGACTGAGGCGATTGTGACTAGCAACATGAACACTGTTCTGTAGTCTAATTCAGCTGGTACACTGCTGGCAGGAACAGTGAGGGCTATGGCAGCTTAAACAGCGAAGTCTGGATAGATGCCATCCTAATCACACATGATTACACAACAGGTTTGCTCTAAAACCGAAGTACAAATGGCAGCGACATTAGTTTTAAAACTACCAAACTCATTCTTGGTATGGTCGCTATTGATGACCTCTGTGACATCATTGTCTTGTCCACCAATCACAGGGATGAAGTGAGTTATCAGCACCCGACCCGACAGTTCATCACATGGGCAGTCAAGATTTGAAAGTGCTGTTAAGTTATCTTCAGCATCCATTTCGTTTCTAGTCAATCAAGCTTGTATATTTACTGGTAGGTAAGTTTTCCTGACGGAGCTGTGAGAGGTCCAGGTTGCAGAAGAAGTTGTTCCAACTGTGGTGTGGCTCCTACCCATGCACAGCTGTCACGTATAATCACATTACTGCTAGTCGTAGCACTGTAAAATGTTTGAGAATAAACTCCCAGTTGAGACATCCCCGACACTTGAGGTCGCAGATCCCATTGACTCAGGTCTTTCTACCCCCTACCACTCAACAGTCTTTGCTACTAGAGCAGCGCTCTCATCCCCACGGTTGTCTACATCAGCGCTCACACCCATTGTGTCTGCCGCCATGGTTAACTCTTGATTAACAGCACCTGGTGCGCTGCCAGTGCCAGCACATCTGGCGCTGGTGCCTCTGATGCCTCCTGGTTTTGGCTCCTTCCTAGCACCGTATCTGGAACCTGCCTGGGTTTCCTGGATGCAGTTCATGTTCCTGCAATCTGTAAAAGCTGTGGAAGCTCTCTTTTTAAATAAATATATATAAAATAAAAATAGCAGTAAAAGCATTAAGGTAGTAATGCAGGATAAGTATTCTAATGTAAAAATTGTTTAGATGTTACTACGTTTGCATGATTGCAGTTAGTTTTGTCAGATTTGTCACTTGTCCACTGAGAAAATCTCTGCTACACATGGGCATTATGATAAACATTCGGGGGCTGATGACTTGGTGAACCAGCACCCATGGTCTTGTGTTAAGGGTTTTTTAATCAGATTAACTCACTTAGCTACAAGCTGCAACGTGAGTTCGATGCTCCATGCAGTGCTAATTGAAATAAAAAAAAGTGTAAAGTGCACCAATATAATTTCATTAGCATTCAACAACAATTTCAACTTTGTACATGTTCCACTTGGTATGAAAACACAGACCCTGTACCAAAGCATGACATTTATCATGTTCATTACCTTGCACTGTGGGATCTAAGGCATTAAGTAAGTGAACATGAAACCAAACCTAAAGGTATTGCTAGAATAAACATGTCTACTCTACAGCAGTATGTAGGATATCATTGTATGACAATGTCCCGTCCTTGTTACATCCTACAGTGCACATTGCTGTAAATGCTACAGAGCACACTGTCAGACTTTTCTAACATGAAGATAACACTTACAAAAACCTTATGGGGTGATGGCATAGTTAAAGTGTTCGCTCGTCACATGGAAGACCCGGGTTAAATTCCCCACATGGGTACAATGTGTGACGCCCATTTCTGGTGTCCCCTGCCATGATATTGCTGGAATATTGCTAAACGTGGTGTAAAACCATGCTCACTCACTATATTAACGATGCAGAGATGGGGGGCCATGACAACCGCAGATATGTGCTTTCCGTACAATGCGATGATCTCAAGCAACAAGGTTACAATGCAGTTGTCATTGTTTAAAGAATGTTGCAGTGCTTTTCCCATTCAATTATTCTTTGAGAAACATGGTTGGGAATTAATTCATTCTTGTTTGACATACAATGCCATATGCTTATAGTCTACATTTCTTGGCTGTATCGCTTCACATTGGGGATAGTATGACATTAAATATGTTGTAAAGCACTCCCAGTTCATGGCCGAGTTGAGCAGTGAACACACAAAACTACCAGCAAACATCCTAACCTGCTGAAGAGAAGTGTCATTAGGATGATTGGTGGGGAGGTGATGAAGATGGCAGCCATAACAGTAGAGATGAAGATATTGTCAGTATGGTTATTGATAGGACTGTGAGGAAGAACAGGATAGTTTTCTCGACAGAAATGACTTAAATATAATGTGCTGTTGTCATATTACGGGAAGTTAGTTGAATCGACTCCACACATGTTCAAGTATAAAATGTGAAATATCCTTACAAGTTTTTGCATCTTTGTTCACTCATATTTTCCAAGCATGCCTTTACTGCATACTTGGCCACAATTCTTTATGCAGAGTTGCGTCCCTGCAGCTTTCCCCCAACACTAAGCTGATAAACAAAAATACTGTTTAAAGCAGGGGCGGTCGGGTAGCCTAGTGGTTAAAGCGTTTGCTCGTCACGCCGAAGACCCGGGTGCGATTCCTGACATGGGTACAATGTGTGAAGCCCATTTCTGGTGTCCCCCGCCATGATATTGCTGGAATATTGCTAAAATCGGCATAAAACTATACTCACTCACTCACTCACTCACTCACACACTGTTTAAAGCAGCGTTTAAACCAAACTCATCACGTGGTAATAAATCTTTTGTATGTGACAGCATGTGTCTGTCTGTTGCAGTCCTCAGCATCTTCACGTTCAGTTCTGTGATTGACCTCGTCATTGCGCTGGAGAATGATGGCATCATTGGTGACTTCATGGCCTTCTATCTGCGAGAGGGGGAGCCATACCTGAAGACTGCCTATGGGACTATGATCGCCTACTGGGACGGCGTTGCCCACTACGCCATGTACCTCACCATCCTGGCTGCCCAGTCCTGGGGGTGGGCACATGACATTTCAGTTTGATCACTTGGCAGAGTTGGATGTTCCTTGTGTTACTGTGCCAATGGCATGGGTTGTATAAGTTCCTAATGGAAAAGGATGGCCATGTTGGGACATTGTAACTAAATTTAACATCACAAGCAAAGTTAACTGTAAACATGGTAAACAAAGATTTTTTTTAGGAACATGGATTTGTGGATTACAAGAATCTTGAAATCTTTCGATCTAACCCATCTTTGGTGACTTTTTACATGTGTACCGTATATATCTTTGGGAATGCCATTCTAGTGAATTGGGAATAGTTTTATGACTAAGTTTTTATTTCCCAGCTGATGTTTGTTTAAATTTTATCAGATTGTTTCAAGATTGCTGACCAATGGAAACGCACCCAACTACCCCCTTACATTCTCACTGTACCAATTATATGATAGTTGAAATGAAATAGAAATTTTTGTTTGTAAACCTTAACATCAGATGGTTGTGTGCTCAACTCCATGCATGGTTGTAGGCACCTAGCACAGTGGGGAGCTGTGACTGGTGGCAGTGATGGTATACAGAGCTCTGCGTACAGGCCATCTCTGTGAGGAGCTTGTCACTTGTATCATTCTTTTATTAAAAATTATTTATCATAAACAAGATGAAGAGATATGTTGCTACAGTGGACATACCAGTACATGCTGGCTTCCGTCCAGTTTAAGTTTATGTTCACTGCAGCCATGATGTTTCATCAGTGTTACTCCATTGTTTCAGTCAGAGCTACAGGGAGGTGTGATGTTTCATCAGTGTTACTCCATTGTTTCAGTCAGAGCTACAGGGAGGTGTGATGTTTCATCAGTGTTACTCCATTGTTTCAGTCAGAGCTACAGGCGTTTCATCAGTGTTACTCCATTGTTTCAGTCAGAGCTACAGGTGTTTCATCAGTGTTACTCCATTGTTTCAGTCAGAGCTACAGGGAGGTGTGTTGTTTCATCAGTGTTACTCCATTGTTTCAGTCTAAGCTACAGGGAGGTGTGATGTTTCATCAGTGTTACTCCATTGTTTCAGTCAGAGCTACAGGTGTTTCATCAGTGTTACTCCATTGTTTCAGTCAGAGCTACAGAGAGGTGTGATGTTTCATCAGTGTTACTCATTGTTTCAGTCAGAGCTACAGGGAGGTGTGATGTTTCATCAGTGTTACTTCATTGTTTCAGTCAGAGCTACAGGGAGGTGTGATGTTTCATCAGTGTTGCTCCATTGTTTCAGTCAGAGCTACAGGAAGGTGTGATGTTTCATCAGTGTTACTCATTGTTTCAGTCAGAGCTACAGAGAGGTGTGATGTTTCATCAGTGTTACTCCATTGTATCAGTCTGAGCTACAGGTGTTTCATCAGTGTTACACCATTGTATCAGTCAGAGCTACAAGTGTTTCATCAGTGTTACTCCATTGTATCAGTCAGAGCTACAGATGTTTCATCAGTGTTACTCCATTGTTTCAGTCAGAGCTACAGGGAGGTCTGATGTTTCATCAGTGTTACACCATTGTTTCAGTCAGAGCTACAGGGAGGTGTGGTGTTTCATCAGTGTTACTCCATTGTTTCAGTCAGAGCTACAGGGAGGTTTGATGTTTCATCAGTGTTACTCATTGTTTCAGTCAGAGCTACAGGGAGGTGTGATGTTTCATCAGTGTTACTCCATTGTATCAGTCAGAGCTACAGGGAGGTGGGATGTTTCATCAGTGTTACTCCATTGTATCAGTCAGAGCTACAGGTGTTTCATCAGTGTTACTCCATTGTATCAGTCAGAGCTACAGGTGTTTCATCAGAGTTACTCCATTGTTTCAGTCAGAGCTACAGGTGTTTCATCAGTGTTACACCATTGTATCAGTCAGAGCTACAGGTGTTTCATCAGTGTTACTCCATTGTATCAGTCAGAGCTACAGGTGTTTCATCAGTGTTACTCCATTGTATCAGTCAGAGCTACAGGTGTTTCATCAGTGTTACACCATTGTATCAGTCAGAGCTACAGGTGTTTCATCAGTGTTACTCAATTGTATCAGTCAGAGCTACAGGTGTTTCATCAGTGTTACTCCATTGTATCAGTCAGAGCTACAGGTGTTTCATCAGTGTTACTCCATTGTATCAGTCAGAGCTACAGGTGTTTCATCAGTGTTACTCCATTGTATCAGTCAGAGCTACAGGTGTTTCATCAGTGTTACTCCATTGTATCAGTCAGAGCTACAGGTGTTTCATCAGTGTTACTCCATTGTATCAGTCAGAGCTACAGGTGTTTCATCAGTGTTACTCCATTGTTTCAGTCAGAGCTACAGGGAAGTGTGATGTTTCATCAATGTTACTCCATTGTTTCAGTCAGAGCTACAGGAAGGTGTGATGTTTCATCAGTGTTACACCATTGTTTCAGTCAGAGCTACAGAGAGGTGTGATGTTTCATCAGTGTTACTCATTGTTTCAGTCAGAGCTACAGGGAGGTGATGTTTCCTCAATGTTACACCATTGTTTCAGTCAGAGCTACAGAGAGGTGTGATGTTTCATCAGTGTTGCTTCATTGTTTCAGTCAGAGCTACAGGGAGGTGGGATGTTTCATCAGTGTTACTCCATTGTTTCAGTCAGAGCTACAGAGAGGTGTGATGTTTCATCAATGTTACTCCATTGTTTCAGTCAGAGCTACAGAGAGGTGGGCCTGTACTGGGCGGGGTCGATCGGTCACAGCATGTTTGTCTTCATGCCTGGCATCCTGATGGGTAGGAGATCTCAACAAGCCTCACAACTTGTCCAACTTTTCTGTATTCATTAACTCATAAGCATTGAAAATAGTACTTTTCGTAGTATTATGACACCATTTCACATTCAAGGTTACTCCCCTCAAAATTAGTTTAGGATAAGATTTCATGTTATCTGTTTATTAACCCACTGTCCCACTGTTGTGGAAGCAGTCCCAGTTTCAATCCTGAATTTTGAAAGTAGTATTAGAAATTTGGGATATATTGCTTGCCCCTTCGTCCTTTGTTCAGAACACATAAACAATAACCATAGTATAACCATTTCTAAACAATTTCAAAAGATCTATTCTTTATATTATTATTTAACATGCAAGGAAACTTATTGATTTGCAGATGAATGTGTTGTTATGGATATGTCTTGCCCTTTGTTAAAGGGGAGCATGGCATCCGATGGCCATGCCTGCTGAACTTGCCGTATCTCATCATCCCAGTGTTGGCCGGAGCCAAGTTCCTCCGGGGAAGGCCGCAGGAGAAGGAGGTGAGGGGGAAAGACTTTGTAGACAGGAGAAGGAGGTGAGGGGGAAAGACCTTGTAGACAGGAGAAGGAGGTGAGGGGGAAAGACCTTTTAGACAGGAGAAGGAAGTGAGGGGGAAAGACCTTGTAGACAGGAGAAGGAGATGAGGGGGAAAGACCTTGTAGACAGGAGAAGGAGGTGAGGGGGAAAGACCTTGTAGACAGGAGAAGGAGGTGAGGGGGAAAGACCTTGTAGACAG
Organism: Haliotis rufescens; assembly: GCF_023055435.1. Lineage (NCBI taxonomy): Eukaryota > Metazoa > Mollusca > Gastropoda > Lepetellida > Haliotidae > Haliotis > Haliotis rufescens. The sequence goes on along the minus strand of NW_025963779.1, from coordinate 60,150,009 downwards.
GAGAAGGAGGTGAGGGGGAAAGACCTTGTAGACAGGAGAAGGAGGTGAGGGGGAAAGACCTTGTAGACAGGAGGAGGTGAGGGGGAAAGACCTTGTAGCCAGGAGAAGGAGGTGAGGGGGAAAAAACCTTGTAGACAGGCTTGACTCAGTAGTAGTTAAGAAACGTCCTGTGAAGATTCGGGTTAGAATATGTCTTCAGCAACCCACGCTTGACAGTTCTTGTGTTTCCTGCTCAAAATGTATTGCCACACATACTTTGAATACTGTAGCAATGGCAACTCTTCATTTTATTACCTATGATTGTACATATACTTATTTAAAAATGCTTACCGACAACTACTGATAAAGAAGTACTTTTCTAATAACATTAGCTTCTGCAGTGATGGGGTTGTCAAATCCGCTGGTTCAGTCACAGGTGGTTATTTTTATTTGATACCTCTGACTGACCAGTCAGAATCAGGTAATTTCCTGAGTCATGGTAGAATATGCAATAACACAATGCAGCAGAAGCATGCAGTAGTTTAGCCATCATCAATAATTGGTGTGTGTTTTCTTGCAGGAGACCAGCAGCAGACCAGAGCCGCCAAGCATCTGGCGCCGACCAATGGACATGTTCCTCATCCTCTACCTCGCAGCAGCCTCAGTTCTGGCCATCGTCAGGTTCATTGTGAGTACACAGGCGGCCTGTTCAAGAAGCTATCTCAGAGCTAAGATTGGCTTAAAGTTGTAGCGAATATCTTTTCAATGTAGCAATTTTTTAATTGCTCAAAAAGTTATCTGGAGCTTTGAATGATATAAGAAAACGATTCAATTTTGTTTTCTGTGTTGTGTAAAAATTCTTAAAAATCTATGTAGGTTGATTCACATAACATTCCTTTCCAAATTATTGATTTTGCTCTCAGGGAGCATTGCAGTTGCGTGTGTGTGTGTGTGTGTGTGTGTGTGTGTCTGTGTCTGTGTCTGTGTCTGTCTCTGTCTCTGTCTCTGTCTCTGTCTCTGTCTCTGTCTCTGTGTGTCTGTCTCTGTTGCTATGTGTGTGTGTGTCTGTTAAATTTCAGAATTTCCTTCTCATGCATAAAGAATCACAAGGAAATCCTGAACATCTAACAATGAAACTTCATGTAAACAGGATATTTACAAAGTTCTTTTCTTATTTCTTTTGTGGGCATTTCAAAGATGAATTATGCATAATTGATTTTCTGCTGGCAAACTTTATTCTTTGTTAAATAAAATCAGTATCTCCAAGAATATTTAATCAACTTGCATAATGTCCAAAGATTTTTTTACTTGTCCTTATTTTCTCTAGCTCCAGGTTAGCATACCGGTAGTTGTCGCCCACTGCAGTCTGAAATAACATATCAGATCAATATCAGTATTGGGTGTGGATAATAAATAAATTGCAAGTGATTCTGTTTCATTTGATTGGCTAGCCAAGCAATTGTTTTTGCATTTGTTTCCATAAGCCAAAAACACGTGAGGCCTCCACCCTCTGACTGACAACTGTTTCTTGATTAGTTGATAATAGCATGGGTGGGCCTTGTGTGGCATTACAGCTCTGACCGATGTCGTTGATTTCGTAATGTTGCTATGTGGAATTATGCAGTATGCACACCTGTATTTGACCTTTATTCCCCTGTGAACACAAAAGATATTATCAATTCTTATTCATACTAAAGTTTGTACTCTACATAAACAGTTTGAGGTAGATTTTCTGTTGTATTCCAGGCTGCCACAGGTGGCAATGTGACAATAGGCAAGTACTACTTGGAGAAGGTCGAGCCGTACATGTCTGATCCCTCGCTCTACCCGAAAGTACAGGTATGCTGATTGTGTCGCTTGTATCATGCTGCAGGCTTTGTTGAAGGTTCTTACAGGTGCCAAATGTTAGGGAACAGTTTTCGCCAGACTATATCCTGAGGGGCCTCGTGATTAATTAGAAATTGTTTTACTTCAGGGTTAGGGACTTTACTTGACTTTCTGAGCACATTCTTAGACCAGTGATTTGACTGTTTGCTCACCTGTGAAGATCTGGTTAGAATAGGTCTTCAGCAACCCATGCTTGTAGTAACTGGTGACTATTCTTGTTGTATGAGGCGACTAACAGGATAAGGTGGTCAGACTCGCTGACTTGGTTGACGCATGTCATCACATCTCTATTGCATAGATCAGTGCTCATGATGTCAATCATTGGGTTGTCAGGTCCAGACTCAATTATTTACAGACCGCCGTCCTATAGCTGGAATATTGCTGAGTGCGGCGTTAAACAACAAACAAACAAACAAACTGAATATGAATACTCTGATGTCATTTCTCTAAAATGTAGTGATATAAGCATCTTCCTGAGGCAAGAGAGTTAATTGACTATAAAAGTCCAGTTTCCACCCTTGCCAAACTAGGCTGGTATTATGGAGTTACATTTTGGCTGGACTAACGAGTCTATGCATAGTCCAGTCAAAATCGCACAATGAAATCGAAATGCGGTTAGTAAACTGCTGTGCAGATTTCGATCGAATGCAGGATTTGTAAAGCATGTGCACCGCCAACTCGTTGTCAACAGAAACTTTCTAAGCCTTTTCATGTTTTTGATCAAGGTGCTCATATCATTTGATGCATTTCGTGATGAAAGACCCGTTTTATGACACTATAGATCTTGATTATCGATCAGATCATCTTGACTGGGCGCCGCCATTTTGTTTGAAACAAATGTAAGTGATATGAGAGGTGGATTCTGATTGGTCCATAGGAGAGGCTTAGAAGGAACATAACTCATAATAACCCCTGGTGGTGCTACGATCGAGCCCAGGAATTCCAGCCTATTTCGGCAAGGATGGAAACTGGACTTTTAAAGTCAGTTAACTCCCTTGTCTCGGGAAGATGTGATATAAGGGACACAACTCTTCTTACCACTGTAGCTTGTGTCAGTGATGCAAGTGTGAATTTTTATACTCCTTGTTGATAGAATCCAGTTTTTAACATATAATTATTGTGGCTGCATGGTCTGTGTGTAGAATATTCCTTTCGACCGACAGCCATTGTTCTGTATGTAGATATCCCAGCCTGACTGACAGCCATTGTTCTGTATGTAGATATCCCTCCCTGACTGACAGCCATTGTTCTGTATGTATTTATCTCTCCCTGACTGACAGCCATTGTTCTGTGTGTAGATGATGGTGTACCTGTTTTACTTCCTCCCCTACTACGGGGCCTCCATCTACGGCCTCATCTATCCAGGAGAAGCGTGGATGTCTGACTGGTCCCTCCTTCACGCTGGGGCAGCAGCACAGGTACTCAGAGATATCTCCCCTGACAAACACCCACACACAACCAGTTAATGCAACATATAGAGGACACATGGTGGGGCAATATCGGGATATAAAGGTACAGTTGCAAGAACAAATCATAACCCTATTGTTCCTGCAACTGTTCTTTTTTTACCAGAAATAGTTCTGTCACTGGTGCTCTTTCTGTATTAGATGACAGCCAGATACTCAAGTTCCATGAGTAGCTCATCACTTAGCATTAGCACAACCACATCCTCCATGTCTCCATGTCTGGCATTTCGGCAATCCCAGTAAAAGCAGATCTTAGTTCTCGCTACCGCTAAACAAAGATCTGAGGACATCCCATTATGGGTCACGTCAGACCAACCTTGTGCGAACTTTGACCGGCCAATGGAATGACTAACAAGAAGTTGACATTAGCCAATCAGAAGGCAGCTTTCTCATGCTTTACGGCATTAATTTCAAATTGGCGACTACGCTTCAAAACATATTTTGACAACTTCTCGATAAAAAATTTGAAACCTGAAAAATAGAACATTCTGGAATGATCTGGTAAGCGACGCTCTGATTGGTCGGATGAAAGGTTGTTCAGACGTGACCCCTAATTGGATGTCCTCAAATCTTTGTTTAAAGGATCTTTGTTCTAAGATCTGATTTTAATGAGATTGGGCATTTCGGTAAACCTACTCTGAGTCCCCAATTCGTTCCATGCTGTTATCCGATTTCAAATTACCAGCCCTTGATTTTCATTGGCCAATTTGATTTGCTATGCTACTAGAGCTAGGACGGGTAACTCGGGTACACGGGTAGGGTCGGTATTGAGTAGGACCCAGGTACCCACAGGACTACCCGGACACGTGGTTTGTCTCGTGATTATGTTTATTGGCAAAAAATTGCTCAGTAAAATGGTAATGAAAATCAAGGGAGGTTAATTTAACATCACAAGAACCAGGGGAATGGATGCTGGCGTAAATGTAAGTTTATCGAAATCCTAGCCCAGCATAGATTTATGGCAGCTATAGTGCTGAGATCATTACTCCCATAATTCAGCATGTACTTCAGCATAGATTTACGGCAACTATAGTGCTGAGATCATTACTCCCATAATTCAGCATGTACTTCAGCATAGATTTATGGCAGCTATAGTGCTGAGATCATTACTCCCATAATTCAGCATGTACTTCAGCATAGATTTACGGCAACTATAGTGCTGAGATCATTACTCCCATAATTCAGCATGTACTTCAGCATAGATTTATGGCAGCTATAGTGCTGAGATCATTACTCCCATAATTCAGCATGTACTTCAGCATAGATTTACGGCAACTATAGTGCTGAGATCATTACTCCCATAATTCAGCATAGATTTACGGCAACTATAGTGTTGAGATCATTACTCCATACCTCAGCATAGATTAACGGCAACTGTAGTGTTGAGATCATTACTCCATACTTCAGCATAGATTTACAACAACCATAGTCCTAAGATCATTACTGCCATATTTTAGCACATATTTACTGCAACTATAGTGTTGAGATCATTACTCCATACTTCAGCATAGATTTACAACAACCATAGTCCTAAGATCATTACTGCCATATTTTAGCACATATTTACTGCAACTATAGTTCAAAGATTACTCAGTGGACAGGAACAGGAACCTAGAATGTTTTTTGTCTTCTCCAGGGTCAGTTTTCTTACATTGGAGCATCGCTTCACAACCGGACACCATACATCCATCGCGTTCCGCAGAACTCCTCGGCCCGACTGGTGTTCTGGCTCATCAACCTGACCTTGTTCCTCGTGCCCCAGGTGTTAGCCTACAGGTGTCTGTCAAACGCGGACTTCTTCAAGAAGCAAATCAAGAACAAGACCTCAAAAGCCAGCAAGAAGAAAGTCACATGATCACATTTGGTTTGTGGACCAGATGATACATCCTCCACACCAAGTGACCATTGTAACCCGTGATTTAGAAACTGCTGAGGTGTCATTAAACTGTATTCCTTACCCGGTAATTCATTATAAATTTTACTTAAATCATATGTTTGTAATTATGACAAATCATGAAGTTGCCTTGTATCTACCTCGAGTCAAAACCTCTTGATGTGAAGAATATTTTTGTAAACACCAAACATCGTGGATACTGTACAGGATTTTTTTCACGACAATTTTGACCCAGTTTTATGAAATTTTTCAGTTTTAATCTTCAAAAACAAGGCTTCGTCAGCATAAGATAACTTCTTTGATTTGCATTTAGAAGTTGGAGGTCTAAGAAGGATAGGATTTATGGATTGTAATAAAGAAGTTGTTCATCCATAAATCCTATCCTTACTCACCATAAGATAACAGGCTTTAATGTTTTGACTTCTGATGATGTTTCTAGACTCAGGATTAAACATGAAACAGAAGCCTGAACAAAAAATGTTAGGGAACCTGAATATTTGTGTGGTCCTGAATATTTCTTTTTCAAATTATTATGAAAGTGTGTTCACTACATAAAAATAACTCCAAAGATGTTCATGATTCTTAACTGGTTCAGTATGTTTTCATTTTGAATGTGGCTCCTTGGAAAGTTTTGTGGTTAGAAAAAAAATTAACATCTAACTCAAGTTTTATCCAAGCAAAACATGAAAAAACATTAAGGAGATAGGTGGTTCCCATGTTTGAGGCCTGCTTGATGGGACAACTACATTCAAGCTATGTTTAAAGTCTTCAACACTCATATAACTTAGTGAAACAAGCCCCTTACAAAACAACAAGTGATGGATGGATCACTGAGGTTGGGGTTTTTAGTGCTTGTTTTATTGATCAACCAACCAAGTATGTCACAAACATGGAATAACAATTTTTCCATCTCCCACCAATTTTATTATCTTATTATGCCTATGCAATTTAGTAGGTAGAAAGGAAGATCCATATGAGAAGGGGGGTAACTCTTGGACTTTTCTTTCAAAGAAGCATGTTTCTCAAGCATGTTCCTCAGATATATTTTTACTTTTTTATGTTAATTCGGCATTTAATTATTTCTTAAGGGGTCATATTTAAATATGATGTTTTGCAATACTCTTTTTATTTCTATTATTTAAAACAAATATGGAAATATGTTGAAATAGCTTTATATATGTTGTGGGTCTTTAATTTTGATTCAAACTTTATTTCATTTTAAAAAGGTTCTTGATTTTTTTAAAGAATATGTGGCTTATTTTCTGAAACCATCCTTTTTAATAGCTTCAGTGACAAGCATTTGTGAATTTGAATGTTTATGATCGTAAGAGTGATTGGTAGTGGTGCTCCCTTGAACTAAGTTGAAGCCAACCAAAGTGGTGAACGTCCACGGTACCCATCAGGATGATGCACTGGAATGTTGAAGCCTTGGACCCCAATCCACTCACTTACTCGTGTTTTCAGTTATAGGAGCTACTTCATTATTGCAGTTTCAGAACAGTTAACACTGAATGTATTATACAATGAATGTATTTACATTCTAAATTGTTTTACACCGAAAGTCATGTATTGTGCAAAAATGGTTTTGTTTATGATTGGGGAGGTAATTTCCCATAGATTTCAGTAATGGGAATTCTCTTTTCTTGAAGTATCACACAAATACTTACAGTATGTTTACCCACCAACGTTGACCAACAATCGCATGTTTTTTTCGTACAAAGGTGTAATTGACAGATGTGACATTGTATTCAATTGTGGTGGAGACATGTAGTATATTATACAAGGTAGCAAGATGGGTAACTTTTTGCATTCAACCATACTAGAGGGTCCTGATGACATATACTGTTTAACCAGTGAAGATCCGTGTAGAGAGTAGGTTTTCAGCAACCCATGCTTGCTGTAAGAGGCGATTAGCTTGTCGTAAGAGGCGACTAACAGGATCGGGTGGTCAGGTTCGCTGACCTGGCTGATGCATGTCATTGTTTCCCAATTGTGTAGATAGATGCTCATGATGTCAATCACTGGATTGTCTGGTCCAGACTCGATTTTTAACAGACCGCAATATCAATACAGACCACATGCCGTAAATTCAGACTTTCCTCTTTATTGTAATCATACTAAGATCTTGTAATAGTCATATGTAACAAGATCTAATGACACAACAAAATCAGTTTTTGCTTGGTATTTGCCATCTTCCCGAGGCAAGAGAGTTAACTGACTTTAAAAGTCCAGTTTCCACCCTTGCCGAACTAGGCTTGAATTCATGGGCTCGATCGTAGCGCCACAAGTTATGTCCCTTCTATGGCTCTCCTATGGACCAATCAGATTCCACCTCTTGTTTCACTTTCATTTGCTTCAAACAAAATGGCAGCGCCCAGACAAGATGGTCTGATCAACAATCATGATCTATATTGTGATAAAACGGGTCTTACATCGTGAAGTGCATCAAATCATGTGAGCACCTTAATTAAAAACTTGAAAAGATTTGAAAATATCTGTTGACAACATGTTGGCAGTGCACATGCTTTGCAAATCCTGCAATCGACCGAACTCTGCATGACAGTTTCGATTTCGGTGCACAATTTTGATGGGACTATGCATAGACTCGTTCGTCCAGCCAAAATGTAATAGAAGGGACATAACTCTATAGAAGGGACATAATAGCCACTGGTGGCACTACGATCATGCCCAGAAATTTCAGCCTCATTTAGCAAGGGTGGAAACTGGACTTTTATAGTCAGCTAACAACTCCCTAGCCTTTGGAAGATGAGGGGCAGTGGGGTAGCACAATGGTTAAAGTGTTCACTCATCACACCATTGACTTAGGTTTGGTTCCTCCCTGTGTGAGTACAAATGGCTGGACAGCGTTAGAAATTGGCACTAGTCCTTAAGTCCTTGCCAAAAACTGCCCAATGGTAAAGGTATCATAAGGACTAGTAGACATTTGTCTTTTTTAAGGGTTTTGCTATATGTTATCATTATAAGGACTAGTGGACGAAAACTGTTAGTTTCTAACCCTGCTGGATTATTAGTAATGCTGCATAAAACCATACTCACGGATTCAACTACTGTGGGTGAAGCCTGTTATTGGTGCTGAGCTGTTACTGACATTAGTGTCATATTATACAAAGGGGGACATGATATGTTGGTGAATAGGTAAAAAGTTCTTGTTTATATTGCTCATTTCAGGTAGATTTTTCCACTTTAAATTTTTTCAGGTGTTAGTGTTTTTTGTTAAATTCTTGCCAAAGTCTAATTCCAGTTATTATCCAGGTCACTCATAATCTGGTAGGTTGTATTTTATCATGCTACCAATATATTCTGCTTTTCCGAAGGTGCATTGGATGGTATTTCGAGCTTGAATTATTTTTATTAAAACTTGTTAACTTTTAGGATGACCCCTAGCTGAATAGAAAAATAGCTGATGGCATTCAAAGGCTATGTCCAAGTTGGTAACATGGTTCTTTTCGTTAAATAATATGAATAGATAAGAAAATTCACTGGCATTTCATCACAGAAGTATTAGGGAGTTGTTTTTTATCATAATATTTATGGTATTCTTTTAATTTACAAATTAACAATTCAGTGATATGGGTGCAGAAACTTCATTTTTGTAAGGTCTTCCATGCCGTGGAACAAAGGTGTTATAGAGTCTGAGTCTGAGAGTAGGGCTGTGGTGGTCCAGTTTGACATGATACGATATGTACAGTGACATCAAATGTGTTATAGAGTCTGAGTCTGAGAGTAGGGCTGTGGTGGTCCAGTTTGACATGATACGATATGTACAGTGACATCAAAGGTGTTATAGAGTCTGAGTCTGAGAGTTGGGCTGTGGTGGTCCAGTTTGTCATGATACGATATGTACAGTGACATCAAAGGTGTTATAGAGTCTGAGTCCGAGAGTTGGGCTGTGGTGGTCCAGTTTGTCATGATACGACATGTACAGTGACATCAAAGGTGTTATAGAGTCTGAGTCCGAGAGTAGGGCTGTGGTGGTCCAGTTTGTCATGATACGATATGTACAGTGACATCAAAGGTGTTATAGAGTCTGAGTCCGAGAGTAGGGCTGTGGTGGTCCAGTTTGTCATGATACGATATGTACAGTGACATCAAAGGCAGCCATCGAGCAATACTTGAAGCTGGAAAACCTAAAGTCACACACGACTTAAATACGCCACAGTGGAACACCAGCGTTATTACAACCACAACATCTTGACCGAACTTCTGTCACAACACTAAGCTGCCCTATGAATGAGGGTCTGAGAGGCCAGTATTAAACATGGCACCCATATGCAATTACACATTTTTCAGGATGATGACCATCCACAGCAGACTCTACGTATGTTGTTAAACAGTTTTTGTATTGTTACAAAACAACCAATGAGTTAAGCAGATGATTTTTGTGAGGATTGTTAATGTTTGTTATTCAATTGTGTAGTGCCATATTTACACAGACATTGAGTATCAGTGTGTAAGCACAGGATATTGTACTTAACATTAGGTGGTGCTCATAACTCATTAGTTATTTGACAATGAGTTTTAGATTTTGAATGGGGACTAGACTTTCTCAAATTGACAGCCTCAGCAAGTTTGATTTAAGTTGTAAACAAACAACTATGTATTGTTACTTCAAATGTTGTCATATATAGTAGTGTTTCAGTACATGAGTGGCATTATTATATAAAGGCAAAGTTTGGGTTTCACACAAAGCACATTTATGCTAATTTGGACCTACACTGAAAGTAGACAGCATGGTCCTTGTTTAAGGCACAAACAAGAACACCTGGTTCTCACACTACAACTTTTGTGTTGTTGTTAGAATTCTGCCTCCGTGTCAATAAGTGTGGTCTCGTAGTTGGCATTTGGGTACTGACTACAATAAAAGGCTTTCTTGATGGATGGTATTCTTGATCAATGGTATTCATGATGCACAGAGATTTTTTTAGCATTGAAATACATGTATTGCTCAAACCGTAATATGACTTTGTGAGCACTGATGTTATGTATAATCGTGAAAATGTCAGTTATATGAACTTTATCATATGTTAATCAAGGTTAAAAAAGACATATTTTGTAAATATCTTTTTGAAGAAGTAAACAGCTATTTTACAACACACTTGAAGGGTTTGTTTTCATGTATTATTGAAGTTTATGAGTTTTGTTCTTGAAAATAGGTGAATACAGTGAACAGTTTTAGCTCACCTGGTCCATAGTCCAATCGAACTCATGGTATGGTGTGTTCTGTGTACCACCAGTCAATTATAAATTGTTAAGTATTCACACTTATAGAAAACTTTATTATTCTTTTAACACTATTCCAGTTATATCACAGCGTGTCAGCTTAATGTGGGAGGAAAGCCCGAAGTGATGCAGGTCTCGGCCGTTTACCACTTTGGTGAAACCAATGAGCACGGGTGACATACCTAGAAACATAATCTGGGGGAACCGGATTTCGAACCCGCGATCATAGGTTTCTGGTGTGCCCAAGGGACGCAACTCTGCACAGCGAATTGCAGCGCCTTAGATGACTGGGCCACCCGCGCCCAGAGAGAATAAAACTGTTATGTTATTAGGTAGGACCACAATTTAACTTGTTCTTTTTGTTGATGATGTTGTGGAAATATAATATGCTATATTTAAGAAGGTTTTATTAAATGCAGTGATCCATTAAATGAATGGTTCATACCTTGGTTACAGTGACAGTATTCCTTAAAACTTAAGAATGTAACATTGAGATTGTACTGTATCAAACAGAGAAATCATGCAGCCAAGCTTTCTGGCTTGATATTCCTCTACATATAATATTCAGCTCAGTTTGAATGAAACTGGTGAGCAACAGTGCCTTGACTATTTCTTAGGGTTGAAACAGGGTTTGGGATAACTAGACCAATACCTTGGGGTTCACTGACAGTCTCTATCAGCCATATAACATGGAAACTGATAAGTTATTGCAACACCCACTTAGTCGGAATGGTGCAGTGGACAGTGGTACAGTGTTAGCAGATATTTATTATGGTTATGGAAAGGGTTTTGTGTTCTATCCTTCACTTAAAATATGAAATTGAATTATAACTAACCTCGGGTCACAGGATAATCCATAGATATATGAACCATAGAATGACTAGCCTTCTGACCACGGCTTCTCCAGTGGTCTATATAAACCATAACACACAGAATGGGTAATTAGCCTTCGGGGAGTTCTCCTGTGGTCGATATAAACCATAACACACAGAATTGGTAATTAGCCTTCTAACCACGACTTCTCCAGTGGTCTATATAAACCATAACACACAGAATGGGTAATTAGTCTCTGGGAGTTCTCCTGTGGTCGATATAAACCATAACACACAGAATTGGTAATAAGCCTTCTGACCACGGCTTCTCCAGTGGTCTATATAAACCATAACACACAGAATGGGTAATTAGCCTTCTGGGACTTCTCCTCTGGTCGATATAAACCATAACACACTGAACAGGTAATTAGCCTTCTGGGACTTCTCCAGTGGTCCATATAAACCATAACACACAGAATGGGTAATTAGCCTTCTGACCACGGCTTCTCCAGTGGTCTATATAAACCATAACACACAGAATGGGTAATTAGCCTTTTGGGACTTCTCCAGTGGTCTACATAAACCATAACACACTGAACAGGTAATTAGCCTTCTGGGACTTCTCCAGTGGTCTACATAAACCATAACACACTGAATGGGTAATTAGCCTTCTGGGACTTCTCCAGTGGTCTATATAAACCATAACACACAGAATGAGTAATTAGCCTTCTGGGCTTTCTCCAGTGGTCTACATAAACCATGACACACTGAACAGGTAATTAGCCTTCTGGGACTTCTCCAGTGGTCTACATAAACCATAACACACTGAACAGGTAATTAGCCTTCTGGGACTTCTCCAGTGGTCTACATAAACCATGACACACAGAATGGGTAATTATGGGTAACATTCCTTGTGCATGAAAAAGATTCACGAAGAATATTCGAAGACTGACCGTTGCTTCGTATTTTATCTTTTCAGGTATAAAACTATCAAAATAGTGAACCAGTTTTGCACAAATATTTTTTCAGAAATATTATTTCTCAACCAAAGGTTATCTTTTAACTTTATTTTTCATCTTTAATTTCGACTGTCCGCTCCTTCTGAAGCTTACCTTGAAGATGAGAAGCACAAACTGGTGGCCTTGGATTTGGATTTCTAGTTTTTAGTTCAGGTTATCCCCCAATTGCGTGTATTAGTCATGATACCTGTTATAGGCGTTTACAGGGCACACCAAGGTATCATTATACCATTTCCATAATCATGTAAAATCTCTGCGAGAAGCAATGTCCACGTGTTCATGAATCACTGTCATATAGTGATGAAACCATATATAAGTGAGATATAATTAGGAGATACTCGGAACTAACTTAAAATTTCCGAAATTGTAAGCGATATCAGTTTCTTGTAATAGTTGAATGAAATAATGACAACAGGAACACATTACAACCGGAAGTGAAGTATGACAGTAGATGTTATGACCGCCATGATCTTGAAGGACGATGGGGATAAGATGCGAAATTTCAAAGTTGACGTTTTTGGATCCGTGCGTCAAACCGCCATGATTTCTTAAACATTCGTTCACCCGACGAGGCAAACTGCGTATGAATCTCCCAGTTGCGATTTGAGGGAGTCGGTTCCACTCCTCATGCAGCGGTTGGTCAAGTTCAGACAACATGGTCGACGGTCTATGACGTTGACGTGCACGCCTCCCTATCATGTCCCAGACGTGTTCAATAGGGGAAAGGTCTGGGGCCATTGCCGGCCGTGGCATTCTATGGATGTTTGGGAGGTGGGCATCGACGACTTGTGCACGGTGAGCATCGGTACCGACAAAACGATGACCCATACGTCTTGCGAACGGGACAAGAAAGGGTGTCAGTATGTTGTCCCGATAATACTGTCCAGTGATCCTTCCTTGCACAATATGGAGTGGGGTTATGCCAGCCATCTGTCATGGTTTGAAGCCCAATTTAGTCAATTCTGACGGTGACGTTGAGTAAACACTGGACCCCCCCCCTCTCTCTCCTCTCACGTAATCAAGTATCCACTAGTCACTTCTTACGACATGCATGGCTTGCTGAAGACCAATTCGTACCCAGAACCTCACGGGGTGAAGAGTACCATGAATGGACCCCTGCGATGATTTGTGTATTTTTTTTTTGTCACTGATGAGAGAAAGACACACCTGTGTTTTCGCGTTTCTTTTGGTGTTCAGTATATTCTGCTAAATATATACTTCCGCATGAGACGCCTGTTTATACTGCCTTCAACCACCGGCTCCACTTCATAGACGCTGCACACATGCTTTCAACATGGTTGCTAATTTGTTTCCAGCGTTGATACTTTGCCTGACCTTCCTTTCTGACCATGCTAAAGGTAAGTTAAAATTTATAAATGGTTTGTTTTAAAGTAATTCCATGCATTCAACGAAAAGTATTAGTCAATATAAATATTAACTAAACTTTAATAGCAAATATTTTATAATACCCGCAATAACTATGCTTTTCAAAATATTTGATTGTAAAAAACTTTTGTTCCAATTCATGTTTGTGTCGTTCTCTCTGTTCAAAGTTTCGCTTAAAAGTATGATTAACCTCATTTAAGTTTTACAAATATTTTAACCACATATGGGTAGCTTGGTTATGTATGAGAAAACGTTTTAATATATATTTCAGTCTGTTTATTTTTGGGAAATGGATAAAAACTTGCGCATTTACGCATTTCCCTCAATTTATAACGTGCAGTGATATTATGTTGATCAATGACTTCATACAATTACCTAGCTCAAACGAAGTGACGTTATAGTTTAAAAAAACCATTGCGGCATTAATCTTACTCCACGTTGCGGGCCATGTCACAGAATGAGAATGAATGAATTCCCTTTTTGGTTTATGTATAGCACCATATCTTTGACGATTTGACTAAATTTGACCACGGCATCGCCAGTTCCTATCAGCGATATGTTCACTTTTATTATGTCGTTATAACCTCCAGTTTACGACAGTTCGAGTTGTGCAGTAGTTACAAAATAATACAAGTAGGGATCGTTAATGAAAACTGTGTGAAAGTTTGCCATCAAACAAACCTCGTTCAAAAACGAACTGGTTTTCTTACTAAAAACTGTAATTTGTAAATCTTTTAGTTATTTAGTTGAAAACTACTTACCATTAAAATACCCACACAAATTTAAACAAAAGCAACAAAACAATTTCCATAATGATAAGAAATCTGTACTAAAATCAGATTCCATTGTACGATTTCGAAAGGTTAGCGTATCCTGTCCCACCGGTGGCTCTCGTCACAGACACATGCAAAGGAAAGTCAATTGTTCACCCGAAACAATACGGGAACATAGTCAAAATAGGGAATTGTATCGAGCATGATTTTTGTAACTGTTGCGTCATGATCTCCACATACCAACATCAGACTTTATGAAAGCTTTGTGAAGGCTTCGGATGTAGTAGCGCTGATGTAACAAATCTTCATGTGACTCCATCTCTATTCCACTTCCTGTTCATCTAAATCCAAGAGTCTTTGCTAGAGTGGGGGAGTTACGATCACCTCAGTACGGCGATCGCTTGGGGGAACGGACCCCAGTTCTATAACACGTATTGGTAAGAATGTGTAAAGTATCGCGAGGCCACAGATAAAATTTCTCTATCAATGCAAAAATATGTACATTTCGTCCTGGTTGTCATGTGTGGACATATCTCGAGAAATATGAAAATGCGGAATAACACTACCATTCCGGTTCATGGTCACATGGACAGGTGGATCGGATTGAGCAATTGGTGGCAAATAGAAGTTTGATCTACATGTTCCTAAACTAGCCAAACGCGACGCCAACGGGCAGCTGCTGACCACTATTTCCGAGTCTGGACATCACTTGTGTGTGATTTATTTAATCAAATTGGTTGATTGATTAATTGTTTGTTGTTTAACACCACACTCAGCAATGTCTCCAGCTGTATGACGGCGGTCTGTAAATAATAAAGTCTGGACCAGACAATCCAGTGATTAACATTATGAGCATCGGTCTCCGCAACTGGGATATGATGACACGCGTCAACCAAGTCAGCGAGTCTGACCACCCGATCTCGTTAATCGCCTCATGGAGAGTATGGGTTGCTGAAGACCAATTCTAACCCGGTTTCTTGGATGCAGTCGTCTTGGACGGTGATATTAGCTGTTCAGAGTTGCGTCCCTTACGCGTGCCTGATTATGATCATATGTCAATTTGTTTTTTTCTCTCACACATTAACCTGACACGCTAAGACAACCGAATTACTGTTAAAAGAGGTGTTGAACCCAACTCAATCACGCGCTCTGTTCACACACTCACTATTTATACAGACATCAACCGTGAAAGACGACTGTCAGATGTGTCTGTATTGTTAATAACCCAAATACAGTGTTCGCGATGTTAGTATTGTTGATAACCCAAATGCAGTGTTCATGGTGATATCTGTATTGTTAAAGCCCAAATGCAGTGTTCATGACGTTGTTTGCATCGTTTATAACCCAAATGCGGTGTTCATGACGTTGTTTGCATCGTTTATAACCCAAATGCAGTGTTCATGACGTTGTTTGCATCGTTTATAACCCAAATGCAGTGTTCATGACGTTGTTTGCATCGTTTATAACCCAAATGCAGTGTTCATGACGTTGTTTGCATCGTTTATAACCCAAATGCAGTGTTCATGACGTTGTTTGCATCGTTTATAACTCAAATGCAGTGTTCATGACGTTGTTTGCATCGTTTATAACCCAAATGCAGTGTTCATGACGTTGTTTGCATCGTTTATAACCCAAATGCGGTGTTCATGATGTTGTCTGTATTGTTGATAGCCCAAATGCAGTGTTCATGACGTTGTTTGCATCGTTTATAACCAAAATGCGGTGTTCATGATGTTTGTATTGTTGATAGCCCAAATGCAGTGTTCATGACGTTGTTTGCATCGTTTATAACCCAATGCAGTGTTCATGATGTTTGTATTGTTGATAGCCTAAATGCAGTGTTCATGACGTTGTTTGCATCGTTTATAACCCAAATGCAGTGTTCATGACGTTGTTTGCATCGTTTATAACCCAAATGCAGTGTTCATGATGTTTGTATTGTTGATAGCCCAAATGCAGTGTTCATCACGTTGTTTGCATCGTTTATAACCCAAATGCAGTATTCATGACGTTGTTTGCATCGTTTATAACCCAAATGCAGTGTTCATGATGTTTGTATTGTTTATAACCAAAATGCAGTGTTCATGACGTTGTTTGCATCGTTTATAACCCAAATGCAGTGTTCATGACGTTGTTTGCATCGTTTATAGCCCAAATGCGGTGTTCATGACGTTGTTTGCATCGTTTATAACCCAAATGCAGTGTTCATGATGTTTGTATTGTTGATAGCCCAAATGCAGTGTTCATGACGTTGTTTGCATCGTTTATAACCCAAATGCGGTGTTCATGATGTTGTCTGTATTGTTGATAACCCAAATGCAGTGTTCATGACGTTGTTTGCATCGTTTATAACCCAAATGCAGTGTTCATGATGTTTGTATTGTTGATAGCCCAAATGCGGTGTTCATGACGTTGTTTGCATCGTTTATAACCCAAATGCAGTGTTCATGACGTTGTTTGCATCGTTTTTAACCCAAATGCAGTATTCATGACGTTGTTTGCATCGTTTATAACCCAAATGCAGTGTTCATGATGTTTGTATTGTTTATTACCCAAATGCAGTGTTCATGATGCTGTCAATATTGTTTATACCCCAAATGCAGTGTTCATGATGCTGTCAATATTGTTTATACCCCAAATGCAGTGTTCATGATGTTGTGTGTATGCAGTAGCGGATCCAGGATTTTGAAAACAAGAGGTGTGCACTCTATACCCCAAGTAACAACAAAACGCAATACGCTGGCGAGTGTCTTAGATGGGGGAGGTGAGACGCGCATCCTCTGCACCAAAAGGGATGTAGCCAGATTGATTGTTCACTGCAAATCTCATCGCCCGCTAGTTACCATCTGCTGATACGTTCTTGTACCAAACACCGAAACAAGCATGAAGTCATGTAATACTAGTACTTCCGGTGTTTACCATGCCTGATTCGAAAATATTGGAATGGTGACGTCTAAAGCTGGCCTATCAAATGCTCTTTTGAAAGCTGCGAGCTATAAATCCAAGGTTACTTAATTATTTCAAGAACTAGTACTCTGTAACATGCGTAATGATGCTGTTTGATTGGGAAAACATGCTTCTCTTCATAAACAGGAAACTGGGGCAAGTAGGAACGAACAGTCGTCATTGAAGGATATACGATGGCTCAAAAGCAATATAAACAGTCTCACCATTAATACTTTAGTTTGTTTAGCCATTAACTTTTTTGCTTGCCCAGCTCTACCAGGAGGCCGTTGGGATTTTGTTGAAATTGAGCGTCCGCCCGGAGAGCGGGAGGTCCGGGGTTCGATCCCCAGCCGCGTCATACCATAAGACGTTAAAAGATGGTACTTGTTGTTACCCTGTCTGGCGTTCGGCATTAAGGGGCTAAAACAAGGACTGGTCTGCGGAGTCAGTATACTGTGTCTGAGTGGGGTTTTCATGTTAAACTGCGGCATGGTATCTCAGTGAGCTAGCACTATAAGTCGGCACCAGTCCGGACTAGTACAAGCAGCCACACAAACACACACACGTACATGCACGTCGCTATATAAGTGCAATAATCTTGGACGCGACGTTAAACCCCATTTCACCTCACCTCAACACCACCAACTATATATATTCTGTACTAAGTCCCTCATTCAGTCTTGCTTGACAACGGTATAATGATCCATACCGAAACGTCTTTTTTACAGTATTAAAGAAGTTGTTATCCATAAAATTGTGCCTACCTTGTCATCGGTTTTGCTCCTGATTTGAAAGATGAAATTATGTCTCGAAGAAGAATATTTAATGGTCGATGCGTAACACGAATATTTAGAAATATTACGGTGTATGGAAGGGTGAGTGAGTAACTAGCCCTCTACGCCTGAATAACCCACAGTTGCCTTCAAGGCGGACTATATGTAATCTGGTACAATGTAATCGGGGGAGACCCGCGTGGTTGGCAGTATTAGCAACGATGAACACTGCTGGGGAAGGATGACTCACAATAAGCCAGGTTTCAAATTGCACCCAACCGATCCTCATCAACGGCCCGCCTCCGAGGTCTAGTGGATAAAGCGTCTGCCTGGAGAACGGAAGCCCAGTGGTTCGATCCTGGCCGCGGAATAGAGGTCTTAAAAGGTTGTACTTGTTGTCTCCCTGCCTGGAATAAGGGCATAAAACAAGGACTGGTCAGCTCAGAGTCAGTGTAACGTGTCTGTGTGGGGCACGTCGCTATATAAGTGCACTGGTCTTATCCTAATCTTAAACCCATTTCACCTCATCTCATCAGGTAGAAGGCTCACGCTGTGGGGATTCAAGGGAAGAATAGGTCCCAGATTCTCAGTACCGATTGAAGTGGGACGAGTCGATGAATTTGTTATAGCGTGTCACCTTTCCCCGACAGCGCGACCTTTCCTAACAATATCAAACACTGGTTTCTCTGGCCCGAGCACGATTATATACGGGCCGTCCTCATATAGCTGAAATATTGCTAGGGTTCGGCATTAAACAACATTCACTCATCTACCTATTAGTCTGCTAGAAACGATACAAATGTGTCTAACATATGTGTGTATATGCATATGTTGAAGCTAACGTGACTTTGGCCTTATGTCTGCACTGACAGGAAGCTGCTCATTTGGCCGCTGGGGCTCAGACTGCCGTCGACGATGCAGCTCCAGATGCGTTGGCCGTTGGTGCCTGGCGTCGTCAGGGAAGTGTAAACTGGGATGTGCCGATCGTTTCTATGGCGACCGCTGCGACCAGCACTGTGGGAAGTGCCGAGGATTTGGCCGATGCTACAGGGACGGTAGCTGTATCTACGGCTGCCTAGCCGGGTGGACTGGGTCGACCTGTTTGAGCAGTAAGTTCATGAATGGGTTCACACAGAGGGATGTAGCTAAGCTGTCGGGCGGGAGAAAGTATACACTTGAACCTTGGATTTGACTCAAAAATTACAGATGTTATCAGAACGTTACTAGCCTGGAAACAGTCGCCGAAACACAGCAAACTTAAGGTCCAAACACAACTATGATACCCATATCAAAGACATCACCATCGAATAACCATTTCTTGCTTGTTTTATTCTCAGCCACCATCAGACATGGATGTGTACTTTCCTTTTCCCCGCAGTCTATTTAAGAATTGACTTTCACTTTGTGTGAGTTCATTGGAGTATTAACCTTCATAGAGTGAGGGGGGCGGTCGGGTAGCCCAGTGGTTAAAGCGTTCGCTCGTCACGTCGAAGACCCGGGTTCGATTCCCGACATGGGTACAATGTGTGAAGCCCATTTCTGGTGTCCCCCGCTGTGATATTGCTGGAATATTGCTAAAAGCGGCGTAAAACCATACTCAGTCAGTCAGTCATAGAGTGAGGGCCAAACTGAAGAACGTCAGTGTTTACGACATTTCAAGAACACGGTCTCGTGAAAAACGTATTTACGTCCAATTGTGTCGTTCATACGCTTAGGAAGGCAATTTCGCGGTCAGGTGACCGACCTCTCGTCCAATTGAAAAGCCGTATATCGTGTAAACTTCAAATAAAAAAAATATTAAACCAACTAAACCTGTTTTCTGAAGGTGAAGCACAAATATTAAAGACAAGATATCTCAACATTGTATAATAAATTTGACAGATAAAAGAAAGGTGTTGTTGATGTACTATCAACGGAAACACAATCCTTCTCCTTTCACTTCAAACCGATCAGGGAGCGAGTGAGTGAGTATGGTTTTACGCCGCTTTTAGCAATATTCCAGCAAAACCACGTCGGGGAACACGAGAAATGGGCTTCACACATTGTACCCATGTTTGGAATCGAACCCGGGTCTTCGGCGTGACGAGCGAACGCTTTAACCACTAGGCTTCCCGACCGCCCCTTTTGGCTAATAAGTGTCTATTCTTCAAGTAGTGGAATACGCATAAGCATTAGCATTGGTATTTGAGAGTTAAAACAGATGAACACCTTTGTTTTAGAATCCTCGGTTGTGACGAACCAATTGTTAAATCCCAGCGTAGTCCTTCACGTTTTATCATTATGTAACCCCAATAATTTGAATCGAATGTTTTTTTCCAAACAACAAGTATGTTATCAACCAATTACTGCAAGCTCACGCTAATCAAATGATATAATATCTTTTATACATTACGAACCGAATGAGATTCGTTAATTGTGTCTTACATGTATATTTTTCTTATTCACGTGGCATCTATACTCGACTGAATCAATTCATCTCTCTCCTACCAGAAGCACCTTGTCAAGACAACTACCTATCCTGCCGCTTGCCTTGGGTACAATGTGATGAACCGGATGTAAGAGACTCCTGTAAGAAGACCTGTGGAGCTTGTGACAGATACCCGGGTGAGTGATGTAAATGTAATTTTCCTTGTAAAGAGCATCTTCCATAGGCAAGGAAGTTAACTGACTTTAAAAGTCAAGTTTCCACCCTTACCGAACTTGGCCGCAATTATGGGGTTATATTTTGGCTTGACAAACAAGTCTATGCATAGTCCAATCAAAATCCCGTAACGAAATGGACATCCGGTTCGTAAACAACATGGCAACCGCCGTGCCGATTTCGTTCAATTGCAAGATTTGCAGAGCACGAGTACCGTCAACTAGGCATCGACAGATATTTTCCAAATCTTTTAATGTTTTTAATAAAGGAGCTGAAGTGATTTAATACACTTTGCGAGGTAAAACCCGTTTTATTACCATACAGATTTTCCTTATTATCGATGATCGTCTTGACTAGGCGCCGCCATTTTGTTTGAAGCAAGTGCAAGCGACAGGAGAGGTGAAAATTGATTTGTCACTAGCGGGGACATAGAAGGGACTTAACTCGTAATAATCACTGGTGGCGCTACAATCGGGCCCAAAATTTCCAGTCTAGTTCGACAAGGGTGGAAACTGTACTTTTCATATCAGTTAACCTCCTTGCCTTGAAGATGAGTAAAGATGTTCCTAGTACATTATCTAAGCACGACCAAGACAGTTTTCAATACATGCATACTTCATCCCCATGGTAGTCAAACGGTTGTGGTTACTAAGTAAAGAGTGCTTCTTTCAAACGTGTCACAATTATCAAACGTTGTCGCACTAGAGAGTCAGCAAGTGTTACGAAACAACAGTAAACTGAAATAAACCTAGGCTGAATCAGCAACTTCGATCAGCACCAATTGCATTGTTCTCAAAAGGGATTGCAATTTTCCCTGAAAGCACGGTAGTTATGGATATCCCACTCATGATCAGACACAGTATATATGTCACCATAACTCCGGGCGCCAGCCAGGAAAAGAACAAGCACCATCACCATCTGCTGTGGTATGACGTGGACGGGGATCAAACCACGGACCGTCCGCTCTCCGGGCAGATGCTTTATCCACTGGACCACGGAGGTGGTGTTCTGAAGGTCTGAATATATGGTGAAAATCAACGAAGTTAAAGGAATCAAATAATTCCTGAATAATGCAGCTGCTGAGTAAAAGAGATCCTATAAAAAAACCCAACATTAATACAAGTTAAATGGATTACTGAAAGAAAAAGAGGTCAGATCAGCTGCCATGAGTCCACTGAGTATGATGAAAGTATTTCGAAGATTTACTATATATGGCGGCATTGAGACCTTCCGTTGGGTCTTCCGCCTTGGTTTCAAAAGAATCTCATATTTAGGTGTGCGACTGTTTCAACTTTCAGAGATTGACTGTGGACAACCAACCGCTATCACTAACATGGTAGTCAGTCGACGACTTACCTATTACGGAGACCAGGTTACATACAGATGTGTGAGTGGTTACACTGGGGTCGGGAGTGGAACAAGCACCTGCCAGGAGAACGGAAACTGGACTAGACCAGGCTTGATCTGCAAGAGTACGTACTGATACACATTTCGAGATAACGGAAACAATTGTAGCCTTCAAACACGTGATGTGACACTGTTTCTCTTTCAACTTTCAGAGGTTAAATTATTCTCTTACAGGTGAGGTGAGGTGGTGACGTCCCCTTCAAGATTATTGAAATATATATAGTGACGTGTGTGTGTGTGGCTGCTTGAACAAGACCGGACTAATGTCAGTTTTGTAGTGCCAGCTCACTACGCCACTCATACACAGTTTACTGACTCCGAGCCATCTTCCCGAGGCAAGGGACTGACTTGAAAAGTCCAGTTTCCACCCTTGCCGAACTAGGTCGAAATTAACGAGTTATATTTTGACTGGAATTACTAGTCTTTGCAAACTCCAATCAAAATCCCGTAACTTAATCGAGATCCGGTTCATAATCAACATGGCAACCGCCGTGCTAAGTTCGCCCGATTGCAGGATTTGCAGAGCACGTGTACCGTCAACTGGGCATCGACAGATATTTTCCAAATCTTTTCATGTTTTAAATAAAGGAGCCGAAGTGATTTGATGCATTTTGCAAGGTAAACCCCGTTTTATTACAATAAAGATCTATATTATCACTACAATCGCCTTGTTTTGGCGGCGCCATTTTTTTAAGCAAGTGAAAGAGTTGTGAGAGGTGAAATCTGATTTGTCCGAAGGGAGGACATAGAAGGGACATAAGTCGTAATAGCCACTGGTCGCGCTACAATCGAGCCCAGAAATCCAAGCCTTGTTCGGCAAGGGTGGAAACTTGGACTTTTATAGTCAGTTAACCCCCTTGCATCGGGAAGATGACTCCAAGCCGGACCGTCTTTGTTTTGACCCCTTAATGCTTAATCACGTTTATATTTATAACCATTTCAACTTTCAGAGATAGACTGTGGACAACCAACCGCTATCACTAACATGGTAGTCAGTCGACGACATACCTATTACGGAGACCAGGCTACATACAGATGTGTGAGTGGTTACACTGGGGTCGGGAGTGGAACAAGCACCTGCCAGGAGAACGGAAACTGGACTAGACCAGGCTTGATCTGCAAGAGTACGTACTGATACACATTTCGAGATAACGGAAACAATTGTAGCCTTCAAACACGTGATGTGACACTGTTTCTCTTTCAACTTTCAGAGGTTGAATTATTTTTATAGGTGACGTAACGTTAATGAAATGATATTAGTGACGTGTATGTTTGTACGAGTGTGTGGCTGCTTGACCCAGTCCGGACTAATGTCAGTTTTGTAGTGCCAGCTCACTACGCCACTCATACACAGTTTACTGACTCCGAGCCATCTTCCCGAGGCAAGGGACTGACTTGAAAAGTCCAGTTTCCACCCTTGCCGAACTAGGTCGAAATTAACGAGTTATATTTTGACTGGAATTACTAGTCTTTGCAAACTCCAATCAAAATCCCGTAACTTAATCGAGATCCGGTTCATAATCAACATGACAACCGCCGTGCTAAGTTCGCCCGATTGCAGGATTTGCAGAGCACGTGTACCGTCAACTGGGCATCGACAGATATTTTCCAAATCTTTTCATGTTTTAAATAAAGGAGCCGAAGTGATTTGATGCATTTTGCAAGGTAAACCCCGTTTTATTACAATAAAGATCTATATTATCACTACAATCGCCTTGTTTTGGCGGCGCCATTTTTTTAAGCAAGTGAAAGAGTTGTGAGAGGTGAAATCTGATTTGTCCGAAGGGAGGACATAGAAGGGACATAAGTCGTAATAGCCACTGGTCGCGCTACAATCGAGCCCAGAAATCCAAGCCTTGTTCGGCAAGGGTGGAAACTTGGACTTTTATAGTCAGTTAACCCCCTTGCATCGGGAAGATGACTCCAAGCCGGACCGTCTTTGTTTTGACCCCTTAATGCTTAATCACGTTTATATTTATAACCATTTCAACTTTCAGAGATAGACTGTGGACAACCAACCGCTATCACTAACATGGTAGTCAGTCGACGACTTACCTATTACGGAGACCAGGCTACATACGGATGTGTGAGTGGTTACACTGGGGTCGGGAGTGGAACAAGCACCTGCCAGGAGAACGGAAACTGGACTAGACCAGGCTTGATCTGCAAGAGTACGTACTGATACACATTTCGAGATAACGGAAACAATTGTAGCCTTCAAACACGTGATGTGACACTGTTTCTCTTTCAACTTTCAGAGGTTAAATTATTCTCTTACAGGTGAGATGAGGTGGTGATTAACGTCCCCTTCAAGATTATTGAAATACATATAGTGACGTGTGTGTGTGTGGCTGCTTGAACAAGACCGGACTAATGTCAGTTTTGTAGTGCCAGCTCACTACGCCACTCATACACAGTTTACTGACTCCGAGCCATCTTCCCGAGGCAAGGGACTGACTTGAAAAGTCCAGTTTCCACCCTTGCCGAACTAGGTCGAAATTAACGAGTTATATTTTGACTGGAATTACTAGTCTTTGCAAACTCCAATCAAAATCCCGTAACTTAATCGAGATCCGGTTCATAATCAACATGGCAACCGCCGTGCCAAGTTCGCCCGATTGCAGGATTTGCAGAGCACGTGTACCGTCAACTGGGCATCGACAGATATTTTCCAAATCTTTTCATGTTTTAAATAAAGGAGCCGAAGTGATTTGATGCATTTTGCAAGGTAAACCCCGTTTTATTACAATAAAGATCTATATTATCACTACAATCGCCTTGTTTTGGCGGCGCCATTTTTTTAAGCAAGTGAAAGAGTTGTGAGAGGTGAAATCTGATTTGTCCGAAGGGAGGACATAGAAGGGACATAAGTCGTAATAGCCACTGGTCGCGCTACAATCGAGCCCAGAAATCCAAGCCTTGTTCGGCAAGGGTGGAAACTTGGACTTTTATAGTCAGTTAACCCCCTTGCATCGGGAAGATGACTCCAAGCCGGACCGTCTTTGTTTTGACCCCTTAATGCTTAATCACGTTTATATTTATAACCATTTCAACTTTCAGAGATAGACTGTGGACAACCAACCGCTATCACTAACATGGTAGTAAGTAGACGACATACCTATTACGGAGACCAGGCTACATACAGATGTGTGAGTGGTTACACTGGGGTCGGGAGTGGAACAAGCACCTGCCAGGAGAACGGAAACTGGACTAGACCAGGCTTGATCTGCAAGAGTACGTACTGATACACATTTCGAGATAACAAAACAATTGTAGCCTTCAAACACGTGATGTGACACTGTTTCTCTTTCAACTCTCAGAGGTTGAATTATTTTTATAGGTGACGTAACGTTATTGAAATTATATAGTGATATGTATGTGTGTGTGGCTGCTTGAACTAATCCAAACTAATGTCCGTTTTGTAGTGTCGACTTTGGTATGACGCTGCCAAAGGTCGAACCACCGACCTTCCGCTATCCGGGCAGACGTCAGATCAACTTGACCATGATGGCCGTTTAACTATATATAGACAGATAGTTTCAGTAAGAACACAAGAACTGCCGCTTTTGTCATTCGATTTGGTATCAATCTCATGTTTAGATGTGAAACCATTTCATCTTTCAGAGATTGACTGTGGACAACCAACCGCTATCACTAACATGGTAGTCAGTCGACGACATACCTATTACGGAGACCAGGCTACATACGGATGTGTGAGTGGTTACACTGGGGTCGGGAGTGGAACAAGCACCTGCCAGGAGAACGGAAACTGGACTAGACCAGGCTTGATCTGCAAGAGTACGTACTGATACACATTTCGAGATAACAAAACAATTGTAGCCTTCAAACACGTGATGTGACACTGTTTCTCTTTCAACTTTCAGAGGTTGAATTATTTTTATAGGTGACGTAACGTTATTGAAATGATATCAGTGACGTGTATGTGTGTATGTGTGTGTGGCTGCTTGACCCAGTCCGGACTAATGTCAGTTTTGTAGTGGCAGCCCACTGAGATACCATGCCACAGGTTTAACATGGATACCACACTCAGACACAGTATACTGACTCCGAGCCTGACCGTCTTTGTTTTTTACCCCCTTAATGCGTAGCGCCAACCAGCGTGACAAAAAGTACCATCTTTCAACCACTTTTGGTATGGCGCGGCCAAAGGTCGAACCACCAACCTTCAGCTGTCCGAGCTGACGCCATATCCACTTGACCATGAATGCCGTCTTTACTTTATATAGACAGAGAAAACAAATAAGACATTGAAACACAAGAACTGTCGCTCTTGTCATTCGATTTGGTATCAATCTCATGTTTAGATGTGAAACCATTTCAACTTTCGGAGATTGACTGTGGACAACCAACCGCTATCACTAACATGGTAGTCAGTAGACGACATACCTATTACGGAGACCAGGCTACATACAGATGTGTGAGTGGTTACACTGGGGTCGGGAGTGGAACAAGCACCTGCCAGGAGAACGGAAACTGGACCAGACCCGACCTGTCATGTGAAAGTAGGTTTCATCCACCCATAACTGCACGTTCACGCTAACCAAATGGTATAATAGGTTTTATACATGAAGAACCGAATGTGATTTGTTAACTTGTGTCTTTCGCGTATATTTGCTTATTCTCTCTTCTCGTTAGAAATACCTTGTCAAGACGACTATTCCTTCTGCCACAAGTATTTTGTAAACTGTGATGAGCCGGGTAAAAGCGAGTCTTGTAAGAAGACCTGCGGTGCTTGTACAGACACATATTCAGGTGAGTTCTCTGGTTCTTAAAGTTGGCATAAAATAAACTTTTCATAGTGACAGTTTTAAAGGGGCGCTCACGGTATAAAATGAAGATAAACCCAATGCCCTTCACCCTTGCTTCAGCCTTTGGATGTGGCAAACCTCAAGGGATGTTCGAATGGTTTTTTTTCAAATATGTTAGTATCTTCCTCATGCTTAGTTACTTACTTACTTACTTACTTTGGAGATTTTACGTGCGCTTTCCGACTGTAGCGTATTTCGCACACGGGCCCGGCCAAGCCATTTAATGTGTTTCCGAAAAGGGGAAAAAGTTGTTTGGCAATCCAGTAGGGGTGTTTTAGTGGTTGCTTATAAAGAATTTTGAAAATTTTGAAATTTTGAAAAAATGCCAAGAGGGTTTGGGGGACGAACTAAGGGACCGGAGTATGGAAGTTTGTTAGTTTGATTATGTGGTCTGGTTTTGGTAGTTTATTGGGGTTTTAAATGCGATTTATTAGTCCTGTTTTGATTAAGTATACGCCTAAGGCTTTGAATTTTTCTATTTTATTTTGTGGGTTTAGGATTGCTTCTAGAGTAAGAGCCTTATTTAGATTTAGGGTGGTTTGTAGTGTAGTTCGGTGTGTTAGGTAGTGGGTGCAGTGTATGAGTGCGTGTTCTGTGGTTTCTTGTTGTTTGCAATGTGGGCAGGTTCCTGTTGCGTGTTTTCTTATTATTTTGAGGTGGTTATTTAGGTTGGTATGTCCTGTTTGGAGTTTAGTAATTACTCTGTCGATTTTTTTGGACGGATGTAGAATTTTTGGTTTGGTTAGGGTTTTTTTGAGAACCTTTTTGATTTGGCTATTTGAGTTTTGATATAGGTTATGCCATTTTTTGGTGATTTTTTTGTTTGTTAACACTTTTAATTTCTGATTTGGAGATGGGTAGGTTTAAGCTTATTTCTGGGATTTTAAGGGATAGTTTAGCTGCTTTATCGGCGTTTTCATTGCCGTATATTCCTACGTGGGCGGGGATCCAAATGAATACTATTTGTTTGCCTGCCTTAGTTAAATCGTTTGAGCTTTTTAGTATCTGATTTATTAGTTCAGGGCGGTTTTTGGTGTTTTTATTTTGGAGGGCTTGTAGTCCACTGAGCGAGACGGTAAGTATTAGGATTTTTTGTTGTTTTTTAGATTGTTGATTATGAAGGGCTGAGGCCATGCCCATTAGTTCGGCCGTGAATATTGATTGATTGTTTGGGAGTCGGTAGGATTGTGTGGCTTTAGTTGGTTGTGTGATGTGGACTCCGAAACCTGTGTGTTTGGAGATCGGATCTGAGGATCCGTCTGTGTAAATGTGACACCAATTTGGCCAATTTTCATGTATGTATGCTAGTGTGGTGGTTTTGGCTATGTTTGGGTCGGTTTGTTTATTTATTGTGCTAGCTAGTGTTATGTCTATTTTGGGTGTTTTAAGTTTTGGGGTGAAGATATTTGATTTTTTACAGTTTTGTTTAAGATTGTTTATTTGGTGTTCATTTAAGTAATTGGTTATTCTTTGGGATATTGGAGTAAGTAGAGGGTGTTTTCGAGCTAGGGCTTGGTTTTTTGGGCTTATATTTTTGTTTATTGGGCTTTGAATTAGGGGGTTGGATTGAGACGCGGCCCAGAAATTTAGGGTTAATTGTTCCCTACGTAGACTTAGTGGCATTTCTCCTGTTAAGGCCTGGAGTGAAGTGTAGGAGGTGCCATGTTGGGTGCGTGTTATTAGTTTTAGAGCCTGATATTGGATTGAGTCTAGTTTTTTGCTTAGGGATTGGTTTAGGGTGTCGTATATGGCACATCGGTAGTCTATTTTAGATCTAATTAGTGATATATAGAGTGAGAGGAGGGTGTCTTTGGAGGCCCCCCAGTTTGAGCCAGTGAGTCATCTTAGCGTATTTAGATCTTTGCTACATTTAGTTATTAGATTATTTATGTGAGCGTCCCAGGAGAGATGTTCATCGGAAATTAGTCCTATGAATTTGGTTTGTTTTAGGAATTGGATTGGTTTGTTGTTTAGCTGGAGTTTTGGGGAGGCGGGTGACATGTTTTTGTGTTTAAATACTATTCCTGTAGTTTTTTCCGAGTTAAGGGAGAAGCCCCATTTGTCAGCCCATTGCTGTATTTTGTTTAGAGATTTTTGAAGTAGGTTTTGGGCCATTTTAATGCTTTTTGTGCGGATCCAGAGGGCTCCATCATCCGCGAATTTAGATGTGTTTATTTTAGGGGATAGGCCCTCGAATAGATCATTTATCATTATATTGAAGAGTGTGGGGCTGAGGATACTGCCCTGTGGAGTGCCATTTTCTAGGGGACATTGGTCCGATAGCGTTTGGTCTATACCCACGGTTATTTTATGATTGTTTAGGAAGATTTGGATGTAGTTTATTATTTGACCTTTGAGTCCTATTTTTTGTAGTTTTTGTATTAGCCCGTCGTGCCATACCATGTCGAAAGCTTTGGAGAAGTCTAAGAAGATGCCTGTAGTATATTGTTTGCTGAGTTGTCCTGTTTTAATGTCCTGCTCTAAACGGGCGAGGTTATCTAAGGTTGAGCGGCCAGGAGTGAAACGACTTTGATCTGGGTTTATAATGTTATTTTGAGTTAGGTAATGTTGTAGTCTGTTTTTAGCCATTGATTCCATTACTTTACATAAGTTTGAAGTTAAGGAAATTGGTCTATAGGAGTTAGCCTGATTAGCTGGTTTATTAGGTTTAGGGATTGGTATGACTAAGGCCTGTTTCCAGGGAGTAGGTACTTGTCCGTTTTGATAGATGAGAATGTATAATTTAAGTAGTGCTTGGAGTAGTTAAGGGGGGAGTTTTTTAATTATTTGGTATGCTTAGTTACTATCCTCGGTCACGGATATTGAGTAACGAATCACAATTCCAAATACACGGAGACACCAGCCAGCCATGAACCATGACCAAGGAATCTGCGTAGTGCTTGGGACTTATTGCTTTGATCTTTGTCGGTGCCATTTATCTAGCTTGCAGTCCATTTGCCCATTGCTATTTCCATTTTTCCCCCTATCAGTGCTAATTTAAGTCCTGGCTTCCAGTTGTCCATTACTTTCAGCGGTAATTACTGTGAAGTGTTGACTTCCATTGTCTGTTGTTGATCACCTATCAGCTCCAATCATCTTTTGGCTTCCCTTGTAGAGTTTCTACGTTTTGTTATCTTATTACTTTTATTGTTCTTACATGTACATATATCTGCCCTCTGCCTCACACCCGATGAAGAAGTAAACATATACTACGAAACGTTGTGTTCCTCATGATATAGAAAGTTGAAATCCATAAATTATCTTCTTTTTGTATGTGGTCGTGTTTTCAATATCCAATTTATCTAATGGTATATTGAGAAATTAAGCATGAGAATTCCTCTCCTAACAGCACGTGGTTTAGCACACATCTACTGGTGTATGCCAGCTTTACGAGCTTTATAGATGTACTATATATATATATTGTGACGCGGTGGAAATAAGAAAAAAGGATACTTAATGTATTTCAAATATTAACCTAATATGTTTTCGTTCCTGAATTTAGTAAACAATTTCCTCGAAAAAATCATTATTCTACATTTGTACAGTTGGGGTTTATCATCCAAAACTGGTTCCCACAGGAGACTTTGCAGATCATTATGACGTCATCGGTTACCATTACGTCACAATCAAAAGACATCACTAATGTCTCTGCTACTAAAGCTGTTAGCAGTACTTTTTACATTTAAGACACTGCTTATTGCTGTCTACAAACTGAAAAGGTTGGAAGAATGATGTTGGATGATAAATAAAATCTCACCCTCGTGTCTTTTGATATCAGATATATCAACACTCGTTGATATATTTAATATCAAAAGACACTCGGATGAGATTCTCTATTTCGTATACGTCAACAATGTTAGTATATTTCAACGACTAATTGATTTTAAGAGCTCCCTTCTATTAAGTCACGTTATTGTTGTACCTGCAGATCCCTGCGAGGACCCCGAAAGATGGGGGTGGCACTGTCGTGACCTGTGTAACGCTGCCTGCAGTGGACGACGATGTGACAGACTGACGGGACAATGTCTCGGTGACTGCATCAACGGCCACTACGATGCGGCCTGTGAACTACATTGTGAGAACTGTGATGAAGGAGGGTGCTTCAAGAATGGAACGTGTCGTACGGGATGCAAGCAGGGATGGAGGGGACCACAATGTTATCAGACTGATTAAACGACTGTACCTTTCAGGGAATGACCATCTCCGTGGTCTAGTAGATAGAACGTCTGTCATGAGTTGCAGGTCGGTGTTTAGATCACCGGCCTTGTCATACCAAAAGACGTTAAAAGATGGTACTTGCTGTTACCCTGCCTGGCACTCGTCATTCAGGGAATAAAACAAGGACTGGTCGGCTCGGAGTCAGTATACTGTGTCTGAGTGGGGTATCCATGTTAAACTGCGGCATGGTTTCTCAGTTGTCTAGCACTATAAATCCGGCATTAGTCCGGACTAGCCACAGGAGCCACACACGCACGCAGGCACGCACGCACGCAGGCAGGCACGCAGGCACGCAGGCACGCAGGCAGGCACGCACGCACGCACGCGTGAAATCACTTAATATACAAGTGCATTAATCTTAAAGGCGATGTTAAATCCCATTTCGACTCACCTCTTCTTCGGCTATATTACACTTCCCCTCACCTCTCTTTTGGGCAACAACAAGCTGATGCCTAATTCTTCAGAAACTAACATTTAACCCGATCATTTTGTTCTGACGAAACACCTATTCAGTGATGCTTTTGAAGGACCCATTGTTACAAATATTGAACACTGTCTATGATTAACAAAAAGTCTCTATGTTTCAACAAGTTGACTGACAACGGGTGGCCCAGTCGTCTAAAACGCTGTAATTCGCGGTGTACTGTTCCGTCCCTTTTGCGTAATAGCAGTTACAATTGTAATCACCATACCCGTGCTCGGCACACACAATGATGTAACTGCAATACTGTTGAAAGCGGTGTCCTCCCATTAGTTAGACGTCCCAATAGTTAGACAGCTTATAACAACACTTTAAACGGTTGAGTGCACACTAATCCTTATGCTTGTTACCTCAGACTTTAAAATGGAATAGTCCAGATAAGATCTGACAAACAAAGCAAAGTAGCTTTAAATAGATACTTTAATATTATACTTAACATTTAATGACACGTTACATTTGATACATTTTATACAGTTTGTAACAACACTTTGTGACAGTTTTTGGTAATGTACACTTTACATTTAATAAACTGTTACAGTTTATTTATCACCGACAGTCGTACATTTCTCATTGCACGTCTTGACGACACATCTCCAATGTGTGCAGGTTTGCCTCTCGCGGTTTCTGTTGTAAATATATCCATCTAATATCAACTGCTTACTTCCACGCCGAGAGGTGATGTACTCTACTTTCCTTAAACCAGCCATATCGATACTGATAATGATATGTACCCCAAGATCATATTTATTTGTTTGATAAGTAGATAATCTAAACTCAACTCCTTCAACTGATCATACAGTAAGACAATTAAGCTACTCCATAGTTAACATGGTTAATCTCATGCCTATAGGTTATTAAACGAAATTGTAACATATATACTCCCTAAACTGTGAGTCCCCTATCCCAAATCAGTACTTTAATCTAATTAGGACTGATCAATTACACCTGAAGGTATATTCCCTCTTTGCCTAAATAAAAATGTCTAACAATAGGGACGTCTAACTAATGGGACGTCTAACTAATGGGATATAACCGTTGAAAGCAGCGTCAAACCCAACTCACTCACATTACCGACAAGTGTTTACAGTAGCCTCATTGATGACTTATAAACCGGCTCCTATCCCTTCAGCGGGCACCAAATGTGAAATTGCAGGCAAATAACCCATGGAATCATTGTTTTCATTCATCGACAATATGTACGTGATATTGCGTGTGCATAGATAGCACTGGTTTTGTAATCTGAATAAACCTTATGACATATCATCAGGGTGCTGTGGTTGTCATTTTAGAAGAAGATTAAAACTATTTTAACCCACAATGCACCGTTTCCAGTGAAATCATCCAGAAAAAAACGAATCGTCCGGAAAACAGGTTTCCGTATTGAATGGATTCGGATTAACGAGGCTTCACATAATATTTCTATGAAAAGGCCGTTGCTTTTGTGGCCTGAATACGTTCCAATGGACGACAGCATTGATTGAAGCCATGGAAACACTGATTACTTAAAATGGAAACTTGCAATTTGAAATGAAAGATCAGAAATATACCACTCAAAAGAAGTTAAAGAATACCCGGTTCTTTCATATTACTATAGTTAATCTGTCATGCCATGACAAATAAACTATGGTAATAAGAAAGAATCGGGTTTTCTTTAACTTTATTTGAATATTACAGATCCCCAAAACCCTACCGCTTATCGAAAGAGCCGACGGAACTAAGGATAGGGTGGCCAGGCCATGTGCCTTCAGTTGGTTAGATGCATGCCACCGTACCCCGATGGCAAGGAACGTCTTCTGTTTTCAGTCACTTGTTTGCCCTGTCCAGATTTGATACAGCTTGAATACTGCAGATTGCGACATCATTAAATAACATAGATTTACGCACACACTTACTCACCAGCAAGAAATAGAAGAATGCCTCCTACAAATATAGATGGACAGATCAACAGGGCTTCACTTTCCAGAGATTGAATTTAGCATCATTACACAAACTACACGGCATCTGAGTGCTGGGTGACACTGTAACCATCTTAACAACTGATATGGTATGTGTGATTTTCTTATCCCTTTTTATTGTAACATTTATATTTCCCAATATTTGGGTTTGGTGACATTGCGCGATGTCCAGGCTTTACAATTATGACAATTTCAGTGCACCCCTAGCTACTCTATAATTTCTCTTTCAGACATCAAGCCAAAAGTAGTGTTATTTCTTCAACAGTCTGTTGTGATATTTTCATGAAATTTATGCACGTTTTGCATATTTACCGTTATGGTTTTATTTTTAATGTTTCGTGATTTTTTAGACAAAGGGACCAACCATTTGATATTCGGTGGGGGTGGGGGTGTTTAAGGTTTTATCGGAAAAAAAATATTGTTCCTGATATTGCTTGAAATAGATAATTATACTTTAGACTGTTGGAAAAAGGGGAAATTGTCTGCCACCAAAAATGTTTTGCAACTGTAGTTGAATAAATATCCTTTCCATATACAAAATTCCAGTCCTCCCCACTACACACCCCCAACCCCTCCTGCCCTCTTCAGTTACTACTAAATTATTTCTTTTCTTAGAATTATGGAACAACGAGAACGATTTAAATACAACTGGGGCGGTGGAGTAGCAAAATGGTTAAAGCGTTCTCTCGTCACGCCGAAGACCCGGGTTCGATTCCCCACATGGGTGTCTGGTGTCCCCGGCCGTTATATTGCTGGGATAGTACTAAAAGCGGCGTAAAACCTTCACTCACTTACTCAGCCACTCTCTCACTCACTCACTCACTCACTTTACATACCATTACATATTATGTGACCTGGTTACTGCAGTAATTTGGGTACACCGGAGAATGATCAGTGTGTGTAAGACAAGTGTGCTTGTCGCGTCTAACGTTTCACTTATCACCATGTCATGCACTGATATGCCTCAAACAAGTTATAATTGCATGTCAGTGTATGTTGACACTGCTGAGAAGCTATTCCCCCTTTCTGTGGGGGTCGGCCGTTTGGATTTTAAAGAATGGAATTTGTCATCCCCGTTTGGCTATTGTTCCTGCTGGCGCCCTTGTTACTGGGCAGAGGAACAGGTAAGGTTTCCTATACATAATTGCATTGTTTTTTTTGTTTTTATTATTATTATTATTATTATTATTATTATTATTATTATTATTATACAGAATAAAATATATAAATGCAGCAAACAGGGTTTGGGTGATCCTATCATGAGCTCAGGGCCTTTGCACCCTCCACACTCAGCCCAGACAGCAAATGGGGCTGTGTTCCTGGCAGCATACCCGGGCACTCTCCCAATGTCAGTTAACAGATTAGGAGGTACCAAACCTAAGGCACCGAGAACAATGGGAAGTCGGACAACTTGGTACTTGGGATGCACGCGTGACATTTCGAAAGCATAATTGCCATGTTTTTCCTGAATCTTTTCATTTACATTAGTGTCGAAAGGGACAGAAAATGCAATGATATAAATGATTTCATGATTTATCCAAAAGGACAAGATCAGGTTTGTTGGCCGTGATACGTCATAGACTGTATAAGGGCCTATTTCAAAGAATTTTGTATTTATCATTATCCGTGACGCCCTCAACATATTCCGGGTCGTACCATGGATGGACCTCTGTGTCAAAATCATAAGCAGGGCGAAGACGCTAATAAAATGATTGAGCCACTCCATCATGCCGCTTAAGATACTGTGTTTGTCCCAAAGCCGGGCATGAACTGACAATGTGTTGGACAGTTTCATTAAATTCATTGCTTAATCTACATTTCCTATTTACATTTTGATGCAAAATGACACATTGACGGTTTCGAGTGGGAAGTGACTGCTCCTGAGCAGGGAACAGAAAGCCTTCTGTTTCACTTTTCAGGCAACCCGACTTCATCCAAGCGAAGGACTCTTCAGGGTTGCTGATCCTCTCAACACCCTGCACATAAACTCGATGCAGATAGCCTTCAGATAGCCTCTCACTGAGTCTGGGCCGATTTGATTGATACTTCGCTTGGTTGACACTCATTTCTGTACCGCCCAGTAGTACAAAACCATCAACAAAATCAACATTGACATTGGGATTATGTCCCACATCCTTGGCTCGTTTAAGGAAACTGTCGAATGCCTTGTTTGCATCATGAGTCTTTACATGCTACACAAGAGGATCATGAGACATATAAATGTGTGCAAAAGTGCACAAAAGAATTCTATCACGAAGAGCCTCCACGTCAATCAAATGATTGGTAAATATAACCGATTGAGGGAAGAGCGAGGGTGGTGGGATCTATTGTCTGACATGATTCTTCGTATGAGGGTGTCAATACCCTGTATTTCTTGTTTCGTCCAATCAACAACGCCAAAAGAATATGAAAGGACGGGTACAGCATAAGTATTTGTGGCTTTGACGTTACTGAACTCCAGATTTTCGTAAGTCTCCATTTGTACTCTGCCCGAAGTGTTTCCTGGATATGGGCATCCTGCCTCCATAAGAACGTATAGGCCTGACCTTCCACGAGATGGTCAATAACTCCTCCACTAAGTAAAATGACTGATCCTCCCTCTTCTACCTTGCCACGTTTCATATGAAGAATGTTGCATTTGTCGAGTCCAAAGTACATGCCGACATCATTAGAAAAGGACCCGACAATGAGAATATGTTTGTTTCGTGTGGATCCTCCATTAGCAATAAGTCATCCATTTGTGTGTTGGGGATCTGTGCTGAGGAGGTCCAGGATAATAACCTCCCTCTTTGCTAAGCTAAAAACTTAAGGGATTTAGTAACAAACAGAAAAGCAAAGGACTAAAAGAATCGCCCTGAAATATTCCTCTTCTGGAAGAAATGGGTTCCGAAGTCACCACCTGCCCCTGCGCATACATCTCAAGTTGAGTCAGAATTATAAGGTTTTCTGTAGTCTATCAAACACATTGAGAGGTTACGGTGGTAAGTTTTAGCCTCTTCAAGGATCATTTTCTGAACCAGCAATTGATCCTTACAACCCCAGCATCACTGTCTGGATCCTTTCTGCCTTATTTAAATAATGTCATTGGAAGTGCAGTATGATGATACAAGATCTGTAAGACACACATAGTGTGTATTCAGAAATGTATAAGGGCGGAGGTATTTCGGGTCAGTCAAATCACCTTTCTTTGGGAGGAGTATTGTTTAAACAGTGAAATAATGCGGTTTCGAATACCATCAGGCCCTATTAGATTTGGACTTTAATTACATTTTTCAGAGTGAGTGAGTGAGTGAGTGAGTGAGTTGGATTTTACGCCGCTTTTAGCAATATTCCAGCAATATCACGGTGGGGGACACCAGAAATGGGCTTCACACATTGTACCCATGTCGGGAATCGAACCCGGGTCTTCGGCGTGACGAGCGAACGCTTTAACCACTAGGCTACCCGACCGCCCACATTTTTCAGACAATCAGGTGTAATGAAACCCACCAATGGTGACCTTATGTTTTCGTGTACAATATCATTGTTTTCCTCTACCCGCGGTTCCTCGAGGTTACAGTTGCCGGGTATACACAACAACTGTTTCCAAAACCTGTCACTGGAATCCATGGTGGGTCTTTTCTCATCACTGCCATTGGTTGCATTTAATTGTCTGTAAAATTGTTATTTTAATAGATTTGAACAATTTATTTTGTTTTATTAAATTTCTTTTCTTGTCTCACTTTCTTTTTCTTTCTGTCCAAACCTTCACTTTGTCTTCGGAGAATCAAATATTTGATTTAGAACAGACCAGTGAGATTATTAAGGTATGTGTGTTGGCTGGGGTTTCGTCAGTGTTGCTCATGCTGTCAACAACTCCCCTGCCTTGTGAAAGGCGCGATTACTCACATACCCTCGCGATGAAGCTGTGTTATTGCTGAATGCTGTTTAAATAGTGTTTATAAATATGTTGATTTTCTCCTCTACTTTGATAAGTTAAATAATATAACGCACTATAGAGTAACGTCCATGAATGTACCTCTGCCCTTATGTGATGACAACCATAAAGTTAATGTTGTTTACGTTTATACGAATATATATCTACAGGTAACCTAGCAACACATTGAAGCCACAGGATGTTTATCACAAACAAACACTTGCAGGCTTAATTGTCATATCGTAGTTAAACAACCTACTCTCACCTACCAATGAAGATGTCAAAGTGGGCTAACTTAAACTGTTACAATTTACCAAAACATCTGTATAATGGAACAAGAAAACATTGATGCAGAGCATCAAAGTTCCCCGCCATATGTGATGTCTCACAAACGCATAATTATGATGTTACCGAAAGTCATGAAGGAGCATAATTATATTAACCACAAATAACACAACGCTGTTGTGGAAACAAATATTATTTATTTTGAGTATTGGGCAATACAGTTGATACATTTGCATAGGGTAGGTCTATTTAAAAATAGTTTCTTGTTTAACGCCCCCCTCAGCAGTATTCCAGCCATATGACCGCTGTCTGAAAATAATCCAGTCGGGACCAGATAATCCAGTGATTGACACCAAGAGCATCGAACTACGCAATTGGAATATGATGTTATGCATCGACCAAATCGGCGAGCCTGACTACCCAATCCTGTTCGTCGCCTCTTACGGCAAGCATGGGTTGCTGATGACCTATGCTAACCTGGGTCTTTATCAAAAAAGTAGATCGAAGGAAATGGAAGCAATTTCTGGCACAAATGTAAACATGTGGAAATAGTATCAAAACTGCCAACAACATTGGCAGATACACATACTCAAATAATAGATCACATTCTTTTTACACTTGGAATTTGGTTATAAATGTAAATGAAAATACTAAGGTCTTTTTGTCACAACCACAGATGCACATACTCAAAATATTATCACGTAGTTGGAGAACATTTCAATACCGGGACTAATCAATAACGGAGATTCCTCGTCTCTTGTATTACGTTTTTTGGTCAGTTTCTTTTTTGTATTTCTTTCTTTCAAAGAATAGTAATCGTGATCATGATGAGTTGAGTTACTAGGTCTTTTTCTATGTACTGTTTTTTTATCCAGTTTCAGTAACTGTTGTGGAATGTGGTTTACTTGTAACAATGACTGGTTTGAGTTCATATGATGATGATTGATTGGTTTGTCGTTTAACGCCGCACTCAGCAATATTCCAGCTATATGACGGCGTTCTGTAAATAATCGAGTCTAGACCAGACAATCCAGTGATTAATATCATGAGCATCGATCCACGCAATTGGGATCGATGCCATGCATCAACCAAAGTCTGACCACCCGATCTCGTTTGTCGCCTGTTACGACAAGCATTGTCGCCTGATATACTGTTAAGATGTAACATAACGATTCGTCCATACTACTAAACAGAAGTAAAACCGCTTGTCCATTCGGATCAATCTGATCCAAACCATTCCGCTGATGAGAGTCAAATAATGCATACGAATCAAAATCCGTAAAAATTGCAATGGAGACATCATTAAAAGTTACCAAAACTGACGGGGATATCAATATTGCTTGTTGAAATGATTCTGTGAAATTTGTTTTCCCTGCTTCTATATTTGTGGCACCTGTGACGGGGCTATAAAACTGATCTGTTATGTAGACAATATCGCTTGAGGTAGTGGCTGCTGGGAGCTGATTATAACCTACATATCCCTCATAGCCTTCGGTGTTAACTATGTGACTGTAGAGAGCTGTGCCTTCATCCAACAGATTATCGAGGTCCTTGGAACACGGTACAGACGCAAATAGATTTGAGCCATGGGACACAAAATATATGAGTGACCAGAGCTACGGCTGGACATTGATTTCCATTAAACGGTTGAAAACGGCTACGGCCTTGATGCAAATTCGCCGACACACTACTCCGATTTTGCTTTGACTTTGCTCCCAAACGTTTCACATGTGGCTATGTGCGGTGCACTGTTTAAAAACACACAGGGGACTGGGTTAATTCAAAATACGGAATTTAACTTGTCCAAATATTTCCAGTGAACATGAGCATCCAAACAATCAAAAGTGTGGTATGTAGAATGTGGAATTCAGCCATATTACATATAAATTGAGATGTCGTCGTTGTTCATGAGTAAGCATATTCAGAACATATTTTATATCATGCTGTTATTAACGATCTCCGGAGTAGAGTTCTTCTTTTGTATACACCGTGAAAATCAGAAAATAAGTCCTTGAGTAGTCTGTCTTACAGACCCTGATACATTTATATCAACTACAGCCAATGCAAGTCTATAATGTTTGGCAAGTCTAGATTACTTCAGTATCAGGAAGAGAATCACTGGGCTCCCTTTTTATTAGATTATTATTAAGATAACTGAACAACTGTGTTTTTCTATATGATATGTTCATTTCAGAGACTATCTGTTAGTCTAGTCCTTGAGGTAAAAAGGACATCGGATTACACATGAATGGTTTAATAATGTCAGCTAATGACCAGAAACGGTCAGATGCATCAATTAACTACATAGAGACGATTTTGAAGTATCTCTTATTGCTGGAAAAGAATAGCATCAACATTCCACGCACATGATTTGTATATTTTGTTTCCGTAAATGCGTGGCTTGAAATTTCAAATAAACCAACATGTCGACATACTTGCTACAAAATTAACGTTTCCCGTATACTTCCCCGCCTTCAGGGCGGGGAAGAATGAACGGTTTTAGACATACATGTGTACATTATTTACTTCAACTTAGGTCATCCTGTGAACAGCTGTCGGGACCAATACCCAGAATGTCCGCACTACGTGACAAGGACACTGTGTGATCAGCCAGGCATTATCCCTGCGTGTAGACGTGCGTGCTCAGCCTGTGTGGAGCCTGTGGGTGAGTACTCCAACATGGAGAACCTTTGAGAGTGAACTGAAGCTTCCCGTTGGGATTCCTGGTTATAATTGGTCCCCAGCAACCAGTGAGTGAGTGAGTTGGGTTTAACGCTGCTTTTAACAGTATTCCAGTTATATCAAGGCGTGTCAGCTTAATGTGGGAGGAAAGCCCGAAGAGATGACGTTTACCATTTCGGTGACACCCACGAGCACGGGTATGGTGCTGACAAACTTAGAAACATAATCAGGGCGAACTGGGATTCGAACCCACAATCATAGGTTTCTGGCGTGCCCAAGGGACGCAACTCTGTACAGCGAATCGCGGCGCCTTGGACGACTGGGTGATAATCATAAGAGGTGACTTACTTGAACGGGTTGTCAGGCCCGGTGACTTGGTTGACTGCGTGTCATTGTACGTCGTGGTTCGTTGATAATAATATGAATCACCATGGTTTCCCTGGTCCATATTAGATTATTTACAGTCCGCCGTCTATTAGTGGAATATTTTGCAGCGTTTTCAACAACAAACAACCAGAAAGTAAAGCTGTTGCTGGTTTCATTGAGACATGTACATGTTCATGTGAGTTCTTCACAGCCATCAACACCTGGTGCTCTGCTCATGAGATCTGACCAAGCGTATTGGGCCCTGTCGGGGACAGCAGGGCTACAGCAGCTGCACGTCTCACTAGAGTGGAGACGGGGTCGGACCAGTGAAAACAACTGTTACGCCAAGCACAACCACAACAAATTAAGAAATTTAACAAATGCGAGTCAGCTACTTCATGTGAAACTTCTTACGTAATGTGTACTATTGATAAACGTGAAATAACAGTTTCTTAGCTCCCTTCTATTAAGTCACGTTATTGTTGTACCTGCAGATCCCTGCGAGGACCCCGCGAGATGGGGGTGGCACTGTCGTGACCTGTGTAACGCTGCCTGCAGTGGACGACGATGTGACAGACTGACGGGACAATGTCTCGGTGACTGCATCAACGGCAACTACGATGCGGCCTGTGAACTACGTTGTGAGAACTGTGATGGAGGAGGGTGCTTCAAGAATGGAACGTGTCGCACAGGATGCAGGCAGAGATGGAGGGGACCACAATGTGATCAGACTGATTAAACGTGATGGAGGACGGCGCGATAGAGTCGGAACGTATCTTACGGGATGCAAGTCTCGGCGGCGGAGTACGCGCTGGGGATGGTTGAATATATACCTAGCGATAGGATACATGCAAATGGATCATTCTTCCATTCTGGTATACCCTCCCATGATCGTTCATATTGTGTGTAAACGATTTATTCATGAATTAAATGTTGATCATGTTGCAATAGCATGGAAAAAAGTGTTTCTTTTTGTAGTTTTTAGTTCATGTATTGACTACTTAATGTGAATATTGTTTCATCGCAGCAGCAATATTCGAGCTACATCACGACAGCCTATAAAGATTCGAGTCTGGGCAAGACAAACCAGTGCTTATAGCAATACATGATCAACGATCCTCTCCATCTTAGAAACAAACACATTTGACCCCAGCATCCCAAAGGGGGCAGGTACACCACATTTTCAGGTTATTTAGTGGTGCAGTTATAAAGGAGGAAAAAAACCCAGAAACTCAGGAAACGAAATTGAATAGCCACTAACATCTCCTTCTACTGTAACGTTCCATTTGCCTGTCTCACAAACCCTGAGCCATATTATTTTCCCTTTCGCCCAACCTGAAACAACCTAAACGGACATACTCAATTACATGTCAAAAAATAAATTATTGTTATCGTTAGATTTTTTGAAGGGAAATTACATTAAGACAGACAGACAGACAGACAGACAGATTTATTTGTATAAGGCCATTTGACCCATTGTACAAAATACATTTACATTTTATTTATCTAAAAGTTACCTAATTGTTATTTTTTTTTGTGTGTGTTGAGAACACGTACATTTGAAATTTTGCAAAATTTATCATTGCATCGTTGTTGGATACTTGACAGAGTCTTTCTAAACAAAAATAATTATGATTAACTGTCTTTGGGATATACATTTCCCGCCGAGAAATTACATTAAGCAGGCGCATACTAAATAAATTACCCCATTTCCTACACTATAAATACTGGTATAATTTTCCGAATAATGCGGCCTTCCAATCCACTGTTTCAGACAGGAGTGTCTATTGTGATTAGAGTGAGTGAGTTGGTTTCAACGCCGCTTTGAACAGTATTCCAGTTACGTGTCAGCTTGGTCCCAAGTGATGTAGGTCCCAGGTTCAGCACTTAGTGAAACCCACGAGCACGAGTATAGTGTTGTCAAACCTAGAAACATTATCTGGGCGAACCGGGATTCGAACCAACGATCATCGGTTTCTGGCGTGCCCAAGGGACGCAATCGCGCACGGCGAATTGTGGCGCCTTTGACGACTGAGCCACCCATGCACCCAATTGTGATTAGAAACCTCTGATTTATCAATCAGAAAGGAGTATTTTTGAAAGCCATTGCTGAATTATATTCAAACATTTATTTCCCAGCACATCCTTCTGCGTCTTGTGTAATTATATATTATTTAAACCGTATCGGACTA
Source organism: Haliotis rufescens (assembly GCF_023055435.1). Lineage (NCBI taxonomy): Eukaryota > Metazoa > Mollusca > Gastropoda > Lepetellida > Haliotidae > Haliotis > Haliotis rufescens. The sequence continues at coordinate 60,106,861 of NW_025963779.1, read as the reverse complement.
TATAGCTGTTGTCAGATAAGAAGCTCTATTTGTAACGACATGTGAAAAAACTATGTCTTTTATGGAGATATCCCACATGACATTGCCTACACGCCCCCTTCATCCACCATGCCGTGAGGCTGGTTACATTGTACATCAACACCGGTCCTGTGACATCCGAGCCAGCTGTTGACCGAGAGACACTGCCACAGACATGGCGTTTCACGTCTTCTTCTTCTCACTGCTTGCGGGGTTCTGTTTGAACACCCAAGAAGGACATGGTAAGAATACACTACCATTAAGATATTCATAATTTGATTTGCCATTAGTTCATTTACGAATTGACTTTGGACACCCAAGAAGGACATGTTAAGAATACACTACCATTAACATATTTATAATTTGATTTTCCATTAGTTCATTTAAGTATTGACTTTCACTTTGCGTGGATTATGAACCTTCATAGAGTGAGGACCAAGCTGTTTGAATAATGTTTGGCCCTCATTCTATGAAGGTTCATACTCCAATGAACTCACACAAAGTAAAGGTCAATTCTTATATTTTTATATCACTTTTTTTATTTGTCGATAGACGTCTATTACAGGAATGTATTGGTACCTGTGACTTCGTGTTAACACGGAATAAAATAGTTCATCAAAAGGAGAGGTGACATGAGCGTATGTATGCTCAACTTGCTCTACGGGGACGTCTCTTATTGCCTGGTTACAACAAATAGATTCAAAAGATACCATCGTTAGATGAAGAAGTTGTCTCACGAACAACGTCGGTTAGTCAGTCACAGTGATACATTTACATCAAATCCTGGACGCGAAAATGGCTACACGATAACGAGACGGGAGATATTTCCGAAGTTGTTCAGGAACCTGTGGCGATTATAAGTGTTAGCCATCACCGATCATTTGGCCGATCATTGACAGGTGATTGCGAAGATGCGTAAAATAGATACTGAGGTAAATTCATAGATTGCTGTAGACTGTCACTGTCAGTCATGACATGGATTGAGTCGATGCTACGATAGTTTGGATGTGCATTTCTTCGTTTTGTTCATAAGGATTGGTCGTAACGAGGCAGTCAAACTCTCTGATGAAAGGGTCTAAATGACAGAAAGAACGCTTCTGTATGTATTCGACCAAGAGAACCCCTAGGGGGTTCCAAAGAATGTGGAAGTAGGCCCTCAGTGGTTACGTCATGTCAAGAATACCGTCTCTTGACTTCTAAATAACGTCAGTTTCGCGTGGGACCGGCGTCTTGTCCAATGGAAAAGTCGTTTATCGTGTACACCTCACGTTAAAATGGTATTATACTGTAAACTTAATTTGATCACATGTATGCTCTCAGAAGGAGTTATGGTTTTGCCTGTGTTATTATCAGTAGACGTTCATTAGTTGACGTGCTTTCATTTACGAGACCCTTGTGCCAAATTACCAAATTACCAATCCATCATTGTCAGGCATCTGAAATGCAACAATAATATAATGTTCATGTGGTAGTTTATTTAAAAATATCACTTTGGTTCATGGTAATGGGGGATAAATTATTTTCATCTGGTGCCATCACTGATTTCCAGTGGTCCATTTATATAATTTTCACAGCTATTTTGTCCTTCACGCCAGATGGAATCTAGACAGGTTAGTCTCTTTATATTTCAGTTCTTCCCACATCAAGTGATTATAAAGTAATTACACCACGTGTGTGAGGCATCCAAAAGTGTTAAAGCAAATAGGAAGATGGCAGTCACGGGTGTCCCCTTTACTTTACTTTGCTACCTTTGATCAACCTGAAGACAATTTCGTGTAACATACTGATAACTTGCCGAAGATTTAGTCCTCAATAATCGTAGTTTGACTTACATACCTGTTTCATCATTATTCTCCCTGCAGGTTTGGATTGTCAGGACACGTTTCCTCAATGTCCGATAGACATCACCCCGTCAATGTGTGAGCAGCCTGGAATCGCCTCAGCGTGTTCGGCAACATGCCAAACGTGTCAGCTCCACGATGACGGTGAGTTCAGTATATCAGCATCAGGCTCTCAGGTATTGTATAGACCATGTGGGGTTTCATTGTTGATTGTTTAACGTGGCACTCAGCAATATTCCCACTATGAAAAGGCTGTAATCGAATCTGAACATGACCAACCACTCATTTGTATTAGGAGCAACGTCCCACGTACAATGACACACAACCGCGAATCACCTGACAATCCGATTCATTTAGCCACCATTATGTTGCTTGGGACCAATTCTAACCCGGAATTCCCACGATGAATCAATTGACTATGTCATCGTGCCTCTATAGAACGGTTCGTTACAATGCTATAAAGACTCGTCCCCTCATATGCTAACCACCTTGTTAAATGTATTTGAACGTCCAATCCGGGAAAAGGTGAATTACAAACATCCCCTACACACATGGCGTTTATACGAACTTTATTTCGGACGAGGAACAATTCAATGAGGGAATTGCTGAAAAGTTCCGAGCCTAACTACTAAGATTGTATATCACACCCTTAACAGTTTTCATGTGTTTAGTATAATAGTTTCAATAATTACAGACTGCATTTAAACCAAATGCATACACTACCAGGCAGGATATTTCTCCAGCATCTACTATTCTCTTTTGATGAAAATGGACAAAACTGGTAATGGCACAATCTCCAAATGAAAGGACTAATACCAATATCCACCCATGCGAACATGGTTTTAACGTTAGTGGTTGAGACTCCTTCTTTTGCCACTGAGGGCAGCGGAGTTCGAGAGAGGACGAGAGAGACTCTAAGATGATCCCAGACCAGGAAGACCTTCAACTGTCACCACTAAGGACACTGTTGATAAAGTGCATGATGTGACTATGGATGATAGACAACTCACCACTCATAGCCAATACAGTAGGTATGTCGCATGAGAATGAACTGGGCATGACAAAGGTTTCAGCACGCCGGGCTCCAAGACTTCTGATTCCTGAACAAAGACACTTCAGGTTCATCATCTCTGAGAAGTTTTGAAGTTGATCCAGTTTATTTTGTTGAGCAGTTTGTAACTATGGGTGTTTCTGTCGGTGCATCACTATAAGCTAGAGACTGAACAACAGTCAAAGCAGTGGAGAAATCCAACGTCGACTCCTCGAGAGAAGGCAAAGTCTTTTCCTTCAGATGGCAGGGTGATGGCTTCGGTTTTCTGGAATCCCAAAGGAATCATACTGATGGACTATCCCCCGAAAGGTCAGACCATTAATGGCCTTCATAATATCATTTTGCTGAGGCAACTTCATGATAATACCAAGATGGAAAACTTAAAGCTATGTTGTTCCTCCTGGATCCACCTATGCAAAAATCTGGCTGCAATGCATGACTGTGGCTTTAAACTCTTTGAACATCCTCCGTTTTCAACAGATTTGGCACCGTCAGCTTTCCACCACTTCCTAGAAGAAGAAAGAACTGTCTGACAAGCAATATGTAAATGACATTGACGTCATTTCTGCTGTGGAGGAGCATTTTACACCTATGGGACCCAAGCACTCTAGCATCGGAGGGGATTTTGTTTAAAAACATTATCAGTCAACTCAACGCAGTCTATCATAGTTAGGCTCAGAACTTTTCTGCCCCAAAACACACTTTGTCCTTGTTTTGAAGCCCCTACAATTTATCTTTCAGGTAATCAGTGTGTAAGTGGTTATGTGGAAAAACGCAACAAATGTCAAAGTTGCGGCAATTTGAGCCTTCAAGAAATCTTCCAGACTAGAGAATGTCCTCAAGGTTGTCATCTTGGTAACTGGGGGAGAAACTGCTCCATACCCTGTAGCCCGGGCTGTTATGCTGGATGTGAGAAATGGTCGGGGCAATGTCTTCATGGCTGCCACAACGGCTTCTACGGTACGCACTGTGATCTGCATTGTGAAAACTGTGGAGCCAGTGGTCGATGTGGTATTGATGGGACATGTATGCATGGCTGCAAATTTGGTTTCAGTGGAACTTTGTGTCTGGAACATACAAATAACTAAACACTCGCTTCACTCAGAACCACTGTAATCTAGACTTATGAGCTGACCATTTGAGATCCTAGGGGTTAAAAATGTTAAAAAATATTATTGTGCTTCAGACTGTTGACAAAATACGACATTGTCTGCCAAAAAATATACATTGTGTACATGTTGCAAGATATTTAAAAATTATATTTAGGCACACAGATTCAATTAAAACACATATTGTTTTGGAGCTCTAGCTGAAAACATTTCCAGTAACCCCTCCAAATATCAATTCGTCGGTCCCTTAGCTATATGCTCTACATATCTGTACGTTCTTCACAATATGTGCATTTGTTGTTTAACGCCACACTCAGCAAGACGAGTCATATGATGGCGACCTGTAACTAATCGAGTTTGCACCAGACAATAAGCGATGATGAGTAAGGTCCAATGCCGTCAGGATACGATGACACGCAGTCAACAAAGTCACCGAGTCTGACCACCAGATCCGCGTAGTCGCTTCGGATGACAACCATAGCTTCCTAGGACCCATTTTAACCTGCAGTCCCCACGGGTGTGGTCACATTGTTTATGCTTGACGTATATCTGATGTGAAGTTAAAGAGTCTTATATTCTAATCCGCCCGTCATCCATATCTTACTTACCATGCCCGATCCGTCCGTCATCCATATCCTACTTACTATGCCCGATTCATCCACATTCCACGTCTTTGTATGCCCGATTATCCGTCGACAATAAGATCTTACTGCGCCCGATCCGTCCATCATCCATATCCTACTTACTATGCCCGATTCATCCACATCCCACGTCTTTGTATGCCCGATTATCCGTCGACAATAAGATCTTACTGCGCCCGATCCGTCCATCATTCACCTTTCATTACGCATGGACTATCGACAATCCAAATCTTACGTGCTCGATCCGTCGACAATCCACATCTTACTATGCATGACCTGTCGACACTCCAGAACTTAAGTGTCCGATTCGTTTGCAATCGAGATCTTACTATGGACGATCCGTCGACAATCCACATCTTACTATGCACGATCCATCCACAATCCAAATCTTAAGTGCCAGATCCGTCGACAATCCGGATCTTACTATGCCCGATCCGTCCACAATCCAAATCTTACTTTGCCCGATCCGTCCACAATCCAGATGTTAAGTGCCCGATCCGTCCACAATCCAGATGTTAAGTGCCCGATCCGTCCACAATCCAGATGTTAAGTGCCCGATCCGTCCACAATCCAGATGTTAAGTGTCCGATCCGTCCACAATCCAGATGTTAAGTGCCCGATCCGTCCACAATCCAGATGTTAAGTGTCCGATCCGTCCACAATCCAGATGTTAAGTGCCCGATCCGTCGACAATCCAGATGTTAAGTGCCCGATCCATCCACAATCCAGATGTTAAGTGTCCGATCCGTCCACAATCCAGATGTTAAGTGCCCGATCCGTCCAAAATCCAGATGTTAAGTGCCCGATCCGTCCAAAATCCAGATGTTAAGTGCCCGATCCGTCCACAAACCAAATGTTAAGTGCCCGATCCGTCCAAAATCCAGATGTTAAGTGCCCGATCCGTCCACAATCCAGATGTTAAGTGCCCGATCCGTCCAAAATCCAGATGTTAAGTGCCCGATCTGTCCAAAATCCAGATTTTAAGTGCCCGATCCGTCCACAATCAAGATGTTAAGTGCCTGATCCGTCCACAATCCAGATGTTAAGTGCCCGATCCGTCCACAATCCAGATGTTAAGTGCCCGATCCGTCCACAATCCAGATGTTAAGTGCCCGATCCGTCCACGATCAAGATGTTAAGTGCCCGATCCGTCCACAATCCAGATGTTAAGTACCCGATCCGTCCACAATTCAGATGTTAAGTGCCCGATCCGTCCAAAATCCAGATGTTAAGTGCCCGATCCGTCCACAATCGAGATGTTAAGTGCCCGATCCGTCCACGATCAAGATGTTAAGTGCCCGATCCGTCCACAATCAAGATGTTAAGTGCCCGATCCGTCCACAATCAAGATGTTAAGTGCCCGATCCGTCCACAATTCAGATGTTAAGTGCCCGATCATTTGTACGGAAAGATATGTATCACCATATGTGTAACGTTCAACTGCTACAGCACAGTGGCATTACAATGTAGTATTTGCCATGCATACAATGCAAAGAATAAATTATATTAATTTAAAAGACTTGTTATGCATTATTTGAGAGTACATTCGTTATAAAAATCTATATTGCATTCAAGTGAAATGTGTTTAGAGTTGCTCGGCTTGACGAACATACCATAATTTTGTTCATGCGCATACTATCTCATCACGATCAAACAAACCAGTGAATTACAGTATGTTCCACGCTGTCGAGGTTCGATGACATGCAATTGGAGAATGATGACACGCAATCAATTGAACCATCCGATCCATTTAGGTACCTTGAACGACAAGCATAGTTGCTAGGGACCTATTCTTACCCGGAATTCCTCGAAGAACTCCACTGACTGCCGGTCAAATCAAGAATTGACTTCAAAGTTCTCTGTTTCACCTATAGATGTCCTCGTGGTACCAGCCTTGCCTGTCTCTCTGATCTTCTCACGCTTTATACTCCTGTACGTGAACTCCGTTCTCAAAACCAAAATCTGCCGAGTCCCTCGGTACAAGCTCATTTCTCCTGCTGTGTGTCAGTCTTGTGGAAACCCTTGACATCAAATCAGCCAGCAGTCTTGTCACTTTTCTATCGAAACTGAAAACACATCTTTTCACAACCTACTATGCATAATATTAACTTTCTGTTCTTCGTAATGTCTGGACTGTGCAGCGCTATGAGCACGTACCGGGGCATGGAATTGGCGCATTAGAAATTTGTATTTATCATCATTATAATTCCAATGTGAAGATGCAGGTAATGGCACAGAAGTCCTATAGCAAGTGGAAAAGTAGGGACACTTGACTTAACTTGACCATGCATTATGATCTAGTTTGTTATGTACACACATCATAAGGCATAGGGTGTACATTACTCTTAGAGTGTGACATCTGATATTGCCGAACAGGATCACTGACATATGAACTTGTTATGAAGCAATTTCTATCTGCACATACGATGTTATTAACACTATAAAAAGTATAATCTCATAATTTGGTGGGTGTGTAATCGATAATGGACATTTCGGGTGTTGAACTGAGCGGGGATTTATCTTTTGTATCTTTAACCGATGACTTAATAGAAAATAAAAGACCAATAATGTCATATGTTCAGTCGAACCCCTTTGTCACGGACTCCTGAGAAATACTTCGATTTAATCCGGAGTTCGATACATCTTACTCGTCCTTCATACCATCTGACCTAACCCTAAGATAATACGTATAACATCGTGCATGTAAATAACAGTCTCGAAATGAAAACAGAAGCTGTCATGTCTACGTGTATGCATCCATATGCCTTATATTCATATCACTGGATTATCACGACTTCCTATGATAATAACAATTAATATTTTGTAATTGAGGTCGAGACAACCGGGAATTCGACTAATCCAGTTCGACATATCCGGATTAAACTAGTGACAATAATTCAACATATCCGAGTTTGAGATAACGGGTACAAGGTATAGTACAACTTAGCTGAAACTGAAATCCTTAATTCAATACGTTATGTTACCCCCATGCTGATAATTTATCTTTCACGGAAACAAATCGTCACTCAAGTGGTTTAGTGGATAGAGCGTCTGTCCGGAAAGAGGAAGGCCAGTAGTTCGATCCCCTGTCCGCGTCATACCGAAATACGTTAACATACTATTGAACGCGACGTTAAACACCATCTCACTTCACCTTCCATTAACCAGCTTGTAAAAGTACTTCTTTTCAGCCAGTGTCAAGCATGCAGTAGACACAATTTGTCAACGTTGGCTATCTCTTTATGCATAATACCTCTTCACTTGATCTCGTGGTCAAATGTTTTTATTGCATTTCATAACATACAATTTCATGAACAAAGTATCATATTGAAATTGTCTTAGACTCTGTGGGTGGTATAGTTATAATATAAATGTTTTTTACCCGTCTACACGCTGTGCTCTAATTAACATATGCCACTTGTGTTCCCTTAAAGTTATTTTGAGTATTCTATCTGTATTGACTAGCTGTAATATTGACACCGTGTCGGAACATTTGATACACAATACACAAACAGTGCCCAGTGAGTGGACTACCTGCCCTTACATCACAAGACCCGTGAAGATCCGGGGTAGAACAGATCTTCAGCAACCAATGCTTGCCGTAAAGGCGAGAATGCTTGTCGTAAGATGTGACTAACGGGTCGTCAGGCTCACTGACTTGGTTGATGCTTGTCATCGTATCCCAATTGTGTGGATCGATGCTCATGATGTCAATTCCTAGATTGTCTGGTCCAGACTCGATTATTTACAGACCGCAGTCATATACTTGGCAATATGCTGGAGTGCGGCGTTAAAAAACAAACAAACAAACAAACAAACAAACACAAAAGCAATCTTATATCACAAGTACAACGACGAGCGCAGTTTCCAGCTCAGACATTCATGAGCAGAGTGTGTGAGAGAGTTTTGGCTTTACGCCGCTTTTAGCAATGTTCCAGCAATATCACGGCGGGGGACACCAGAAATGGGCTTCACACATTGTACCCATGTAGGGAATCGAACCCGGGTCTTCGGCGTGACGAGCGAACGCTTTAACCACTTGGCTACCCGACCGCCCCTCCATGAGCAGAATAAGCTGCTCAACCACCAGGCGTTTCCTCCGAGCGACACATACTGCACACTCAATCGGAATATCAGGTCACCTTAATGTCTACATGTCATTGAGGTGGAACATTTCATAAAGTTAAACATTTTTTCACGTTGATGTCAGAGGGTGAATGAGTGAGTGAGTTGGGTTTAACGCCGCTTTCAACAGTATCGCAGTTATATCACGGTGTGTCAGCTTGATGAAACCCAGGAGCATAGGTATGGTGCTGACATAACTAGAAACATAACTGACAAACTGGGATTAGAACCCACTATATATATTTTGTAGCGTGTCAAAGGGACGCAACTCCGCACAGCGAATTGCAACACCTTAGGCGACTAGGCCACCCGTGCCCCCTCGTAGATATAAGTATTACAATTGCTACTTTAACGGTGCAGAACAAAACTATGAGGAGGATCCCGATTTACGTTCAAAAGCTATTATACGTTAAGGTTTGGGTGACAATGGGATGATTGACAGGGTGGCACAGACATATAACAGATCATATTAGACAAGAACCAACATTACAGTACACAATACAAAACAATCTAACATAACAATGTTACCAGTGTCACGCTGTGACAATATCACTGTAACGTTTGATTAATCTCAGCTTACTAAACAGTGTAAGCTCCAACTAAGATTGGACAAACACTATCAGTTTCACGGCCACAAACTAGGGCAGCCAAGATGTGTGCTATCTCACACATGTAACCCACTTTCACAACGGGACATGGTGTAAGCAACGAGACCAGACAGTGTTACATCTGCTGAATGGCGGACACATATAGCCCATGGCGCCACAATGCGCTCGGCAGAGTTGCGTCCCTTTCAGGGTGCCGGGAACCCGGGATAGTGGGTTCGAATCCCAGATTCGCCCTGAATATGTTTATGGCTTTGTCAGCACTATTCCTTGATGTCATCCCACATAAAGCGGACGTGCAGCTATATACGTGAACTCACTCAGTCACTCACCCACTGAGTTTGAAAGTGAGCAGTTCAGAGTGAGTGAGTGAGTGACAGTCAAACCAGTGACTGATAACATGAGAACACACACCCTCCTTCGTGGGGGTGGCTGAGTATGGTTTTACGCCGCTTTTAGCAATATTCCAGCAATATCACGGCGTGTCTAGTGAAAGAAGAAAAATTTGCAAATTCGTGGCCACGATGAGGTAAGTGACATCTCTTGTGGTGTTACAGTGTATTATTGTTTTCGAACTGTCAGTCGGTGCCCATGCTATCACTCACTGGTTTGTCTGATGCAGGTTCGACTGCGTATCACATCTCCGCTGACTTGTTTGTCAACTGAAATGTCTGAAAACCAATTCCCGGCTACAGGTTCCCCGCAAGCTCTGCCGGTCGTCCGAGGCGACTGTGGATCGGGTGACTTGGTTGATTGCGTATCATCGTACCCCGACAGCTCGATACGTTGATCATTATATCAATCACTGGATTGTCTAGTCCAGATTCGGGTATTTACAGACCACGCCATATTGTGAAATATTTCCCAGTGTGACGCAAACCAAACAAACAAACAAATAAATTGTGTATGTCAATGAAGTTCACGCCGTCGGCGGATGGCCTCGTCTGCACAATTGTCGATGTCACAAATAGCAGAAGAAATGAGCGAATTGTCCTATTTTCTTTATGGGTCCATGATTGGCGTCTAATAATAGATCGACAAAATAACGAATCGTCATGTATACATTTACAAGGCATCGTGTTTTATAGGTATTATTTTTTAAGAGAATTTTTTTTTTTTAAAACGTACTTTAGATACACGCATATTGTAGTTACAAGGTGAATTTCTCATTTATCGTGGATGATGGATCGGGTGGATTTATTGCTTGACCTGATTTTGCAATTAACGCCTGATACACAATGTGTTAACAGTTTATATTGGTCTTAATTACGTCTTAATTACTTTCGCAATAATACACACAAGTGAATAATACTGCTTCCGCGTGAATGAGCGTTATACTTGGCTCCTCAGTTCTCAGCTTCATAATGCTCCACACAGGTACCATATTTGAACTTGTTATGTATATATGGAAGCATATGCAACTTCTCTGTCTACAACTATACAAGTCAGTCAAACAATGATACATCATCACATGAATCAATGAATCATCACATGATACAGAGTGTGTTGTTGATACACATGAGCTTAAAGGCCGTCTTAAGTATCTTCGCAATAATATCTACATTTATGATCGTAAATATTGTTACGTATTAAAGAATCTTTAAACAAAATATGTGACTGTCATGGGTTCGGATATGTATGTTGTGAAATGCTCGGTATTCTTCCTTCATGTGTGACAATATTGGAATAAACTTATGTCTCATTGTATGACTGCGTGTGTCAAACCTCCTCAGATTCACAAGTGTCTTGAAACCGCCAGGAGAGGTGTCTCTCTACCTACTCGCATTACATGAATCTATAATCAGCACCACAATGTCATTCTTGGAGAATCGGGATGGTGGGGTTAAAGTGGTCAAAGAGTTCGCTCGTCACGCCGAAGCCCTGGGTTCGTTCCCCACATGGGTACAATGAGGCCCCCATTTCTTGTGTATCCCTCCGTGATGTTGCTGACGTTTATTACCTGATGGCCTTTTAGACGATGCTCATGGCAGCAATCACTTGTTTGTCTAGTTCAGATTATATAGCTAGAATGTTGCCAATTGTGGCGTAAAACAACAAACACAACATCATATGGGCCAATGGGCGACATGTTATTTGTTACCGTTTCATTGGCTCCTGCAGTTCAAGTTTCTCAGTTATTACGGATCTGCAATAGTTGTTCTGATGAGCAGCAGGTTGTGCTCCAGGATTTTGTAGATATTGTTGGTGCGTGTAGTAGGGAGGAGGCTGGCTGACAACTGGCTGTTGATTGGCGTTGGAAGGTATCTGGCCTTTAGCTATTGACCGGAAATCTTGGTTCAGAAACCAGAGGAATGGGATGATCATAGATTTAGCGTAGGCAAAGTAGCCCAAAACTATTGATAGTATGTCATACCAGCCGCAGTCGGAGAAACACGTGACACTTGTCAAAGATAACACTTCGCCTGGGAAGAAGAGAGCAACTGTCAAGAACGAGGCTACGATGAGATCAACCGGTGCAGTGGGACTGGAAGAGGATTGATTCAACTGCCGTCTTCTCTTTTGATGTACAGCAATACTAACCACTGTCGTGATGATGGCGATGAAAGATGGAACCCAATAGGACAAGGCAACAAGAGCTCTTGCGTATTGCACAAGCGAATACAAACCACACGTTGGAGCACCAGGATACTGACCATTGACCATTATTGGCACCAGAACGATAATCGGTCCAAGAAGAAAGAACGCGACGAGAATGCATGTAACCATTTTTTTGCACATTCCTTGATACGATGAAATTGTAGATTGAAGTATGAAGTCAATGTTCAGTGCGATGACGGCAAAGCAGCTGTTGGCAACAGTAATGGAACCGCATGCATATAATGCCTTTAAAGTTGAACACGACATATCGATTTCCTGTGCAACCAGCGTGTGTGTCCACATCGGGAGGGGAAATATTCCAACGAATAAGTCTGCCAGTGCTAAGAACAAAACAATGACATACTTGGAATTCTGTCTGAGTTCCTTTCTTAACAAAATAATGGCAATTAGAGCCAGATTGCCTATAATGATTCCTATTGCGAAGAAACAGTTGGCGACAACGTTGCCATGCAATTGAAGTGCCATCTGCGAAAAAAACCAAATCAACGGTTAACATACTATTAGACATTTGTAAAAACATAATATTGTTTAATTATTGATATATGAGTTGAGTTTAACACCGTCTTGAACAGTATTCCACTTATATCACTGAATGTCAGCTTATGTGACACACCTGTACCACTTTGGTGTATCCCACGAGCACGAGTATGACGCTGACAAACCAGGAAATCTAATCAGGGCGAGCAGGGACTCGAAACCACGATCATAGATTTCTTTCGAGCCCAAGGGATACAACTCTGTACGGCCAATTGTGTCGCCTTAGACGACTGGGCCACCCGTGCACCCTACTCATGAGTATGAGATCTAAACTGCAGATATATATTTTGCACATTTGTATATTTTAGGGTTAACCTACAGGTAAAGTGTCAATATTCAAACAAAGTAAAAAGGAAACAGGTCAGGGAGGACACAACAGTAAAAGAAGTATAGTCATCTGCACAAAGAAACGTCAACAAAGGTATTTTAGATTCGAATTATATGACCTGAATACAGACAAATCCCGTTAGTCCAGGCGGCATCGTTGCCATAGAAACACCGGAATTAACGAATGTAAATAATGTAACGTTTTCCATACATGAAATTTCCAACGGCGGATGTCCAGTCGGACCGTAACACTTTTAAATTTAGAACAATATTCCGATAAAGATATACAAACCTCGCATCCAACTACTACTTGACTACCTCTACCTTTTATCAGAGACAAATTCGGCTATTATTAGATATTAACCTCATTTCAAGTCACGTGGCTGATAACATTGCAGCAACCATGGAATGGGTCATAGGCACGTGACAAATCCAAGCAATTCGCCACACATTTTGTCCACTGGAATAAGCTATCAATTTATTTAGAAAATATGTACACGTCATTTATTGTTTATGACTTTGTTATATCGAGGGTCGCTGTGTTTCTCTTGCAGACGAATAATTCCATATAATGAATGACGCATGAGTAACTCTGTTTGCTTTCTGGCGTACGTCAGAGAACGGGGTGTTATCAGCAGGTGGGGCCAGGGTAGCCTGGCATTGCGCAATGAGCGCATGGATTGGGCTGTCGGTGTAATTTCAAAACAAGTTATGAGAATGGGAACTTTCCACTAGAGCAACAACAAAGGTATATATGCGCGCGCGCACGCACACACACACACATATGAAAGTTGCCGCTTCCACATGAATCGAAATGTTCACTGAGTGGATCTGTGCGGTTGCGTGGCTGCTAAATTTGTGAACGGTGAAGATTTTTCTTCCTTTTCATTTAAGTTCTGTCTTCCTGATATCATTCTCATTGCACCCACTACAAACAATCAAGTATAAAACATTTCTAGTATCACAAGTATATTTTGATTTACAGTACATTTAGTGTCCTTTGAAATTTGGACTGAACAGCCTTATACTTCTGCAAGTAGGGCAAGACACCTGCTGAGTAAAAAACAGAATATTTAGAACCTGTCGAAACAGGTCTTTAAAAGGCATTTAGAAGTGATACACATAAGGAAGAGAAGTTATGGAAGTCAACTTCTTTATTATGAGGAACGCAACGTTGCGGAACATATGCTTACTCCTTCATCAGGTAAATGAATGTCATGAGCAGAGAGCATATATATGTACCTGTAAGGACAACACAATAAATAAGATAACAAAAGGTGGAAAATATTAAATGCTAGAAACTAACAAGGGAAGCCAACAGATGATTGGCGCTGAAAGGTGATTAGTAATAGACAACAGAAGCCATCACTTTACAGAAGTGCCATCTACGAAATAAAACAGTTAACATAGACATTTGTAAAAGCATAATACTGTTTAATCATTGATATATGAGTTGAGTTTAACACCGCCTTGAACAGTATTCCACTTATATCACCGTGTGTCAGCTTATGTGATGCAGGTAACACACCTGTACCACTTTGGTGAATCCCACGAGCACGAGTATGGTGCTGACAAACCAGGAAATCTAATCAGGGCGAGCAGGGACTCGAAACCACGATCATAGATTTCTTTCGCGCCCCAGGGATACAACTCTGTACGGCCAATTGCGTGGCCTTAGACGACTGGGCCACCCGTGCACCCTACTCATGAGTATGAGATCTAAACTGCAGATATATCTTTTGCACATTTGTATATTTTAGGGTTAACCTACAGGTAAAGTGTCAATGTCCAAACAAAGTAACAAACCAGGTCAGGAAGGAAACAACATTAAAAGAAGTATAGTCATCTGCACAAAGAAACGTTAACAAAGGTATTTTAGATTCCGTAGAAATACTGGAATTAACAAACGTAAATAATGTAACGTGTCACGTACATGAAATTCCCAACGGAGGGAGTCGGGCGGACGGAAACACTTTTAAATTTAGAACATTATTCTTATATAGATATACAAACCTTGCCAAGACCTCTACAACCTTTTATTAGAGACAAATTCGGCTATTATTAGATATTTAATTCATTTCAAGTCACGTGGCTGATAACATTGCAGCAACCATGATAGTTGGCATTCGCTTATCACGTGACAAAACCTAGCAACCAGCAAACATGGACACCTGCCTATTATTAATTCGCCACACATTTTGTCCATTGGAATTAGTTATCAAGTTATTTAGAAAATATGTACATGTAATATATCGTTTCTGACCTTGTTATATCGAGGGGCGCTGTGGTTCTTTTCCAGATGAAAATTTTCATATAATGAATGACGAGTATATGATTAATTCTGTTTGCTTTACTGGCGCACGCCACACAAGGCTTGGTGAGGATCAGGCGGGGTGGGGAGAAATCTTATATTGCGTAATAGTCACATGGGTCGGATTGTCGAAGTATTTTCAAAACAAGTAATGAGAATGGGTACTTTCAACAACAAAAGAATATAAATATATATAGCACAATATAGCAAAAATATAATTCATGTATAGAGTAAAATTGAGCACATTGTTAATTGGTTCGCGCTTTCAACTCATACAACGTACGAATCTCATCCATAACTCAGGCCAAAACTGATTAACGTACTTGAAACTGTATCCGTGACGTCATGACAATTAGGAGAACTATGACGTCAAAATACCAAGGTAACAATGGAAAAATAACTTACGCCTTTACATTTAACTTAGGCGCGTATTTATGAATGAAATGTTGCTCTTTTTTAAACAATGTAGGTTGATCATCAAAATTAAGCTCACATAGCGGGAAAACTAAAATGTTGCCGCTTCCACATCTAAATGTTCACTGAGTGGAATTGTGCCGTTATGTGGTTGGGTTTTTTGTGAACGGTGAAGATCCATTCTTTCTATTAATTTAAGTTCTGTCTTCCCGATATACTTTTCACTGTACCCAAATTAACAATAAATAACATTTCTGGTATAACATGTCATATTTTGTTTTACAGTACATTTAGTGCCCTTTGCACTTTGGGCTGAACAGCCTTCAATTATATTGCTGCAAGTAAGCCAACGTTTGTCACCACACTTAGAAACAGAATCAAATTTAGAACTTGCCAAAAGGTTTCGTTGTACCATGGACAATGTTTTTCATGATTCCGGGTAGGAATTAGCTTTAAATTGTTCCGTACATTTGCTCTTTAATAGATTCCGAGATTATCTCTCAAATATATCCTCTCAAAATCCAAAAATGAGGGTTGCATGGGGTAGTTAGGGCTACTCATTTCTTTTGTGAATGATAACATCCATCAAAATAAAGCATGTTATTGGTATTAACAAACTTCAATGCATCAATGATAAACTCATCCGGTTATCTATCTGGTATTTCATGGCGATACTCTTTCAGCCAGTATCTGATAGCGTCCAAACCGAGCTCAGTTTCAATATTACTGTAAACTAACAACATCAAAACTGTGATATACACTGAAATACTGAACCTTTCAAAATACATAACTGACCAGCCCAGAACTCCTTTTTAAAAACAAACTGTAAATGCATGCCTCTAGATATCATAAAATCCATTTGTCCAAATTGAGTTCGTCTTAATTCGAGATCTGTTTTGCCTTGATCGATATCCATCTTTAAATACTTTCAACCTTTAGTACTTTTTGACATTCATAATGGCCATTGGGTCAATGTAATGTCATCAGTAAATAACTGGAGAAGTGCTTACATCGTGATGTGACACTGTTGAATGCAGCCACTTTATTATTTTAGATAAACGAGTCTGGACAACACAAACCAGTGACTGAAATCATGAGTAACGATCCGCGTCACTGGGGCAGCTTGAAAAAAAGCCCTGTGAGGGCATGCCTCTAGACATCCTAAAATCCATTTGTCCATTTGAGTTCGTCTTAATTCGGGATGTGTATTGCCTTGATCGACAGCTATCTTTAGATATTTTCAACCTTTTGTACTTTTTGAGTTTGACATCTATAATAGCCATTTGAATTATAAATATCATCTGTAAGACATGCAGAAGTCCTGAATGCTGCCATTCCAAATTTTAAATTCAACTAGCCTGGACCACACAAACAAGTGACTGGAATCATGAGCAACGATCCGCGCCACTGGGGCAGCATGAACCTTAATCAGCCAAGTCACAGAACCGCACCACCAGATCTTAATACGTCGCCTCTTACCACCACATATTTATTTACATACGTATAAGTAGTTGAATTCCATTCTAATCTAGATAATTTATAATTCTTAATTAGGTCTTCAGCAACCCATCCTTGCCGTAAAAGGCGACTATGCTTGTCGTAAGAGGCGACTAACATGATCGGGTGGTCAGGCTCGCTGACTTGATTTATGCATGCCATCCATTCAAATTGCGTGGATCGATACTCATGCTATTAATTACTGGATTGTCTGGTCCAGACTCGATTATTTACAGACCGCCGTCATATGGCACGCGGCGTTCAACAACAAACAAACAAAAGTAATTCCTAATTTTCATTTGGAATTCAAATTGGAAAAGAAAAATACTGGAATACGAGTCCCATGATGTGGTTAAGGGGTTGCCGAAGATGCATTCAATACATTCATGAAGTGTCATGGCCCTGTATTTTCATGCTGCATGTATGATCCTCATTGCGTGGATCGATGCTCATGATATCAATCACTTAATTGTCTGGTTCAGACGATTATTTACAGACCGCCGTCATATAGCTGGAATATTGCTGAGTGCGGCGTTAAACAAGAAACAAACAAACAATAGCATGTATGAAAACCTTGTATTAGGACAAAGTGAATTCAATGTATACACACAGAAAAAAAGTTAAGCACATCCTCATATATTTCGTTATTGTTTGGTTGCAATATTTGTAACAGTCATGAAAGATATAATTACGGGAAGAATTGTTTCCTCGAGATGATGTAATCAGTCATGCGTGACGAAAGCTCACGTGCCATGCATGGTATGCCCGTGCAGCATGCTACCCTGGAGTATCTCTAAAAGCATTATATCCGAAAGGTTAACATTGCTTTCTTAAGCTCGGTTATAAGTGGTTATTCCATGACATCGTGTGACCATGGCACGAAGGCGATTATCAAACGCCACAAGATCGGCATGCATAGCGCAGGAATGTCTTGTAATGCCATCGGTCGGAAATTGGGGTATCATGGCACTGTCGTAAGCCGTTTAGTCGAGAAACATGCTCAGACCGGTGATGTACAGGACCGTCCCAGATCCGGAAGACCTCCTGTGACGACACATCGCGAATTGACGAAAACAGGGACCTTCTTCGTCTCATACGCCGAGAACCCTATTTATAACAAGTACTCGTCTGAAACAGCTGTGGTTGCCAAATCGTCGTTTCAGCACCAGAACCGTCAGGAACCGGCTGAAAGCAGCAGTACTGAGCGCTAGACGAGTCATAAAGCGTTCCTTGTTGAGAGATCACCACAAAGATGCTCGTTTAGCATGGTGTATTGCGCGATAGAACTGGAATCTGAGAACTTGGAGACAGATCCATTGGTCAGACGAAAGTCGCTTTCTGCTCCACGTCACTGATGGAAGAACGAGCGTTTGGAGGCACCGGAACACGGCCTACACCCCAGGAACATTAAACCGACTGTTGCATACGGCAGGGGCTCGGTAATGGTTTTGGGGTGTATCTCTCATGATTTCAGGTTGGATTTGGTCACCATAAGGGGCAACTTTACAGGGGCTCAGTACATTCGGGACGTTTTGAGGCCGGTCGTCGTTCCTCATTTTGACAACCACCCTCTTGCTACTTGACCTCAGTACATGGATGACAATGCCAGGCCTCATCATTCGCATGCAGTCGTGGATTATTGCCAATGCAATAACGACTCTACCCTGACCAGCAATGAGCCCAGATTTGAACCCCCTTGAACATGTTTGGGATATTCTGGGGCGGCGCAAACAGGCACGAGATCCTCCTCTACAAGATTTACGCCAATTTGAAGCAGCATTGCATCAGGTTGTTGTTGACCCATCAACAGATCCAACGTCTGAATGGAGGCATGAGACGTAGGGTGGAATGCGTCATCCGGGCACGTGGCGGTTATACCCGCTACTGATCTGTTTCACGTGTCATGTCAAGTAGAGTCTTGAAGGAACATTTTCACATGAAACATCAAATGTAACTCGTTTACTTAATCCTGCAACTCCATACTTTTTTTAGGTATTGTCTAAGGTCAAAAACTACCTGTGTTACCATGATGTTTTTGTCAGTAAATTTCAATCACAACTCACCAATATCTTCTTTATTTGTTGTCAAATGTTTGTTCTATCCGATGACATTGGAATCGCCCAGTTCATGTGGTCAGTTATCCCATGCTATGATTTTTGCCATTTGTCATGGTTCATAAATAGGGGTCCTGCTTAACCTTTTTCTTTGTGTATATATAATAGCCAGAAGCACATTTAGGAGAGTAATGCTCTTTATCATGTGTGTATTAAGTTTTTTGGTTCACCGGCGTCAACACATTTGTTGTGTCCAGGATGACAAGTTATATCCCTAAACGTGGATTAGGAAGGTGTTTCGCTACTCATATTTTAATTTTATTCATAAAATATTATCAACACACCCTTCCTCCTTGAATCGTGTAAATGAACTTTAGAAAGGCCTGCATAGTATATATCAAATAAATTGAACGAGAACAACTAATGAATTACAGGTACATTATACATTGACAAATGTTAACCAATATGTCAGAATAATTATTTTGTCGGTCATCTTGCAGATTTCGACATGTCGGAATGGAAATGATAGTTATATTGATTATCATAAAAATGTATATTATGCAAATCCCGGTTCGCCCCGATTATGTTTCTAGGTTTGTCAACACCATACCCGTGCTCGTGGGTTTCACCGAAGTGGTAAACGTCTAAGACCTGCATCACTTCGGGCTTTCCTCCCACATTAAGCTGACATTCCGTGATATAATTGGAATACTGTTAAAAGCAGCGATAAACCCAACTCACTCGCTCACTCACTCACTCAAACATACAGGAGAAGCAGATAAATGTTTTCACCTATTTATTTTGACAATTTATATTATAACTCCTTTGGTTCAAACTGTTTACGGAAATTAAATCCAGTGCTAATATGCTTGTGAAATAGAGTTGACTGATAGATTTGAATTTAAGCCGGTTTTCCTGCCAGCTGAGAATGTAGGTACCCACAGTTTCAACAATCATAGCATACTCTCAAACCTGTACCATTATGGATCCAGGTAAATATCGACCCATTTGAATACTAAAATCTGTTCCGGTTACATGTGATGACATTGATTAATGTATTCCATTAGCAACCAGTTGATTGGAATAAGAATAAAACAATATGCAATCCGCATGGATGAATCAATGCTACCAATCAATCCTTATGAAATATTTGATTAACAGTGCTTCTATAAGACATTGGGGATGCGCTAAAAATCTAATTTGGAGATGAGGGTGGTGACTCAAAATGCTTTAACTCGACGCTGCATGTCAATAAATTATCAATCATTTCTTTCAGAGACACCAAAATTAAATTAAGTTTTATTCTATACTCTCTACACCATCTTCTACGATTTGAAGTATCCTTTGGATACTTTTTTCAGAAAAAAGAGTAAACTCAAGTGAATATACTGAATCCTTGGCTCCTCTGTTCTCAGCTTCATAATGCTTCACACAGGTAGTATATTTTAATTTGATATGTGTATATGGAAGCATATGCAATTCTTTGTCTACAATGGCTCATTGCGTGGATTATTGCTTACACAATGCGTCATTGGTGTACATTGACGTTAAAGGTAGCCTTATTTACTTTCGCAATATTATCTGTATTTATGATCGTAAAACGTCTCACATTTTAATGAATCTTTAAACAAAATATGTGACCGTCATGGGTAGGGATGTCTATGTTGTGAAATGCTCGGTATTCTTCCTTTATGTGTAACAATATTGGATTAAACTTATGTCTCATTGTATGACTGCGTTTATCAAACCTCACATTCACAAGTGTCTTGAAACCGCCAGGAGATATCTCTGTCCACCTACTCGCATTACATTAATTTATAATCAGTACAACAATGTCATTCTTGCAGAATGGAAACGGTGGGGTTGCTCAGTGGTTAAAGAGTTCGCTCTTCACGCCGAAGCCCTGGGTTCGTTCCCGACATGGGTACAATGTGTGGAGCCCATTTCTGGTGTATCCCTCCCTGATGTACAGCCGTACTCACTCACTCTTGCAAAATGATTTTCCAAACTGAGCACAGATGAAAACGAAAAAATGCATACTTCCTACAAAAAAAGTGTAGAGGCGGAATGCTACTATTTTTTCATAAATGCATAAAGTAACGCAACTCATATCTGTTCTTTCTGTTTACTTTATCAATTTATTATTACTGAATTAAACTGTCGACTTAACGGGTTACAAAGGGTTGTAACTCCACTTGGAACTTAATACGGATTTCTGTTTAACCAGATAGTCCTGTTGGACTAAATCTCATCTTCGTCTCGGGAATGTAGTTAAACACATAAATTATACACTTTGAAACGTTTATTACACACTTGTTTTACGATCGAATAGTATATACAGACGTTTATGAACTTAATGTCAACACCAATGAGACTAACGTACAAGTTACAAATACCAATATTCAACACAATAATATTTGCTTGTTTATACTACAATCAGCACAGTTTGGTTTCGATTTAATTACCCGTATTAATCAACCTGTGTAATTACCCATGTTTGTCACACCATTGCATTGTCATTTTACCAGTTACCTCCAGTTACCTATGCCTGCCTTACAAGGCAAGTAAAGGGTGGTCAGGCTCGATGATTTGTTTGATGGCGTATTATTGTACCCTGGTGGGTTTTTCTTTTTTGACGATGCTAGTTGCACCAATAACTGATCTGTCTGTTTCAGGTTATACAGCTTGAATATTGCTAATTGTGGCGTACAATAACAAACACAAGAGCATATGGCCCAAGGGAGGGATAGTTTTTGTTACTGTTTCACTGCCTCTGCCGGGTCATCCTTCTCAGTTACCACGGGACTGAAATAGTTGTTCTGATTAGCAGTAGTCAGTGCTGCAGGACCTTCCAGATATTGCTGGTGCGCGTAGTAGGGAGGAGGCTGACTGACAAATGGCTGTTGATTGGCGTTGGAAGGTACCTGGCCTTTAGCTATTGACCGGAAATCTTTTTTCAGAAACCAGAGGAATGGGATGATCATAGATTTAGCGGAGGCAAAGTAGCCAAAAACTGTTGATAGTATGTAATACCAGCTGCAGTCGGAGAAACACGTGACACTTGTCAAAGATATAACTTCGCTTGGGAAGAAGAGAGCAACTGTCAAGAACGAGGCAAGGATCATATCCACCGGTGCAGTGGGACTGGTCGAGGATGTGGATACTGCCTGTTGACCATAATGATTCAACTGCCGTCTTCTCTTTTGATGTACAGCAATACTGACCACTGTCAAGATGATGGCGATGAAAGATGGAACCCAATAGGACAAGGCAACAAGAGCTCTTGCGTATTGCACATACAATAATAACCCACACGCTGGAGCACCAGGATACTGACCATTGACCATTATTGGCACCAGAAGAATGATCGGTCCAAGTAGAAAGAACGCCACGAGAATGCATGTAACCATTTTCTTGCACATTCCTTGATACGACGAAACTGTAGATTGAAGTATGAACTCCAAGTTCAGTGCGATAACGGCAAAGCAGCTGTTGGCAGTAGTAATGGAACTGCATGCATATAATGCCTTCAAAGTTGAACACGACAGATCGATTTCCTGTGTAACCAGCGTGTGTGTCCACATCGGGAGGGGAAATATTCCAACGAATAAGTCTGCCAGTGCCAAGAACAAGACGATGACATACTTGGAATTTTGTCTGAGTTCCTTGTTTGACAAAATAATGCCGATTAGTACCAGATTGCTGACGATGATTCCTATTGCGAAGAAACAGTTGAAGACGATCTGTGCGATTGTGTTGCCGTACAAAGCAAGTGCCATCTGAGAAATAAAGCAAGGCAACAGTTAACATATACATTTGTAAAAGCATACATATTTAAACTCATTGGTGAATGGCGCTTTGAACAGTATTCCACTTATATCACTGTGTGTCAGCTTATGTGATGCAGGTAACACACCTGTACCACTTTGGTGAATCCTACGAGCACGTGTATGGTGCTGACAAACCAGAAAACATAATCAGGGCGAACAAGGATTCGAACCCACGATCATAGACTTCTTTCGCCCCAAAAGGATACAACTCTGCATGGCCAACTGCATCGCCTTAGACGACTGGGCCACCCGTGCCCCCTACTCATTAGTATGAGATCTAAACTGCGAAATTTGCTTTGCTAATTTGTATATTTGGGGATTAACCTACAGGTAAAGTGTCAATGTTCAAACAAAGTAACAAACCAGGTCAGGAAGGACACAACATTAAAACAAGTATAGTCATCTGCACAAAGTAACTTTAACTAAAGTATTTTAGATTCGAATTATATGACCTGAATACAGTCAAATCCCGTTTGTCTAGGCGGCATCGTTGCCATAGAAATATCGGAATTAACGAATGTAAATAATGTAACGTTTTCCGTTAATGAAATTAAAAATTAATTAGTCCGGACGTTCGAGGTTGATATTCGTTCACTTAACCGCGGCTACACCTATTTCATAGGGAGGTTTGATTTATGATATTAGCATATATTTAATACCAAATATACAGAACTGTAGCACCATTTCGTCAAACTACATTATCAGAATATATTATCTTTACACAAAGTGGACAGTTGTTTGATTTGTTTGTTGTGGTTTAGGCATCATATTTCCCCGCGATATGACGGCTGCCTGATAATAATGGGCGAGACAAACATGTGATTAATATATGAGCATCTTTCTACGTCGTCGGGGTGGGATGACACGTTATCATTCAGGGCACACATTGTAGCCAACCGTTCCTCATCCTAATTGTCCAAATCACCGAGCCTGACCATCCGATCGCCTCTTACAAGGCCGCGGGGGATCTATCGTAACCCGGAATACTGACAGGCTGATGTTTCTTTTGATATTTGTACAATATTGTAACATATGACTATAAATTCGCATTAATTTTTATATGATTTTAAATTTGTAAAAGAAAATTAACAATATTTTGATAAAGCCACATTATGATTTAAATGACAATGTACAAACCTTGACTAAATGGATTGATTAGACGTTCAGTTCTGTGGTCTTCCCGCAGTCAACTACCACCTGACGACATCTGATGACTTTTATCAGAGACAAATCCGGCTATCATTAGATATTTACTTCATTTCAAGTCACGTGGCTGATCACATTACAACAGCCATGGTATGGGTCATACGCTTATCACTTGAAACCCAGCCATCAGCAAACATGGCAACCTGCCCACATTCCTCCCCCGTTATAACACTAAACACATAATTTAATTCGCTCCACAGTTTGTAATTAAAATTAGTTATGTATTTAAAAATATTATTATGTACGTATGTAATGCTTATGACCTTGTTATGTCGAGGGGAGCTGTGGTTCATTTCTAGATGAAAAATTCCATATAATGAATGACGAGTATATGATAAACTCTGTTTGCTTTGTTGGCGCACGTCACACGTCGTGGGCTAGGGATCACGTGGGGTCGGGGGGGGGGGGGGGGGGGGGGGGGGGAATGTTATTTTGCGCAATAATTACATGGGTCGGGGTATCGGAGTGTTTTCAAAACAAGTGATAATGGGTACTTTTAACACAAAAAAACTTATATAACTCACAGTAAAGTCCTAACTCTCAGCTAGGCACAAATAAAGCAAAAATAAAATTGATACTCTTCTTACCCTACACCAGCCAGCACGAGATCTCAGATCAGCACATGAGCTCCAGTTTAGTGTCCCTATGGTCTCACTCAAAGCATTCGGCAACAGAACTTTTGCTCACACTGCATCTGTGCTCTGGATTTCCCTTCCAGTGGAAATTAGCCAATCTCCAACTCTGGACACTTTCAAGACAAAACTAAAGACTTATCTCTTTAGATGTGTCTATGACCCTGTGTGAGACGCTATGAGCGATTACGTAGACGGAAATGGCGCTGAAGAAATGAACTTTATTATTATTATTATTACGTGAACAAAATTGTATAAGATTTTAAAATTGAAAACAGTTTTAATTGGCTAACGCTTTTACTCGTACCACGTACGCGCCTCATCCATAACTCCATAATAAGCAATGAGAATGGGTACTTTCCACCAAAGTAACAACAACGAAAGATAACATACACAAGCTGCAATGGATCGCAACAGCAATAATGATATACTATATATCAACTGAACAAGTTGTTTAAGCTATGTTTAAAACACATGAAATATTACTATTTTACAGTAAAAACTACATTTAAAAAATGCCGGTGGTCTTGATCCAATAGTAGTTTCTGACTCTTATATGTTATTGTTGCTGGTGTTATTAATGTTCTTCTTCTTTCTGCTGCCCATAAGATTTCCGCTCACGGCGATGGATATTGTGAGTACGCAATCGGGACACACTGATAAATGCTGCCATTTCTTTATTTTAATTAAACGAGTCTGGACTACATAAACCAGTGACTGAAATCATGAGAAACGATCCGCGCCACTGGGGCAGCATGAACCTCAGCCAAGTCACAGAACCGCACCACCAGATCTTAATACGTCGCCTCTTACCACCACGTGTTGGTTTACATAAGTATATTAAGAAGTGAGTGAGTGAGTTGGTTTTAACGCCACTTTTAACAATATTCCAGTTATATCACGGCGTGTCAGCTTAATGTGGGAGGAAAGCCCGAAGTGATGCAAGTCTCAGACGTTTACCGCTTCAGTGAAACCCACGAGCACGGGTATGGTGCTGACGAACCTGGATTCGAACCCACAATCATAGGTTTCTGGCGTGTCAAAGGGACGCAACTCTGCACAGCGACTCGCCACCAGTGCCCCCGGATATTATGTAAATCGTTTCCATTATGATCTAGATAAGTTAGTTTTATGGTCCACGGGCGTCAGCGCAATCGTTGTGTAGGGTGACAAGTTATATCCCTTAACGTTTAAACATGGACTGGGGGCACGGGTGGCCCAGTCGTCTAAGGCGCCGCGATTCGCTGTGCAGAGTTGCGTCCCTTAGGCACGCCAGAAACCTTTGATTGTGGGTTCGAATCCCAGTTCGCCCCGATTATGTTTCTAGGTTTGTCAGCACCATACCCGTGCTCGTGGGTTTCACCGAAGTGGTAAACGTCTGAGACCTGCATCACTTCGGGCTTTCCTCCCACATTAAGCTGACACGCCGTGATATGACTGGAATACTGTTAAAAGCGGCGTTAAACCCAACTCACTCACTCAATTAAACATTGACCATGATTAAACCTTGAATGTGTTTCGATATTCCTATTTTAAGTTTATTCATAATACTACACCTTCCTTGTTGAATCTTATAAATGAAACGTTGAAAGGACTGAATATTATACGTACAGTAAATTGAACGAGAAGAAATAATGAATTATATGTAGATTATATAATAATGACAAATGTTAACACTGCGTGTGTATTGTTTGCATTGTCCAAAGAACATAGTCCAGTATAAATAGAGACAGAAGCGAAGGGCAAGGAAGTCAATACAGGTAAATACTTTTTTATCTGTTCATAAAGTGTTTGTAAAATATTATATAAAATATATTTTTGTATGATTCCTTTAATTCAGACTGTCTTCGGAAATTAAAACCAATGCTAATATGCTTGTGAAATAGAGTTGACTGACAGATTTGACGTTAAGCCGGTATTCCTGCCAGCATAGGCTAAACCTGTACCATTGTGGATCCAGGTAAATATCGACCTATTAAACTGCTATTCCGGTTTTGTGTGATGACATTGATTCATGTATTCCATTACCAATCAGTTGGTCGGGGTAAGAATAGAAAAAGGTTGCAATCCGCATGGATGAATCAAGACAACCTGTCATTCCTTATGAAAGATTTGAGTAACAGTGATATAACACGAAAATGCGCTGAAAATTCTCATCAGGAAATGAAGAAGAGAAAGTGACTCCGTAATCCTATTAATCAACGCTGCATGTCAATAAATTGCCAATTAGAGACACCCAAGTTAACTTTGAGTATCCAAGTTTTATTCAATACTGTATTTTAAACAACTTAAAGTCTAGCGACGGCATACTCAGAGGGAATGGGGTGAGTGAGTGGGTATGGTTTTACGCCGCTTTTAGCAATATTCCAGCAATATCACAGCGGGGGACACCAGAAATGGGCTTCACACATTGTACCCATGTCGGGAATCGAACCCGGGTCTTCGGCGTGACGAGCGAATGCTTTATCCTCTAGGCTACCCGACCGAAGAAAGAAAGAACGAATAATAGCGATAATCACAAATCAATATGAAGCTTATGAATGCTGAAAATCAACCCATGAACAGTTGAATATTGTCAAAAGAGTAATTTATTTCTGAATAAATAAGCAACAACAAACGTACATTATCAAAAAATTCTTAAATAAACACAATTAAGGGTCAATCTACGAAGAAACATGTGGATCATAATAAAATCAGATAAAAAAAGTCACATATAAAAATAATTTGAAGGAGATAAAAGCATATCAAACTCTCTGACTATTTTGCGTGATGTGATACCTACAGCCGTTAGCGACTGGCGATATTGGGAGTAGGGGATTGGGGGGGAGGGGGGGGGGGGGGAGGGATGAGTAGGGAGCGAAGATCGGCTGTCGGGATGGAGGGGGAAAAGCATATGTCCATAAAGAAAAATGTATTTTGAAAAAAATACAATGTTCAGACTCATCCCACGCAACCCTCCTCCACCCCCACCCACTAGAACATAAAATGGTGGGCCTCCTAGCCGCGTGTACCCTGAACGTTTCAGTTTTGCGAGGCAGTTGTCACACAACAAGGATTGGGTGGTTTGGGGTGTTTGTGTATCGTTGTACACCGAATACGTGGGACATTGCTCATGCCGTCACTCACTCGTTTGTCCTGTCAAGACCTGTTTTACAGGCCGCCATGATATAGCTGGATAGTCCTGACTGCGGTGTTAATCAGTAAGCACACAAATATTACACAGCAAGTCGGAAAATTAACCCTAAAATAAACCCTGAATAATATCTAGATCAAATGACAGTTTTCAGATGCACAAACCAATCAAATATAACCTTCTAACAATTTCATAAACGAATATAAAATAGCATCTTCATCTTTTGATTAACGAATATAATATAACTTCTTTACAATTTAATAAACGAAAAAATAATAACATCTTCATAATTTCATTAACGAATATCATATAACATCTTTACAATTTCCTAAACGAAAATGTAGTTACATCATTCTTCATAATTTCATCAACGAATATAATATAACATCTTAACAATTTCATTAACAAATATGAAATAACATCTTGATAATTTCAATACCGAATATATTATAACATCTTAAAAAGTTCATAAACGAATATATAATAACATTTTGATAATTTCAAAATGGCATTGTGACGTTACTGTTTGACGGCATTCTAATGTATACAACCTGATGAATAAATATGCGTTATATACACATCACAATATGATCATTAAAGCAAGCCAATGTATTGAGAATTCAAATCCACATGAAAGTAATATGCAATTAAAGCCAACGGTCATGCAGAGAAAAAACAGTTTCTAGTTAAATCTACCTAAGGTTGTGCAGTCATCTCTCATGGAGGTAAAGCAATGCATTGACTGAGTCGAAGGTAATTTTATCTACTAATCTGGATTGCCACTTCTTTGACATTGTCGTTTCCAACCTTCCTTATCACCTCTAAGGTAACACCATTTTCCAAGAGACTATCTATTCATGAGTTGTTTTCACTGCATATATCACAATTCCCTATTCTGTAAGTTTATAATCAACCATGAAACTAAACCTTATATGCAAGGTGAGTTCTTGAATTCGGTTTGTAAGGGAAAAGAAATATAGTACTTGTGAAGATATTCAAGGGTTCACATTAACATTTTAAAGATCCTTGAGGCAGCAGCGATGATCAGAGCATCTGAAAACAGAGTCAATCGAGAGTCAATAGTTATTTAAAAGATCATATTTACACCACTCAAGTTTGAAATATGTTAAAATTACCAGTGTGTTTGAGAACCACAACACAGCGTGTATTACCTATCACTTAGTCCCATGGACCCGTGAAGATCCGGGGTAGAATAGGTCTTCAGTAACCCATGCTTGCCGTAAAAGGAGACTATGCTTGTCGTAAGAGGCGACTAACGGGATCGGGTGGTCAGGCTCGCTGACTTGGTTGATGCACGTCATCGTATCCCAATTGCGTGGATCGATGCTCATGGTGTCAATCAATGGATTGTCTGGTCTAGACTCGATTATTTACAGACCGCCGTCATATAGCTGCAGTATTGCTGAGTGCGGCGTTAAACAAAAAACAAAAAGTTTTCCACTTTGGATGTAATGTTTTGTAACCGGTTCCAAAAAGCCAGAATCGTCTCCAGATACATGGATGTCTGTTGGATGTCTCCCTCGGCCTTTCCAATGCACGCGGTCATCTCGGTCCCCAAACGGAGGAATCCATAGTGGAACTGGATGTACTGGGTTTACTTGTTTACATTACACTACCCTCATATAAATATTGTTGCTCGAAATATCGATATTTCTTAAAATCGGCTGTCATGTTGTACAAACTGTATCGAAGGATCGGTAGACAAGCGGTCATGCAATATCACTACTGCATTGCAACCCTAGGTATTATTCGAGTAGAGACGAATGGCTTCACCCCTCCATCCCCGTTCGGAACAGCCCACCGGACCACAACACCAGAACATCAGAACATCAGAACATTCTGAGCTGACGTTATTGTCACACACGCCAACAGCGGTCAAGTCAGTTCACACATTGGTGTAATCACTGACTCATACGGATAAATCCGAATGTAAATTGATGATCAGCTCGGAGTTTACCGTAGGGTCGTCGAACACTACATTAGTTGCTACGTCGTGGATGTGGATGTAGGCTTATGGGAGGAAGAGGTGAGGTGAGGGGAAATGGGGTTTAACGTCGCGTCCAAGATTATTGCACTTATATAGCGACGTGCATGCACGTGTGTGTGTGTGGTTGCTTGTGCTAGTCCGGACTGATGCCGATTTATAGTGCTAGCCCACTGAGATACCATGCCGCAGTTTAACATGAATACCCTACTCAGACACAGTATACTGACTCCGAGCCGACCAGTCCTTGTTTTAGCACCTTAATGCCGAGCGCAAGACAGAGTAACAACAAGTACCAATTTTTAACGTCTTTTGGTATGACGCGGTCTGGGATCGAACCCCGGACCTTCCGCTCTCCGGGCGGACGCTCTACCACTAGACCACGGGGGCGGTCTATGGGAGAAAGAACCACAGATTGGGTTGACATAACCGGTTGGGGTCAAATTGTCCAATAACATTTATAAAGGTCCAATACTTACCAACAAACCTCTCCCTGGATTTGGTTGCTGAACTCGTTAAATTTACAACTGGAAAATATGAGAAATTGAAATTAATAACAAAACAAATTAGATAGGGCCTCTGGTTTAAAAAAGTAACGTTAAGACTGTATCTAATGATGTTGAAATGATATTAAAGGCAAGATGTTTAGCAATGTTAGTTCACGTCCTACACGCCGCGTAATTAAATGACAACATCTATAAACCACGCATCACTAAATTAAAACTGTTTGGGATGATTACGAGAGTGGAAGTGAATGTTGATGTGACCCTATGGAACCCTTGTCCCCGATGAGAGTGGGAGGGTGGGGGTGCTGGTGGTGTGAGGGGAGGATCAGAGCAGTCTTCGAAATACCTGCGTGCTGAGAGCAAAATACCAGTGACTTTTAAATTGTGCTAGAAACATTTCCGTAAAGCTGCCCGACTGTCGAATCGAAAACTGTAGTTAATACATTTTTATTTCTATGAATCAGTAAATCAGTAAAGACGTCCTTTAATGTCAAAATATGTTGCCAGTTTGTTTTCATTTCGTAGTTTATCGGAAATGTTTTGGGTTGGTAAATTATGATGAGGGCTTGCAACATTTTCTGTTAACAAGCCCTCCTGGCCAGTGAACTTTGGCAACAAATTTTTACACTGGATAATAGGATTAGTATAGGCCGTGTCACATGAATGTTTGTTCATATAACGCAGGATATATCGTAGTCATTTGCCATACTTGCGGAATATATAGCTATGGTTCATGTACGAACGTGGGTAATTTCTTAGTGCTAGTTTTAAGATGCTATTACGATGAGGATCGGACAGTCGCAGTGTATGACCTAGCTGTTTGTCTTTGGTCCCGACGACATGAACCTCACCTACTACTAGGCCTGGCCTAGACTCGATCATTTACGTGATATGGCTAGAGGATTGCTGGCCGGTGTGTAAAATAACATTCGCTCACTCGGAACATTAATCCAGACCTTCTATGGAATTTAAAAAAATATGAATAAAAACGACGTACCATTTAAGTCCTGGCAAACGTCCCCCTTCCAGTAGGGTTGACACCCATTTGGACATACTCCAGTGGTAGGGTTACACACGTCTCCGTGGCAGTAGCCACACATCCGACGACATCCCTCTCCGTAGTAATCTGCTATGCATCTCTGTTTGCACGTGGCCCCTCTCCACCCGGCACTGCACCCACTCGGACAAGAACCGGAATTAGAGTCACATGTCTGTTCAGACTTACAATGGCCACACGGCACTGAGCAGTGTAATCCATATAGTCCTGGATGGCAATCTAGAACGAACATAGCACGTGGAACACTTTTAGGTAGACTACAAGTCAAGAACCAGATTAATGGCTATTTGTAAGCTATGGTATGCGCATTTCTAATGCTGCTTTTGTCGATGCACTTTCAATCAGTTAGGGAATGAACGAAAAATGTGGTGAAACCACTTGCCTTAAAAATATGTTCTTGTTTGCTGTGTGGTGTTTTCTTCGCGAACACTCGGTGTCATCACTGATTTTCAGCGATCTATTCAAATACCTTTCATTGCTATTTCTGCTTTAGCCCAATGGAATCTGTTTCGTCGGATAGGCGAGACTGGTGTGAATGATGTTTTATATAATTTTTATTTTCTGTTTTCACTTTTATTTTTCCAGGATACCTGGGTGGCCGAAGGTGTTATGGTGAAAACGTATTTTATCATCCAAAACTGGCTCCCACAGGAGATATCGCTTGGGTGAGATCAAGCGATATCTACACTGTAGATATCGCTGCAATGAAATTGCATCACAATGCTTTGCAGACCATTGTGACATCACTGGTTACCATGACGTCACAATCAAATGACATTACTAATGGCTCTGCTACTGAAGCTGTAAGCAGTACTTTTTACACTTAAGACACTGCTTATTACAGTCTACAAACTGAAAAAGTTGGAAGAATGATGTTTGATGATAAATAAAATCTCACCCTCGTGTCTTTTGATATCAAATATATCAACACTCGTTGATAAAATTGGAAAAAATCCTCGGCAAGCCTCGGAGTTTTCCCACTTTTATCAACTCGTGTTGATATATTTGATATCAAAAGACACGAGGGTGAGATTCTCTATGTCCCTGATTTGTCATGCCCTACAGCTGCGGGTTTCAGATAAGTGATAAACATCTACGACCTGCACTTTGGCTTGCACGTAATGATTTCTATCAGCAACGTTTTAGGAGTTGTTTTTTTCTGTCGGGTTAACACTGTTTCATCTATGTGTATATCTATGTGTACGTGGAGAAGCCTTCATCACACTACGCGGATGTATTTTACTGCGCAGGTTCTCATTCAGTTCATTGAATTAAGAATTCAGTTGATTTGCATAAGAAATGTGTCAAACAATACATCTGTCATACTATCTGAAATAGATGTAACGAGATTTCTCATGAAATGGTCTATCGAGAGAGTTATTAAATATGTATGTCTTTTAAAGTCCCTCTACCTCTCTGCTGGCACGTGTCCCCTCCCCTCCAGCCGGGTTGGCAGCCGCTTGGACACTTCCCGGTCACGTGATGACACGTAGTCCCTTGTTTGCACTTGCCACAGGGGGAACACCTCTTGCCGTATGTTCCAGGTCTGCACTCTGGAGGAACATAATAGACATGTTGGTGTATAGAAGACAGACACTCTGGAGGAACATAATAGATATGTTGGTGTATAGAGGACATGTACACTAGAGGAACATAATAGACATGTTGGTGTATAGAAGACAGACGCTCTGGAGGAACATAATAGATATGTTGGTGTATAGAGGACATGTACACCAGAGGAACATAATAGACATGTTGGTGTATAGAAGACAGACGCTCTGGAGGAACATTATAGACATGTTGGTGTATAGAGGACAGACACTTTGGAGGAACATAATAGATATGTTGGTGCAAAGAGGACATGTACTCTAGAGGAACATAATAGACATGTTGGTGTATAGAGGACAGACACTCTGGAGGAACATAATAGATATGTTGGTGTATAGAGGACAGACCCTCTGGAGGAAAATAATAGACATGTTGGTGTATAGAGGACAGACGGTCTGGGGGAACATAATATACATGTTGGTGTATAGAGGACATGCATTATGGAGGAGTGAGTGGGTATGGTTTTACACCGCTTTTAGCACTATTCCAGCAATATCACGGCGGGGGACACCAGAAATGGGCTTCACACATTGTACCCATGTTGGGAATCGAACCCGGGTCTTCGGCGTGACGAGCGAACGATTTAACCACTAGGCTACCCGACTGTTCCGCACTATGGAGGAACATAATAGACATGTTTGTGTATAGAGGACAGACCCTCTGGAGGAACATGATAGATATGTTGGTGTATAGAGGACATACCCTCTGGAGGAACATGATAGACATGTTGGTGTATAGAGGACAGGCACTCTGGAGGAACATGATAGCCATGGTGTATAGAGGACAGGCACTCTGGAGGAACATGATAGACATGTTGGTGTATAGAGGACAGGCACTCTGGAGGAACATGATAGCCATGGTGTATAGAGGACAGGCACTCTGGAGGAACATGATAGACATGTTGGTGTATATATGACAGGCACTCTGGAGGATCAAAATTGATATGTTTGTGTATAGAGGACAGGCACTCCGGAGGAACATGATATACATGGTGTATAGAGGACAGGCACTCTGGAGGAACATGATAGACATGTTGGTGTATAGAGGACAGGCACTCTGGAGGATCAAAATTGATATGTTTGTGTATAGAGGACAGGCACTCCGGAGGAACATAATAAACATGTTTGTGTATAGAGGACAGGCACTCTGGAGGAACATAATTGACATGTAGGTGTATAGAGGACAGGCACTCTGGAGGATCAAAATTGATATGTTTGTGTATAGAGGACAGGCACTCTCCAGGAAAGTATTTGTCATGTTGAAGCATAGTTAGAAGCAAGTAAGACAAAACTCGTTCTTATAAGATTTGTTGTCTTCAAAAGTGAATTATTTCTCTCTTACATTATCAATATGTACGTTGTTGTTTTATCATGCAAGGAAGTGATTCCGTGTCATTTTTGTAAATATATAATCCTCTCATCAAACAACTACGAAACAACAATTTATCTCGAAACGTATGTCAGACGCATCCCACTTGTCAGATTAGTCCTGTTCCGCTCTGTCAAGGAACTTACCTTCCTTGCAGAAGTTTCCCTTGTACCCTGGTTCACACCCAGCCAAGCAGGACCCCGTGGTCTTCTCACACAGAGACATGCCACCAGTACATAGGCCACACTCACTAGTACACCCAGCGCCGTATCTTCCGTCAGCACACCCTGGTAAGAAAATTAGGTATAAACGATAATGTTCTAACAAGAAGGAACACTGTCAAAATCAATTTGGCCTTGGTGACTTGGCTTGTTGCGTGTCATTGTACCCCTCCACTTTGTTATTGTCTTCTGGCTGGAATATTGCTGAGTGCGGCGTTATACAAACAAACAAACATTATATGCGTGACACAAATACGTATATTTATTATATACTACAGTGTGAAAGATAGAGTTTTCCGAACTTTTATTTTCATTGAAGTGAACACAACACATGATATATCACTGCAGTGAACATAACACTTGATATTTCACTGCTGTGAACATAACACTTGATATTTCACTGCTGTGAACATAACCGTTTGACGGAACTAGTGTCATACAAGAATGACCTCCCCTCGAATTGTCTCCCCTTTATCGCAAGTGTCCAGCCCGTACACAAACTGTTGACTTCCTTTTAACGTTAATTCACCATTGACAAGGCAAAACAATGACATATGGTCATTCATGGAGTTAATATCGCTTCACGCCGTTTGTTATTCTCTCGAAAATGTTTCGTTATAAACTGTAAATTTCTCATTTAACTCGTCAATCGATACTGTTCGTTTTGCAAAGCGCCATCTCCGGCGAAGGAGATATTTTAACGAGTGGCAACACATGAAATTTCCTCTATTTATACAAATTGGTCTTTGTGCAACCGATTGGCGAAAAGTGTTGAACATATATGTGGTGAGTACACGCATGCAACTTCAAGAGTCGATTAATCAGTAGTTTGTAGCGTACATCTTCGATTGGCGAATACTACCCCCACCCCCCATCCCCAGTAGAATAAGTAGAGCACTTTCGTAAAAGCAATAGACAGTGTTTTCCTAAAAATAACATACAGTATATATGTTTACTCTGTTGACTGGCTTTAAGGCAGTCCAAAGGCAATAAAATACTTGAACCAACAACAGTTCACTGATGGGTATGCGGAGAAGGTGTCAACAAGCGTCACACAAGTGGGAAGAACTCTTCACCCCAGCAGTGAAAACTCACCGGATGCCCATTGTGTAATTCCTATTCTTTGAATGACATTGTAAAATACTTGTTGCAACTGCTGCTCAATAAACCGTGTTTGTGTTATTATTCAAGTTGGTATTTCCGCTATCCGAAGTGTGCAGTGAGGACGTCTTATTGTTGGAGACATAAATGCGAAGTTTTTTTCGCATTTTTCGCATTTAATTCACGTCCGCGTTAATTTCAAGATTTACAGTAACTCGAACATGTGCATACGCATACTGATGCACATGTGCTGGTACATGTAATTCTCGCATGCAGGAGTTGCTAATGTGCACCGCTGAGAGTGACAATTACAATGATTCATTTGTGTGCTTCTGCTTGAATTCGTAATATGATCTTTTGTTGAACTATTTAGCTGTATAAGTGGGGCACGTCTATTGCATAATTTATGTATTAACAATACATGTTATATTTTGCTTTAGTGTGACATTTAACCTGAATGCATGGGGTCTTGAAAACATGTTACCTGTTTCTTCTGAATTTGGAGAAAAGACGTGGATTCCGGTCAGGGTTTTGAAATACCTTGAAGAAAGGATTCCCATGTGCGTAAAGTTGAGCTTTTCAGGGATCACTCGAATGCCCCTGTAACATACAGTAACTGATTTGAATAACCATTGTTAAAGGTTTTTGACTGCTGAAAGACGTCCGTTCTTGTTTACCTTGAGTGATTGGAGAATGTCATAATGTGTAATAATTTCTCGTACAAGCACATATAAAGAATAAGACGTTAAAGAAGGAAACAAGGTCAATATTGATCTACGTAAGATACAGTCGATTTTATAGGAACATGGCAAACTTTGCCCATAATATATCCCGACTTTCACTGTGAAAACTAATAATGATTAATTTTAGGCCGTTACAAAAACACATTGATTATGAAACCTGTATGTTCTGTCAATAATGTAGAGAAAACCATTGAAGACAGCGATGTCCATCAAGCGAGGTTTGGTCAAGATGTTCCTGTAATGTGTTCTTCTGTCTGTACCATCCTTTAAGATGGAGTACACATTCCCGTTGTATTCGCACCAGTAGAGACGTCCGGCTGAGAAAGAAACGCAGACATGATTTACTACTACAGTGGAACTCCGTTCTCAGTGTAATAGAAAGGGGGGGTTGGGGATCTGGGTTGGGTATGAGTGGTGCTGCTCTCTCTCTCTCAGCGAAAGAGGTGGGTTGGGCAAATTTTATACAAATAAAGGAGGAGGGCATGAAAAATTGATAGAGTTCTATAATTTTAAATAAATGAAATACTGATTGAACATTATTGAGGGACTGGTTCTATGTTATGAGGGGAGGGTGACATGAGAAAAAAACATGTTAAATAAAATGGGATGAGGTCGGCACAGTATGAAACGGTTCTAAGACAAATTTGTTCAATCAGAGATGATTCATGAAAGTTGAGTTTTATTTCACTATTGGGAACTAGGTTCGTGCGAATGCGTGAAACCCTTGCATGGGTTTTTGATTTGGATTAACGATATAATCCGCAGATATGTTTACTTTTTTCGTTGAAAGTGGCTCCCGTCGGTGCATCGACTCCCGTTGATACCAGAGTCGTCCTTCCACTCCCATCATAGTTGCATGATTCAATGATGTCAGTGTCGTGATCAAGCCAGTATAACTTTCTGAAGGTCAAACATTTTACATTGAGTACATCTAACATTATCTTTGGCTGTTTATTGTTTAAAGCCGCACCCAACGTTACTCCAGCTACATGACTGCGGTTTGTAAATAATCGAATCTATACCAAACACACCAGTAACTAATAGTATGAGCAAGGCCCTACGGGGTACGACACGCAAACCAGTGATCAATAGCATGAGCAAGGCCCTACGGGGTACGACACGCAAACCAGTGATCAATAGCATGAGCAAAGCCCCACGGGGTACGACAGGCAAACCAGTGATCAATAGCATGAGCAAAGCCCCACGGGGTACGACACGCAAACCAGTGATCAATAGCATGAGCAAGGCCCCACGGGGTACGACACGCAAACCAGTGATCAATAGCATGGGCAAGGCCCCACGGGGTACGACAGGCAAACCAGTGATCAATAGCATGAGCAAGGCCCTACGGGGTACGACAGGCAAACCAGTGATCAATAGCATGAGCAAGGCCCCACGGGGTACGACACGCAAACCAGTGATCAATAGCATGGGCAACGTTCCATAGGTACGCATCTTCCCGAAGCAAGGGAGTTAACTGACCATAAAAGTCCAGTTACAACCCTTGCGGAATTAGGCTGGAATTTCTGAGCTCGATCGTAACGCCACCAGTGGCTATTTCGAGCTATGCCCCTTCTCTGTCCCTCCTATTGACCAATCAGATGGTACCTCTGATATCACTTGCATTTGTTTCAAACAAATGGCGGCACCCTGTGAAGACGATCTGATCGATAGTCAAGCTATGTATTGATATAAAACGGGCCTTACTTCGCGAAATGCATTAGATCACGTGAGCACCTTGACTAAAATCATGAACAGATTTGG
This sequence comes from Haliotis rufescens, assembly GCF_023055435.1. Lineage (NCBI taxonomy): Eukaryota > Metazoa > Mollusca > Gastropoda > Lepetellida > Haliotidae > Haliotis > Haliotis rufescens. Next base: position 60,068,538 of record NW_025963779.1, on the reverse strand, counting down.
AAAATATCTTTTGACGCTGAGTTGACATTGAACCTGATGTTGATTTCGTTACGCGATTTACGCGACTATACATAGACTTGTTAGTCCAGCCTAAATATAACAGTTACTCCATTTTCCATCCTAGTTCGGCAAAGGTGGAACCATGACGTTTATAATCAGTTAACTCCCCTGTCTAGGTAACATACGGGGTACGGCACGCAAACCAGTGAATAATAATATGAGCAAAGTGGTACGGCACGAACACAAGTGATTGATAGTATGAACAACGCGCGGTTTATACACCTTGAGTGAATGCAACAACATATTATATACATATTACATGCCATGATATTAAGAAACTAACATACAGTCACTAAAATGAAGTTATGTATAAGATATAATTAAACTAATTGTATAAGGAACCGTCAATCCCCAGAGTAGAACAAAATTGATGAGTGGAAAAAGGTGCTAGAGCTGCGAATGAGGCGGACATGGACGCGGGATAGCATTAATAATTACGACGTTCCTTTCGATGAGCATGTGCGATAGAGCCAACATAGAGCCAGTCATGTCACACGGGGTGTAATACCCAGACCCGTATTACACCCACTGGCGGGCTGACGTGGCTTGTCAATACATTTTGAAAGGGCGCTCGATATCAGTCCAGGTGGTAAGAGTTAGGTCCCTTGGTGTGTCGTCTGCTCGGCGAGCATTCCTGTGACAATGCCTTCCAAAAAATGTTAAAATGTTTTGCATTCACTTGCAAATAGGATTATGGAGCTAGACGCAGTCTTTGACAACACCGAGGACAGATTTAGAAGCGAAATTGACACAAAAGGTCTTGTGAACAAAGTGAAAAACACGAACACGGTATGTAAACCCGACTGCGACGTGAAGATATTCAGACACGATTTGGTCGCAGTCGGAGAGGTGCGAATCCCGGGAGAGGTGACACCCATTGATCAATGTTTTATGAAAGGATACATTATATAACTTGATGTTATAGTATTATGAAAACTGCCGTGATGTTATAGTATTATGAAAACTGCCGTGAAGTAACCTCTCAACACATGATCTGGTCTGTGTAAGAGATACAAAAACGTATAAAGGTACATAGTTAAACGAAGAAAGTCATTATATTATGCCTCAGCTAGTACCGGTAATATGGTAGATAAGGTGAGGTGAGATGGGGTTTAAGGTTCTTGCACCTATATAACGACGTACATGGTGTGTGCGTGCGTGCGTGTGTGCGTGCGCGCGCGCTTGTACTTGTCCGGACTAATGCCGATTTGATAGTGCTAGCCCACTGAGATACCATGCCGCAGAAAAACATGAATACCCCACTCAGACACAGTATACTGACTCCGAGCCGACCAGTGCTTGTATTTCCCCTTAATGCAGAGTGGCAGATTAGTAACAAGTACCTTCTTTTGGTATGAAGCGGCCCGGGCATCTAACCCCGACCTTCCGCTCCCCGGTCAGACGTTCTGCCACTAGACCATGGAGGCGGTCGGTAACATAGTAGTACATAAAGATAAATGATATGGCCTGACATAAAGACCGAGTGACGCTGTATGACTTCTTACAGACATATCACATGATCTCGGCTGGGGACACCCAGGAAGGTCACCTCACCGCCCTTAGTCGAAATTATAACTGAATAAAGGGTGACATGGTGACATGGCGTGAATACGATTACATGTACTTGAATATATAGGTGAAATATATGTTTCGTACAAATACAAAATTGTTAATTACCTGTCGGTTTTGTCTGCAATGATGCCGATTGGATAGCTTACATTTTCACTCACAATGACTGTACTATTAGACCCACTAATGTCGATTCTCACAATGACTTTATTTCCCAAGTCGGTGTAGAAGATCTTGCCGGCACTACCATCAACAGTCATGCCATGCGGGTTTGAAACTGGAAAATGTATTTCCAAAAAATGTCACTTGTGGAAAAAGGCAAATCAAGGATCGTTAAGAGGGCACATCTTGGACTCGAACCACATGTTTTTACAGAGCCAATTGAGTGAGTGAGTGAGTGAGTATGGTTTTACGCCGCTTTTAGCAATATTCCAGCAATATCACGGCGGGGGACACCATAAATGGGCTTCACACATTGTACCCATGTTGGGAATCGAACACGGGTCTTCGACGTGACGAGCCAACGCTCTTACCACTAGGCTAACCGACCGCCCCCAGAGCCAGTTGACCCATTGGACAACTTTCGTTAGTTAGTTTGTTGTTTAACGCCGTACTCAGCAATATTCCAGCTGTATGACGGCGGTCTGTAAATAATCGAGTCTGGTGAAGACAATCCAGTGATTGGCGTCATGAACATCGTTCCACGCAACAGGGATACGATGACATGCATCAACCAAGTCATCGAGCCTGACCACCCAATCCCGTTAGTCGCCTCTTACGACAAGCATAGTCGCCTCTGACGACAAGCAATTCTAACCGGATCTCTGTGAGTACTGGGCCACCAGTGTCCACGGAATAGTGAAATGGTTTAAGGAAAATTAAATAGATTTTGATTTTGATGAAGTCTCTATCCGAACTGTAATATCAAACTTGCAAGTTATGGCGTAACCTTATAACTGACTTATAAATCTGGACGGAAGGGTCACTTACCACTGTTTAGTTTTCGAACCAGAGTATTATTTCCACCATCAAGTTCGGAACTCCTGATTTCCTCTCGGCTTATATCCGTCCAGTAAATTCGCCTGGTGACATTGTCATAGTCAATGGCTGTGGGTGTGGTGACAGATGTGATATTGTGCCGAGTCATCCTGTCCTTGAACAGATCCCACCTGTACACCGATCCCAAAGTGAACAGTGTGTGCCTTTCAGTCAATAGTATCGTAACTTCAGGGTGATCTATAATAAAAACAGTATTTGTAGGTTTTAAACTGTCCCCTAAACGTAAGGGCTAAAAGCCAATCATGTGTGATGTTGCCCAACATTCACTATCCTAATATTCTCCATTACTGGTTACAATTATACAATATTATAATGAGGAAAGTGAAATGAAATTACTATCCAACTCTGGCTTCCACGTGATAAACTACAGTAAACTACGGTTATAACGAACTCGAAGGGACCACTATTTTTTGTTCTTAATAACCGTAGTTCGTTATAAAGATACATACAACATATATACAACAAATGGTCGGGACTAAAAACAAAGTTCGTTATATAGGTCACTTCGTTATAAGCGTGTTCGTTACAAACGTAGTTTACTGTACTGTCCTGTGAGTTCTAGTTAAATTAGAATTTATATTTTTGGTCAGTTGAGATATGTGTTACCTTAAGGTTAAAGTATTCAAGTCTGTTACAAGGGATTCTGTGTTAGCTTACTTTTTACACGTTTCAAATCCTTCTGATTCCAACAATGCAACGAAAAAACAGAACTCCTTGGTATGTGAGGATGTGATTGAGCTTCAGTGACAAAATGCACTGTGAACATGTAATGTCATAGCACCTTGTGATGTCCCCTTGTAACCGTGGCGTCATATGGTTACGCCATCACATCTACAGGTTTGTGGTATTTTTCCACAATTACATCCCTGATAATAGTTTTGCACAAACTACACTATCTAAGTAGTGATTTCACAAAGATGACGTAGTGTTATATAAAAACGTTAGCCCGCAAACGTTTCCCTCGTTTGGAACTAAGCTCTACATTTTGATATTTCTTGTTAGGTGATGCGCCGTTATAAATTCAAGATGATCGAAAAATCAATGTGGTCATCAAATGAACACACTGTACAATAAAATATTTGAAATAATATGCAATAATAAATAAAATCTCACCCTCATATGTTTTGAAATGTAAAATATTAACTCTCGTTGATAAAAGTAGTTTATTTCTTCATCTTTGCTCATGTTATCAATATAGCTGGAATATTGCTGAATGCGGCGTTAAACAACAAACAAAACAAAAAAACTTCTTAATTTTAAACGACGGAAACCTCTGCGGTCTAACTTTTTTTATGTAACGGTACACTATCATTGTGAAATCACCACCTAAACATTATATGTATGTGTGTTCGTAAACCTCGGTTAACATTCTCTATTTATCAGGATATACTCGATCTAAAACGTTTTTCATGGATCGAAGAATGTATCTATAAGTACGAGGCACAAAAGGAAACTGTGCAGGTAAAAATATGTGATATGTTCAAATTCGATCTGTTTTGGCGAATGGGATTTTAAGATACGTTGAAGCCCAAACGAGCAAACATCTACGGATCACCGAATGTCATCAAGCAGAAGTGTTGCACGTGACCAACAAAACCATTTCTGCACGTGCATGTTCCCCTGGGCCATGAAAAACCTGCAGTCCTTGTTCTAGCCCCTTAACGTCGAGCGCCAGACAGGGTAAAAACAAGTACCATATTTTAACGTCATTTGGTATGACGCGGCTGGGGATCGAACCCCGGACCTTTCGCAATCCTGGCGGACGCTCTACCACTAGACCACGGAGGCGGTCCGACAGAACAAGAAACAACTGTCACAAACACCATATACAGCTGCACTCATACGGCGACATGAATAACAAAATGACGTCACAGATCGACTTCGTTCTCAGCGACCTAGAGTTACGGTTTCTGCTCATGATGAAGATGCAAACGGCATTGACGATAGCTCAGACTATTGCTAATCACAGACATTACTGTTCTGTCTATGGTAGGGTATTGTCAGAATTGGTAACATCGTGTAAATATACGATCATGACCCTCCCACTTCTGCATTGTTTCACTTTGAAGGTAGTAAATTCTTGTTATCAATCTTAAACCTTGAAATAAACCATGGCACGTCTCTAATAGTCTCTAACACTGCATCAAATCTTAAACCTTGAAATAAACCACGGCAGTCTGTAACAGTCTCTAAAACTGCATCAAATCTTAAACCTTGAAATAAACCACGACACGTCTGTAATAGTCTCTAAAAGTGAATCAAATCTTAAACCTAGAAATAAACCACAACACGTCTGTTATAGTCTCTAAAACTGAATCAAATCTTAAACCTTGAAATACAGCACGGCACGTCTGTAATAGTCTCTAAAACTGAATCAAATCTTAAACCTTGAAATACACCACGACACGTCTTAAATAGTCTCTCAGACTGCATCGAATCTTAAACCTTGAAATAAACCACGACACGTCTGTAAAAGTCTCTAAAACTGAATCAAATCTTTAACCTAGAAATAAACCACGACACGTCTGTTATAGTCTCTAAAACTGAAACAAATCTTAAACCTTGAAATACACCGCGGCACGTATGTAATAGTCTCTAAAACTGAATAAAATCTTAAACCTAGAAATAAACCACGGCACGTCTCTAATAGTCTCTAAAACTGAATCAAATCTTAAACCTTGAAATACAGCACGACACGTCTGTAATAGTCTCTAAAACTGAATCAAATCTTAAACCTTGAAAAACACCACGGCACGTCTGTTATAGTCTCCAAAACTGAATCAAATCTTAAACCTAGAAATAAACCACGACACGTCTGCTATAGTCTCTAAAACTGAATAAAATCTTAAACCTAGAAATAAACCACGACACGTCTGTAATAGTCTCTAAAACTGAATCAAATCTTAAACCTTGAAAAACACCACGGGACGTCTGTAATAGTCTCCAAAACTGAATCAAATCTTAAACCTAGAAATAAACCACGACACGTCTGTTATAGTCTCTAAAACTGAATCAAATCTTAAACCTTGAAATACAGCACGACACGTCTGTAATAGTCTCTAAAACTGAATCAAATCATAAACCTTGAAATACACCACGACACGTCTTAAATAGTCTCTCAGACTGTATCGAATCTTAAACCTTGAAATAAACCACGACACGTCTGTAAAAGTCTCTAAAACTGAATCAAATCTTAAACCTAGAAATAAACCACGACACGTCTGTTATAGTCTCTAAAACTGAATCAAATCTTAAACCTTGAAATACACCGCGGCACGTATGTAATAGTCTCTAAAACTGAATAAAATCTTAAACCTTGAAATAAACCACGGCACGTCTCTAATAGTCTCTAAAACTGAATCAAATCTTAAACCTTGAAATACAGCACGACACGTCTGTAATAGTCTCTAAAACTGAATCAAATCTTAAACCTTGAAAAACACCACGGCACGTCTGTTATAGTCTCCAAAACTGAATCAAATCTTAAACCTAGAAATAAACCACGACACGTCTGTTATAGTCTCTAAAACTGAATAAAATCTTAAACCTAGAAATAAACCACGACACGTCTGTAATAGTCTCTAAAACTGAATCAATTCTTAAACCTTGTATAAACCACGACTCGTCTGTAATAGTCTCTAAGACTGCATCAAATCTTAAACCTTGAAATAAACCACGTCACGTCTGTGATAGTCTCTTAGACTGCATCAAATCTTAAACCCTGAAATAAACCACGACACGTCTGTAATAGTCTCTAAAACTGAATCAAATCTTAAACCTTGAAATAAACCACGACACGTCTATAATAGTCTCTAAAACTGGATTAAATCATAAACCTTGAAATACACCACGATACGTCCCCAATAGTCTCTAAGACTGCATCAAATCTTAAACCTTGAATAAACCCCGACACGTCTGCAATAGTCTCTAAAAAAGTGTTTCCGCGGGGCAAGGGGCAAGTGGATTTAGCATTTGAATGTCTACTGTGTGGATAGCGTCCTTTACATCATGAATAATACGTGCAACATAGAAAACATCATCGACGATTGTTGACATTCACTTTGCATTTGAATCAACGCTTTTATCGTCAACCGGACTTGTACACACGTAATCAAACACGTGATGTTGTTACGACATAAAGCATGACCTAGATCATTGGATTTCGCAATCCAACTCAATCAACCAACAGCTGTAAGCGTTGGGTACTCAACATAATCTCACTCCCCACTTACTGCTTGTGTGTCTTCGTGTGTGTTCGTGTGTGTTCGTGTGTGTGTGTGTGTGTGTGTGTGTGTGTGTGTGTGTGTGTGTGTGTGTGTGTGTGTGTGTGTGTGTGTGTGTGTGTTGGTATTTCTAGGTCAAGCTCAAACTACTCGTAAGTGTAAAAAGAGGTGTCTTACCCTGTTCCTGTGTCCTGCTACAACTACTTCCAGTGTAAAAAGAGGTGTCTAACCCCTGGTCTGTGTCCTGCTACAACTACTTTCCACTGTAAATAGAGGTGTCTTACCCCTGGCCTCTGTCCTGCTACAACTACTTCCCAGTGTAAATAGAGGTGTCTTACCAAGGGCCTTGGTCCTGCACCAACTACTTTCCAGTGTAAATAGAGGTGTCTTACCCAGGGCCTTGGTCCTGCTCCAACTACTTTCCAGTGTAAATAGAGGTGTCTTACCCAGGGTCTGGGTCCTGCTCAAACTACTTTCAAGTGTAAATAGAGGTGTCTTACCCAGTTTCTGTGCCCTGCTACAACTACTTTCCAGTGTAAATAGAGGTGTCTTACCAAGGGCCTTGGTCCTGCACCAACTACTTTCCAGTGTAAATAGAGGTGTCTTGCCCACCGCCTTGGTCCTGCACCAACTTATTTCCAGTGCAAATAGAGGTGTCTTACCCATGGTCCGCGTCCTGCTACAACTACTTTCGAGAGTAAATAGAGGTGTCATACCCCTGGTCCGTGTCCTGCTACAACTACTTTCCAGTGTAAATAGAGGTGTCTTACCCCTGGTCTGTGTCCTGCTCCAACTACTTTCCAGTGTACATAGAGGTGTCTTACCCCTGGTCTGTGTCCTGCTACAACTACTTTCCAGTGTAAATAGAGGTGTCTTACCCCGGGTCTGTGTCCTGTGCTACAAACTACTTCCAGTGTAAATAGAGGTGTCTTACCCAGGGCCTTGGTCCTGCACCAACTACTTTCCAGTGTAAATAGAGGTGTCTTATCCCTGGCCTGTGTCCTGCTCCAACTACTTTCCAGTGTAAATAAAGGTGTCTTACCCGGGGCCTTGGTCCTGATACAACTACTTTCCAGTGTAAATAGAGGTGTCTTATCCCTGGCCTGTGTCCTGCTACAACTACTTTCCAGTGCAAATAGAGGTGTCTTACCCATGGTCTGTGTCCTGCCACAACTACTTTCCAGTGCAAATAGAGGTGTCTTACCCCTGGTCTGTGTCCTGCTACAACTACTTTCCAGTGTAAATAGAGGTGTCTTACCCCTGGTCTGTGTCCTGCTACAACTACCTTCCAGTGTAAATAGAGGTGTCTTACCCCTGGTGTGTGTCCTGCTACAACTTCTTTCCAGTGTAAATTAATAGAAGTGTCTTACCCCTGGTCTGTGTCCTGTGCTACAAACTACTTCCAGTGTAAATAGAGGTGTCTTACCCCGGGTCTGTGTCCTGCTTCAACTTCTTCCAGTGTAAATAGAGGTGTCTTACCCCGAGTCTGTGTCCTGCTACAACTACTCTTAGCTGTAAATAGAGGTGTCTTACCCTGGGTTTTTGTCCTCGCAACGAAGCCTGTGAAGACAAGCAGACATATTGTCGATATCCTCATGTTGCCACCACCAGTGAATCGTGACAGCTGCACGTGATCCAGATGTAGTATTCAATGTTTACTCCGCTGACGGATAATGTGTCACATAGTAACAGGAGCTTCAGTCATGCATGTTTCTTGTATATCTACGTTGGTTTTCTCCACAGTGATAATGGTGTAATTATGCTTAAAACAGCGTCAAACCCAACTCATTCATTTGCATATGTATCCATGCATACACTGAATACGGGTATGTAGGTTTGATCTTACTGCGTTGTGACAAAACACACCTCCCCTGAACTGTCATAGTTCAAACATGAAGGCATTCTTTATATTAGTTCGTCATTACAGGAAATGGAAACTTTGTATCTGATATGGCAAAAGGACAACATGCATCATATTTCTATGGCTTTGTTTTCTATTATTTGTTGGCGGGGTGATTACATCTTGTATAATTACTATCCTCGTTCCGGGCGTCTATTTCGACTGATACGCACAGTTGGCTCTGTGTGTCGCCCAGTACTCTGTCGTGTGTAAGTCTGAATAGACGGTACGTTTGACCTCCACAAGAAAAACAAATATAAGGTAAAGCCAGCTGTAAGCGACATCACGGCGGGAGGCACAAAGGTATGACACACACTGGCTATATTGTCCCCCTGCTCATTAGTTTACATATATGGATGTATATAAAGTTCTATTTTTGATGTCAAACTGAATTTATATTTTCTTTGACTATAAGACAGTGTTACTTCAGCATCTCTAATATGTTTTAAAACAGACATTTGATCTACGATAACACATATTTAACAGTTTGAATAAATATAACGTCAGGTATAGGCTATTATGCTGATGGTAGGTTTAGCCTTATCACTGTATAAAGATCATAAGCATGAAATGTAATGAATGAACAATTTGCTTGTAAATCTGGGATACAAATAAAAGCGAAAATATATCATTCATATTTCCAAAACAAACCAATAGCTTGTTAATGTGACTCAAAGACCATTAGTTTGAAAATGTGTGACACAAACAAACCATGAGCATGTAAATGTTCAAACGAAGAGAAAAAACGTAATCAAAGTAATTGAGATGTCTTGCAATTATGGCGGTGGTACGAGTAGCCTTACCCTTGTTATAGACCATTCGCATGTAATTGTGAATCACAATTACAAAGCATTAGCACATAAAGATGGTACATTCAGATGCGAGTGTGCTGCACTATATACATTAAGAGCTTCAGAAGAAACCTCGTTTGGATAAATAACTGTTTTCATATCTAAACAATAAATTAATGTTTTAATATCTTAACAATAAATTACTGTTTTAATAGCTAAACAATAAATTACTGTTTTCAAATCTAAACAATACATTACTACCACACCAGGGTGTACTAAGTTTTTGAGCCGTCAATTAAAATACATAGATTATTATCAGTGAGAAAATCTTCAATGGAAAAGGAAACGTCCCCATAGAGGATCATAGCCTATGATTATACAAGAGTTTCGGGAGTTGGTCACATTATGATAGTACATTTTGTAGTTCGGACCGTTGAAAAGGGTGGAATATAAAATGAGCACAAAGTGAAAGCAAAGTGCAATGTGATGTCGAATTGCAAGAGCCCGCAGAATAACATTCAATGTATAGGGCTGTGGATCACTTCCTGTCTCACCAAAATTGAACATCCCCCTGAAACCTTAACAGTTGAGGGAAAAATAAATGTTTTGACGCCAGTCAAATTAGTCGTTGGCTTGAGATATGTCTCTTGAAGACATATTGCTGACGGTTGAAAATCATGTAGTAATAATAGCAATTCATTAATCTTGGTCCTTAGTCTTGGTCCAATGCCACTGTAAAAGTTGGTGATACCTGTTCATGTTACCGGGGTCTGAAGGACGGGCGATCTACTTTGACCTGACCGTGATGACTTGCTTCTGTTGCGCCCAAGGTGACACATGGTTATGGTTTTGGATGTTGCCTCTGTTGAGTTTATTGGAGTAACAGCAATATATTTCCGGGTTTCAACAGACGAAACAGATTTATAACAGCTGCGGAATAAGAGGCTGTGCGGGTCTGCTGCTGAATTGAAAGTAATAACCGCTTGGCATCAGGGTAAGAGATTTTCTTTACCGGTTGGATTTTGATGATATTGTGTTCCGTTGGAAATACAGGACACAATTTGGAGTAGGCCATATGACCCCCAGTGCAGTTTAGACATTTGCGGTCGTTAGTCTATTCAAGGCTGTCGTGATTTTGTTCACCGCATCGTTGGCGTGTTTTTGGTTGTGTGCATGATTGTGATCCATGTCGGAATTGTTTACATGTGTAGCAATGGGATGGATTTGGAATATGTGTCCATCCCGATGTTACTATATTCTGCTTTGATTGCTTTTGGAAGTTTGTGAAGTGCAAATGTAATTAGATAGGTGTTAGTGTTGGTGATTTAGGAGATAAACATACTGTGTTTTCAATGTAGAGCTAGGTTACCTGTAGATTTAACCCCGCTAAATTGAATTTGGAACCGAACGCGCAGCGTGAGGTTACAAATGTTAAATTTAGCGCGGTTAAATCTACAGGTAACCTAGCTCTACATTGAAAACACAGTATGTTTATCTCCATTCTACCATGACAAAATAAAACGCGAACTCTTTGGTGTTAGCAAATATACTGAGTGAAGCGGCATGAGTTGAGTCGAATGTTTTGATCTGATCGATCTGAATTACGGAATCACCGAACACAATATGGCGCTGTATATACTCAAGCTGTTTGTTTACTCCATAATACTTCACTCGAACATATGACAGGCATTGAAAGCATATAAGCACGGCAACTTGGTAAGCTAACATGAGTTGGGAATCCCTAAAGAAAACAAAGCAAGCTTTGCAAGGCTTTCGCTCTACATCGCACGTCACCATTATGACGTCATATTGTTTATTGTGACGCAAAATTTATGACGTCATAGTCGTATATAAAACACCGCCAAAATTCCAAGCTCTCTGTTGTCTCCAAAACATAAATACAGTCCCTTTGTAGATTGCTATCATGTTTTGTGCACGAAATGTATTGCCACACATCCTTTGAATATTGTAGTAACCGCATCTGTGCATTTTGTAACCTGTTATTGTAGATATAATTATTTAATTATGCCTACCGACAATGACTGAAAAAACTACTATTCTATGAATATTAGCTTCCGCGGTGATGCGGCCGTCAAACCAGCTGTTTCAATCAGAGGGGGTTTATTGTGATTTAATAGCCTCTGATTGACAAATCAGAATCGAGTAAATTCCAAATTCATGGTAGAATGAATTGTTGAATTGTTGGTTTTCGAGTTTTGCATTCTATTCAGAGGAAAACGTTTCTAATTTCTAAAACTTTAAACATCACAGACAATGCCATAGGGGGATTTTGCAGTACATAGCAAAAGGATTGAGTCTCAGAGGCAGACCATCAATAGATTGTACAACTGTAAAATAAAATGTTCCAACTATCTGGAGATGAAAAAGACTACTCTTCTTCAGAAATGAGCTTTTAATCTAATGCACGTTTGTTTTTTCTTGGTTGTTCCATGGATATTGTGTATATGATTCACCATCCCAGCTCACCGCTCACCTTCCACCACCGAGTGTCATAAAGACGCTGCACAATACCAGTGGATCTCCAACTGGCAGCACAAAGTATACTGAGATGATATACTCAAGCAGAATTATTGAAAATGAAGCAATCCACCAGATTGGCTCATGAGCCAAACTGGGTGAAGGGCTGAAGTGAAAAGATAATTCTGAAATACAATTTGTGCAAATAAAATTAATGCACAGGGCAGGACTTTACCAGCCGATTGATATGATCAGGCCATCTAGCCACCCGTCGGGCCAATGTTAGTGGTGTGCTGGTCTAAGGAACGCTAGTCTGGGAGTCCAGGGGATACATTCGGCTCCCCACGGCGTCATATCTTAAGGAAATAGTCTTCTTATGAAACGGCGCACCCTTTACTACTTGTATAAAGTACTGCGTAAGTGAGTGGGCTGCATTCTACTCCGCTTTTATGAAAATTTAGGCAAAATCACGACGACGGGGGGACACCAGAAATGTGTTTCATGCCATTTACTCTTGTGGGGAATCGAATCCAGGACTTTAGTGGGATGAGCAAACGCTATAACCCCAGTAATAATTACAAAATGTCCTGCTTGCATCCCAAGTACCGAGTTGTCCGTCTGGTCATTGTTCCCGGTGCCTTGGTACCTTACAATATGTCAACTGCCATTGGGATAGAACTCGGTTTTGCTGTCAGGAACACAACCTTTCTGACACTTCTGAGGCTTCTCATTCTCCCAAACGTTCTACTTAGTGCACAGCAAAAAAAGTGTAGGTTTCCGTCTTCCGGAAACCTTCCGGAAACCTACCAGATGCCTTCAGCAACCTTCAAATTTCTTGGTATTTTCAAGATATTTTTTTATGTGTTTCACACTTAAGTGAACAAAATGCACCCCCCAAATTTTGACATTTTTTTTGGAAGGTTTCCGGAAGGTATCTGGGCCGGATCCAAAATGGGTAGGTATCCGGAAGGTTTCCGGAAGACGGAAACCTACACTTTTTTTGCTGTGGTGGTAGTCACATTCGCTGTCTGGAGGGGGCTAGGGCCCTGAGCTGATAATAAGCCTAATAAGCCTAACCAGCCTGACTGTGCAAATATCAACCGAACCCTCTTTGCTGCATTTATTTATTTTAATCTGTATAATAATAATAATAATAATAATAATAATAAAAATAATAATGATAATAATAATAAAACAATAAAAATAATAAGGGGCTGATGATGTACGGTTGTCCGTGATGGGCCGAGATAGGGAGGATTTATTCTCCTGAACTAAACGTACATCACCCAGTTAGGGCCAACCCCCCAAAAACTGGGAAACTACTGCGTTACAGAACGACAAGAAGAAAAAACAAACATTGTTCAACTCTGCAGCCCAGTCAGCCTCCTTCCGATATACAAACCAACAAAACTAGAGATTGGACTTGCCCCTGGGGGAGACAGAGATCCAATCCAAGAATATCTTGGACGTACAAACTCAAGTCAACACTTATTGAGTGTGCGAAAGCAACAAGGTGGCCTGACATACCACGTATATTCGGCAAATTACTGAAGCAACATAGGGACAAAAACATGCCAATGTATGCATACCTTCAGAGCAGAATATTCGCGACCATCTGTTGACTGAAGTTGTATATACTCCCTGAGTCTGGTGTGCTGACTGCAAACGCTTGTCAGGTGCCTTTGCATGAACCCCCAGTTCGAACAGTAGCCGACCCGAAATTGCAAATCGACGTTCGCATTGTTCTCCGCAAAGTACCTGATGCAGTTGTCACTGATGACCCACTCATGGGCTCGCAAAATGGCCGCAAAGATTTTGAGTTTTCCCCCTCTATCCAACCCCTCTTCTGTCGATGATCTTTCTGATGATCCCTTGTATATTTTGTCATTTTATAATCAAATCTGTGATTTACCGATTGAGAAATGAAGGCCAATAAAACAATTTAACCAATCATTTCCACAGAATCAACTTGATAAATTGTATAACATTATTTCTGTTACTCTCAATGCGGACTGTTCTTTGCATGACATTAACTGCTACTTGTATACCGGAGGAACTCCACATAGTTTCCAAAGACATTGAACCACAAAAGGGTAATAAAAATACATCCAAAGAAAAACCGGTTTCAGATTTAACTAAATGGAACCAGGAAAGATATTTCCTGGATAGAGCTTTGCGTAGAATTATGATCCTCAATGTGAAAACGACAAAATTCAATTTGGAAAACTTTAAAAACAAAGTACAAGACGACAAGAGAGACAATTCTTAATCAAATTCTTGTTTCTCTGAAGGCCAAGTTAAAGGTTTTGACAGAACGATAAAAGAAAGTGGGAATAAGGCAAATAATTTCATGAAACAAAACAAATTGTTCAAATCTAATGCAAAACAATTTTACAGACAATTAAATGCAACCAATGGCAGTGGTGAGAAAAGACCCACCATGGATTCCAGTGAGGGGTTTTGGAAACAGTTGTGGTCTATACCCGGCAACTGTAACCTCGAGTATCATGGGTAGAGGATTAAAATGATTGTGTACACGAAAAATAAGGTCACCATTGTTGTGTTTCATTACACCTGAATGCCTGAACTTCGCTTCCAATGACATTATTTACATGGAGCAGAAAGGAGCCAGAAAGGGATTCTGGGGTTGTAAGGATCAATTGCTAGTTCAGAAAATGATCTTTGAAGAGGCTAAAACTTACTACCGCATCCTCTCAATGTGTTGGATAGACTACAGAATAGCTTATGATTCTGTAGCTCACAAATGGATTTTGTATTGACCTCCCCGAGCGAATACTTGTTTTACTCCGGTCTTAAATGAATTGGTGGTCATCTCAATTGTATGTATTCGCAGGGGCAGGTGGGGCCTTCGGAACCCATTTCTGTTAGAAGAGGAATATTTCAGGACGATTCTTTTAGCCCTTTACTTTTTTTGTTTGCAATTAAATCCGTTTAGCTTTTTGGTCAGCAAAGAGAATGGTTATCATCCGGGACCCCATTAGCACATATCACCAACACCCCTTGCTCACTTCTTTTACATGGATGACCTTAAACTTATTGCCAATAAACCTGCCTTAAACTTATTGGAGGATCCACACTCGAAAAACAGATTCTCCTTTTCTAATGATATCGGCATGTCCTTTTGCAGCGTTAGAAATTGACACTAGTCAAACTGCCCAATAGTAAAGGTATCATAAGGACAAGCAGAAATTTGCCATTTTTCGGGGTTTAGCTATTTGATATCATTATAAGGACTAGTGGACTGAAAATGTTAGGCTCTAATGCTGCCTTGTGACTCGACAAATGCAACATTCTTCATCTGAAACGTGGCAAGGTTGAAGAGGGAGGATCAGTCAGTTTACTGGGAGGAGGAATTATTGACCATCTCGTGGAAGGTCAGACCTATACGTACTTTGGGACGCATGTTAGGAACAAACTCCAGAATGCCCGTATCAAGGACAAACTTCGGGCTGAGTACAAATGTAGACTCAAGAAAATTTGTAGTTCAGAGCTGAATGCTCGCAATAAAGTTGAAGCTATACCTGTCCTTTTGGTATTGTTTATTGGACGAAGCAAGAAATTTACGGTATTGACACACTCACACGAAGAATCATATCAGACAATAGATCCCATCAACCTCGTTCTTCCATCAATCGCTTATATTTACCAATCATAATGGGAGGGCGTGGTTTGATTAACTTGGAGGCTCTTCATGATAGAAACTATGCACTTTTGGACACATTTATTTGTCTGATGATCCTCTTGTGAAGCATGTCAAGACTCATGATGAAACAAGGCATTGCACAATTTTCGAGCCGAGCCAAGGAATCTTATGGTCAGTGTTGATTTTGATGATGGTTCTGCTCTGCTGGACTCAGATTTTCAAGGAGAGGCTACCTGAACGACCACGGCATCGAGTTTATGTGCAGTGCGTTGAGAAGATCCTTCGCTTGGATGAAGTCGACTGGCCTGAAAAGTGAAACACATCATAGAAAGCTTTGTTTGCTGCTCAAGGCCGGGGGCATGGGTGCTACAGTCGTCTTAGGCGCCGCGATTCGCTGTGCAGAGTTGGGTCCCTTGGGCACGCCAGAAACCTATGAATGTGGGTTCGAATCTCGGTTCGCCCCAGTTATGTTTCTAGGTTTGTCAGCACCATACCCGTGCTCGTGGGTTTCAACGAAGTGGTAAACATCTAAGACCTGCATCACTTCGGGCTTTCCTCCTACATTAAGCTGACACGCCGTGATGTAACTGGAATACTGTTAAAAGCGGCGTTAAACCCAACTCACCCAATCACTGCTCAGGACCACTCACTTCCCACTCGAAACCGTCAATGTGTGATTTTGCATCAATATGTTAATATGAAATGTAGATTATGCAATGAATTTAATGAGACTGTCCAACACATTGTCAGTTGTTGCCAAGCTTTGGCACAAACACAGTATCTTTAGCGACATGATGGTTAGCTCGATCATTTTATTAGCGTATTCACGACGCTTGTGGTTTTGACACAGAGGTCCATCTATGGTACGACCCAGAATATGTAGAGGGCGTCATGGAAATTGACACATTTTTTTGGAACAGGCCCGTATACAACCTCAGACCTATCCAGGCCAAAAAACCTGAAATTGTCCTTTTTGACAAATCCAATGAAATAATTTATATCATTGAATTTTCTGCTCCCCTTTGACACGAATGTGATTTAAAGATTCGGGAAAAACATAGCAAATATGCGGACCTTGCTTTCGAAATCTCACGCTTGCATCCCGAGTACCAAGTTGTCCGACTCCCCATTGTTCTCGGTGCTTTAGGTTTGGTGCCTCCCAATCTGACTTGGAGAGTACCCGAGTTTGCTACCAGGAATACAGCCCTCCTGACAATCTGGGTAATGCAGAAGGCTGCAGTGTTTGGGAGTGTTCACATTCTCCGACAATTTCTGGGAGAAGTCCCATTCGCTGTCTGGGCTGCGTGTGGAGGGGGCAAGGGCCCTGACCTGATGATGAGCCTAACCAGCCTGATTGTGCCAGGATCACCCAAACCCTCTTTGCTCTTTAATTTTAATTTGTAAATAAATGATGATTATACATTTATATAGCGCTAAGCTCCAGTTAAAAACTGCTCAGAAGCACTTGCGAAAGGTTTGGGCTATGCTAGACACATCACTGACTTAAATGTTTCCATGTCTTGGATGTTAATGTTAGGTGTTAGAGAGTTCCACCTTTAAATTTGCAAAGGACGACTACCAAAAGTGCTATCTTCAAGAGATGCTGATCACTGGAACGAAGAGATCTTGTTGGCTGATATGCCAAGATGTGAGGTATGTTGATGCTTGATCGATACACGTGCGCACGATACACAAGCAGCATGATTTCTATCTGATCCTGTCGGAGACTTTCAGCCAGTGCATATCTCTTAGTATTGGCGAAACACGGTCAAGCAGTCGGGCTCTTGTTATTAGTGCGGCAGCAGCGTTCCGGACATGCTGCAGTTTCGAGATCAAGTGATTCTGTAAACCATTGAGGAGGCTGTCGCAGTAATAAAGGCGGCATATTACTCATGACTGGGCGAAAATAGGAGCTGTTTTGCTATGTATGTATCTGCGAATGAGGCCGATGTTTCTGATGTTATAATGTGCCTACTTGCAAATTCTATTGATTTGGAGTTCTTGGAGCCTCTGTGCGCTTGGAACAATGCTGTGAGTGGCGCCAAACCCAACACACTAACTCGTTCACCTTTCCTTCTCAGGTGTCAGAGTTATAAATATGAATGTGCACGGGAAAGATTATGTTTTTAAACTTTTAAAAGTTGAACTTCAATCGCACAGTAAACTGAATTTGCCTTCCTGACATGCATACCCGAACTACAATCACCAGATATTCCAAAACTGAAATCGACTTTAACTTCAACATGTTTTGACAGAATATCAAATGTAGCGAAATAAAGAACAACTACTGTTCGTGGGTGAATCTAAATCGAAAGTAATCACAAACTACTTTAAAATATAAAATATCATATCAACCGTTGAATAATAACACACTTTCAAAATTCAGAATAGCGAATCTAATTACTGGATCGTATAGGCTTCTCCATTCAATGTTTATCAACTGATATTTAACACGGTAACATTCCATGCAAAGCATACACAGTGAAGTATGTGAAACCTACCCACAAACCCATTTCTGACACCGAACGCTGCATCCTATATACAGCAACATCTGTAGCATTCGAAATAATATAAATGAAATAGAAATGCTTATTTTACACTTTAATATTTGGTTTAGAAACTGTTCCAGAGTAAACCTCACCTCTTCCATCCTCGCAAATTTGTAATCTGGACTACTTCTCCCTGAAAGGAACGGTTTGGTTGGAAAGTGTCCCAGAGTGAAATGGAACTCTTCCATCCTGGCAACCAGTGCCAGGCCAATCGGGTGCACACCTATTTGGACATTCACAGCTGATCACATTGCTCACGTCTCATGTTTGACAGTAGCTGCATTATCCGCTGCATCCGTCACATAGGTGCCAGCCGATAGAGCAAAGCTGACACACAACCCCTGGGCAAACATGTGAACAGGCACAGGACACCGTTTTGGTTTGTGGGGCGGTCTAGAAAAAAGGTCAATTTGATAAATATCCTTAATGATCGGTTAAACAAAATCAATATTATCTCTTGATTCGAGTCATCATGCAATTTCAGCAATATTTTCAAAATCTACTTTGTAAGTAAACTCAAATATAGTATGTACATCTATCTGGCAGTAGAAATATACTAATTACATAAAGACGATGTCTCAGTTTACACTGGTCCCCCTAATGCCTCACCTGGCCCCGAAAAGGACACCAGATCCGTTAGCATAGTTCCACTTGAAGAAACATTCCAAAAATTCGTATGTGCACGGATTTGCTTATGTCCATTCATCAAGCCAAAACTAACACATGAGTTTCTTTCTTTGACTTTGACGACGACTGGTCTGGAAGCAGCTTATGAAGAAATGGTAAAATGGTCGAATGTGACATGTACATGATTATCCGACATATACACCTGGAAAAATCTAAACGCAACTTTTTATTAATACTTCCATATAAGGGTAGTCATATTTAAAAATAGTATACTGTAATCTGGTGACGAAACCTCTTTGTTGTGTTCAAAATGTGACATATGCTTAAATTGAAATTCAGAATTATCTTATATTTATTATAGCATATACATTTATATAGGGCATCATTCCCTACGCTGTGCCCTGGACCCTTGACGATTCCGGGGTAGAATAGGTCTTCAACAACCCATGCTTGCCGTAAAAGGTGACTATGCTTGTTGTAAAAGGCGACTAACGGGATCGGGTGGTCGGGCTCGCAGACTTGGTTGTTGCATGCCATCGATCCCAATTGCGAGGATCGATGCTCATGATATCAATCACTGGATTGTCTGGTCCAGACTCGATTATTTACAGACCGCCGTCATACAGCTGGAATATTGCTGAGTGCGGCGTTAAACAACAAACCAACCAACCAACTGTGCTCTGTTCGCTTTTCCGGACCGCCTCCATGGTCTAGTTGTAGAGCGTCTGCCCGGAGAGTGCAAGGTCGGTGGTTCGATGCCAAAAGTCATACCAAAAGACGTCAAAAGATGGTACTTGTTGTTACCCTGTATGGCGCTCGGCATTAAGCTGCTAAAACAAGGACTGATTGGCTTAAAGTCAGTATACTGTGTCTGAGTGGGGTATTATATCGGCTACTCCGGATTAGTGCACACACACACACACACGCACGCACACACGCTCCCCAAGGAGAAACCGATGTTGTAATCTGAGTGAGCGAGTGGGTTGATACAGGGGAAGCAACTCCGAAAGGTAGTTAGTCGTCCATGACAAGAATCTTGTACTCGATTCTGGGAGATATTGGCAGCCACTTTAACTCCCACAGAACCTGGGCCATATGCTCCATAGAGTTCCGGGAATGATTATAGCAGCGGCGTTTTTGAGAACTTGCAGACGACGAACTTGATCTTCAGATGTTGGCAAGGTGGCTATTTTCATAATCTGTACGTGACATCACAAGTGAACTAATTTAGCTGCATCACTTGGACTTATGTTTCCATGAAGCTTTCCGATGCATATAAGCACTTCTGATTATATTGAGATTTGATCATACATTTTGTGTATTTGATCGAACCAAACTCCCAGGTTTTTTGCTTTTGTTATTGGCGCATTTCTAACTATAAAAGTTGTCAGCTGAAGTTGTGACTTATTGGGCCGAATAGAAGACATTCTGTTTTATGTTCATTTAGTTTCTACATAATAATTAAAAGTAGACAAAATAAAAATCTGTCAACAAAGGACTGTAAAAGAACAAGACTTATCACAGATATATATTTAGAACTCGTACTTATGCTACCTACAATACGAATGGTGACGAATCCGCGTCGGGTGGAAGACCTATTCAGAATGAAATAGCTAGTTCGTTGGCTTGATATTAATATTCCAGTTCTTTCGTTGTGTGCATTAACCTTTACATCGTTTAAATGATGATTTTCTTGGTCTCCCTGTCCATTTCATTAGGTATACCGTGGCGCCAAGGGACGCCCTCTTCAATATTGCATATTTAAGGTATTGTATTCTCGAGGCGAAATGCACTACCATGTCCTAAAGGTTTGCGACTATTCAATTATAACCCAGCGCCTCTAATGTAGCTTTAGAGCGAGGTTCATTAACATTTCACATAGGTCCATTTAGGACAGAAAGAAGCTTTCGATTTGTTATAGTCGAATATAGATACACGTCCTTTGTTTCATTGTGGAACAATCCTACGTGTTGTGTGTGGTTTTAAATTATTTAACATAGCACTACTTTGAACATACAGTATGTATATCTCCATTCGCCCAAAACAAATTCAAAAACCATCTGGGCAGAAGCGTAGAAATCGCGAGTCTAATTGAGTTAAGCTGACGGGGGTCATAGCCTTTTAACAAAGAATATCGCTGACGTCACTGTCTGAGAATACACTCTCCCGTCAATGTATTGCAGCATATGTTTTCAACAGTGTAGTAACCATCATATTTTTACTTCTTTTGTACTTATGATTATTCCAAAATAGCCGCCGTCTATGATAAAATAAGAACTTTGTACTGTTATATGACTGTTTTATTCCACGGCGGTGTTATCGTGATAACACCTGTTTGCATCAGAGGTGGATGCTATGATTTTGAATCTCCAACAGACCAATTAGAATCGAATATGATGGAATACACAATTAATAACAGTACTAGATCAGGCTTTTAACATGTATTTGTTCGCTATATATTGTTTCGACCAGGAAACAAACCATGTAGCTGTGAAAAAATGTATTTGGTTGAATAGCTATAAAATTTCAAAAAAAAATAAAAATGTTACAACCCCGACTTAAAATCCTCGTTAAGTTAAAAATGGGCTTAAAAAACATCATTGCCGTAAGCTGTACATGAAGAAATGGTATGACAATCGGGCGAGGAATGCCACCCATTTAACGCTGCGCTGTCAAATTTCCATTAACGATGACCAGTGGCGTTCTCTCCTGCCATAATATTTCTCCCGACACTCCCTCCACCATACGGCACGACCTCCAGAACGCAAAATGCTGTCGTTCGTTCTCCCCTTCGGTAATAAATACGCTGTCTTCCATCAGCTCTGAACAGACAGAACCGTTTTTCATCAGTGAAGACTACCCTCTGCTGGTCACTTCGCTGCCAACGACATCTCGGACGACGACGTTGCGCTGTCAATGACTGTCAACGGCGGTGTTCGGGTGTCAGTCGTGGCATTTCTGTTGGGTTTTTGTTTGCCAGTGTGAGTGTCTGACATGCTGTCCGTATCATTTTTATACCCTTATTACGTAATCACCTATGTCAGACAGATCATGGTGTTTTGGTGTAAAAAGGTCAATCAAATCTGCAAGCTGGTGGATGAACCTTGATATCACTGTTTATTGATGGACAACTATACAGAGGTCGCAGTTCGTTTTTTGCAGTTTGGTTACCACAAGAGGAATCTGATTCCTAATTATGAACCCACATTCGAACCCACAATCATAGGTTTCTGGCGTGCCCAAGGGACGCAACTCTGCACAGCGAATTGCGGCGCCTTAGACGACTGGGCCTCCCGTGCCCCCACTTAGGAACGACGTTAGTTAATGATTATACAATAATTTGATAAGAAATAGAGATTATATAAGATAGCTACGCGATAAATCGCAAAGAACAATGAAGAAAGGAGCGTTGTTTATTCCACGATAAAACATTGTTCTATCATGGACGTCGTTTCCGGAGATTCGAACATGCTCCCGCAACTTGATGACGTCATATATTGGACGACGTCATATTTGAGAGGGGAGAATCTAGTAAGTTGTTCCCCATAGATGTAGCTGGGCTACGCAGATAAACGCAGTGATCGAACGATCGCAAACAAAAGTGGAAGAGATATGACAATTGGTATTAGGAGAAAAGGTACAAATGATCGACGTGGGGATTGTGACAATATGCGGAAAATACAAAACTTAACCCACCTGTTCGTAAAATGAACTTGTCCGACATTTCCGAGGTAGAATTCTGTCATTCATTATTTAAATTTGGGTAAATATTTGTAAAGCTTTAAAAAGGTTGAACATGATGTTGATATCTCAAGTAAAAAATAAACGACTAGTGGACGGCTCGGAGTCAGTATACTCTGTCTGAGTGGGGTATTCATGTTAAACTGCGGCATGGTATCTCAGTGGGCTAGCACTATAAATCGGCATCAGTCCGGACTAGTACAAGCAGCCACACACACACGTGCATGCACGTCGCTATATAAGTGCAATAATCTTGGACGCGACGTTAAACCCCATTTCACCTCACCTCAAACCGGCATCAGGAGGGACTACAAATAATCAAAGAAATCCCATCAAAGACAACCACAGTTATTATGGTCCGTCATAGGTACATTTCGTGTAGTTCGCGTTGACCATGCAAGTCAGTGTTCATTTGGCAAATTAGAGTTACTGATTTTGGCTTGTGACATACACTAAATCTGAATCGATTCCCTATGCTTGCTTTTGCATGTGTATGTGACGGGTGCTACCGGTGGAGCATCATACGCTCACCTTTTCGCGAACACCTGGTATCATAACTATTTGACAGTAATTCATAAACACATGCTTATGGTGTAGTCGCAATCGTACAATTGACTTTGTTATGATTATAGAAATGATTTTTTATTTTAATGTACTTAATGTCCACAAACATAGCGGTTTGATGTGATAGCTATTTGTTCATGACATTTGTGACGCAGTAATTGATTGCCTACCTCCTTGTATGAAATCGTTGAAAGCCACTGAGTAATTTACAGAGCACTCAGTCCATTAGCGCTATCGAAGTTTCTGTTGTATTATCAGCCATAACCCGAACATGGAGTCACCAAGCAGGAGCTGGCTGCGGGCATTCCTTTACCTCCTAGCCATCAGTTCAACTTATGAGTGTCTTTTTGAAGAAAACGCATTTAAATATGGCGGTGCAAACGTATACATTGACGTTCAGTACAATTCGCTACTGACAACAATTTCTAACATTAATTCTCAGGGCGAATGTGCTATCTACGTTGCACTGAGACGGCAGTTCCGGTGGTTTGTGTACAACAAGGTGGAGAAGACGTGTGTCACCAGTAAATGTTGGGCGGTTCCTGTACAACAATCACAGTCATCAGACAATGTTTATTATAAACAAGAAGGTGAGATATTATGTCATATATACGACAAATACATATATGGAATGTATATAACGTTTGTAAGTGGTTATCGTTTCTAATCGTTTATAACCTCGTAAATATGTATATTAGTGAAAAACGTTGACAAGCTTGAAACGATTATACTGTAGTTTTACAAAACTATTAAAATTTTCTATACTATCATGGTTTCAGAACTTTTACATTTTATTGACTACGATAGTTGTTCTGTAAAGACATGTTTGTTCATTAAATATGTGCTCCAAAATGCATCCGGAGCCTATAGATCGCGCTTCACCTGCAGTCATGTTGTTTTAGATAAAGAATCTGTTCTCCAAAACGCACCCGATGCAGAACGATCGCATCGCCTGAACACACCAACTTATGGCTGTGACTGCACGTGAAATTTTAGGGTTGTGAACAAATATAAGGCGGTAGCGCGCATCAATTAGTTAGCGGCTGTGAGTTCGTTAGAGAGTTCGTTAGAGAGTTCGTTAGAGAGCTGCTTAGTTACATGGTTAGTTAAATGGTTCGTTAGACAGTGTTAAGACTCCCGTAGGAGTAACCAACACATAAGCATACAGTAACTGTTAGAATTAGCATTAGTTCTAGATATTTAGTTTCTTTCATTTAAGGTTTATTCATCTTTCCTTCACATAATAACAGGTAATCACGTTTATTTCCTATATAGATCTTCATAGTTTTTAATACGTTATCACGTTTAGTTCCTTGTTTCATTTAAAAAAGGTAATTCATACAAATTTAAGATTAGTTTTCATTTAAGTTAAACCACACTAAAAAATATTATGTTCCACTGCGCAACAATAGTATCCAAACGTTATTATTTAGCATGATGGTTTATAAGCATTATTTCAGAAAAGTAATTTCATTTAAACTGTGTCAGTCTCCTTGTGTTTGCTGTTTATGTAGAGTAGTCTTCCCTATTCATTTTATATTATTTGTTTCCGATCTTATCATCAGTCAATTATATAGATTATTGCACTCCGAAACAGTTTCACATGTATAGTTAGTGTCTTACTTGTATGTTCCAAATGCATTCGTATGTTTTGAGCAATTGCAAGACTACCTTTCTGAATGACAATTACTACCATCTTGCCTTGCATTAAGATACTCTGTTCTGATTGCTTCTTGAAAGGACAACTGTTTCCACATAAACTAACAGATAGGGTACAGATTGAATATACCCCTTTAGGAAGTGTCAAACTTCTTAACAATGCGAATACAGTGATATGGTTATATTATCTTGAAACTGTACATCTGGCATTATTATTTTGCTTGACGTCATGCCTTGTGTTGTGTATTGTGTATGCCAACATAACATGTTTTGTAACATGTAAATAAAAGTCTCGAAGATATATAACATGAGAAACGTTGTATATTTAAATTTCTAAAGGCGTAAACCGGCTATGATCAATATTACAGAGGTTACATATGCTAATTTTGTTTGTAGAAAAAAACACGAAAACATATATCTATAATATCGTTAAAATACATCGGAAAATTATTGAATGTGGTTGTATCTTCATTTTTTCATAACATGATGTTGATAAATACCCTCGTGATTTTGCGTCGGTTATGGCGTCTCACGAGATGATATTCCACAATTTTGGTTGAATTTATACTGTATCTATTCTAATTCCCTAATTCTTCCCATGCATATTATGAATAGTTTTACTGGTTCAAACCCAAATAGGCACAAACACATAGCCCAAATGCAACGTTGTTGTACCTGTAGTTCCTACCGGCAATGCGTAGGTGTTTTTGTTATCAAATGCGAAAAATATAAATCACATGATGTCATTGTTGGTAGAAATGTACGTACCTCAGAGGTATATATACGGTAGATTAGCAGTGTCACACATCTACATTCAAATTTGTAAAAAAAACACATTTGAAATGCCAAGACTAACATCAAAACAACGTGAGCGAGCAGTGGGGGCCACGAACACCCATGTTGCAAGAACCTTTGGCTGTTCCTGTGTTGCCGTTGCAGGACAGATGTTGACCGCTAAACATCGACGCAGACGAATACGATGGGCGAATACAGTGTGACGGTGGCAGCGTCGGGATTGGCAACGCGTGGTCTTTACAGACGAAAGCAGGTTATGGTCGTTTAGAGTTCATGGTAGACAGCGTGTTTACCGTAGCAGAGGTCAACGGACAGTTGCTTGTTTTCCTTCAAGAAGTCATTCCTTACGGTGGAGGTGGCGTTTTGGTGTGGGGTTCAATTTGTGCAGACCAGACAACCCACTCGTCGTCATCAATGGAAACCTCAATGCGCAACGCTATAGAGATGACATCATCCTTCCAGTAGCTCTGCCCCACCTCCAGCAACAACCCCGAGGTGTCCTGTACGAACCAACGCCAGGCCCCACACAACTCGTATCGTAGTGGATATCCTTGCTAACAACAACGTCAAAGACTTACCGTTGCCGGCATGTTCTCCATGTTCACCCATAGAACACCTCTGGGATGTCTTGGACAGGCGAGTTAGAGTTCGACCACACCCTCCCGCCAACAGACAAGACCTGATACAATCTCTACAAGATGAATGGAAGCGCTTGCCACGTGACCTCATCAGACGTTTGACGTTTTCCGTGGAGGCACGGGGTGGCCAGTGACGCATACTCTTTTGGCGCACACATGGTGTCATCACTGCCTTTGACTGATCCATTAATAAAATTATACTTTTCGTGCATCTGCGTGCGTAAGGCATTTTGAGTTGTATTCAGCCTAAAAGTGAGGGTTGAAGAGGAGGGATATATTGTTGTCCTTCAGCAATCTAGGTGGTTAAGATGTAGTTTATTTTACATAGGTAAGGTCATTCAATCATGTTCTGACGTGAAGGACGCTGATTCCTCAGCCACTGATGGTGAATACTGGATCTTCCCTCACGCCCCCACCTTCCTGGGTTGTCCAACCAGGATCTTCTGTAACGACATGGGCACCCCATCTCCTAAAGAGTTCATCAGTTTGTCTGTCACAAACACCGGAACATATCCCCAACTTGCGAATCCATGGTGTACAGGTGAAACTACCACGATGCCAGCTGTTGCAGTGGGAAAACCAGGCACAACGAACTTCTTCAAAATCAGAGTAAACATCCAGGTAATCGTTGGAATATTCAGTCTCTCAGAGTGAGTGAGCGAATGAGTAACAATATATTAGACATTTTTGTAAAGATTAAATTGTCTTAAATATCATGAGATACTTTGGAAAAAAGCACATCGGCTAAAAAATGGACTAGTAATGTGGATGAAATAGGGACCTCATGTATACCAAACGCGTCGTTACTGTTCATGAGACTATACCAAAAGCACAAACGAATCTTTTTGTCTGAAACTCAGAGACCGACTCCGTGTGTTGGTGGTGTAACGTCTGCCCGGAGAGTGGAAGGACGGGAGTTCGATCCCCGGCCGCGTCATACCACCTTTAAAGATGGTACTTGTTGTAAACCCTGTCTGGCGATCAGCATTAAGGGGCTCAAACAAGGGCTAATCGGCTCGGAGTCAGTATACTGTGTCTCAGTGACGTATTCTTGTTAAACTGCGAGGGCGAGCACTATGAAGTCGGCATTAGATCTGACTAATACAATCAGCCAAACACACGCACGCACGCACGCACGCACGCACGCACGCACGCACGCACGTCACTTTTACCGTGCAGTTACCTTGGAAGCGACGTTAAACTCGCCTCACCTGAAACTCAGAGCGTGCATTGTGAAGAACATTGCACAATAAACACCTGCGTATCTAATATCGGACCCTTCAGATGCTGTTATTCAGAAATGTTGCCACGTATCGCAGAAGCAGAAAGTTATTCCAGATGCATCTCTCAGCAATTGGTCGTCTGCTTGACCGATGTCAACAGACTGGAAGTGTCCGACCTGGCCAACGATCCGTAACAAAAGATCGACAGGACCGTCAAATCCGCCCTGCTACAGTCACGTTTGCAATGGAGAAGATATCAGTTTGGTGGCGGCAGCCTGAACGTGTGGGCACCAACCAATGCTAGCTTCAGGAGTACCTGGAACTTCGGTAGACCAACGATACGTCAACGAATTTTTAAGACCTGTACAACGACCAATTATGCATTTGTGCGTCGTCACCGACGCCAACAGCTGTTGTTTCAGCACACTCTGCTCAACATCACAGCGCAAGGGTTGCTCGAGACTTTCTCCATGACAGGGATCCAAGTCATAAACCGTCCAGTAGAATCACCAGATTTAAAACCCATTGAACATATTTTGACCTCGCCTACGTCAGCTTCAGCCACCGTCAAATAACGCTAACAACCTCGTTCGGGCATTGTGGAGGAACATTCCCGCAGTAGTTGAAAGACGTATGTGTGGGTCTTGTCCACGTCGTCTTCGTGCAGGTGCACAGGCCAGCTGGTGACAGTTTAACGGTGGATGGGTAATTTTCATCGTCTCTGTAATTGTTATCCAATCTGAAATAATTTTCTAATTTGAAGTTTACACGATTTTCCACTGATCACGAAATTGACGCTCATAAGTGTATGAACAACACAATTTGACGTGCATACGTTTTTCACGAGACTGTGTTCTTGAAATGACGTGAACACTGACGGACTACTTCCACAACTTCTGGGAACTCCCTAGCACGAATGCAAACAGAAGCGTTCTTTATGATCATTTTAGATCTTGTAATCTTGAACTCAGCGTTGTAGTATTCATTGAAAAACGTGAGAGTGTTTGACTGTATGATCTTTCACGAATATCCTCGCTGCGACCCATCCTAGTAAACAAAACGAAGAAATGCACATCAGACTATCGTAGTATCGACTCGATCCATGGCCAGGCTGACAGCGACAGTCAACAGCCTTATTGGAAAATCTTATTGTCTATTCGATACATATTTAATCACTCTTCAATGATCGGTCAATTGATCAATGATGACTACAGGTTCATTAACAACTTCCGAAATATCTCCCGTCACGTTTCGTCATCGTGTCGGACATTTTGACGTCTTGTACTTGATGTAAATGTATTACGACGCGCCGTCACTGTAACTGACTTACTGAGGTATTTCTTAACCGACCTTTCTCACTTAATGGTGATATTATTTGAATACATGTGTTGTGTCAGCTGTTTCTGAAGAGCAAGTTGTGCATACGCTCTTGTCACTCTCTCTTTGAGGAACTATTTTATTCCGCTATACATCCGGTTGTTCTATGGCTGTCAGTGTAAACATGACGTCCCGTGTCCTAAATAAAATTGTGTATAGATCTAGGCCTGCATACTTGAGGTAAGAAATTGTGATTAAAAAATTATAAGAGTTGACTTTACCTTTGTGTGAGTTTATTGAGTGAGGGCCATACGTTGTATGAACGTCGTCGCAAGCTCCGACCTTCATACAATTTACCCTCACTCTATGAAGGTTCATACAAAAATATTAATTCGCACAAGTAAAAGGAAATTCTTAATTGTGGCTGTCATTCATAAAATGTTACTTTCTGATAATCATTCAATAAATCTGTTGTGGTATAGTTTGGGGTTTATTTTGGATTCCAGTGAAAATCTGATTTACATTTTTAACGTGTATCAGTATATATGTTATTTGTATTCTGGACTTTTGACCCGTTATTTTTTTAGTAAATAGCATTGAAATATGAAAGCTAAGTCGTGTTTACATGTAATCATTTTAATGACACTTGTTTATCTGTTTTAAGACTATGGCTGTTCACCTAACTGACTTCACATTCACATCTTCAACTGGACAAACACTTCATTATGGGCAGGCCAGTGACTGCTACTCGGATCTATACTGTGGTAGAAAAGGCACATTCCATATAAACACTATCGGAACTGGCATAATCATTGACAAGAAGGTAAGTAGAATTGACTGGCCATACACATCTTCTTCATTAAAACATTACTGCAGAAATATTAATTCATTTATGCAATCACTTAAATTAGCTGTCATTGTGTACATTCCCCAACTGAATTTAGGAATATACTATGTAATCAAGCGCTGGACAAAAGTAACAGAAAACATTTCCATAATCATACAACTATCTCCTTTCTACGATTCCGACTACATCATCAGTATGTGTTTATGAATCACTATCAAATAGTGATGATACCAGGTGTTCGTGAGGATGTGAGCGTATCCTGCCCTACCGGACGCACCTGTCACAAAGACATGCAGAAACAAGAATAGGGAATTGAATCAGACATAGTATATGTCACTGATGCGTCAAATTTGGAAACTTCCACGCCAAAATTAGAAACTCTTTTTTGCGTTTCCCGCCCAACCGGTGGCCCCGGTCACAAACACGTGCAAAGTTGTTCACCTGAAAACACATGGCAACATATTCGGACATAACTTGTCACTTTTTCACTCGACATATGAAATAAATTTACTTAACCGATGCGATATTCGAGTCAGATTAATCTGTTTTAAATGCAGGATTAGACAAACTAACACGATGATTTATTGTCCAACACCAACTTGGTATAAAACTTAGCTTGTTGGCTCTGGCAATAAGACATATTCCTTAATGTATTGATTATAGAGATAGTGTTGAAAGTGATTACCGGTATCAAAACACATAAAACATATTTCAAAATGCAAAGAATTTGTAAAAACAGAAACAGTATCTCTTTTTCACACCCTGGTCAGGCATTATCCAGGGTGCCTGACAAATTATGTAACAGAATAAGTTATATCATTCTTAATTAATTTGACATATAACTGTGATGGATATTGAATGTATTTAATCAAGACTTGGTGTAATTCTTTATATTCTATCTCAGAGTTTTTGCTCGAGACAAATGGCTTCATTTTCATGTAGGGGTTTTCAACTTTGATACGACTTCCCCTTATTTTAAAACATCTTCAGAACATTTTGGATGACAATCAGTTGAATCATAGACACGATCTGATCCCTGTCGTATGTATGTCTTTTTATTATTCAAGGAAAAGTTCATTTCACACCAGTATTTATGGAGCATACATGAAATGTATGTTTAAATATTTAATTAAGTTCAGGTGTCCAGATACCTAAGAATTGCATCTAAATAAATTATATTTCATGTGTAAGTTATACTTGTCCAAAATAAAAATTTTTATAAAACCAGGGAGGCTATATAGAGGATATTTCATTTGATTTCTCAAATACCACTTTTATCTCATCGAGTGAAGTGGGGAGAGTCTAATATTTTCACGAGTGACGCAGGCACCTTGTTTATATCAGTCACTAGTGACTTATATATCTTTTTTTATATCAGTCACTAGTGACTGATAACTTGATCTATCGTCACTGAGAAATTCCAGTATTTCATTCATATGTATATAATAAACAACTAGAGTATATAGACTTCCTGCCTGATAAAGGCTTTGAACATATAGAGGTATTTTTGTACCAAATGTACATCAATAGTAGTAGAAACTAAAATGGCAATTCTTTTGAATGAAAAATAATATTTGTGTTGTAGTTTCAATGAAAGTTAAGTGATTGGACGTACTGCAGAACCTCCTTTCAAATAGATTTGCCATCACAAGTTTCCTCATTCTGGATGATGGATCCGAATATTTAGCGATAACCATGGCAACACAGTGGCTGACTTTATCTTGAATCCTTTCAATGTTGTCCACTGTTGTCGCATACATGTACCCGAATACTGGTTGTTCATTAAGTCCATTATTCTGGAAGTGTGACCAGGGATTTGTATCTAAATTTTGGACTTAAAACTCTGTGCCCTTGCAAACAAATTGGAAAGAAATGAATATTTTTTTTAAATAAGGAATTTTCAACTCATGATTTACTTAATTTTTGAGTTGATTTTGTTTGGCATAAAATGTTAAAACTTTTGAAGGGGAAAATTTTACTGACACGTGAAGCAGATTCGGACTGAATGCTTGCCTCTCGTCAGGTCTAGATACATCACTGGTCACATGTCCAATCACATGTTCCAGATGCCCAAATATGTATAGCTTAATAAGTTATGATTCATTTATACTAAAAAAACAACGAAAAATGTAGCAGAGAGGGAAAATAATTTACTGTTTTGTTTTTATTAACTTTTATTTTCATTCATTAACTCAAACACCATCTCGGTGCCTTTCAGGTTATTGGTTAACCCTAGAGCACCAGATATAAAATGCAGGCAAAAT
This sequence comes from Haliotis rufescens, assembly GCF_023055435.1. NCBI lineage: Eukaryota > Metazoa > Mollusca > Gastropoda > Lepetellida > Haliotidae > Haliotis > Haliotis rufescens. Next base: position 60,036,570 of record NW_025963779.1, on the reverse strand, counting down.
GTAACTGTTGACAATCTATGTGTAAATATCCACGTGATTTGCAACTAGCTTGTGTTTGTGTTCACAATGGAAAGTAAAATCAAACTGTAATTACCCTGCCAACGGATGAATAATATAATTGACTGATCCGTGCCCTGCCTGACAAGAGTGGTTCGACGTCATACGCTTCTCACTGTCAGCAATGGTGACTTCCTCACTGACTGATACACCATTGCATCTGACATATACCTAATTTTCACTCATCATTTGCAATTTGACAACTAAACTATAACCCCAAAACAAAATATGTATAACCCTCCTCTTTAGATATTTTTTTACAAACGACTGGTACCAAAATACCCAAAGCTAAATTCAAAGGCCCGCGCAATCATGTTTCGCCGGCTGTTAATCCAAAGCGATCAGCCAGTTGTTGTCCCCACTAACGTCAAAAACGAAGAAGGGAGCGGGACTGGATCGGTCCATTGCTTGCTATGGGGATTGCTACTTCTTGCCTAAATATCGTATCCCTTAATTTCATCTGTTATTAATGAGTCCACCATTTGACATATTGTTTTTACTGTGAACTTCAATCAATTTTGACATATTGCTTTGAATATAAAGAATGATGTAACTGTATCTATGGTCACCACATTTAGTGACAAATACCCCATGGGTCAATGAATTAAGTTTTTCCTTAAGTTTACCATGTTGGATGGTGGTGTACAAAATTGCAAAGTCAAATGTTTTGAACCTAACTGAACTTGTTCATGTTTTAGATTGAAAACGTTTAAGCAAGTCTGTTGAGGTTTTGAGAAACTACTTCATTCCACTTGTCTCAAATACTTTCTGTAAATAAAAAAAAATTCCTTCCTAGATAATATTCAGGATTATTGTTCATCTTACTGAACATTAAATAAAAACATCTTCCTTCCAACGAATTTCCCGCGTATTTTCTTCTCCCAAATTTCGCTAATAGTCAAAGTGATCTTATTTCTTTTAAATATGAAATATATATATACAAACTGTAAACACAATGTGGTCTGTCTTTCTGTCTAAACTGCAGAAGGCACGGATGAGCCAAAGAACCAATCACTGGGAATTGTAAGATTCAAGACATTACGACATAGTGATGCCTTTCTTTCACTTCTCAGCTTACATGGACGGCGTATGGACATAACCCGCACACCCCGTATGTAACGAGGTCTGCAGATGGTGTTCGGATCGACATCCAAGGTGGAGGCTGGCCGGGGGGATGCTATCCAGACGAACCGATGCTACTTCACAAGAATCACAATGAAGGTACTAACATCATTACAAGAAACCAAATGTGTGCACAGTGAAATCCATATATATACTCTCTTAAAAAAGAAACGCATAACGAAAATGGTAATTTGATGCAGTACTGTATTGGTACAGGGTGGTTTTTTCAAAAATATTTGTTTGTTTATGATTTCTCTGGTGTTTTTGTCTTAAAACGTCATATCCAAACGCATCCCGCATGAAAAACCCGTATGTTAAAGCATGATTTTCGATAGATGCATTTAATGTCACAGAACACGTATTGCACGTGCAACGCGCGGGAAGCTCGGGGATCACATCGTGTCGTGGATGGGTATAAAAGATCGATCTCCGTCTTTTTACATTCACTTTATTTGGAAGTTTGTGAAGACTGCAAAATGCCAAGACTGAGCCGCGCCAATCGTCACATCGCCATAGATCTCCTGGAAGCAGGACAACCTCATCTTCCAGTTGCCCGTCGAATGAATGTTCATCAAAGCACGATTTATCGTCTCAGTGAGAGATATCGGCAGGAGAACTCGGTGGAAAATGGACCTAGAAGTGGACGTCCTCGAGTCACCACTGCGGCGCAAGATAGGTACATCCGGGTACGTCACCTGCGTCAGCGAACAGCTACAGCGACCACTACCGCTAGGCAGATACCCGGATTGAGAAGGATATCTGCACAGACTGTCAGGAACAGACTACGAGAGGCGGGTTTAAGAGCAAGAAGACCCTACTTTGGCCCTGTTATTCGTCAGCAGCATCGACGTCATCGCGTTCAATAGTGTACAAACGTTCAGGCCTGGAATTTGGTGAATTGGCGTCGAATCTGGTTCAGCGATGAATCGAGATTTCTGTTGGAACGACGCGATGGAAGAATGCGGGTGTACAGACGCCGTCATGAACGTTTTACCGACGCCTGTGTCCCCCAGGTGGACAGATTCGGCAGGGGCAGCGTGATCATGTGGGGAATCCATATCCCACACTGGAAGAAGTGAGTTTGTGTTGATCCAAGGTAATCTGACAGCGCAACGCTACTGCGATCAAGTCCTTCGTCCACACCTCCTTCCAATTATCAACCGCCAGAGAGAGCTATTCCAGCAGGATAACGCCAGACCCCATACGGCACGTGTCACGAGGGCCTTCCTCCAGAATGAGAACATCAATGTGCTGCCCTGGCCCTCCAGATCACCAGACTTAAACCCGATAGAACATCTTTGGGATGCCCTGGACAGACGGGTGCGAAAGCGTAACCCACAGCCCCAGACACTCCAGCAACTAGCACATGCACTACAGGCAGAGTGGGCTACATTGCAGCAACATCAGATTCAGAGACTAATTCGTTCTATGCCGAGACGATGTCGCGCAGTTCTGAACCCCAATGGTGGTCATACGAGGTACTGACTTCAGCGCCATCAAACGTCAATGTGTTATTCATAAACTGACTTTTTCCGATGTCTTATTAAACAGTGATACATTGACATTTCCTGTGTAAAATTTCTTTGAATTCCATTTGCTATTAACTTGTCCACAGTGTATCATAATAAAAAGAATTAAGTAGTTAAAATTCTTATATGCGTTTCTTTTTTGAGAGAGTATATATAATCTTCAACAAAAGACATGTTACGAGGTGTAAATATAACACTGTGTTGGGTCGTTACTGTGAGAATGGGGGGCACGGGTGGCCCAGTCGTCTAAGGCGCCGCGATTCGCTGTGCAGAGTTGCGTCCCTTGGACACGCCAGAAACCTAAGATTGTGGGTTCGAATCCTGGTTCGCCGCAATTATGTTTCTAGGTTTGTCAGCACCATCCCCGTGCTCATGGGTTTCACCAATGTGGTAAACGTCTAAGACCTGCATCACTTCGGGCTTTCCTCCCACATTAAGCTGACACGCGGTGACGTAACTGGAATACTGTTAAAAGCGGCGTTAAACCCAACTCACTCACTCACTCACTACCGTGAGAATGTTTTTGTTAAATAAAAGAGAAGTGAGATTTTTTCAAATCACATTTCAAAGAGGATGCTAAAATTTCTCACCGTTAAATTTAACATAATTTAACTGTTCAGAAGTATGTCATTTTAAAATAATCCACGGATGTCTAAGTAAAAAGTAATTTATCTGATTTATGGCCCTTTTTAGGAGATTTATATGACCATCAGGCCGTCCCCGCATGGCGAGTCATGTCAATACTCTCAAAATAAGTCAGGTTAAAATCTTTATATTTAGTTTTTAAAAGAAGTCAAAGAACACCCAATTCTTCCATATGACTATGTTAATCAGTCATGGATGATTGTATTGAAAAACACAATCTTAGAACTGTTGGTTCTTTTTAACTTGTTTTGAGAAGTATATGATGTTACAGTGTGAGTGCCATAATATTGTTGTACGTAAATATTCTTTTGGACATTTTATTTATGATCAACTTGTATTGTGTCTATAGTCTTGTGCAAATCTACAAGTATATGCATAAAGCAATTTTATAGACGCCTATGTGTGTGAGTACAGTTTTACGCCGCTGTTAGCAATATTCCAGCAATATCACGGCGGAGGACACCAGAAATGACCTTCTCACATTGTACCCATTAGGGAATCGAACCTGGGTCTTCGGTGTGACGAGCGAACACTTTAACCACAAGGTCACCTCACCGCGCCCATCGATGTGACAATGGCGTTTTATCACAGTTGATATGTGTACTTGGGTAAACTACGAATATGGAGAGATATCCTAATTAGTGTGGCTATATAGTTAACGTTGGTAACAATATGAAGTGCATTACTAAGATTATCTAAAACGTATGTTTAATCAGCTGTCACTCTATATTATTGTTTGTATATTTTTAGTATAGTATTGAATGTGGATGGGTGAGTTGGTAACGTAAAACTAATAACTCCCATAAAAGGGTCAATTAAGTTTCGCAAAAAATCGCAAATTATCCGCGGACATTCTGTAGAATTTTGTGAAATAAAAAGTAAAAGTAAAAGACATTTCCGTTGAAGTGTATGTGAATCTTTCTATTTACAACAATACAAAAAAAGTAAACACATGCGTGTATGCAAACGAAACGAGATAGCATTCTGTGACTGCATCTCTGCCACAAAATGTAGAAAGGTTCCTGGTATAAAAGCAAAAAGGGGTTAAAATTTTAGAAATGGATCATTGAATATCAGAAAAAAAACTTTTAAATGTACGGCATTATGGAAAATATCCACTCTCACTCTATCGCTTTATCGCTATATCGTTATATCGCTTTTGCGCTCTATCCCTTTCTTGCTTTATGGCTTCCTCGCCTCCTTCCATCTCTTTCTCGCTCTATCGCTTTCTTGCTTTGTGGCTTCCTCGCCTCCTTCCATCTCTTTCTCGCTCTATCGCTTTCTTGCTTTGTGGCTTCCTCGCCTCCTTCCATCTCTTTCTCGCTCTATCGCTTTCTTGCTTTATGGCTTCCTCGCCTCCTTCCATCTCTTTCTCGCTCTATAGCTTTCTCATTTCGTGGTATCGCTTTACTGTCTCGTTTTATCGTTGTATTGCTTTCTCGCGGCAATCGAAGACAAGAAAACAGTGTCCCCTCTTGGCCACCATATTTTCATGGTAATAATTGATATCCCGCTTACTTTACAGATTTGGCACCAGGAAGCGCCGTGTTTGTGAAAGAGAAGACATGCTGTTCATAATCATTTGAAAGGCATTTAGAAGTGATACACATGAGGAAAAGAATTTATGGATGTCAACTTCTTTATTATGAGGAACACAACGTTTCGGACTATATACTTACTCCTTCATCGAGCGAATAAATTCTAAGACTGACTTACTGAAATTAAGGGTTTAACGTCCACTTCAGAGTAATTGTATTTCGTGGACGGGGTTGGTGGGTTCTAGTAAATATGAATAATGTTTAATAAGGATAAAACACTATCCCCAAAAGCTGTCACTTTAGTGGGTAAAAGATAATTAATGTATTAACTATAAATGATTAATTATAATTAATAATTAATTATAAATAATTAATATAGAGTAGTAAATCTAACTTATTATCATTCATTTTTGAACCAGATATAAAGTATGGAATAAATAGATAATACCTGTGTTATGTTTAGAAGAAAACATAAAATATTCTAAGACTTAACTCAGATTACGACTACAACTGGTGTTCTCGTTAGTGTCATAGATACCGGAAATTTGTCGCGCGGACCTCATAGAAGACAGTCCGCGCTAGAGATTCCGACCCCGATCCGAAATGGGAAAAAATTGTTTACATTATAGATTTTTTAAGACAGCATTTATTTCGGAGGTTCCAAAATTTGTCAGTTAGTTTAGCGTAATGGATGAATTGAATAACTGAGTTGTATATTGCCGGGATGTTGTATGGACTGAAAAGTAAAGTAATATTATGTGAGGAGGGCTAGAGTGATAAAGTTGAGAGTGAAAAGTGTTGTATAGTGGACAGTGGTTAACAAGCTTCTTCTCATGTAACAATCTCATTAAAATCAGATCTTAGTTCTCGCTATCGCTAAACAAAGATCTAAGGACATCCCATAACGGCATCCAATTACGACATCCCATTCACCAGATCATGAAAGTGACGGTCGGAATGTGTTGTCTAATCATGCAGCCTCGAAAACGTTAACATGGGGTATTCCGAACGACAGTTACGACCTGTTCGACTCATTCCGTCAAAATTATCGTCGATCTCTCGCTTCCGTGGGATAAACATTTGAACGGAGGGGGTGTTGCACAGTACGTGGGGAGCACTGTCATTCAATCTCAACCATATATTAGACATTCCGGAATGTTCGTTTGTTCAGTATTCAAAATTTTAATCGAGAACTGTCAACATGTTTTTCAAGCGTAGTCTGAAATGGAAGCCGCCAGGTTGAAACGAGTGCCGTAAAGCTCGAGAAAGCTGCTTTCTAATTGGCTGATGTCGACTTCTTGTTAGTCATTTCATTGGAAGGTCAAGGTTCGCGAAAGGTCGTTCTTACGTGACTCGTAATTGGACGTCCTCAGATCTTTGTTTAGCGGCAGCGAGAACTCAGATCTGATTTTAATGAGATTGCTCTTGTAAGAAAATGGCGTTAGACAGGGAAAGAACCTGTCTCCCCTTTTGTGTGCCTTATTTTTAAATGATTTGGAAGAAGTTCTTTTGTACGACTCGTGTATGAACGTCCAGTTAACATCAAAGTTACTGCAATGATAGAATTGAAAATATAATCACCATTTTTGTTACTCTATGTTGATGATGCAGTCCTCGTGGCTACAAATATACAGGACTTGCAAACCATGTTGGACTCTTTTAATAAGTATTGTGATAGACTGAAGCCTAAGTTAATTTTTCGAAAACATAAGTACTGTCACTTTTGGAGGGTCAAAACGTGAATACAACCTTACTTTAAAAATTTGCCAAGCTATTTTGGAAAATGTTGAGACCTGTAAGTAAACTGGGCGGCAAAAGAAAGTATAGGTCGAGTTCCATGATAGATTAAAAAATAACAAGAAGAGGTTTTGTTGTGAGTAAACGTTGCAGCCAAACGTTCCCCTCTCCGTCAATAAACTTGTTCTCTGCCGTCATTTCGAAACAAGTTAAACAGACTTTCATCAGTAAACAGCACTCGACGCCAATTTCTCACTTGCCAGCGTCGAACCTGCCTCGCCCATCGCAGTCTCAGGCGTCGATATTGAGCAGTCAGTACCATTCCTAGGAAAGGACGATACGCTCGGATTCCAGCAGCACGAAGCCGTCGTAGTACTGTACGTGGGCTAATGGGATGTCCCAACGCTGTTGCTGCTGTCGCCGTCGCCGTTACGAATCTGTTTCGCAGGTGAATGAGCCGTATCTGACCGTCTTCCAGTGGTGTTGTCACTCGGGGTCGTCCGGTTCTAGGCCTGTCCTGTGTCCTCCCTGTCTGCCTGTACCGTTGAATCAGCCTGGCTACTGTCAATGGTGTACAACCAAACCTTCTGGCAATTTGGACCTGTGTTGCCACCATTTCGGCCATACCGATGGATCTCTCTCTCTGCTCCTGTGACAGTCGTAGCATTTCTTTTGTGTGCTTTCATCACGTTTGGTTATGCCCTGCAGACGAACGCATTTATACAGCTAACATGCACGTGCAGTGTATGCCATAGGCGGGAAACCTGTTTCACCTTTTTTTTTGTCACCGCACTTGCGCCGTCAAAGGTGGCGCGTTCGGGAGATGTGCTTTTTGGTATTTGGTACCTGTTCCTGGGCAGTCATATTCCCAATACCCACTTTCCACTAGTTATCGCTGTTCTTAGGAAAATTACAAATTGCCAACCTATACTTTCTTTTGCAGCTTAGTTTATCTAGGCGTCACCCTGCAACCATTATTATTATTATTATTATTATGTATTATGTTTTGTCCTAAGGACGTAAATTTAATCTGTCAGGTGGTTGCCAAATGCGCCTTTCCGATAGTATGGTCTTACCAATTTTTCTATATGGATGTGAAGTGTGGGGTTCTAAACTTTATCTAATATAGAACGTGTCCAGCTACGTTTTCTACAACATTTAACATCACGTCGGACTAGTACCCAAAATTATTTGGTTTATGGTGAACTTGGACGATCTTCTGTAATGTAGTTAAGATCAGAACGGTTTCTTTTTGGTCAAATCTCTTATCCGGAAAATCATCAAAATTATATTTACTCATTTACAAGCTATCATATTATGATAACCTATTGGAAAGACGAAAACATAAATAGATAACCTTTGTAAAACAAATCTTCGACGATCTTGGGCTAAGTTTCATTTGGCAATCACAAAGTTTTCAAAATCCAATTTATCTTAAAAATATGGTTAAGAACAAATTAAATGATATCACTTTACAATGCTGGAAAGCCACACGAAATAAATCGTCCAAAGAAGCCATGCATACCATAGTTAAAAATGAATCTCTGATTTACGAAGATTATGTAAATATGAAAGTAAGTATTTGGCCAGACTTATTAAAATTTAGAACCTCCAATCACAATCACCCGATTGAAACTGGAAGATGGAGTTTCACTATTTATCTGTCCACTATTTCAAAATGAGAGAAAACAGCTAATTAGGAAATATGTTTACATTTCACCAAATATGTATAAAATGAATTTGCATTTTAATAGTAAACGATTAGGAACACTTAGAAAATTATCCAAACTTTGTAAAATTATAATGCTGCTATTTAAACCTATCAATATGTCTCGTAACTGAGCCCTTTCCTGTATTTTTATTTACTGAAGCCACTGCTCGGTAATCTGTTGATATTTTTTGTATATTTGTATATAGTGATATATATGTTTGATCAATGTTGTACCGCTAATACCGCTGATAGCGGCCTGAGTGTGATTAAGTTCAGTTCAGTTAAAAACATGGTCTAGATCTTTGGATGTTTGGCAGTTGCTGCAGTTACTATTTGGATGTCTATTCTGTTTATATAATGTGAAATTTAAATTTGTGTTGCCACTGATGATCCAGGATAATATTTTATCACAAAGGAGTCGAAATGTTAAAGTTGTGGCATTTATATATGGGTTTGAGTCAGGAGGATTTTGATCCAAGTAGAATTAGAATTTTGAATAAGTGATTGGATTAATTAATTTTTGATACGTTTTTTAATTTTGATTAAATCTCGGCCTTAGAAGTGTTAAAATGTATTTCAATGGACAAATGGAAGCCAGCAAGATAATTAGCACCGACAAAGATCAAAGCAATGAATCCCAAGCACTGGGCAGATAGGTTCCCTGGTCACGCTTATGGCTAGCTGCTCTTTCCTGATGTCAATGGCTTCTTGTAGTTTTCTTTGTTGCCATTTGTTATTGTTGGTAGACAGGACTTTCGTGGCTTCCCACATGATGTTTTGGCCTTGGTTCTTGAGGATGTGTTCGGAAATAGCGTATTTCAGTCTAGTTTTTTGACAGAGGTCATAATATACATGTATATGTACTCCAATACAATAGTAAAATCTTTGATCGAATTTGTAGCATTAATTGATATAACACAATAATCACTTAAACTGGCGCCAATGTTTCAAAACAAAGTCATTGGTCCAGTCATGGCGTCAGACGTAATTTATAATATTGAGACCAAGTGTACCACATATACCAATTAATGATTGCCCATACCCATTTATCTGCTATTTGGAGATTTTTTATCCTGTATCCTGTTCTGTATTTTCCTATAATGATAGTTGTAAACATAAGCAAAGGTGTAATTTTCTTTCACCGTACGTTCTTGCATTAAAATATCACCCCCATCGAAAATATTGGATCATTATCGAAATGTTTCAGGAGATCAATAATCTATCCTCCAGGTGAAAAACACATTCGAGGTGTTATTTCTATCATAATGGGGTGAATATTGTGGAGGGATATATGAGCGAATGTCTTGTAAATGTTTATTTAAGAAATATACCCATATGTAAGGTATGAAGGCACTTTACATATTCACTGAAACAATTTCTCACCGACACTGCTATGCCACCCGAGTAGCGTCCCCTGCATTTTGTGAACGCTGTGTAGCAATCTGAGACAGGGTCTGATAAACACAAAAATATGACGAAATATCAAAACCATGCAACCATGTCCCTGTTAGTCCTATCATATAAAATGTATTTATATGATTAATAAAATCTATATCATCAAGTTTAGTCAAAGAACTTTCTATATTCCAGAAACAGCATGTTATTTTATGTATCTTCACTAAGGCCGTCCCGTGTCCCATAAACGAGATGTTCTCCCGTTGCTGGACTGTCCACCAGTTAGTCTCTTGTCCACGACGCGTGCCTGTCAAGACGTGGCCATACCCACGACGCGGCTGTTGTGCGTTGGAGTCAACACGTAGGAGGCCGCCTCTGTAGTAGTCACGTCTACCTTTTTCCCGTAGGGCACAAAGTCTCTGTCTTAAAACACTCACGCCCTTCACCTGGAATTGGTATCATGCTTTCATCACTAATAGCTGGGCATCCAGTGATGTGGACTAATGTTGTTTGGCTGTTTCTTTCCAAGTTGGTGAGCTCTCTTGATGTCCGTGTAGTCTGGATTAGTCAAAGGAAAAATCAATTATCAAATCTACCACTGTTGACTTAGACTGCCCAAAGTAACCATCCCGTTTCAGGGATACCATAAAATATTATTATTCCACCTACTATAAGCATCAAGTCTGTCTAAATCAGCTTCCAAAGTCTCGGTTACATCATCCTTTTCTTTTAATTTCTTGATTCTGTCCTCAAAAGAGTCCTGCTTGTCTGCAGTGCTCAAATATCAGCCTAGATGATCCTCTGTAAGTCCGACTGCAAAGAATGGATGTCATTTCGCAAGTCGCCAATCTCCTCAGTAACATCAGATCTGAAGCCTTTAATTTCATTCATAATATCCTCCAATGTAGTGTTAGGCCCAGGGTTCAGTTCTACACCTCCCGCTAGCAGTAACATCAGCGGCGTCAGGGAGATGTACATTACAAAGGTTACATCCTTGTTACATCCTTCACACACCACGTAAAAGGCGTGGACGATCCAATGTTTCGAATTTGACGACATGGCAGATTCAAATAAGACATCGTGGTGTTGCAAAGGCCAATCTCTTTACACATTACAGTACTTACAAGTAATATACCGATGAAAAATGCACCACAAATCAAAAGGCGATACATGAGCTCGTCGATTATGTCAACGTTGTTTCCCATGTGTAGGGATGCACTGTGCCCTCTAGGATTCGTTAATTCCCCGAGCCAAGCTCTCCGTACATCTTATATTCCCTTTGATGTTTCTGGTACTTCGAGGGGCACGGGTGGCCCAGTCGTCTAAGGCGCCGCGATTCGCTGTGAGGAGTGGCATCCCTTGGGCACGCCAGAAACCTATGATTGTGGGTTCGAATCCCGATTCGCCCCGATTATGTTTCTAGGTTTTGTCAGCACCATACCCGTGCTCGTGGTAAACGTCTGAGACCTGCATCAGTTCGGGCTTTCCTGCCACATTAAGCTGACACGCCGTGATATCACTGGAATACTGTTAAAAGCGGCGTTAAACCTAAATCACTCACTCTGATACTTCGAACCTTCAAGGTAAGTTAGAAATAGGCGTATTTCAGCGTAAATGCCTCTGTTTACAATCCGTGGACCTCCATGTACCACGCATGAGCACCAGAAAGGAATTCAGTGGTCGTTTGTTCGTTGTCCAACCATGTTGGCATAATAGTTTACTCACGCTCAACCTGCACCTAAGGCATCCTATTCTACCCCATAAAAAGATTTTAAAACATATACACATTTTCCGATACAAACGTGGTGGTGACACCGATGTGGGTCTCAAACTCAATGAATTTAAGGCCCCCCTCTGATTTTTCATGTGAGAATAGTTAATTAGGCGGGTATTGCAACACACAGTCTACCCATTATTGTGAGTGTTCTTAAACTAGTTTTGAGTATTACATTGATAGCTGAATATGTTAACCTCATCATCCATAACATATTCCAGACGTTTCTGGAAAATAAAAGATCGCTGCCCGTGACAATATTGAAAAAAAGCTTTAAACAAACACCTTTTGTACCGTCATCACCTCAATGTCCAAATTCAGTACAAATCATCTATCGGTCAAAAACATTTATAAAGGTTAAGGGCCCCGTCTAAAAACATTTGACAAGAAGATCCGGGTTAGAACTGGTCTTCAGCAACCTATGTTTGTCCAAAGAGGCGACTAACAGGATCGGGTCGTCAGACGCGATGACTAGGTTGATGCATGTCATAATCCTGATTGCGTGGATCGATACTCATGATGTTAATCACTAGATTGGCGGGTCGAGACTCGATTATCCACACACAGTCGTCACATAGCTGGAATATTGCTGAGTACGACGTTAAACAACAAACAGAAAACAAAGAAAATACATTCGATAGCACAAAGGAAACAATGCTCTGTATTGGTGCATGTTGCGTATTTTCCATCAGGTTGTTTCCTCTTATTTTGTAGCAATGATGCAACAATTACTTTGTTACATTCCACCATATGGACCATCCATAATATGAATGAAATAGGGCCTTGCGATTGTAAACATTATCTAAAATATTTACCCATGTCATTTTCAATCACTTGCATATACATTCTTCACAAACCACAACCAACAAAGCATGACTGTACTTAATGTTCTCGTACATTTGGGACAATATGACACTTTTAGTGTGATTGTGACAAATTAATAGACTTACGGATACACACTACAAGTAGCTCAAGAGAATACAGACAGCAAACGTTCCACAGATTCAGAATACTTTGACAGGCCTCTTCAACGAATCAATACAACTAAAATATACAGGGTATATTGGATACAAACTGGATTTGCCTGGACAGACAAAAACAAATCGACAGATTGAAGCTATGGAGCCATATTCACCGACTCTCAATATCAAGCAAGTTTATTATGAGAAATGACTTTTTTACGACCATACCATATACGTCTACTGATACATGGGGTATATTCATATATAGTTGATGAGGCAACAGGACTACGCCTTCTTTCTCCACTACACGTGTGTCAGCTTCAGAGAAAATTGATGTTTACCTATTGATCTGTAATTGGAGAAAGTGTTCCTAGATGTGATCACGAGCATACTTCACACTCGTGGGGGATTTCACGCCGTGATGTCAATTACATCACGGCATGGATAATTGATGTTATACATGTCTGACATTTGTTTGTTGTTTATTCTTTAACGCCGAACTCAGCAATATTCCAGCTGTAAACAATCGAGTTTGGACCAGACAATATAGTGATTGAAATGATGAACATCTATCTTAGCTATTGGGATACGATGACATGTATCAGCCAAGTCAGCCATTGACGTTTATCACTTGGGTGAAACCCATGAGCACGGGTATGGTGCTGACAAACCTAGACATTTAATCAGGGCGAAACGAGATTCGTACCCACGACCAGAGGTTAAATTTCAAGCACGCCTTAGGGGCGGACATTCCATCACGCCCCTTGATTACATCACAGTAGCCAGCCATTAACAAAATGAGTTATCCTTACTCAGCAATATTCCAGCCATATGGCGGCTGTCTGTAAATAATCGTATCTGGACCGGGAATCCAGTGATTGATATCATGAGCATCGATCTACGCAATTGGGACACGATGACATGCATCGACCAAGTCATCGAGTCTAACCACTCGATCCCGTTAGTTGCCTCTTACGACAAGCATGGGTTGCTGAAGACCTATTCTAACCCGGATCTTCACTGGTATCTTGGGCAAGACGTTTGAAGAATTGCAGCTGTTTGAAATGTCTTCTTAAAGCAGAGTCGGTTGTACGATTTCGATGATATCATAAGAATTTATGCTTGAATCACTATCAATAAGTGATGATAGCAGGTGTTTGCGAAACTACGAGCTTATTCTGTCCCACCAGTGGCACCAATCACAAACACATGCAAAGGCAAGTAAAATGTTAACCTGAATACGGGAAAACATGGTACAAGTCAAAATCCGGAATTGCATCAGACACTAGTTTGGTCACTGATGTGTAAAATCTGGAAATTGACTCCACATGTCTACCACAAAACAATTTGAAAGAAGGCATTGGCTGGTATTGGTAGATTGGAAGTTTCCAAAATAACTTTAAGTGTAAGATGGCCATTCAACCAGGGTGTCATTGTACAAAGCAATCTTAGCCCTAAGGTGATCGTATCTCCCATACCTTAACATAGGCTTACGACAGTCGACAGTCGTAACGCTGAGTTGTTTTGTACAACCGCACCCAGGACCTCAGAAATTCGATACACGTGTACATATCACTGAACTTTTACTTGATGCTTTTACTATATTTCTTTATTCAGTGCAAAGTTGAATACATAGTTTGGCCGACAAACAAAGCATATAAGAACAAACAATTTAGTAGAATCAAAGCTAAACGTAGTATGGTATTGACATATGTCTGTGTATGAAATCTGTCATATTTTTCAAACTATGGTTAACGAATATATTTGGTTATGGTGTGAGTGCTGGAGGCATATACATATTTAATTTTTATACGTAAAATGGACATTTAATAACAACATGGATTATAACAATAACAATGTGGATACAAAGTATGAAGCCCTTTCTGGAGTACGCCATTGTGATGATTCTGGGTAATTGTTGAAGGCGGCTGGAAACTACTGTGTGAGTCACTCATCGATCATAAAAGCAGATTATAAGCAAAGTAAGCTTGAAACAATACAATAAGAAACCGATGTAGGACATATGTAGAACTTCATCCAAGACTGCTAGAAGATCCTGGACACAGCAACGACGATGAAAGCATCTGGAATAAATTTGAATCCACTTTTATTGGATTGTAAACAAAAGCATGAATGGTGATACATGAAATGGTACATTCTCCAACAGAAAGTTATTGTCTTGAATTATCACCTTGCAAATATTCAGACATGACACAACCTATCGATTGACAACATCCCTTAATATGTTATACACAATGGGAGTCTAAAATATATAATTGTAATCCCCACGAGAGGGCATCGTAAGTCCATGCCACTCAAAGAATTGTTATATTTAACACTGTTTTAATGTAGAATATTTGTTAATTGTAATTGATGGCTAAAGGTGCATACAATAGACAGATACTGAAAGTATGGGATGTTCAAAAGTAGGCAACTCGACAACAAAGATTGTGTGAGTAAGTGTATCTCCAAGCTACGGCGAACTGTACATAATCATGTGAACAATCCACGAAACGCAATCAGCCATGTGCCAAAGCTTCATGATTCAAAGAATCAGTTTAATTATATACATCGAATTCAGCTGAAATTTGCAACATCCACAGAGGTAACTTTATTTAAGAAAACATTTGGAATTTGTTTCCAGCGTTTATATGATAAAACGTTTGAGAGGAACGAGAAATACAATGTACTCACATGTACCCACAGATCCTGGCTTGAAACTGCATGCCGAGTCCTTTACAAGGAACTAGAAATACATACGATTGAAGAAAGTATAGTCTGTAAATGTATTGTACTTCTATTTATGATCAACAGGTCAACTGACAAAAAGATACAGACAAAATGGGCTCAGCTGTCGAGAACACACCTTTTCTCTCGCCCCGTTAACCACACACAAACCACCCCTACACCACATAATTACTTCACAATATAATTGTATGAACCCAGTGTCACAAACGAACCTCGCGTCTCAAACAAAACCGTAAGTAAAAGCTTGTGGAATGCAAAGGGAGACAATTCAGTGATCGCACAACGTGTATTCCAGTGAGTGAGTGAGCGAGTTGCGTTTGACGCCGCTTTTAACAGTATTCCAGTTATATCGCGGCGTATCCGCGTAATGTGGGAGGAACGCCCGAAGTGATGCAGGTCTCAGACGTTTACCACTTCGGTGAAACCCACGAGGAGGGGTATGGTGCTGACAAACCTAGAAACATAATCGGGGCGAACCGGGATTCGAACCCACAATCATAGGTTTCTGGCAACTCTGCACAGCGAATCGCAGCGCCTTAGACGACTGGGCCACACGCACCCCGCTGTATTCCAGTAGAAAATATTGTCGTAAGTATAAATTTACACCATTTTACCTCTTACCAAGCGTTTTGAGGTCGACTTTGAAAACGAGATCAATATTATACTGTTACGAATGGTCGTGACATGACAAGTATCATTATATTCCATAACATATGCTGCTATTTGACATTCGTTGATGGATATGCCATAACATCTTGGTATTGTTACGATCCAGGATGATGGTCGAGACAAAGACTCACCTGATTCTGGCATTCATTGCCGCTCCATTGTGGCTGGCATCCATTTGGACACACGCCGGTCGCAGCGTCACACACGTCTCCTCTTCCACAGAAGCCACACTGCCTGCTACACCCTTCCCCATAGGTGCCTTGAGGGCATTCCAGCTCGCATGTGGACCCTCTCCACCCGACACTGCATCCACCATGACACACACCCGTAGTGGAGTCACATGGCTGATTAGACTTACAGTGTCCACACCTGTGCTGGCAATTACTTCCATAGAGTCCCTTCCTGCAGTCTGAAATAAATCGACCTCATACAATATTTATGCAAACCCTGATAGATACTGCACCACAACGTGTGTTGAACTACAAATAATAATGTCTATTATGCAACATTAAATATCACATTCACTCAATATTGCAAGCTAATATAAAGAGTGAGTGAGAATGGTTTTACGCCGCTTTTAGCAATATTCCAGCAATATCACAGCGGAACACCAGAAATGGGCTTCACACATTGTACCCATGTCGGGAATTGAACCCGGGTCTTCGGCGTGACGAGTGAATAATCAAAAAAGATACTTGATGCTATCACACTATTGCCTCTCATTTAAAAGCAATTATGGAACGAGTACTTTTTCAAGAAAGTCTTGTCTCAAATATAACATTTGTTACTTTTTCGATGTTGATGTCCAATTTTCGACGTATATGCATCGCTTTGATATTCAAATTTAAGGTTTAATAATATTAACCATACAAACGCAATTTTTTCTCCTTATGTTTAGCTTTATCGCCCTAATTTTCAATTAGTGATGCTGTTGCGAGGGGCTTTATTAGTAGCATCAAACAAACATGTATAAAACCCATGTATAATGCATGTGTACCAATTCTTTTCTATGATAGATGCATCTGCAGTATTCTTGCAGCTGAAACTGGAGCAAACAACCAAGCAAGACATTAGTGCTCAGTCAAAATTGAACGTTTGAGATGACTTGATCAACATTGGGCCAATCATAACCCCAATATTGGTGAAACAGTCGTTTATACAGCGTGGCATGGTCCGGAATAGTCTCCCAATGACAATTTGAGGGAGTCGTGTCTACTCCTTTTGCAGCACCTAACGTAGCAGGTTACCTTTGGCGTACGCGTCTCCTGCTCATGTCCTAGACATGATACGTTGGGCAAGGGTCAGGACACCCGGCTGGCCATTGCATTCGGGTGATGTTTTGCTACTGGAAGTAATCAGTCACGGTACGTGCGGGGTGAACACGAAAATTATCGTCTTGGAAGACAAAACAAAGACCAGCCTTGCACACAAACGTCACAACTATTGTACGCAGTATGTTGCCTCGGAAATATTGTCCACTGACCTATGAACAATATGCAATGGCGTTCTCTCAGCCATAGTGATACCACCCTACATACAGACCAAACCTAAATCTGTCATGTTGCCATACGTTGACTTTCGCGTGACGTTCCTATGGACGGTTTGAGAAATGTCCATGCCTATCCAGGAGTGAATCTGGACTCCTCTGAAAACATTACACGAGACCATCGGTGATTCTCACAGTTTCTATGTTCTAAACATCATTGTAGTGTAACGGAGTTCCTTCCATTTACCTTTTTCCTGACACATGTTGCCCGTCCAACCTGATTGGCAACCGCTTGGACACTGTCCAGTCTCTTGGTGACATGTGGTCCCTGTTTGACAATGTCCGCACGGCAAAGAGCATTCCTTGCCGTATGTTCCACGACACACTAATGAACATACAATAGGGATATGACTATGTGAAGGGATAAATATTCTTGGAATACTTACAATGTCGATATCATGTCGGATTGAAAGTATCTATTAATTTGCCCAACCTCAGCACTTTCAGTGCAGAGGTTCCCTCTATACTTACTAGTATCATAGTTCCAAAATACGTCATATTTTATTCTAATTTTTTATGAATAATTTTGACTTTATAAAATTAAAATAAAACAACATTACTTCTGTACATTACTCAATAATTAGTGTACCAAAAGTCTATCTCAGTCATGTTGATAGCGTTAAGCGTTAAGACTACATGCAAGTTTCGTCCGAAGTCTAAAATCAGTTGGCATATACGTCCGCCTCCATTGTCAAGTTTTACTTGATAAGCGTAACGCGCTAATCGTTAAGACGACCGGACATAGAAGTAACATTTCCGAGAATCCTTATGTAATGCTACAATAACAGGGTGTTTGGGCGGGGGAGCTTGCCTCTCACTCAACAGCTTGAATAAAATGATTTCGTAAATAAGTGTAAAATTTAATTACCAAAGAAGATACAAAATACGTGTTCGCTGAAATGTATCCCCGACGGATGTCACTGATCATGTTGTCGCAAGCCATTATGGAACGAGTACTTTTTCAAGAAAGGGTTGTCTCATGTAACATTTGTTACTTTTTCGTTGTCGATGTCCAATTTTCGACGTATATGCATCGCTTTGTTATTCCAATTTAAGGTTTAATAATATTAAACCATACAAACGCAAGTGAGGTAATATTTTCTGCTTATGTTTAGCTTTATCGCCCTAATTTTCAATTAGTGATGCTGTCGCGAGGGGCTTTATTAGTAGCATCAAACAAACATGTATAAAACCGGTATAATGCATGTGTACCAATTCTTTTCTATGATAGATGCATCTGCAGTATTCTTGCAGCTGAAACTGGAGCAAACAACCAAGCAAGACATTAGTGCTCAGTCAAAAATGAACGTTTGAGATGACTTGATCAACATTGGGCCAATCATAACCCCAATATTGGTGAAACAGTCGTTTATACAGCGTGGCATGGTCCGGAATAGTCTCCCAATGACAATTTGAGGGAGTCGTGTCTACTCCTTTTGCAGCACCTAACGTAGCAGGTTACCTTTGGCGTACGTGTCTCCTGCTCATGTCCTAGACATGATACGTTGGGCAAGGGTCAGGACACCCGGCTGGCCATTGCATTCGGGTGATGTTTTGCTACTGGAAGTAATCAGTCACGGTACGTGCGGGGTGAACACGAAAATTATCGTCTTGGAAGACAAAACAAAGACCAGCCTTGCACGCAAACGTCACAACTATTGTACGCAGTATGTTGCCTCGGAAATATTGTCCACTGACCTATGAACAATATGCAATGGCGTTCTCTCAGCCATAGTGATACCACCCTACATACAGACCAAACCTAAATCTGTCATGTTGCCATACGTTGACTTTCGCGTGACGTTCCTATGGACGGTTTGAGAAATGTCCATGCCTATCCAGGAGTGAATCTGGACTCCTCTGAAAACATTACACGAGACCATCGGTGATTCTCACAGTTTCTATGTTCTAAACATCATTGTAGTGTAACGGAGTTCCTTCCATTTACCTTTTTCCTGACACATGTTGCCCGTCCAACCTGATTGGCAACCGCTTGGACACTGTCCAGTCTCTTGGTGACATGTGGTCCCTGTTTGACAATGTCCGCACGGCAAAGAGCATTCCTTGCCGTATGTTCCACGACACACTAATGAACATACAATAGGGATATGACTATGTGAAGGGATAAATATTCTTGGAATACTTACAATGTCGATATCATGTCGGATTGAAAGTATCTATTAATTTGCCCAACCTCAGCACTTTCAGTTCAGAGGTTCCCTCTATACTTACTAGTATCATAGTTCCAGAATACGTCATATTTTATTCTAATTTTTTATGAATAATTTTGACTTTATAAATAAATATAAACAACATAATTTGTGTACATGACTCAATAATTAGTGTACTAAAAGTCTATCTCAGTCATGTTGATAGCGTTAAGCGTTAAGACTACATGCATGTTTCGTCCGAAGTCTAAAATCAGTTGGCATATACGTCCGCCTTCATTGCCAAGTTTTACTTGATAAGCGTAACGCGCTCATCGTTAAGACGACACGTCCGGACATAGAAAGAAAAAAAATTCCGAGAAAACTTATGTAAGATTAGCAACATTGTGTAAGCATTGTGTAGCTACATTAAATAAGTTATAATTGAACATGCGACAATATTATGACATCTAAGAGCATCGGTGGTATAAAAAACGGCCTTTATTCGGGGTATCTCACTGATGAGATACACCGAATAAAGACTGACCACTAATTGATGCTTCTCTTGGTTGTTTTAACGCGTGCGGTCCCAGGCTTATTCCCCGAAAACAAAATTCAGGCATTATAATCAGCCAAGAACAAACGAATATTCAAAGGTTATTATACAGGTCATAAGGTTTATTGATTACCAGTGTAAAAGTACAAACGTAATAATAATAATAATAATAATCAGTGTTGATTTTGTTGATGGTTTTCTACTGCTGGACGGCACAGTAATGAGTAGCCTTGCTACAATAACAGGGTGTTTGGGTGGGGGAGCTTGTCTCTCACTCAACAGCTTGAATAAAATGATTTCGTAAATAAGTGTAAAATTTAATTACCAAAGAAGATACAAAATACGTGTTCGCTGAAATGTATCCCCGACGGATGTCACTGATCATGTTGTCACAAGCCATTATGGAACGAGTACTTTTTCAAGAAAGTCTTGTCTCATGTAACATTTGTTACTTTTTCGTTGTCGATGTCCAATTTTCGACGTATATGCATCGCTTTGTTATTCCAATTTAAGGTTTAATAATATTAAACCATACAAACGCAAGCGAGGTAATTTTTTCTGCTTATGTTTAGCTTTATCGCCCTAATTTTCAATTAGTGATGCTGTCGCGAGGGGCTTTATTAGTAGCATCAAACAAACATGTATAAAACCGGTATAATGCATGTGTACCAATTCTTTTCTATGATAGATGCATCTGCAGTATTCTTGCAGCTGAAACTGGAGCAAACAACCAAGCAAGACATTAGTGCTCAGTCAAAAATGAACGTTTGAGATGACTTGATCAACATTGGGCCAATCATAACCCCAATATTGGTGAAACAGTCGTTTATACAGCGTGGCATGGTCCGGAATAGTCTCCCAATGACAATTTGAGGGAGTCGTGTCTACTCCTTTTGCAGCACCTAACGTAGCAGGTTACCTTTGGCGTACGCGTCTCCTGCTCATGTCCTAGACATGATACGTTGGGCAAGGGTCAGGACACCCGGCTGGCCATTGCATTCGGGTGATGTTTTGCTACTGGAAGTAATCAGTCACGGTACGTGCGGGGTGAACACAAACATTATTGTCTTGAAAGACAAAACAAAGACCAGCCTTGCATGCAAACGTCACAACTATTGTACGCAGTATGTTGCCTCGGAAATATTGTCCACTGACCTATGAACAATATGCAATGGCGTTCTCTCAGCCATAGTGATACCACCCTACATACAGACCAAACCTAAATCTGTCATGTTGCCATACGTTGACTTTCGCGTGACGTTCCTATGGACGGTTTGAGAAATGTCCATGCCTATCCAGGAGTGAATCTGGACTCATCTGAAAACATTACACGAGACCATCGGCGATTCTCACAGAGTTTATGATCTAAACATCATTGTAGTGTAACGGAGTTCCTTCCATTTACCTTTTTCCTGACACATGTTGCCCGTCCAACCTGATTGGCAACCGCTTGGACACTGTCCAGTCTCTTGGTGACATGTGGTCCCTGTTTGACAATGTCCGCACGGCAAAGAGCATTCCTTGCCGTATGTTCCACGACACACTAATGAACATACAATAGGGATATGACTATGTGAAGGGATAAATATTCTTGGAATACTTACAATGTCGATATCATGTCGGATTGAAAGTATCTATTAATTTGCCCAACCTCAGCACTTTCAGTGCAGAGGTTCCCTCTATACTTACTAGTATCATGTTCCAAAATACGTAATATTTTATTCTAATTTTTTATGAATAATTTTGACTTTATAAAATAAATATAAAACAACATAATTTGTGTACATGACTCAATAATTAGTGTACCAAAAGTCTATCTTAGTCATGTTGATAGCGTTAAGCGTTAAGACTACATGCATGTTTCGTCCGAAGTCTAAAATCAGTTGGCATATACGTCCGCCTCCATTGTCAAGTTTTACTTGATAAGCGTAACGCGCTAGTCGTTAAGACGACCGGACATAGAAGTAACATTTCCGAGAATCCTTATGTAATGCTACAATAACAGGGTGTTTGGGCGGGGGAGCTTGCCTCTCACTCAACAGCTTGAATAAAATGATTTCGTAAATAAGTGTAAAATTTAATTACCAAAGAAGATACAAAATACGTGTTCGCTGAAATGTATCCCCGACGGATGTCACTGATCATGTTGTCGCAAGCCATTATGGAACGAGTACTTTTTCAAGAAAGTCTTGTCTCATGTAACAGTTGTTACTTTTTCGTTGTCGATGTCCAATTTTCGACGTATATGCATCGCTTTGTTATTCCAATTTAAGGTTTAATAATATTAAACCATACAAACGCAAGCGAGGTAATATTTTCTGCTTATGTTTAGCTTTATCGCCCTAATTTTCAATTGGTGATGCTGTCGCGAGGGGCTTTATTAGTAGCATCAAACAAACATGTATAAAACCGGTATAATGCATGTTGCCAATTCTTTTCTATGATAGATGCATTTGCAGTATTCTTGCAGCTGAAACTGGAGCAAACAACCAAGCAAGACATTAGTGCTCAGTCAAAAATGAACGTTTGAGATGACTTGATCAACATTGGGCCAATCATAACCCCAATATTGGTGAAACAGTCGTTTATACAGCGTGGCATGGTCCGGAATAGTCTCCCAATGACAATTTGAGGGAGTCGTGTCTACTCCTTTTGCAGCACCTAACGTAGCAGGTTACCTTTGGCGTACGCGTCTCCTGCTCATGTCCTAGACATGATACGTTGGGCAAGGGTCAGGACACCCGGCTGGCCATTGCATTCGGGTGATGTTTTGCTACTGGAAGTAATCAGTCACGGTACGTGCGGGGTGAACACAAACATTATTGTCTTGAAAGACAAAACAAAGACCAGCCTTGCACGCAAACGTCACAACTATTGTACGCAGTATGTTGCCTCGGAAATATTGTCCACTGACCTATGAACAATATGCAATGGCGTTCTCTCAGCCATAGTGATACCACCCTACATACAGACCAAACCTAAATCTGTCATGTTGCCATACGTTGACTTTCGCGTGACGTTCCTATGGACGGTTTGAGAAATGTCCATGCCTATCCAGGAGTGAATCTGGACTCATCTGAAAACATTACACGAGACCATCGGTGATTCTCACAGTTTCTATGTTCTAAACATCATTGTAGTGTAACGGAGTTCCTTCCATTTACCTTTTTCCTGACACATGTTGCCCGTCCAACCTGATTGGCAACCGCTTGGACACTGTCCAGTCTCTTGGTGACATGTGGTCCCTGTTTGACAATGTCCGCACGGCAAAGAGCATTCCTTGCCGTATGTTCCACGACACACTAATGAACATACAATAGGGATATGACTATGTGAAGGGATAAATATTCTTGGAATACTTACAATGTCGATATCATGTTGGATTGAAAGTATCTATTAATTTGCCCAACCTCAGCAATTTCAGTGCAGAGGTTCCCTCTATACTTACTAGTATCATAGTTCCAAAATACGTCATATTTTATTCTAATTTTTTATGAATAATTTTGACTTTATAAAATAAAAATAAAACAACATTACTTCTGTACATTACTCAATAATTAGTGTACTAAAAGTCTATCTCAGTCATGTTGATAGCGTTAAGCGTTAAGACTACATGCATGTTTCGTCCGAAGTCTAAAATCAGTTGGCATATACGTCCGCCTTCATTGCCAAGTTTTACTTGATAAGCGTAACGCGCTCATCGTTAAGACGACAAGTCCGGACATAGAAGTAACATTTCCGAGAAAACTTATGTAAGATTAGCAACATTGTGTAAGCATTGTGTAGCTACATTAAATAAGTTATAATTGAACATGCGACCATATTATGACATCTAAGAGCATCGGTGGTATAAAAAACGGCCTTTATTCGGGGTACCTCACTGATGAGATACACCGAATAAAGACTGACCACTAATTGATGCTTCTCTTGGTTGTTTTAACGTGTGTGGTCCCAGGCTTATTCCCCGAAAACAAATTTCAGGCATTATAATCAGCCAAGAACAAACATAAACGTTCAAAGGTTATTATACAGGTCATAAGGTTTAATGATTACCAGTGTAAAAGTACAAACGTAATAATAATAATAATAATAATCAGTGTTGATTTTGTTGATGGTTTTCTACTGCTGGACGGCACAGTAATGAGTAGCCTTGCTACAATAACAGGGTGTTTGGGCGGGGGAGCTTGCCTCTCACTCAACAGCTTGAATAAAATGATTTCGTAAATAAGTGTAAAATTTAATTACCAAAGAAGATACAAAACACGTGTTCGCTGAAATGTATCCCCGACGGATGTCACTGATCATGTTGTCACAAGCCATTATGGAACGAGTACTTTTTCAAGAAAGGGTTGTCTCATGTAACATTTGTTACTTTTTCGTTGTCGATGTCCAATTTTCGACGTATATGCATCGCTTTGTTATTCTAATTTAAGGTTTAATAATATTAAACCATACAAACACAAGCGAGGTAATTTTTTCTGCTTATGTTTAGCTTTATCGCCCTAATTTTCATTTAGTGATGCTGTTGCGAGGGGCTTTATTAGTAGCATCAAACAAACATGTATAAAACCGGTATAATGCATGTGTAACAATTCTTTTCTATGATAGATGCATCTGCAGTATTCTTGCAGCTGAAACTGGAGCAAACAACCAAGCAAGACATTAGTGCTCAGTCAAAAATGAACGTTTGAGATGACTTGATCAATATTGGGCCAATCATAACCCCAATATTGGTGAAACAGTCGTTTATACAGCGTGGCATGGTCCGGAATAGTCTCCCAATGACAATTTGAGGGAGTCATGTCTACTCCTTTTGCAGCACCTAACGTAGCAGGTTACCTTTGGCGTACGCGTCTCCTGCTCATGTCCTAGACATGATACGTTGGGCAAGGGTCAGGACACCCGGCTTGCCATTGCATTCGGGTGATGTTTTGCTACTGGAAGTAATCAGTCATGGTACGTGCGGGGTGAACACAAACATTATTGTCTTGAAAGACAAAACAAAGACCAGCCTTGCACGCAAACGTCACAACTATTGTACGCAGTATGTTGCCTCGGAAATATTGTCCACTGACCTATGAACAATATGCAATGGCGTTCTCTCAGCCATAGTGATACCACCCTACATACAGACCAAACCTAAATCTGTCATGTTGCCATACGTTGACTTTCGCGTGACGTTCCTATGGACGGTTTGAGAAATGTCCATGCCTATCCAGGAGTGAATCTGGACTCATCTGAAAACATTACACGAGACCATCGGTGATTCTCACAGTTTCTATGTTCTAAACATCATTGTAGTGTAACGGAGTTCCTTCCATTTACCTTTTTCCTGACACATGTTGCCCGTCCAACCTGATTGGCAACCGCTTGGACACTGTCCAGTCTCTTGGTGACATGTGGTCCCTGTTTGACAATGTCCGCACGGCAAAGAGCATTCCTTGCCGTATGTTCCACGACACACTAATGAACATACAATAGGGATATGACTATGTGAAGGGATAAATATTCTTGGAATACTTATAATGTCGATATCATGTTGGATTGAAAGTATCTATTAATTTGCCCAACCTCAGCAATTTCAGTGCAGAGGTTCCCTCTATACTTACTAGTATCATAGTTCCAAAATACGTCATATTTTATTCTAATTTTTTATGAATAATTTTGACTTTATAAAATAAAAATAAAACAACATTACTTCTGTACATTACTCAATAATTAGTGTACTAAAAGTCTATCTCAGTCATGTTGATAGCGTTAAGCGTTAAGACTACATGCATGTTTCGTCCGAAGTCTAAAATCAGTTGGCATATACGTCCGCCTTCATTGCCAAGTTTTACTTGATAAGCGTAACGCGCTCATCGTTAAGACGACAAGTCCGGACATAGAAGTAACATTTCCGAGAAAACTTATGTAAGATTAGCAACATTGTGTAAGCATTGTGTAGCTACATTAAATAAGTTATAATTGAACATGCGACCATATTATGACATCTAAGAGCATCGGTGGTATAAAAAACGGCCTTTATTCGGGGTACCTCACTGATGAGATACACCGAATAAAGACTGACCACTAATTGATGCTTCTCTTGGTTGTTTTAACGTGTGTGGTCCCAGGCTTATTCCCCGAAAACAAATTTCAGGCATTATAATCAGCCAAGAACAAACATAAACGTTCAAAGGTTATTATACAGGTCATAATGTTTAATGATTACCAGTGTAAAAGTACAAACGTAATAATAATAATAATAATAATCAGTGTTGATTTTGTTGATGGTTTTCTACTGCTGGACGGCACAGTAATGAGTAGCCTTGCTACAATAACAGGGTGTTTGGGCGGGGGAGCTTGCCTCTCACTCAACAGCTTGAATAAAATGATTTCGTAAATAAGTGTAAAATTTAATTACCAAAGAAGATACAAAATACGTGTTCGCTGAAATGTATCCCCGACGGATGTCACTGATCATGTTGTCACAAGCCATTATGGAACGAGTACTTTTTCAAGAAAGGGTTGTCTCATGTAACATTTGTTCCTTTTTCGTTGTCGATGTCCAATTTTCGACGTATATGCATCGCTTTGTTATTCCAATTTAAGGTTTAATAATATTAAACCATACAAACACAAGCGAGGTAATTTTTTCTGCTTATGTTTAGCTTTATCGCCCTAATTTTCATTTAGTGATGCTGTTGCGAGGGGCTTTATTAGTAGCATCAAACAAACATGTATAAAACCGGTATAATGCATGTGTACCAATTCTTTTCTATGATAGATGCATCTGCAGTATTCTTGCAGCTGAAACTGGAGCAAACAACCAAGCAAGACATTAGTGCTCAGTCAAAAATGAACGTTTGAGATGACTTGATCAATATTGGGCCAATCATAACCCCAATATTGGTGAAACAGTCGTTTATACAGCGTGGCATGGTCCGGAATAGTCTCCCAATGACAATTTGAGGGAGTCATGTCTACTCCTTTTGCAGCACCTAACGTAGCAGGTTACCTTTGGCGTACGCGTCTCCTGCTCATGTCCTAGACATGATACGTTGGGCAAGGGTCAGGACACCCGGCTTGCCATTGCATTCGGGTGATGTTTTGCTACTGGAAGTAATCAGTCACGGTACGTGCGGGGTGAACACAAACATTATTGTCTTGAAAGACAAAACAAAGACCAGCCTTGCACGCAAACGTCACAACTATTGTACGCAGTATGTTGCCTCGGAAATATTGTCCACTGACCTATGAACAATATGCAATGGCGTTCTCTCAGCCATAGTGATACCACCCTACATACAGACCAAACCTAAATCTGTCATGTTGCCATACGTTGACTTTCGCGTGACGTTCCTATGGACGGTTTGAGAAATGTCCATGCCTATCCAGGAGTGAATCTGGACTCATCTGAAAACATTACACGAGACCATCGGTGATTCTCACAGTTTCTATGTTCTAAACATCATTGTAGTGTAACGGAGTTCCTTCCATTTACCTTTTTCCTGACACATGTTGCCCGTCCAACCTGATTGGCAACCGCTTGGACACTGTCCAGTCTCTTGGTGACATGTGGTCCCTGTTTGACAATGTCCGCACGGCAAAGAGCATTCCTTGCCGTATGTTCCACGACACACTAATGAACATACAATAGGGATATGACTATGTGAAGGGATAAATATTCTTGGAATACTTACAATGTCGATATCATGTTGGATTGAAAGTATCTATTAATTTGCCCAACCTCAGCAATTTCAGTGCAGAGGTTCCCTCTATACTTACTAGTATCATAGTTCCAAAATACGTCATATTTTATTCTAATTTTTTATGAATAATTTTGACTTTATAAAATAAAAATAAAACAACATTACTTCTGTACATTACTCAATAATTAGTGTACTAAAAGTCTATCTCAGTCATGTTGATAGCGTTAAGCATTAAGACTACATGCATGTTTCGTCCGAAGTCTAAAATCAGTTGGCATATACGTCCGCCTTCATTGCCAAGTTTTACTTGATAAGCGTAACGCGCTCATCGTTAAGACGACAAGTCCGGACATAGAAGTAACATTTCCGAGAAAACTTATGTAAGATTAGCAACATTGTGTAAGCATTGTGTAGCTACATTAAATAAGTTATAATTGAACATGCGACCATATTATGACATCTAAGAGCATCGGTGGTATAAAAAACGGCCTTTATTCGGGGTACCTCACTGATGAGATACACCGAATAAAGACTGACCACTAATTGATGCTTCTCTTGGTTGTTTTAACGTGTGTGGTCCCAGGCTTATTCCCCGAAAACAAATTTCAGGCATTATAATCAGCCAAGAACAAACATAAACGTTCAAAGGTTATTATACAGGTCATAAGGTTTAATGATTACCAGTGTAAAAGTACAAACGTAATAATAATAATAATAATAATCAGTGTTGATTTTGTTGATGGTTTTCTACTGCTGGACGGCACAGTAATGAGTAGCCTTGCTACAATAACAGGGTGTTTGGGCGGGGGAGCTTGCCTCTCACTCAACAGCTTGAATAAAATGATTTCGTAAATAAGTGTAAAATTTAATTACCAAAGAAGATACAAAACACGTGTTCGCTGAAATGTATCCCCGACGGATGTCACTGATCATGTTGTCACAAGCCATTATGGAACGAGTACTTTTTCAAGAAAGGGTTGTCTCATGTAACATTTGTTACTTTTTCGTTGTCGATGTCCAATTTTCGACGTATATGCATCGCTTTGTTATTCTAATTTAAGGTTTAATAATATTAAACCATACAAACACAAGCGAGGTAATTTTTTCTGCTTATGTTTAGCTTTATCGCCCTAATTTTCATTTAGTGATGCTGTTGCGAGGGGCTTTATTAGTAGCATCAAACAAACATGTATAAAACCGGTATAATGCATGTGTAACAATTCTTTTCTATGATAGATGCATCTGCAGTATTCTTGCAGCTGAAACTGGAGCAAACAACCAAGCAAGACATTAGTGCTCAGTCAAAAATGAACGTTTGAGATGACTTGATCAATATTGGGCCAATCATAACCCCAATATTGGTGAAACAGTCGTTTATACAGCGTGGCATGGTCCGGAATAGTCTCCCAATGACAATTTGAGGGAGTCATGTCTACTCCTTTTGCAGCACCTAACGTAGCAGGTTACCTTTGGCGTACGCGTCTCCTGCTCATGTCCTAGACATGATACGTTGGGCAAGGGTCAGGACACCCGGCTTGCCATTGCATTCGGGTGATGTTTTGCTACTGGAAGTAATCAGTCATGGTACGTGCGGGGTGAACACAAACATTATTGTCTTGAAAGACAAAACAAAGACCAGCCTTGCACGCAAACGTCACAACTATTGTACGCAGTATGTTGCCTCGGAAATATTGTCCACTGACCTATGAACAATATGCAATGGCGTTCTCTCAGCCATAGTGATACCACCCTACATACAGACCAAACCTAAATCTGTCATGTTGCCATACGTTGACTTTCGCGTGACGTTCCTATGGACGGTTTGAGAAATGTCCATGCCTATCCAGGAGTGAATCTGGACTCATCTGAAAACATTACACGAGACCATCGGTGATTCTCACAGTTTCTATGTTCTAAACATCATTGTAGTGTAACGGAGTTCCTTCCATTTACCTTTTTCCTGACACATGTTGCCCGTCCAACCTGATTTGCAACCGCTTGGACACTGTCCAGTCTCTTGGTGACATGTGGTCCCTGTTTGACAATGTCCGCACGGCAAAGAGCATTCCTTGCCGTATGTTCCACGACACACTAATGAACATACAATAGGGATATGACTATGTGAAGGGATAAATATTCTTGGAATACTTACAATGTCGATATCATGTTGGATTGAAAGTATCTATTAATTTGCCCAACCTCAGCAATTTCAGTGCAGAGGTTCCCTCTATACTTACTAGTATCATAGTTCCAAAATACGTCATATTTTATTCTAATTTTTTATGAATAATTTTGACTTTATAAAATAAAAATAAAACAACATTACTTCTGTACATTACTCAATAATTAGTGTACTAAAAGTCTATCTCAGTCATGTTGATAGCGTTAAGCGTTAAGACTACATGCATGTTTCGTCCGAAGTCTAAAATCAGTTGGCATATACGTCCGCCTTCATTGCCAAGTTTTACTTGATAAGCGTAACGCGCTCATCGTTAAGACGACAAGTCCGGACATAGAAGTAACATTTCCGAGAAAACTTATGTAAGATTAGCAACATTGTGTAAGCATTGTGTAGCTACATTAAATAAGTTATAATTGAACATGCGACCATATTATGACATCTAAGAGCATCGGTGGTATAAAAAACGGCCTTTATTCGGGGTACCTCACTGATGAGATACACCGAATAAAGACTGACCACTAATTGATGCTTCTCTTGGTTGTTTTAACGTGTGTGGTCCCAGGCTTATTCCCCGAAAACAAATTTCAGGCATTATAATCAGCCAAGAACAAACATAAACGTTCAAAGGTTATTATACAGGTCATAAGGTTTAATGATTACCAGTGTAAAAGTACAAACGTAATAATAATAATAATAATAATCAGTGTTGATTTTGTTGATGGTTTTCTACTGCTGGACGGCACAGTAATGAGTAGCCTTGCTACAATAACAGGGTGTTTGGGCGGGGGAGCTTGCCTCTCACTCAACAGCTTGAATAAAATGATTTCGTAAATAAGTGTAAAATTTAATTACCAAAGAAGATACAAAACACGTGTTCGCTGAAATGTATCCCCGACGGATGTCACTGATCATGTTGTCACAAGCCATTATGGAACGAGTACTTTTTCAAGAAAGGGTTGTCTCATGTAACATTTGTTACTTTTTCGTTGTCGATGTCCAATTTTCGACGTATATGCATCGCTTTGTTATTCTAATTTAAGGTTTAATAATATTAAACCATACAAACACAAGCGAGGTAATTTTTTCTGCTTATGTTTAGCTTTATCGCCCTAATTTTCATTTAGTGATGCTGTTGCGAGGGGCTTTATTAGTAGCATCAAACAAACATGTATAAAACCGGTATAATGCATGTGTAACAATTCTTTTCTATGATAGATGCATCTGCAGTATTCTTGCAGCTGAAACTGGAGCAAACAACCAAGCAAGACATTAGTGCTCAGTCAAAAATGAACGTTTGAGATGACTTGATCAATATTGGGCCAATCATAACCCCAATATTGGTGAAACAGTCGTTTATACAGCGTGGCATGGTCCGGAATAGTCTCCCAATGACAATTTGAGGGAGTCATGTCTACTCCTTTTGCAGCACCTAACGTAGCAGGTTACCTTTGGCGTACGCGTCTCCTGCTCATGTCCTAGACATGATACGTTGGGCAAGGGTCAGGACACCCGGCTTGCCATTGCATTCGGGTGATGTTTTGCTACTGGAAGTAATCAGTCATGGTACGTGCGGGGTGAACACAAACATTATTGTCTTGAAAGACAAAACAAAGACCAGCCTTGCACGCAAACGTCACAACTATTGTACGCAGTATGTTGCCTCGGAAATATTGTCCACTGACCTATGAACAATATGCAATGGCGTTCTCTCAGCCATAGTGATACCACCCTACATACAGACCAAACCTAAATCTGTCATGTTGCCATACGTTGACTTTCGCGTGACGTTCCTATGGACGGTTTGAGAAATGTCCATGCCTATCCAGGAGTGAATCTGGACTCATCTGAAAACATTACACGAGACCATCGGTGATTCTCACAGTTTCTATGTTCTAAACATCATTGTAGTGTAACGGAGTTCCTTCCATTTACCTTTTTCCTGACACATGTTGCCCGTCCAACCTGATTGGCAACCGCTTGGACACTGTCCAGTCTCTTGGTGACATGTGGTCCCTGTTTGACAATGTCCGCACGGCAAAGAGCATTCCTTGCCGTATGTTCCACGACACACTAATGAACATACAATAGGGATATGACTATGTGAAGGGATAAATATTCTTGGAATACTTACAATGTCGATATCATGTTGGATTGAAAGTATCTATTAATTTGCCCAACCTCAGCAATTTCAGTGCAGAGGTTCCCTCTATACTTACTAGTATCATAGTTCCAAAATACGTCATATTTTATTCTAATTTTTTATGAATAATTTTGACTTTATAAAATAAAAATAAAACAACATTACTTCTGTACATTACTCAATAATTAGTGTACTAAAAGTCTATCTCAGTCATGTTGATAGCGTTAAGCGTTAAGACTACATGCATGTTTCGTCCGAAGTCTAAAATCAGTTGGCATATACGTCCGCCTTCATTGCCAAGTTTTACTTGATAAGCGTAACGCGCTCATCGTTAAGACGACAAGTCCGGACATAGAAGTAACATTTCCGAGAAAACTTATGTAAGATTAGCAACATTGTGTAAGCATTGTGTAGCTACATTAAATAAGTTATAATTGAACATGCGACCATATTATGACATCTAAGAGCATCGGTGGTATAAAAAACGGCCTTTATTCGGGGTACCTCACTGATGAGATACACCGAATAAAGACTGACCACTAATTGATGCTTCTCTTGGTTGTTTTAACGTGTGTGGTCCCAGGCTTATTCCCCGAAAACAAATTTCAGGCATTATAATCAGCCAAGAACAAACATAAACGTTCAAAGGTTATTATACAGGTCATAAGGTTTAATGATTACCAGTGTAAAAGTACAAACGTAATAATAATAATAATAATAATCAGTGTTGATTTTGTTGATGGTTTTCTACTGCTGGACGGCACAGTAATGAGTAGCCTTGCTACAATAACAGGGTGTTTGGGCGGGGGAGCTTGCCTCTCACTCAACAGCTTGAATAAAATGATTTCGTAAATAAGTGTAAAATTTAATTACCAAAGAAGATACAAAATACGTGTTCGCTGAAATGTATCCCCGACGGATGTCACTGATCATGTTGTCACAAGCCATTATGGAACGAGTACTTTTTCAAGAAAGGGTTGTCTCATGTAACATTTGTTACTTTTTCGTTGTCGATGTCCAATTTTCGACGTATATGCATCGCTTTGTTATTCCAATTTAAGGTTTAATAATATTAAACCATACAAACACAAGCGAGGTAATTTTTTCTGCTTATGTTTAGCTTTATCGCCCTAATTTTCATTTAGTGATGCTGTTGCGAGGGGCTTTATTAGTAGCATCAAACAAACATGTATAAAACCGGTATAATGCATGTGTACCAATTCTTTTCTATGATAGATGCATCTGCAGTATTCTTGCAGCTGAAACTGGAGCAAACAACCAAGCAAGACATTAGTGCTCAGTCAAAAATGAACGTTTGAGATGACTTGATCAATATTGGGCCAATCATAACCCCAATATTGGTGAAACAGTCGTTTATACAGCGTGGCATGGTCCGGAATAGTCTCCCAATGACAATTTGAGGGAGTCATGTCTACTCCTTTTGCAGCACCTAACGTAGCAGGTTACCTTTGGCGTACGCGTCTCCTGCTCATGTCCTAGACATGATACGTTGGGCAAGGGTCAGGACACCCGGCTTGCCATTGCATTCGGGTGATGTTTTGCTACTGGAAGTAATCAGTCACGGTACGTGCGGGGTGAACACAAACATTATTGTCTTGAAAGACAAAACAAAGACCAGCCTTGCATGCAAACGTCACAACTATTGTACGCAGTATGTTGCCTCGGAAATATTGTCCACTGACCTATGAACAATATGCAATGGCGTTCTCTCAGCCATAGTGATACCACCCTACATACAGACCAAACCTAAATCTGTCATGTTGCCATACGTTGACTTTCGCGTGACGTTCCTATGGACGGTTTGAGAAATGTCCATGCCTATCCAGGAGTGAATCTGGACTCATCTGAAAACATTACACGAGACCATCGGTGATTCTCACAGTTTCTATGTTCTAAACATCATTGTAGTGTAACGGAGTTCCTTCCATTTACCTTTTTCCTGACACATGTTGCCCGTCCAACCTGATTGGCAACCGCTTGGACACTGTCCAGTCTCTTGGTGACATGTGGTCCCTGTTTGACAATGTCCGCACGGCAAAGAGCATTCCTTGCCGTATGTTCCACGACACACTAATGAACATACAATAGGGATATGACTATGTGAAGGGATAAATATTCTTGGAATACTTACAATGTCGATATCATGTTGGATTGAAAGTATCTATTAATTTGCCCAACCTCAGCAATTTCAGTGCAGAGGTTCCCTCTATACTTACTAGTATCATAGTTCCAAAATACGTCATATTTTATTCTAATTTTTTATGAATAATTTTGACTTTATAAAATAAAAATAAAACAACATTACTTCTGTACATTACTCAATAATTAGTGTACTAAAAGTCTATCTCAGTCATGTTGATAGCGTTAAGCGTTAAGACTACATGCATGTTTCGTCCGAAGTCTAAAATCAGTTGGCATATACGTCCGCCTTCATTGCCAAGTTTTACTTGATAAGCGTAACGCGCTCATCGTTAAGACGACAAGTCCGGACATAGAAGTAACATTTCCGAGAAAACTTATGTAAGATTAGCAACATTGTGTAAGCATTGTGTAGCTACATTAAATAAGTTATAATTGAACATGCGACCATATTATGACATCTAAGAGCATCGGTGGTATAAAAAACGGCCTTTATTCGGGGTACCTCACTGATGAGATACACCGAATAAAGACTGACCACTAATTGATGCTTCTCTTGGTTGTTTTAACGTGTGTGGTCCCAGGCTTATTCCCCGAAAACAAATTTCAGGCATTATAATCAGCCAAGAACAAACATAAACGTTCAAAGGTTATTATACAGGTCATAAGGTTTAATGATTACCAGTGTAAAAGTACAAACGTAATAATAATAATAATAATAATCAGTGTTGATTTTGTTGATGGTTTTCTACTGCTGGACGGCACAGTAATGAGTAGCCTTGCTACAATAACAGGGTGTTTGGGCGGGGGAGCTTGCCTCTCACTCAACAGCTTGAATAAAATGATTTCGTAAATAAGTGTAAAATTTAATTACCAAAGAAGATACAAAATACGTGTTCGCTGAAATGTATCCCCGACGGATGTCACTGATCATGTTGTCACAAGCCATTATGGAACGAGTACTTTTTCAAGAAAGGGTTGTCTCATGTAACATTTGTTACTTTTTCGTTGTCGATGTCCAATTTTCGACGTATATGCATCGCTTTGTTATTCAAATTTAAGGTTTAATAATATTAAACCATACAAACACAAGCGAGGTAATTTTTTCTGCTTATGTTTAGCTTTATCGCCCTAATTTTCATTTAGTGATGCTGTTGCGAGGGGCTTTATTAGTAGCATCAAACAAACATGTATAAAACCGGTATAATGCATGTGTACCAATTCTTTTCTATGATAGATGCATCTGCAGTATTCTTGCAGCTGAAACTGGAGCAAACAACCAAGCAAGACATTAGTGCTCAGTCAAAAATGAACGTTTGAGATGACTTGATCAATATTGGGCCAATCATAACCCCAATATTGGTGAAACAGTCGTTTATACAGCGTGGCATGGTCCGGAATAGTCTCCCAATGACAATTTGAGGGAGTCATGTCTACTCCTTTTGCAGCACCTAACGTAGCAGGTTACCTTTGGCGTACGCGTCTCCTGCTCATGTCCTAGACATGATACGTTGGGCAAGGGTCAGGACACCCGGCTTGCCATTGCATTCGGGTGATGTTTTGCTACTGGAAGTAATCAGTCACGGTACGTGCGGGGTGAACACAAACATTATTGTCTTGAAAGACAAAACAAAGACCAGCCTTGCATGCAAACGTCACAACTATTGTACGCAGTATGTTGCCTCGGAAATATTGTCCACTGACCTATGAACAATATGCAATGGCGTTCTCTCAGCCATAGTGATACCACCCTACATACAGACCAAACCTAAATCTGTCATGTTGCCATACGTTGACTTTCGCGTGACGTTCCTATGGACGGTTTGAGAAATGTCCATGCCTATCCAGGAGTGAATCTGGACTCATCTGAAAACATTACACGAGACCATCGGTGATTCTCACAGTTTCTATGTTCTAAACATCATTGTAGTGTAACGGAGTTCCTTCCATTTACCTTTTTCCTGACACATGTTGCCCGTCCAACCTGATTGGCAACCGCTTGGACACTGTCCAGTCTCTTGGTGACATGTGGTCCCTGTTTGACAATGTCCGCACGGCAAAGAGCATTCCTTGCCGTATGTTCCACGACACACTAATGAACATACAATAGGGATATGACTATGTGAAGGGATAAATATTCTTGGAATACTTACAATGTCGATATCATGTTGGATTGAAAGTATCTATTAATTTGCCCAACCTCAGCAATTTCAGTGCAGAGGTTCCCTCTATACTTACTAGTATCATAGTTCCAAAATACGTCATATTTTATTCTAATTTTTTATGAATAATTTTGACTTTATAAAATAAAAATAAAACAACATTACTTCTGTACATTACTCAATAATTAGTGTACTAAAAGTCTATCTCAGTCATGTTGATAGCGTTAAGCGTTAAGACTACATGCATGTTTCGTCCGAAGTCTAAAATCAGTTGGCATATATGTCCGCCTTCATTGCCAAGTTTTACTTGATAAGCGTGACGCGCTCATCGTTAAGACGACAAGTCCGGACATAGAAGTAACATTTCCGAGAAAACTTATGTAAGATTAGCAACATTGTGTAAGCATTGTGTAGCTACATTAAATAAGTTATAATTGAACATGCGACCATATTATGACATCTAAGAGCATCGGTGGTATAAAAAACGGCCTTTATTCGGGGTACCTCACTGATGAGATACACCGAATAAAGACTGACCACTAATTGATGCTTCTCTTGGTTGTTTTAACGTGTGTGGTCCCAGGCTTATTCCCCGAAAACAAATTTCAGGCATTATAATCAGCCAAGAACAAACATAAACGTTCAAAGGTTATTATACAGGTCATAAGGTTTAATGATTACCAGTGTAAAAGTACAAACGTAATAATAATAATAATAATAATCAGTGTTGATTTTGTTGATGGTTTTCTACTGCTGGACGGCACAGTAATGAGTAGCCTTGCTACAATAACAGGGTGTTTGGGCGGGGGAGCTTGCCTCTCACTCAACAGCTTGAATAAAATGATTTCGTAAATAAGTGTAAAATTTAATTACCAAAGAAGATACAAAATACGTGTTCGCTGAAATGTATCCCCGACGGATGTCACTGATCATGTTGTCACAAGCCATTATGGAACGAGTACTTTTTCAAGAAAGGGTTGTCTCATGTAACATTTGTTACTTTTTCGTTGTCGATGTCCAATTTTCGACGTATATGCATCGCTTTGTTATTCTAATTTAAGGTTTAATAATATTAAACCATACAAACACAAGCGAGGTAATTTTTTCTGCTTATGTTTAGCTTTATCGCCCTAATTTTCATTTAGTGATGCTGTTGCGAGGGGCTTTATTAGTAGCATCAAACAAACATGTATAAAACCGGTATAATGCATGTGTACCAATTCTTTTCTATGATAGATGCATCTGCAGTATTCTTGCAGCTGAAACTGGAGCAAACAACCAAGCAAGACATTAGTGCTCAGTCAAAAATGAACGTTTGAGATGACTTGATCAATACTGGGCCAATCATAACCCCAATATTGGTGAAACAGTCGTTTATACAGCGTGGCATGGTCCGGAATAGTCTCCCAATGACAATTTGAGGGAGTCGTGTCTACTCCTTTTGCAGCACCTAACGTAGCAGGTTACCTTTGGCGTACGCGTCTCCTGCTCATGTCCTAGACATGATACGTTGGGCAAGGGTCAGGACACCCGGCTGGCCATTGCATTCGGGTGATGTTTTGCTACTGGAAGTAATCAGTCACGGTACGTGCGGGGTGAACACAAACATTATTGTCTTGAAAGACAAAACAAAGACCAGCCTTGCACGCAAACGTCACAACTATTGTACGCAGTATGTTGCCTCGGAAATATTGTCCACTGACCTATGAACAATATGCAATGGCGTTCTCTCAGCCATAGTGATACCACCCTACATACAGACCAAACCTAAATCTGTCATGTTGCCATACGTTGACTTTCGCGTGACGTTCCTATGGACGGTTTGAGAAATGTCCATGCCTATCCAGGAGTGAATCTGGACTCATCTGAAAACATTACACGAGACCATCGGTGATTCTCACAGTTTCTATGTTCTAAACATCATTGTAGTGTAACGGAGTTCCTTCCATTTACCTTTTTCCTGACACATGTTGCCCGTCCAACCTGATTGGCAACCGCTTGGACACTGTCCAGTCTCTTGGTGACATGTGGTCCCTGTTTGACAATGTCCGCACGGCAAAGAGCATTCCTTGCCGTATGTTCCACGACACACTAATGAACATACAATAGGGATATGACTATGTGAAGGGATAAATATTCTTGGAATACTTACAATGTCGATATCATGTTGGATTGAAAGTATCTATTAATTTGCCCAACCTCAGCAATTTCAGTGCAGAGGTTCCCTCTATACTTACTAGTATCATAGTTCCAAAATACGTCATATTTTATTCTAATTTTTTATGAATAATTTTGACTTTATAAAATAAAAATAAAACAACATTACTTCTGTACATTACTCAATAATTAGTGTACTAAAAGTCTATCTCAGTCATGTTGATAGCGTTAAGCATTAAGACTACATGCATGTTTCGTCCGAAGTCTAAAATCAGTTGGCATATACGTCCGCCTTCATTGCCAAGTTTTACTTGATAAGCGTAACGCGCTCATCGTTAAGACGACAAGTCCGGACATAGAAGTAACATTTCCGAGAAAACTTATGTAAGATTAGCAACATTGTGTAAGCATTGTGTAGCTACATTAAATAAGTTATAATTGAACATGCGACCATATTATGACATCTAAGAGCATCGGTGGTATAAAAAACGGCCTTTATTCGGGGTACCTCACTGATGAGATACACCGAATAAAGACTGACCACTAATTGATGCTTCTCTTGGTTGTTTTAACGTGTGTGGTCCCAGGCTTATTCCCCGAAAACAAATTTCAGGCATTATAATCAGCCAAGAACAAACATAAACGTTCAAAGGTTATTATACAGGTCATAAGGTTTAATGATTACCAGTGTAAAAGTACAAACGTAATAATAATAATAATAATAATCAGTGTTGATTTTGTTGATGGTTTTCTACTGCTGGACGGCACAGTAATGAGTAGCCTTGCTACAATAACAGGGTGTTTGGGCGGGGGAGCTTGCCTCTCACTCAACAGCTTGAATAAAATGATTTCGTAAATAAGTGTAAAATTTAATTACCAAAGAAGATACAAAATACGTGTTCGCTGAAATGTATCCCCGACGGATGTCACTGATCATGTTGTCACAAGCCATTATGGAACGTGTACTTTTTCAAGAAAGGGTTGTCTCATGTAACATTTGTTACTTTTTCGTTGTCGATGTCCAATTTTCGACGTATATGCATCGCTTTGTTATTCTAATTTAAGGTTTAATAATATTAAACCATACAAACACAAGCGAGGTAATTTTTTCTGCTTATGTTTAGCTTTATCGCCCTAATTTTCATTTAGTGATGCTGTTGCGAGGGGCTTTATTAGTAGCATCAAACAAACATGTATAAAACCGGTATAATGCATGTGTACCAATTCTTTTCTATGATAGATGCATCTGCAGTATTCTTGCAGCTGAAACTGGAGCAAACAACCAAGCAAGACATTAGTGCTCAGTCAAAAATGAACGTTTGAGATGACTTGATCAATATTGGGCCAATCATAACCCCAATATTGGTGAAACAGTCGTTTATACAGCGTGGCATGGTCCGGAATAGTCTCCCAATGACAATTTGAGGGAGTCATGTCTACTCCTTTTGCAGCACCTAACGTAGCAGGTTACCTTTGGCGTACGCGTCTCCTGCTCATGTCCTAGACATGATACGTTGGGCAAGGGTCAGGACACCCGGCTTGCCATTGCATTCGGGTGATGTTTTGCTACTGGAAGTAATCAGTCACGGTACGTGCGGGGTGAACACAAACATTATTGTCTTGAAAGACAAAACAAAGACCAGCCTTGCATGCAAACGTCACAACTATTGTACGCAGTATGTTGCCTCGGAAATATTGTCCACTGACCTATGAACAATATGCAATGGCGTTCTCTCAGCCATAGTGATACCACCCTACATACAGACCAAACCTAAATCTGTCATGTTGCCATACGTTGACTTTCGCGTGACGTTCCTATGGACGGTTTGAGAAATGTCCATGCCTATCCAGGAGTGAATCTGGACTCATCTGAAAACATTACACGAGACCATCGGTGATTCTCACAGTTTCTATGTTCTAAACATCATTGTAGTGTAACGGAGTTCCTTCCATTTACCTTTTTCCTGACACATGTTGCCCGTCCAACCTGATTGGCAACCGCTTGGACACTGTCCAGTCTCTTGGTGACATGTGGTCCCTGTTTGACAATGTCCGCACGGCAAAGAGCATTCCTTGCCGTATGTTCCACGACACACTAATGAACATACAATAGGGATATGACTATGTGAAGGGATAAATATTCTTGGAATACTTACAATGTCGATATCATGTTGGATTGAAAGTATCTATTAATTTGCCCAACCTCAGCACTTTCAGTGCAGAGGTTCCCTCTATACTTACTAGTATCATAGTTCCAAAATACGTCATATCTTATTCTAATTTTTTATGAATAATTTTGACTTTATAAAATAAAAATAAAACAACATTACTTCTGTACATTACTCAATAATTAGTGTACTAAAAGTCTATCTCAGTCATGTTGATAGCGTTAAGCGTTAAGACTACATGCATGTTTCGTCCGAAGTCTAAAATCAGTTGGCATATACGTCCGCCTTCATTGCCAAGTTTTACTTGATAAGCGTAACGCGCTAATCGTTAAGACGACAAGTCCGGACATAGAAGTAACATTTCCGAGAAAACTTATGTAAGATTAGCAACATTGTGTAAGCATTGTGTAGCTACATTAAATAAGTTATAATTGAACATGCGACCATATTATGACATCTAAGAGCATCGGTGGTATAAAAAACGGCCTTTATTCGGGGTACCTCACTGATGAGATACACCGAATAAAGACTGACCACTAATTGATGCTTCTCTTGGTTGTTTTAACGTGTGTGGTCCCAGGCTTATTCCCCGAAAACAAATTTCAGGCATTATAATCAGCCAAGAACAAACATAAACGTTCAAAGGTTATTATACAGGTCATAAGGTTTATTGATTACCAGTGTAAAAGTACAAACGTAATAATAATAATAATAATAATCAGTGTTGATTTTGTTGATGGTTTTCTACTGCTGGACGGCACAGTAATGAGTAGCCTTGCTACAATAACAGGGTGTTTGGGCGGGGGAGCTTGCCTCTCACTCAACAGCTTGAATAAAATGATTTCGTAAATAAGTGTAAAATTTAATTACCAAAGAAGATACAAAATACGTGTTCGCTGAAATGTATCCCCGACGGATGTCACTGATCATGTTGTCACAAGCCATTATGGAACGAGTACTTTTTCAAGAAAGTCTTGTCTCATGTAACATTTGTTACTTTTTCGTTGTCGATGTCCAATTTTCGACGTATATGCATCGCTTTGTTATTCCAATTTAAGGTTTAATAATATTAAACCATACAAACACAAGCGAGGTAATTTTTTCTGCTTATGTTTAGCTTTATCGCCCTAACTTTCAGTTAGTGATGCTGTCGCGAGGGGCTTTATTAGTAGCATCAAACAAACATGTATAAAACCGGTATAATGCATGTGTACCAATTCTTTTCTATGATAGATGCATCTGCAGTATTCTTGCAGCTGAAACTGGAGCAAACAACCAAGCAAGACATTAGTGCTCAGTCAAAAATGAACGTTTGAGATGACTTGATCAACATTGGGCCAATCATAACCCCAATATTGGTGAAACAGTCGTTTATACAGCGTGGCATGGTC
Source organism: Haliotis rufescens (assembly GCF_023055435.1). Classification (NCBI taxonomy): domain Eukaryota; kingdom Metazoa; phylum Mollusca; class Gastropoda; order Lepetellida; family Haliotidae; genus Haliotis; species Haliotis rufescens. The sequence continues at coordinate 59,994,380 of NW_025963779.1, read as the reverse complement.
CGGAATAGTCTCCCAATGACAATTTGAGGGAGTCGTGTCTACTCCTTTTGCAGCACCTAACGTAGCAGGTTACCTTTGGCGTACGCGTCTCCTGCTCATGTCCTAGACATGATACGTTGGGCAAGGGTCAGGACTCCCGGCTGGCCATTGCATTCGGGTGATGTTTTGCTACTGGAAGTAATCAGTCACGGTACGTGCGGGGTGAACACAAACATTATTGTCTTGAAAGACAAAACAAAGACCAGCCTTGCATGCAAACGTCACAACTATTGTACGCAGTATGTTGCCTCGGAAATATTGTCCACTGACCTATGAACAATATGCAGTGGCGTTCTCTCAGCCATAGTGATTCGGCCCTACATACAGATCAAACCTAAATCTGTCATGTTGCCATACGTTGACTTTCGCGTGACGTTCCTATGGACGGTTTGAGAAATGTCCATGCCTATCCAGGAGTGAATCTGGACTCATCTGAAAACATTACACGAGACCATCGGCGATTCTCACAGTTTCTATGTTCTAAACATCATTGTAGTGTAACGGAGTTCCTTCCATTTACCTTTTTCCTGACACATGTTGCCCGTCCAACCTGATTGGCAACCGCTTGGACACTGTCCAGTCTCGTGGTGACATGTGGTCCCTGTTTGACAATGTCCGCACGGCGAAGAGCATCCCTTGCCGTATGTTCCAAGACACGCTAATGAACATACATCAGGGATATTATTATGTGAAGGGATAAATATTCTTGGAATACTAACAATGTCGATATCATGTTGGATTGAAAGTATCTATTAATTTGCCCAACTTCATCACTGTCAGTGCAGAGGTTTCTTCTATACATACTAGTATCATAATTCCAAAATACATCATATTATATTCTATTTTTTTATGAATAATTTTGACTTTATAAAATAAAAATAAAACAACAGTTTTGGGTGGGTGCGAAAAAACCCATTCGCTGTCTGGGCTGCGTGTAGAGGGGCTAGGAGCCTGAGCTGATGATGAATCTAACAAGCCTAACTGTGCCAGGATCACCCAAAGTAGTGCCTTTAGTATTTTTCCCTTTTGTTCTTCAGCAGGGAGGTTCCATAGTACAGTAGTCACAATAATAAACACATATCTCTGGCACATAACAACTTCGCCCTGTTTAAGTCTGTTGAGGAGCTTTGTATTTACCTTGAGTGCAGAAGTTTCCCTTGTACCCTGCAACACACCCACCCAGGCAGGACCCCGTGGTCTTCTCGCACAGAAACACGCCACCGGCACATCGGCCACACACACTAGTACACCCAGCGCCGTATCGTCCGTCAGCACACCCTGGAAAGAAAATTGAGTAATTAGGAGACAGACCCACTGTGATTTGTATTTTGAGCTAGGTCATCATTGTTTAAACACCACCAACAGAGCAGAGAAACATAGTAAGATGGGACAGGTTATTTTAAATAGTTGAAGCGAAAATGGTGGCAAAGCAGAATTAGAAGGTTCAATTAATTCTTTCACATGTTTATTCACCTTGACAAATGAAATTGGAAACATCATAAGACAGGACAACTTTGTTCAGTAAAAAAGAGGTTGTGGGAGTATCAAAGGCAGGAAATGACCACATTGACAGGAGCAGTAAACAGACTTCTTTATTGAATGTAGCTTGGTGTAAAAACGGTACCCTAGACATTCTTTGCCTTCTTGGGTGATACCAAGTTAGCTACTGCACAGCATCTGTGCATCAGGTCGGTAGTTCGATCACCTAGCTAAATAGACTAAAATAGACTAAAAGATGGTACGGTACTTGTTGTTACCCTGCCTGGAACTCAGCATTAAGGGGAAATATGCATGTTAAACTGCGGCATGATATCTCAGTGGGCTAGCACTATAAAACTGGAATAAGTCCAGGCTAGTACGGGCAACCACACACCCGTCACGTCGTAATATAAATGCAATTATCGTAAACGTGACGTGTATCTGAATTTCACCTCAGCTCACTTTACAGAAATGTATTTTTTAAAAGTAAAAATATCATTAATACTTATCCTGGCTCACAATAATTGGATATCTATCTCTTTTCCGAAAAGAAAGTGGAAACGTCGTGAACTGTATGATCAGAGAATAGAAAAACAGCTCGCCCGAATGCAACCTTTGAGCCGCGCACCGGAAACACGTGACCAAGCAGGTATATTCGTCACTCTTGCATTCTCTTAGCTTAAGGCCGAAACACAGAGGAAGAGGGGACGGCTGGGTGGGCTTTATAGCGAATGAGTCAGGATAAGTATATATCTAACAGACACATATTTTGCCTTATCCTGACTCATACTTATTGCTTGAATCCCACGGTAGGTGGTGGGTTCTGCCTGTGTGTGTGATTCATATCAAGATTTCTTCAATTAACCCCTTTGGAATGAGATAATCTTCTGACTTCTTTATTTCCATGCGGGATACCACCTCCTTCTTGTGAAAGAGAGGAGAAAATAATTTTTCTCGCTTACTTTATACATTTAAGAGGTCATAAACTCAACACAAACGTTTTCACTCATGTTCTAACTTGCATGGACTCTCAGTCATTGGTTATGGGACAGTAACCAGACGTCAGCAAGTCTGCATGATAGTGGGTGAGTACTCGTAGGAAGGTCTATCTTCTAGTAGGCACTGTCAGTTGTTGTGTAACTACATATGGTCCAGCAACATCTTGTGTGGAGAAATCTCTGAGATAATGATAAGCAAAGACAGTGTCTGATCTCCAAAAACAACCTTCCATAATCCTCGAGATGGAGCGGTTGACGTGAAGCTCTCAGGTAGACGCTATGGCTCTCACGTTGTGCGGGTGGGATGCTGATGGTGGATTCAATCCTGCTGATTGTTCTGGAGGCTTCTGCTAAACTATTCCTGCATAACGGATGAAGTCTTATCAGCATTAAACTCTGCAGGTAGATATTTAATGCTCGATTCTTGCACGGAACAAATTGATCACATGTATTTCTGATATCTTGGCTGCTGTGGCTAGAGCCAGTAGAAATAACGTCTTCTGAGTCAGGTGTTTAAAATTAGCTTGTTGTAGAGGTTCATAAGCATTACTGGTAAGATGGTTAAACATCATATTCAAATCCCAGGCCAGGGCTCTGCATTTCTTTTGATGACTTTTAAACCTGTCTGATCTTACTAACGCTATCAATTCTGAAACCTTCATGAGCCTGATTTCGTTACCCATGGTTATTATGGAGCTGATAGCTGCTAGGTAGGTGCCTAAATTTGAACTCTTGAGATTCCTTATATATCTGAGGTGACACGAATTCTGCACTTAGTGGTGGAGTGGCTTTAACTGCTGTAAATCCCTTGGATCCCGTAAAAAGGTCACACCTCTTCCACTTATGGTCATATAGACTTCTAGTAGATCTGCAGAGCGCTAAGGATACTGCCTTGGCTGCTCTGGTTTGATGAGGTTTAACGTAATATATTCCATGCAGGAACTCCGTAGACATCTGGTCTTTGATTTACTTGCTTGGTGTGAGGATGTTTCAGAAGGTGTGGCCAGTTTGGTAGCTTCAGGGTTGGTTTCTCTGCCAATGCAATGAGCTTGGGAAACCAGGTTCTTGCCAGCAAATGAGGCGCAACCAAAAGCAGTAGTACATACTTCATGCACAATGATCTTCCGTACTATCAGATGTATCGCTGCTGTTGATGGGAACGCATGCTATCTGTCTGTTGAATCTGGTTGCAAACATATCTACTGATTTGTTGACGTGGAGATTGCTTTCGTCTGTGGACCAACGCCCCGTCCAATTAAGATCTAATAAGTGCACTAGCCAAAGCCGATTGTCGAGACACCGACGTAACGGAAGTTGTAAGTATTATATAACTGAAGCTGCATCTGGTAAATTGAGGAAGAATATATTCGGTATGAATGATCATATGAAGAATGATGATCAATACCGTGTATGGCAGTTTTACCTGAAAACTGCCTTGAAAAACGTAGAGATCATTGAGAATTTATGCGGAATCAATGTGTATATTTTCACAAATTCCCGATCATCAAATGTGAGGGATGACTTGTCTTTCCGGGTTGATCGTTGCAATGCTTCTTGTGAAGAGACGGTGGATTGCCTGTGTGTCCTGTAGGCGCTCGCATTCTTGTATCAAGGCGACGATGAAGAGTGGTGCCTCTATGTGAATTATTCCGCGTGTTGTCATCAGAGGTCTCCTGAAGATAGTTAAATAGTGCCAGGCGTCTGATGGTGCGGTTGCAGCATGACGTAAAAGTAATCATGCAAAACAATCTGTAAAATTGCACTGCATGGTTTGACCTAATTTACAGTCAGTGAAATCTTGACACGTGACAAGTAAATCATTCTGCGCAGGAAACGGGAATACTGCATTCTAGCAGAGGACAAAGTCCAAGCTCCAAACACTGACAATCCAGTGTGAACTGTTTGGTAGAAGGACAATGTGGTGTCGCGAGTGGTGTATATGCAGTCAGTTCCCTGTAGAATGTATAACGTGTGTGGCGTCGTAGCAAGTCTTTTACACGTGCATGATGCATGTAGATGACTGGAAATGGTATGCCCATCACACTGGTGACATGGAAGCAATGATTTGACTGCAGGGTTTGGATCCGTATTGAGAATTATGAAGGCAGTGAATGATGATGCCGGAACCTGGATACCATGCCGATTCTGTCGAATGCATAATCGATCGTAGACAGATTGGTACTAAGGCTTGAATATCAGACTGAGACCGTGGGTGATATGAGAGATTCCTTCGGACGAATGCGTGGAGGAGGTAGATTGCACGTAGGATATGTTCAAAGGTTGAAACTGTTCAAAGGCGTAACTAGCAACCAGGTCAGTGTGTGATGGCGACGCAGGTATATAACTCTTGGAAAAAGGTGACATGTTGTGCTTACGTTGAAGTTTGCGCGAAAGTCGGAGGCTGCACGAAGGTCCGAGTCTGCGTGAGGGTCTATGGCTGCATGAAGACCGGAAAGTGCGTGAAGAAGGAACCTGCATACCTGCGGGAAGGTCTGTGGTTGCATGAAGGCCAGAACCTTCGTGAACGTCTATGGCTGCATGAAGGCCAATGGCTGTGTGAAGCCAGAACCTGCGTGAATGTCTACGGCTGCATGATATGAACCTGCGTGAAGGTCTGGGGTTGCATGAAGGACTGGTCCTGTGTGAAGGCCTGTGGCTGCATGAAGGAGCTGTCCAAAATGAGTGGCTTTGTCTGCCTATATAGTGGTGGAACCGCTGTCTGGGGCTGCATAGAGGTGGTCGGCTGAGTGGAGGTGGTGGGCTGCCTGGAGATGGGAGGTGGTGGGCTGCCTGGAGATGGGAGGTGGTGGGCTGCCTGGAGATGGAAGGCTTCGTGCAGCTATCTTTCTTCTGTGTCTTGGAAGTAGACTTTGTTGACCCCTTTGTTAAACCCTTCACGGATGACAAAGCAATCGGTTTTGTAGTTGTTATCACCTTGTTATCCCTTAGTTGGAGACGGCTTTGATGAGGAAGAGGATGAACACTTCTTCTTCTTTGCAGGAACTGTAAGTTCTTCAAAGGGTCAGAAGAAACCGCAGGAGACTTCTTTTTTTACTTTGTAGATCACTTAAATAGGGTGTCAACACTTCCGCTACCTAGGGAATAGCTAGGAATGATCTAAAAGAACTTCTTCTCTGAAATCAAGACTGGGTCTCTTCATCTGAAGAAAGTGTAGGTGTTGAGACAACCCTCTTCTTCTATTAAGACATAATCATTACATATGATGAAATTAGGTTAATTTTGATAGGATGGCTTGGATTTCGGACCTCAGGAAAAATTTCCAAACTTCTCAGTTGTCGCGAAAATGAGAGTGACGAGTATACCAGCTTGATCACGTGTTTCCGATGCACATGCGCGGCTGAATGGGTGCGTTAGGGTGGGCTCTGGGAACACAGTTCCAGAAGTTTCCTTGACCTTTCGGAAAAGAGAGAGATAAGCAATTAGTATGAATCAGGATAAGGTCAAATCTACTATATATTTTTTCAGGGGCACAGGAATGTATGTACCATCACCATACCAACACAGTGCCTAGACCTTACATTGCCATTCCATCACCGTAGTATCACCATACCGATATCATACCATATCATCACGATACCAACACCGTGCCAAGACCTTAAATCGCCAATCCATCCCCGGAGTATCACCACACCAATACCATACAATAGCATTACCATCACCATACCAACACCACACTAACGCGATACCATCACAATGCCAACACCATATCATCACCCATACCATTACCATACATTTTCCGAACCAACACTGTCATCACCCATACCATTACCACACTAAAACCATGCCATCACTATACCATCACCGTACAAACATCAAACCAAAACAGCATACCTTTTACCGATCCAACACCACCATACCATCATACAATCACCTCACATTTACTAACATCATACCATGAAGACACCAACACCTTACCAGTACCATACCAACACTATACCATCACCATACCATGTCAATAACATCCACATATTAACACCATACCGTCGGCATAATATAACCGTACCAAAACCTTTCTGTAATCATACCATCACAATACAACAGTTTACCATCACCAAACCAATAACATCCACGTATCAACATCAGACATTCGGCATACCATAATCGTATCAAAACCGTACAATAATCATACCATCACCATACCATCACCAAACGTGTAGCAACACCTTACCCTCACCATACCTAAACCATATCAAACATCATACCATCTCCTTGAATAAAGACCAGGGATCAGCTTCACAAAGCCGTGTTATCGCTCAGACTACCTTAAGTCGTTACGCACTAAGAATTTGTGGAATAGGGCCCAGGTGGCTTGGCTAATCTATCTCAAATAAGAAAACAGTAAGACATCATATTCATACAACTATCCTTAATCTGGTACAACATGTGTCTTGTAAATGAACATGAACGTTAGTGTTGAACTTTGTAAGAAGAATCTGTCAGCAAAGCTTAATTCTTAAATGAATTAGAAACTATATGCAGGTACATACTTGTAATCTCTTTGGTTGTTTGTTTACCTGTTTCCATTGAATTTGTAGAAAAGACGTGGATCCCTGTTATTGTTTTGAATGATCCTGAGGAAAGTGTTGCTGTATGTGTAGCTTTGTCGTTTTCGGGGATCACTAGAATGCTCCTGTGAAATGAAATGTTGAATGGAGTATGTTTATATGACATCAAACGTGGACGAGACCTTTTGCATTGTGTCAGTTATCAGCGGGTTCACAACATAAGTGTATCGTACACTGTTTCAAGTTTCAGGATAATTCATTTATGTAGTAAAATGACATGGTCTGAACTGACTCATTTCAATGTATCAAGCATGAACTATAAATGGCAATACATCATGCATAACGCCAGTGCATTGCAGCTCCATTTTCTGAGTGCATATAATTGTCTGTGCCCCCTTGCAGAATATTGAAGTGAAGGTCATGAAGTGAATGTCCGAATAGGAACCACATATGATTCGCTCGGATAAGGGCTTTCAGTGAGTGAGTTGGGCTTAACGCTGATTTGAACATTGAAGGCTTGAAACACAGGTCTTCAGTACAGAAACATAATAGTATTGAGGAATTAACAAGACGTCTGTAATAAAGGAGGTAGGTTTAAACATAACCTTATCAATATGGAATATCATAAAATGTAATGACATCATGAAATACATTATTTAGTAAACCATTTGTAGATATGACCCTGTATGCATACTTGGTTTTGGCTGTACAACTATATCGATCGACACAAATAATGAAATGTGTATCCAACCTGTTAGTTCTGTCAACAATGTACAGAAAGCCATTGAAGACTGCTATGTCCATGAAGTGAGGCTTGGTCACAATGTCCGTGTAGTGTGTTTTCCTGTTGGTGCCATCCTGCTGGATGGAGTACACGTTCCCGTTGTATTCGCACCAATAGAGACGTCCGGCTTGATATGATCAGAATCATTTAAAGACGAGGAATTAAGGAATATTTACATGAAGTAACATCCTTCACGATTCAACTTTAAAACAAATAATTGATACAAATTGATTATGTTTTCATACATAGATATGGATACATACATCCATGTAATATATACTGAACCGCAAAAGAGACGTCATCATAGATAGATATGTGAGAATCCTTATTTGTCCAAACACTGTAAACATACTTTTAGACATATTAAAAAGATGAAACTTGGCAAAACTGATCTTCAAGGTTGAAATTAAAGTGTCAAATGTTCTAAAAGTGAAACACAACACTAGTCTCTGAGAAAATGGCACCATAAGTCAGTATCTCGTGTTTCCGCCTTGTGCACTGATGACTGCTGTGCAACGTCGATACATGGAATGGATGAGGTGGTTGATGAAGGCCATAGGCACTTGAGCCCACACTCTGAGGAACGCCTGACGCAGTTCAGCTGCAGGTGTCGGCCTTGGTCGGACGTCATTCAGCCGTCTTTCAATCTCGTCCCATAGGTGCTCAGTGGGATTTAAATCGGGACTGAGGGAAGGCCACTGCATGGTTCTGATGCCATTCTGCTGGAGGAAGTCTCTTGTTGCTCTCGCAGTGTGGTCACGGGCGTTATCATGCTGAAACTCGTGTTTGCAGTGACGTGCCAAATGAGGTATGGCATGTGGTCTCAAGACTTGATCAATGTACTGAACTGCTGTGATACCATAGACCCTAGACCGATGTTCTGGAAGATCACAGGGCCGACCCTCAATGCAAGACCAATTCCACCCCACACCATGATGCTCGGACCACCCCAGAGTCTCTCTCAACAACACAAGCATCCGAATAACGCTCCCCACGGCGTCGCCAAACTCTCTCTCTGCCATCTGCTTTTGAGATACAGTAGCAGCTCTCGTCTGAGAAGAGGACTCTTCTCCACTGTTGGTGGCGCCAATGCTAGTGCTGTGTTGCCCACTAAAGACCGGTCCTTGGTGTGGCCTGTGACAGTGCAGGTGTCTGCTCTTCAATCGTTGACGCACGGTGTCCGCACTAATGTGTCGCTGGTGTGTCCCCATGGTCTGTCAAGCCTTTTCCGCAGCAGTAACAAAGTGATCTTGAAGATACTATCGCAATACTGTCAACTGCTTCACGATCCCGACGTCGGATGGTGATCCTTGGTCTTCCACTACGTAGTCGGGCATCTGTAGAGTTGGTGGTCTGGTACCGCTGCTGGAGCCTGTACATGGTCCTTAGGTGGACTTCGTCCAAGGGCTTGGTGTCGCTGATTACTTGTCAATCTTGGCATGTGGTATTAATTCAATAACGAATGAATGTTATCCGTTCTGGGCGGATTTTTAAAGGGCAAGAAATGGGGGAACGCATGTGCATTTCAATTTGCATGGAACTCACGTGCATCGGGTGACCATGGCCGTTGCTGTGATGCGGTTGGGTGATCGGTTCTATTGTCATCTGCTTTGTTTTTTATCATCAAATGTCATTTTTCCGGACAAGGTAATGTTAAATTTAAGAAACTGACAATAATTACCCAGATATTTCAATGACAACTTTTCATGCATGTTACTTGGGGTTACGTTTCTTATGCGGTTCAGTATATGTAGGAATACCTATATATATAGAATACAGCCAAGGTACAGTTCACGACTAGGAAGTATATCGTTATATTACATGTCATCGTGTACATTCAACTTTGTTATGATAGATGATGTTACAATAGTGTGCATTAAAGGATAGTTAATAGTTGGTTTCTTTTGATTTTGGCTAAGCTTATTCCAGATGGAATATGCATACATTACTATATATATAGCAACTCCTGTACTATATTCCCTCTTCAAATAGCTCTGTTATGATTCTACATCTTTTCAAAATTTACTAATTTTATGGTTTTGTTTTAGTTTACTGATATATCTTCCAGTTGAACACTTGAAAACCTCTTAAAGTCGGCCGTTTATCTTGTAAAACGCTGTTGAAGATATATAATATTTAACAACTATGTAGAATATATTGTTTCACAATTTGTGATTTATACCAAACAGTATATGAATTAAATCTTTGCTCAACTCAAAATGACTCACTTCCCTCACCCGTCTAATGCTGATTTCTACATAATAAATACTACATTCACTGCAAAGATGGAGGACAGTTAGATTATCTTCTGTACATAAAGAGCATAGTTAATCATCTTTTTTTCGAATCTTATACAAAAATTCATTAACAGTAATAAGTGAATGAAATATTCAGAATGTTTTTATCTGCAGAAAACATATAACCCTGTCTTTAATTGATGTGCACTCTTTTAAAAACGTCACTCACAAGCCTTAATCATGTTTTGTTTTGTTTTCAATATCTGTTCCATAGCTTTGTTTCCATCATATATAATGGGTTGACTTGTCACCTGATCTTATTTTATTCTTAACTGTTTTCAATGAACTGGGTCTAATGGATGAAAAGGACTTTTTCATATCATTGCACTATCATTCTGCAATAAGTCAGATAAATTACCCATAACTTTTTCAAACCAGCTTCTACAAAACATAGGTTTCGTATCATCTTGAATCTGTATTTCAAAAATGGGGAGTAAATCTGTACAGCACGGGAACATTATGCTCGTTTATATGTTATATAGGTGTTGTCAAACTCACTGTTCTCGTTCATAGTAATCCCCATAGGTGCGTAAATGTCCGTTGATACGAGAGTACCTCTTCCACCTCCATCGTAGTTGCAAGAATTAATTGTGTGAGTCAAATGATCAACCCAGTACAGTTTCCTGAAAAAATAAAGCACCTACAGTGATTCATACTCAATATTGGAGCTCTTTTTAGCGATATCATTATAGATCAAGTAGCAAATAAACGGACTACCAGAAGTTTGTAAGGCAAAGCTAATCATATGATTTACTAATCCAACACAATTTAGAAAATGTCAGATGTAACTATCATGCCATAGACCTGTGACGAATGTTATTTCGCAAAGAATGGACAATTATGGGAACTCATGCAGGGATTTGAGCCCAGAACTTTAGCTTGTATTCACAACGCTGTAACCACACGTCAGCCTTCCGCTTCATTGTGTAAAGCTGTGACAATATGTAACCAAATGACATAAAGCTGGCACATGTGTGACATAAAGGTACTGATGCATGAATAGTTTAAAGAATTTAACATAAGATATTTGTAATGTCGTAGAAACATTGAATGTTTTTGTTGTTTTTCTAAACATGCAAATGAAAAACATGCAAATTTTATGTTGTGAAACTTTAGATATTTGAAAGCGAAGGTATGGTGGAAAAAAGTGCTCTCTTTATTTTACTTTCAGACAACTATTGTTCATGCACATTCTACTGATAATGATTATTGTATAAGCAATCAATTTCCTTGTCCACGTTTTCCCTGACCAAAAGATATTTTCTGTAAAATCTGCAATAACAATTACTTGGCGTAACTGTCAATTTGTAACAATTTGTAGCAAGAAAGAACGCTCTTACCTGTCGGATTTGTCTGCTACAATGCCTTGGGGGTAGCTGATATTTGAACTTACAATCGTTGTCCTTGCAAATCCATTGATATTGATGCTAACAATGACTTTATTTCCTCTGTCTGTGTAGAAGATTTTGCCGGCACTGCCATCAACAGTGAGGCCTTCAGGGTAAGCAACTGAAAAGTACATAAGTGTGCATGGCCTTAAGAGTGATACGACTTTAGTGCCTCACACTATGGTAAGCTAAGTGATCGGCTCAGAAGTCCATGACCCACATCAACACAAAAACGTCAGTGAGTGACTTTGAAAAGTATTTCAGTAATGTCATGGTGTTTCAAGCTTGTTGCAGGTCTTGGGCGTTTACTACTTTGGTGAAAGCCACGAGCAAGCCTGACAAACATAATCAGGGCTCATTGGGATTACAGCAACAATTACCATTCGTTTTACAATATATTAAAATTCTTGAAAACTAATTCACCTACTGTTGTTCAGTTTTGCAACAAGAGAATCGTCTCCACCAGTTAGTTCAACACTCCGGATTTCCTTTCTGCTTATATCCGTCCAGTAGATTCGCCTGGTGACATTGTCATAGTCAATGGCTGTAGGGGTGGTGATATAAGTAAGAGGATGCTGCCTCAGCCTGCCGCCATAGAGATCCCATCTGTGAACAAATCCTTGGGCGAGAAGTGTGTGGCGTTCAGTCAACAGGATCACAACTTCAGGGTGACCTAAAAAGACAATATAATAATTATATATAAATTGTCATTTCAACTTTGCCGAAACAGATAGCTTTTAGCGTAAAGGGCAAAATACCTGTGAAAATATATTAATTGAAAGTCAGTGATGACACCAGGCTCCGGGATCATGAAACTAACTTAAGACCGTATTTTGTCTTAACTCTTACGTTTAAGACTTAAGACAAAAAATTGTCTAAAATCGGGAAGCACGAAGCTCAATCTATGAAAATATCCTAAGTTTAAGACAAAATTTGATCGTAAGTCCTAAGACTGCCCCTGAGTAGACTTTAGACAAAATTTGTAGCAAGAAAGAAGGCGGAGGTTGTTCGTCTCATGCGTCGCCTTGGGGCTAAAAAGGAAAATTCAGCGGGCATTTCGAGACATCAAGATTTTCAACCATCTAGATATGAAGAATGACAACATGCCAAAAGCGACACGCGACAGCTGTGCGACAACCTGAATTTCGCATCTTTTAACGTCTCGGCCAAAATATTTCTTTTGTAGATAACTCAGCAGAATTAATGCTACTGAACTTAAAATCGACCAAGTAAATATAAATTATCAATGCAAGAGAATAACCAGTCTACATTATCCGCCGAAACAGATTCAATTTCGTGTAGGGCAAAATAGTCGTGAAAATTATATGAAAGAAAACAGGCAATGTGCTCGCATTGCACACAAGACTTGTACCACAAAGAAAAATACATGAGACATGTGGACTACAGCAAAGCAGATTACAGTTGGCCTCATCAGTACCCATCTACATTACAGTTTTGGGATCGGGTGGTCAGGCTTGCTGACTTAGTTGATGATATTCCCAATTGTGTGGATCGATGCCCCATGATGTCAATCACTGCCTCTTATTCAACAGCTTGAATAATATGCTTTCGTAAATAAATGTAATATTTAATTACCAAAGAAGATACAAAATACGTGTTCGCTGAAATGTATCCCAAACGGATGTCACTGATCATGTTGTCGCAAGCCATTATGGAACGAGTACTTTTTCAAGAAAGTGTTGTCCTAAATATAACATTTGTTACTTTTTCGATGTTGATGTCCGGTTTTCGACGTATATGCAATGCTTTGATATTCAAATTTAAGGCTTAATCATATTAAACCATACATACGCAAGCGAGGTAATTTTTTCTGCTTATGTTTAGCTTTATCGCCCTAATTTTCAATTAGCGATGCTGTCGCAAGCGGCTTTATTAGTAGCATCAAACAAACATGTATAAAACTGGTATAATGCATGTGTACCAATTCTTTTCTATGATAGTTGCATCTGCAGTATTCTGGCAGCTGAAACTGGAGCAAACAACCAAGCAAGACATTAGTGCTCAGTCAAAAATGAACGTTTGAGATGACTTGATCAATATTGGGCCAATCATAACCCCAATATTGGTGAAACAGTCGTTTATACATGGTCCAGAATAGTCTCCCAATGACAATTTGAGGGAGTCGTGTCTACTCCTTTTGCAGCACCTAACGTAGCAAGTTACCTTTGGCGTACGCGCATCCTGCTCATGTCCTAGACATGATATGTTGGGCAAGGGTCAGGAGTCCCGGCTGGCCATTGCATTCGGGTGATGTTTTGCTATTGGAAGTAATCAGTCATGGTACGTGCGGGGTGAACATGAACATTATCGTCTTGAAAGACAAAACAAAGACCAGCCTTGCACGCAAACGTCACAACTATTGTACGCAGTATGTTGCCTCGGAAATATTGTCCACTGACCTATGAACAATATGCAGTGGTGTTCTCTCAGCCATAGTGATCCCGCCCTACATACAGACCAAACCTATATCTGTCATGTTGCCATACGTTGACTTTCGCGTGACGTTCCTATGGACGGTTTGAGAAATGTCCATGCCTATCCAGGAGTGAATCTGGACTCACCTGAAAACATTACACAAGACCATCGGTGATTCTCACAGTTTCTATGTTCTAAACATCATTGTAGTATAACGGAGTTCCTTCCATTTACCTTTTTCCTGACACATGTTGCCCGTCCAACCTGATTGGCAACCGCTTGGACACTGCCCAGTCTCGTGGTGACATGTTGTCCCTGTTTGACAATGTCCGCACGGGGAAGAGCATCCCTTGCCGTATGTTCCAAGACACGCTAATGAACATACATCAGGGATATTATTATGTGAATGGATAAATATTCTTGGAATACTAACAATGTCGATATCATGTCGGATTGAAAGTATCTATTAATTTGCCCAACTTCATCACTTTTAGTGCAGAGGTTCCCTATATACTTACTAGTATCATAGTTCCAAAACACATCATATTTTATTCTAATTTTTTTTCAATAATTTTGACTTTATAAAATAAATATAAAACAACATAATTTGTGTACATGACTCAATAATTAGTGTACTAAAAGTCTATCTTAGTCATGTTGATACCGTTAAGCGTTAAGACTACATGCATATGTAAGTCATATTTTATTCTATTTTTTTAATGAATAATTTTGACTCAATAAAATGAAAATAAAACAAGATAATTTGCGTAGAAGTGTTTTTAGTATTTTCCCTTTTGTGCTTCAGCAGGGAGGTTCCATAGTACACAGTAGACAGTTGTCACAATAATAAACACATATCTCACATAACAACCTCGTCCTGTTAAGGAGCTTTGTATTTACCTTGAGTGCAGAAGTTTCCCTTGTACCCTGCAACGCACCCACCCAAGCAGTTCCCCGTGGTCTTCTCGCACAGAAACACGCCACCGGCACATTGGCCACACACACTAGTACACCCAGCACCGTATCGTCCGTCAGCACACCCTGGAAAGAAAATTGAGTAATTAGGAGACGGACCCACTGTGATTTGTATTTTGAGCTAGGTCATCATTGTTTGAACACCACCAACAGAGGAGAGAAACATCGTAAGATGGGACAGGTTATTTTAAATAGTTGAAGCGAAAATGGTGGCAAAGCAGAATTAGAAGGTTCAATTAATTCTTTCACATTTCTATTCACCTTGACAAATGAAATTGGAAACATCATAAGACAGGACAACTTTGTTCAGTAAAAAAGAGGTTGTGGGAGTATCGAAGGCAGGAAATGACCACATTGACAGGAGCAGTAAACAGACTCATTTATTGAATGTAGCTTGGAGTAAAAATGGAACCCCAGACATTCTTTGCCTTCTTTGGTGCTACCAAGTTAGCTACTGCACAGCACCTGTGCATCAGGTCGGTAGTTCGAATTTCACCTCAGCTCACTTTACAGAAATGTATTTTTTAAAAGTAAAAATATCATTAATACTTATCCTGGCTCATAATAATTGGTTATCTATCTCTTTTCTGAAAGGAAGTGGAAACGTCCTGAACTGTATGATCAGAGAATAGAAAAACAGCTCGCCCGAATGCACCCTTTGAGACGCGCACTGGAAACACGTGACCAAGCAGGTATATTCGTCACTCTTGCATTCTCTTACCTTACGGCTGAAACACAGAGGAAGAGGTGACGGCTGGGTGGGCTTTATAGCGAATGAGTCAGGATAAGTATAAATCTAACAGGCACATATTTTGCCTTATCCTGACTCATACTTATTGCTTGAATCCCTCGGTAGGTGGTGGGTTGTACCTGTGTGTGTGTGTGATTCATATCGAGATTTGTTCAATTAATCCCTTTGGGATAATCTTCTTTGTATCCATGCGGTGTACCACCCTCTTTTTGTGAAAGAGAGGAGAAAATAATTTTTCCCGCTTACTTTATACAATTAAGAGAAGGTCATAAACTCAACACAATCGTTTTCACACATGTTCTAACTTGCGTCGTTATACAGGGAAACATGGACTCTCAGTCATTGGTTATGGGACAGTAACCCGACATCGACAAGTCTGCATGATAGTGGGTGAGTACTCGTAGGAAGGTCTATCTTCTAGTAGGCACTGTCAGTTGTTGTGTAACTACATATGGTCCAGCAACATCTTGTGTGGAGAAATCTCTGAGATAATGATTAGCAAAGACAGTGACTGATCTCCCCCCAAAAACTTCCATAATCCTTGAGATGGAGCGGTTGACGTGAAGCTCTCGGGTAGACGCTATGGCTCTCACGTTGTGCGAATGGGATGCTGATGGTGGATTCAATCCTGCTGTCTTGTAGGCTCTGATTTTGACTGCTCTCATCCAGAAGGAAATGATTGTTCTGGAGGCTTCTGCTAACCTATTCCTGCATAACGGAATGAACAGTCTTCTCAGCATTAGTAGATATTTAATGCTCGAATCTTGTACGTGACAACTTGATCGCATGTATTTCTGATATCTTGGCCGTGGCTAGGGCCAGTAGAAATAACGTCTTCTGAGTCAGATGTTTAAAATCAGCTTGTTGTAGAGGTTCATAAGCATCACTTGTAAGATTGTTAAACACCACATACAAATCTCAGGCCAGGGCTCTGCATTTCTTTTGTTGATCTTCAAACCTGTCTGATCTCAATAACGCTTTCAATTCTGAAACCTTCATGAGCCTGATTTCGTTACCCATGGTTATTACGGAGCTGATAGCTGCTAGGTAGGTGCCTAAAGTTGAACTCTTGACATTCCTTATATATCTGAGGTAACACGAATTCTGCACTTAGTGGTGGAGTGGCTTTAACTGCTGTAAATCCCTTGGATCTCGTAAAAAGGTCACACCTCTTCCACTTATGGTCATATAGACTTCTAGTAGATCTGCAAAGCGCTAGGGATACCCTGGTCTTTGATTAACTTGCTTGGTGTGAGGATGTTTCAGAAGATGTGGCCAGTTTGGTAGCTTCAGGGTTGGTTTCTCTGCCAATGCAATGAGCTTGGGAAACCAGGTTCTTGCCAGCAAATGAGGCGCGACCAAAAGCAGTAGTACATACTTCATGCACAATGATCTTCCGTACTTTCAAATGTATCGCTGCTGGTGATGGGAACGCATGCTATCTGTCTGTTGAATCTGGTTGCAAATATATCTACTGAGTTGATAACGTGGAGATTGCTTTCGTCTGTGGACCAACGCTCGGTCCAATTTAGATCTAATAAGTGCACTAGCCAAAGCCGATTGTCGAGACACCGACGTAACGGAAGTTGTAAGTATTATATAAATGAAGCTGCATCTAGTAAATTGAGGAGGAATATAAAATTCTTCGGTCTGAATGATCATATCAAGTACGATGATCAAACCGTGTACGTAGAGATCATTGAGAATATATGCCGAATCAACGTGTATATTTTCACAAATTCCCGATCATCAAATGTGAGGGATGACTTGTCTTTCCGGGTTAATCGTCGCAATGCTTCTTGTGAAGAGGCGATGGATTCCCTTGCCTGGGTGTCCTATAGGGGCTATCATTCTTGTATCAAGGCGACAATGAAGGGTGGTGCCTCTGTGTGAATTATTCCGCGTGTTGTCATCAGAGGTCTACTGAAGATAGTTAAATAGTGCCAGGCGTCTGAGGGTGCGGTTGCAGCATGACGTAAAAGTAATCATGCAAAACAATCTGTAAAAATGCACTGCATGGGTCGCATTAGGTCGGTTTGAAATAATTTACAGTCAGTGAAATCTTGACACGTGACATGTAAATCATCCTGCACAGGAAACTGGAATACTGCATTCTAGCAGAGGACGAAGTCCAAGCTCCAAACACTGACACTCCAGTGTGAACTGTATGGTAGAAGGACAATGTGGTGTCCCGAGTTCTGAAGGACAATGGTGTATATGCAGTCAGTTCCCTGTAGAATGTATAACGTGTGTGGCGTCGTAGCAAGTCTTTTACACATGATGCATGTAGATGACTGGAAATGGTCTGCCCATCACACTGGTGACACGGAAGCGATGATGTGACTGCAGGGATTTGGATCCGTATTGAGAATTATGAAGGCAGTGAATGATGATACCGGAACCCGGATACCATGCCGTCTCTGTCGAATGCATAATCAATCGTAGACAGATTGGTACTAAGGCTTGAATACCAGACTGAGACCGTGGGTGATATGAGAGATCCCTTCGGACGAATGCGTGGAGGAGGTAGATTGCACGTAGGATATGTTCAAAGGTTGAAACTGTTCAAAGGCGTAACTAGCAACCAGGTCAGTGTGTGATGACGACGCAGGTATATAACTCTTGGAAAAAGGTGACATGTTATGCTAACGTTGAAGTTTGTGTGAAAGTTGGAGGCTGCACGAAGGTCCGAGTCTGCCCGAAGGAATGTGGGTGAACCTTTGATATTGTCGGAGGTTTGGTAATCTGCTGATGCTGCAACGTGGTGGGTTGCGAGCAGGTGTACTTTCCTAGAGGAGAGAGGTTTCATGGACTCCTTCAAGGATGATAATTTGTCTTCATGGAGGTGGAAGCCTTTGTAAAGGAATCCATTGTCGTGAATGGAGAGGGAAGAAGTCTGCATTGAAACCAGAAGTTGGTAGCCCCTGAGTTCTTGTTCTTCACAGGTGGAGGGATATTCCTCCCAATGGGTTGATCGTTAAGTCTTCTATTCATCAACTGATCATGCTGATATGCCGCTCTTTACCAAGTATAAATGTTGTCAGAATGTAGGCTGCATGAACCCTTGAAATTGTGTAAACGCTGGAGGCTGCATGCATGCAAGGTGCTGCATGAAGGCCTGAGGCTGTGTGAGGGTCTATGGCTGCATGAAGACCGGAAACTGCGTGAAGGTCTGGGGTTGCATGAAGGCCAGAACCTTCGTGAACGTCTATGGCTGCATGAAGGCCAATGGCTGTGTGAAGCTAGAACCTGCGTGAATGTCTACGGCTGCATGATATGAACCTGCGTGAAAGACTTGGGTTGCATGAAGGACTGGTCCTGTGTGAAGGCCTGTGTCTACATGGAGGAGCTGTCCAACATGAGTGGCTTTGTCTGCCTATATAGTGGTGGAACCAGAGTGAGTGAGTTGGGTTTAACGCAGCTTTTAACATTATTCCAGTCATATCACGGGGTATCAGCTTAATGTGGGAGGGAAGGCGAACTGATGCAGGTCTCCGGCGTTTACCACTTTGTAGAAACCCACGAGCACGGGTATTGTGCTGACAAACCTAGAAAAATAAATAAGGGTGAACCGGGATTCGAACCCACAATCATAGGTTTCTGGCGTGCCCAAGGGACGCAACTCTGCACAGCGAATCGCGGCGCCTTAGACGACTGAGCCACCCCTGCCCCCAGTGGAACCAGAACTATATAGGGCTGCATAGAGGTGGTCGGCTGAGTGGAGGTGGTGGGCTGCCTGGAGATGGAAGGCTTCGTGCAGCGATCTTTCTTCTGTGTCTTCGAAGTAGACTTTGTTGACCCCTTTGTGAAACCCTTCACGGATGACAAAGCAATCCGTTTTGAAGTTGTTATCACCTTCGCATATGTTCCCTCTTAGTTGGAGACGGCTTTGATGAGGAAGAGGATGAAAACTTTTTCTTTGCCAGGAACTGTAAGTTTGGTCAGAAGAAACTGCAGGAGACTTTTTCTTCGACTTTGTAGATCCCTTCAATGGGGTGTCAACACTTCAGCTACCTAGGGAACAGCTAGGAATGATCTAAAAGAACTTCTTCTCTGAAATCAAGACTGGGTTTCTTCATCTGAAGAAAGTGTAGGTGTTGAGAAAACCCTCTTCTTCTTTATCAAAGTCGTCTCTGATGAGGATGACGCAGATCGAGTTGATTCCCTCCCTCTCCGAAGATATATTGTGCAAATTCTTCTTCCTACCCAAGGAGCACTGTAGCTACATCTCTTCTCTACACAATGCAGTGTTGAGGAAAGCAGTTTTAACAAATGGGGACGAGGGTTTCTGAAATACGAACGTTGCATATATTACATGATTTCATAGTGAAAACAGAGGTAACTTTAAGTCCAAAAATATGGAAAATGTAAGCCAATTATTAAGACATAATCGTTACATATGATGAATAAAGGTTAATTTTGATAGGATGGCTCGGATTTCCGACCTCAGGAAAAATTTCCAAACTACTCAGTTGTCGCGAAAATGAGAGTGACGAGTATACCAGCTTGATCACGAGTTTCCGATGCATATGCGCGGCTTAATGGGTGCGTTAAGGTGAGCTGCTTTTCTGTTCTCTGGGAACACAGTTCCAGAAGTTTCCTTGACCTTTCGGAAAAGAGAAGAATAAGCAATTAGTATGAATCAGGATAAGGTCAAATCTACTATATATTTTTTCAGGAGCACGAAAAGCATGTACCATCACTGTACCATCACAATATGCATACCCAGATCCAACTGTCACCATATCAACATGACACCATCACGATAACAACACCTTGCCAAGACCTTACATTGCCATTCCATCACCGGAGTATCACCATAACAATATCATACCATATCATCACGGTACCAACACCGTGCCAAGACCTTACATCGCCATTCCATCACCGGAGTATCACCATACCAATACCATACAATAGCATTACCAGCACCATACCAACGCGATACTATCACAATGCCAACACCATATCATCACTCATACCATTACCACACTAACACCATGCCATCACTATACCATCACCGTATAAATGTCAAACCAAAACAGCATACCTTTTACCGATCCAACACCACCATACCATCATACAATCACCATAAAATCACCATAAAAGCACCATACAATCAACATACAATCACCACATCATCACCATACTAGCAACATAAATGTGCGATAATCTTGGATGCAGCGTTAAACACCATTTCACCTCACCTCACATGTACTAACATCATACCATGAAGACACCAACACCTTACCAGTACCATACCAACACTATACCATCACCATACCATACCAATAACATCCACATATTAACAACATACCGTCGGCATAATATAACCGTACAAAAACCTTTCTATAATCATACCCTCTCCATACCAACAGTATACCATCACGATACCAATAACATCCACGTATCAACACCATACCTTTGGCATACCATAATCGTATCAAAACCGTACAATAATCATACCATCACCAAACGTGTAGCAACACCTTACCCTCACCATACCTAAACCATATCAAACTACATACCATCTCCTTGAATAAAGACCATGGATCAGCTTCACAAAGCCGTGTTATCGCTCAGACTACCTTAAGTCGTTACGCACTAAGAATTTGTGGAATAGGGCCCAGGTGGCTTGGCTAATCTATCTCAAATAAGAAAACAGTAAGACATCATATTCATACAACTATCCTTAATCTGGTACAACATGTGTCTTGTAAATGAACATGAACGTTAGTGTTGAACTTTGTAAGAAGAATCTGTCAGCAAAGCTTAATTCTTAAATGAATTAGAAACTATATGCAGGTACATACTTGTAATCTTTTTGGTTGTTTGTTTACCTGTTTCCATTGAATTTGGAGAAAAGACGTGGATCCCTGTTATTGTTTTGAATGATCCTGAGAAAAGTATTGCTGTATGTGTAGCCTTGTCGTTTTCGGGGATCACTAGAATGCTCCTGTGAAATGAAATGTTGAATGGAGTATGTTTATATGACATCAAACGTGGACGAGACTTTTTGTATTGTGTCAGTTATCAGCGAGTTCACAACCTAAGTGTATCGTTCACTGCTTCAAGTTTCAGGATAATTCATTTATGTAGTTAAATGACATGGTCTGAACTGACTCATTTCAATGTATCAAGCATGAACTATAAACGGCAATACATCATGCATAACGCCAGTGCATTGCAGCTCCATTTTCCGAGAGCATATAATTATCTGTGCCCCCTTGCAGATTATTGAAGTGAAGGTCATGAAGTGAATGTCCGAATAGGAACCACATATGATTCGCTCGGATAAGGGCTTTCAGTGAGTGAGTTGGGCTTAACGCTGATTTGAACATTGAAGGCTTGAAACACAGGTCTTCAGTACAGAAACATAATAGTATTGAGGAATTAACAAGATGTCTGAAATAAAGGAGGTAGGTTTAAACATAACCTTATCAATATGTAATATGTAATGTAATGACATCATGAAATACATTATTTAATAAACCATTTGTAGAAATGACCCTGTATGCATACTTGGTCTTGGCTGTACAACTATATCGATGACACAAATAATAAAATGTGTATCCAACCTGTTAGTTCTGTCAACAATGTACAGAAAGCCATTGAAGACCGCTATGTCCATGAAGTGAGGCTTGGTCACAATGTCCGTGTAGTGTGTTTTCCTGTTGGTGCCATCCTTCTGGATGGAGTACACGTTCCCGTTGTATTCGCACCAATAGAGACATCCGGCTTGATATGATCAGAATTATTTAAAGATGAGGAATTAAGGAATATTTACATGAAGTAAAATCCTTCACGATTCAACTTTGAAACAAATAATTGATACAAATTGATTATGTTTTCATACATAGATATGGATACATACATCCATGTAATATATACTGAACCACAAAAGAGACGTTATCATGGATAGATATGTGAGAAACCTTATTTGTCCAAACACTGTAAACATACTTTGAGACATATCAAAAAGATGAAACTTGGCAAAACTGATCGTCAAGGTTGAAATTAAAGTCTCAAATGTTTTAAAAGTGAAACACAACACTAGTCTCTGAGAAAATGGCACCACAAGTCAGTATCTTGTGTGTCCGCCTTGTGCACTGGTGACTGCTGTGCAACGTCGATACATGGAATGGATGAGGCGGTTGATGAAGGCCATAGGCACTTGAGCCCACACTCTGAGCAACGCCCGACGCAGTTCAGCTGCAGGTGTCGGCCTTGGTCGGACGTCATTCAGCCGTCTTTCAATCTCGTCCCATAGGTGCTCAGTGGGATTTAAATCGGGACTGAGGGAAGGCCACTGCATGTATCTGATGCCATTCTGCTGGAGGAAGTCTCTTGTTGCTCTCGCAGTGTGGGCACGGGCGTTATCATGCTGAAACTCGTGTTTGCAGTGACGTGCCAAATGAGGTATGGCGTGTGGTCTCAAGACTTGATCAATGTACCAAGCTGCTGTGACACCATTGCCTCTCCCTGGACCTATGTTCTGGAAGACCACAGGGCCGACCCTCTATGCAAGACCAATTCCACCCCACACCATGATGCTCGGACCACCCCACGAGTCTCTCTCAACAACACAAGCATCCGAATAACGCTCCCAACGGCGTCGCCAGACTCTCTCTCTGCCATCTGCTGTTGAGATACAGTAGCGGCTCTCGTCTGAGAAGAGGACTCTTCTTCACTGCTGGTGGCGCCAATGCTGGTGCTGTGTTGCCCACTGAAGACGGTCCCGGCGATGACGTGGTGTCAGAATGGGTCCTCGGTGTGGCCTGTCACAGTGGAGGTGTCTGCTCGTCAATCGTCGACGCACGGTGTCCCCACTAATGTGTCGCTGGTGTGTCCCCATGGTCTGTCCAGGCGTTTCCGCAGCAGTAACAGAGCGATCTTGAAGATACTGTCGCATACTGTCAACCGCCTCACGATCCTGACGTCGGATGGTGACCCTTGGTCTTCCACTACGTGGTTGGTCATCTGTAGAGTTGGTGGTCTGGTACCGCTGCTGGAGCCTGTACATGGTCCTTACGTGGACTTCGTCCAAGGGCTTGGTGTCGCTGATTTCTTGTCAATCTTGCCGTTGATGTGATGCGTTTGGGCGACCGGTTTTATTGTCATCTGCTTTGTTTTTTTATCATCAAATTTCATTTTTCCGGACAAGCTAATGTTAAATTTAAGAAACTGACAAAAATTACCCAGATATTTCAATGACAACTTTTCATGCATGTAAGTGGGGTTACGTTTCTTATGCGGTTCAGTATATGTAGGAATATCTATATATATATAGAATTCAGCCAAGGTAAAGTTCACGAATAGGAAGTATATCGTTATATTACATGTCATCGTGTACATTCAACTTTGTTATGATAGATGATGTTACAATAGTGTGCATTAAAGGATAGTTAATAGTTGGTTTCTTTTGATTTTGGCTAAGATTATTCCAGATGGAATATGCATACATTACTATATATAGCAACTCCCGTACTTTATTCCCTCTTCAAATAGCTCTGTTACGATTCTACATCTTTTCAAAATTTACTAATTTTATGGTTTTGTTTTAGTTTACTGATATATCTTCCAGTTGAACACTTGAAAACCTCTTAAAGTCGGCCGTTTATCTTGTATAACGCTGTTGAAGATATATAATATTTAACAACTATGTAGAATATATTGTTTCACAGTTTGGGATTTATACCAAACAGTATATGAATTAAATCTTTGCTCAACTCAAAATGTCTCACTTCCCTCACCCGTCTAAGGCTGATTTCTATCATTCTTACATAATAAATACTACATTCGCTTACTGCAAAGATGGAGGGCAGTTATATTATCTTCTTTACATAAAGAGCATAGTTAATCATCTTTTTTCGAATCTTATACAGAAATTCATTGACAGTAATAAGTGAATGAAATATTCAGTATGTTTTTATCTGCAGAAAACATATAACCCTGTCCTTAATTGATGTGCACTCTTTTAAAAACATCATTCACAAGCCTTAATCATTTTTTGTTTTGTTTTCAATGTCTGTTCCATAGCTTTGTTTCCATCATATATAATTGAATGACTTGTCACCTGATCTTATTTTATTCTTAACTGTTTTCAATTAACTGGGTCTTATGGATAAAAAGGACTTTTTTATATCATTGCACCATCATTCTGCAATTAGTCAGATAAATTACCCATACCTTTTTCAAACCAGCTTCTACAAAACATACGTTTCCTATCATCTTGAATCTGCGTTTCAATAATGGGGAGTATATCTGTACAGCACGGGAACATTATGCTCGTTTATATGTTATAAAGGTGGTGTCAACTCACTGTTCTCGTTCATAGTAATCCCCATAGGTGCGTAAATGTCCGTTGATACGAGAGTACCTCTTCCACCTCCATCGTAGTTGCAAGAATTAATTGTGTGAGTCAAATGATCAACCCAGTACAGTTTCCTGAAAAATAAAGCACCTACAGTGATTCTTACTCTATATTGGAGCTCTTTTCATCGATATCATTATAGATCAAGTAGCAAATAAACAGACTACCAGAAGTTTGTAAGGCAAAGCTAATCATATGATTTACTAATCCAACACAATTTAGAAAATGTCAGATGTAACTATCATGCCATAGACCTGTGACGAATGTTATTTCGCAAAGAATGGACAATTATGGGAACTCATGCAGGGATTTGAGCCCAGAACTTTAGCTTGTATTCACAACGCTGTAACCACACGTCAGCCTTCCGCTTCATTGTGTAAAGCTGTGACAATATGTAACCAAATGACATAAAGCTGGCACATGTGTGAAATAAAGGTACTGATGCATGAAAAGTTTAAAGAATTTAACTTTAGATATTTGTAATGTCGTAGAAAAATTGGAATGTTTTTGTTGTTCTTCTAAGCATGCAAATGAAAAACATGCAAATTTTATGTTGTGAAACTTTAGATATTTGAAAGTGAAGGCATGGTGGAAAAAAGTGCTCTCTTTATTTTACTTTCAGACAACTATTGTTCATGCACATGCTTCTGATATTGATTGTTGTATAAGCAAACAATTTTCTTGTCCAAGTTTTCCCTGACCTAAAGATATTTTCTGTAAAATCTGCAATAGCAATAGCTTGGCGTAACTGTCAATTTGTAACAATTTATAAAAAGAAAGAACGCTCTTACCTGTCGGATTTGTCTGCTACGATGCCTTGGGGGTAGTTTATATTTGAACTTACAATCGTTGTCCTTGCAAATCCATTGATATTGATGCTAACAATGACTTTATTTCCTCTGTCTGTGTAGAAGATTTTGCCGGCACTGCCATCAACAGTGAGGCCTTCCGGGTAAGAAACTGAAAAGTACGTAAGTGTGCATGGCCTTAAGAGTGATACGACTTTAGTGCCTCACACTATGGTAAGCTAAGTGATCGGCTCAGAAGTCCATGACCCACATCAACACAAAGACGTCAGTGAGTGACTTTGAAAAGTATTTCAGTAATGTCATGGTGTTTCAAGCTTGTTGCAGGTCTTGGGCGTTTACTACTTTGGTGAAAGCCACTAGCAAGCCTGACAAACATAATCAGGGCTCATTGGGATTACAGCAACCATTCCCATTCGTTTTACAATATATTAAAATTCGTGAAAACTAATTCACCTACTGTTGTTTAGTTTTGCAACAAGAGTATTGTCTCCACCAGTTAGTTCAGCACTCCGGATTTCCTTTCTGCTTATATCCGTCCAGTAGATTCGCCTGGTGACATTGTCATAGTCAATGGCTGTAGGGGTGGTGATATAAGTAAGAGGATGCTGCCTCAGCCTGTGGCCATAGAGATCCCATCTGTGAACAAATCCTTGGGCGAGAAGTGTGTGGCGTTCGGTCAACAGGATCACAACTTCAGGGTGTGCTAAAAAGACAATATAATAATCATATATAAACTGTCAATTCAACTTTGCCGAAACAGATACCTTTTGGCGTAAAGGGCAAAATAGCTGTGAAAATATATTAATTGAAAGTCAGTGATGACACCAGGCTCCGGGATCATGAAACTAACTTCAGACCGTATTTTGTTTTAACTCTTAAGATGCAGACTTAAGACAAAATATCTTAAGAAGGCGGAGGTTGTTCGCCTCATGCGTCTCCTTGGGGCTAAAAAGGAAAAAGTACCAATTCAGCGGGCATTTCGAGACATGGAGATTTTCAACCCTCTAGATATGTACAATGACGATATGCCACAAGCAAAACGTGACAGCTGTGTTTACAAACAACTCGAATCTCGCATCTTTTAACGTCTCGGCCAAAATATTTCTTTTGTAGTTAACTCAGCATAATTAATGCTACTGAACTTATGATGAAAATTGGGGACTTAAGTCCACCAGCAGTAATGTCAACCAAGTAATTATAAATTATCGATGCAAGAATAAATGAATAACCAGTCTACATTATCCGCCGAAACAGATTCAATTTTGTGTAGGGCAAAATAGTTGTGATAATTATATGAAAGAAAACAGGCAATATGCTCGCATTACATACAAGACTTGTACCACAAAGACCCGCAACTCCAGAAAAATACATGAGACATGTGGACTACAGCAAAGCAGATTACAGTTGGCCTCATCAGTATCCATCTACATTACATTTTCGGGATCGGGTGATCAGGCTCGCTGACTTGGTTGATGCATGTCGTCGATCCCAATTGCGTGGATCGATGCTCAAGATGTCAATCACTGGATTGTCTGGTCTATTTACAGACCGCCGTCATATAGCTGGAATTTTCCGAGTGTGTCGTTACATATCAAACAAACCATTCACTCATGAGCATCGATCCACGCAATTCGGATACGGTGACGTGCAATAACCAAGTCAGCGAGCCTGACCACCCGATCCCATTAGTCGCCTCTTACTTCAAGCATAGTCGCCTTTTCGGCAAGCATGGTTTGCTGAAGACCTATTCAACCCGACACATATATGGGATGGAGACTTCATATAACACCACCTCAGGTTGAAACTAGATTTTATTTTTTGCGAAGACTGAACGTCAAGGTGACTCGTGTGAAGTAGTTGTCAAGACACCATATCATGACACTTTATAATTGAGATTGGAATTTGATGAAATGCAATGTACATGCCTCAAATGCATTTGTTTTACTGATTTCCCTGCAGCAGGATCAAGGTTGCTCGGGGCACTGTTAATGTTCATGAAGATCCGGGGTAGAATAGGTCTTCAGCAACCCTTGTTTGTCGTAAGAGGCGACTAACGGGATCTGCTGATATATCTTACTGTTCAGGAATGGAACCAAGTTTCTTGATTTTTTGTCATATTTACTTCAGGACAAGAGATGTTATTAGTTAAATATAATTAATGGATTTTGGATTAACACACTAAAATTTATTAACATGACTCAATTGCATTTGAATACCACTTTACACAAAGCACAAGATATTTTCTAATATCTGACTGAAATAAAGAAACTTTAAAGCAGATACAGTTAAAAGATAAAAATTGCATCCACTAAGCATTCATAAATGAGGTAAAACAGAGAGGTGTTAGTATATTTTGGTATTACAGTATTTTCAAGATTTGACCTTTCACAAATAGGGAAACAAATGTCATGTTATCGAGATAATAAACTGTGACCATTTTGAATTATATCAGATCAATATACCAGAAGTTTAACTTAATATACCCGTGGAGGACAAATCTATAAATGGTTCTTCCACCATTGATTAAATTCCTGTATTTTGCCAATTTGATCAGAAATTCTGATTCACATGCATAAAAAACGAATCACCAAGGAAAGGGGACACAAATGGTGCACATAGGGATGCCTACAAGTTGCCTATTATATCCCTGAATTCCAAAAATATGTTATTTACGAGAAGTCTAGGATATCTCATATTGTTTTCTAAGTAAACTTCAGATTACAACCCAAATTTATC
Organism: Haliotis rufescens; assembly: GCF_023055435.1. Taxonomy (NCBI): domain Eukaryota; kingdom Metazoa; phylum Mollusca; class Gastropoda; order Lepetellida; family Haliotidae; genus Haliotis; species Haliotis rufescens. The sequence goes on along the minus strand of NW_025963779.1, from coordinate 59,965,789 downwards.
CCCTATGGACATCCCAACACAAGGTCCGCAGCAAGGTGTAAGGTGACGTGGAAATTGTTGGCAAACCAGACATTGGAGAACCAGCAGAAACTAGTTCGCAGATAACTGAATTAGATAGCAATGCAACACCCAATATGGCGGAATATAGTCGAGATGCAGACAGGTTCAGTGGTGAAAGTAGACAAAATGTTGACATTGAGGCAGTTCGACTAGGTTTTTATTTCCATAATAGAAACTCAAGTGACTTCCAACAGAAGTTGGCCATGGATCTGCACTAGAAGGAAATTCTGTGGAAGTATACTACACACAGTGTGCTAAGGATCACCATTTTAAAAGGTAATATGTCAAATTGTGTGCTTATGTTTAAATAGCCAAAGATAATACTCTAACACAATACGTTCTGAAGACGCAGAAACGTTTTCCTGTAGGGAATGCTCACAAGGAAGATTGTTACTTAAACTTTGGCTCTTAAACTTTAGTTTTGTTTCTCCAAATACAGAGAATCTACGAGGAACCCTGAAGGAACATTTCCCCGCGCCAATTATGTTTGTGCGTGTTTGAAACCGAGCTCCAACGAGAGCCCCAACATAAGTTCTGATTGTGTCATTAATTCTTTCAACGCTGAGGTGAGTGAACCTTCTGATTTATCTAAAACGAATTTGTTCAAAGCATTTTCGACAGCTTGTGGTTGCTCAACCTTTTGGACGGTGAAAGCAACACCACCCTTAAAGTTCATAAAATCGTCTCTCCAGTCGTTACTGGGGAGAGCAAAGATCGGTAGAAGCTGACCTCTTTTCATTTAATCATCGCTGACTTCTTTAACAGAGTGTGTGCTACTATGGGGTATACCTAGACCATGGTTAACTCCATGCATGTGCCAATCCCTTTTGTAGAAATAACAAATTCCCCACAAATACTTTCATATGCCCACCGATTGTACCGATTATTTGACGTATTCCTTGCTTGATCCTGTGGTAATGCACTTATTTCTGCAAGGATACGCCTAATCTGACAGTACATGTGAAAGAAGAAAACAGACTTACTTAGTTTGTCACAATGGTCACTAACAGATACGCCAAAGCATGTTGTGGCACGCTGTATAGCAATGTTTAGCTGGTTTTGCCAAAACTCGATTTGAATGGAGAACCAATCATGTACTGTTTTAACGTTCGTTGCCGTGAACCTGTAATTTCTGAAGATATCTGGGAACTGAGTTTGAAACTGAGCACCAGAGACATCGACTAAATTGTTTGGTGTGTAAGGTCGGTTGCTTCTATACTACTCTCGGTATTACCACCTACCATATTGAAATTATAATATAGTATCTTTATATATGTAATATGTATGTTATCCTCCCGGGAATAACAAATCACCAGTATATTCAACTGCTTCCTGCTATTGATAACTCAGCGTGGCAGCTTGAAGTTACTCCCAAAGATATAACATATTTCCCACATGGATAAAGTCCCTTTTGAATGAGCCAGTTACAAAGTGCCACAACTTTATGGAGTCGGTCCTTTCAGATAAAGTAATAACAGAATTCATAGCGGCCAATTCAACCTAAATACAAAATGGTATAGTAAAAATAGACAACCACGCCCAAACTGCAGACACTGTAACACTACAGAAGACTTATTCAATCACATATTCAATCACTGTCCCCAATACAAACAACACCACTGACATCTATACCAATCCCTTCCCCCATAATACAAATACAACATCACACTATTACTGCAACCATCAAATACAACAGCCATATACTCACAACTATCTAAATGACTTAAAAACACTAATCTAGAAAACAGATTTTGGGCCAATCACAAACAAATTATCAGCCCTAAAACTCTAGCTATAAAACACCACCTTAAAAGATTCGGATCGGGATCAAAATTCTGAGTGCGGGGTCCACTTGCACAAAGCGATCTTAGTGCTACAATTATTGTAAATCCTTAAGATCGCGATCTTAGGCTTCGGCTACAATCGTCATCCACTTGCACAAAGCGATTGTAGGCTAAGATCATTGTAAGCTACAATCGAAACTTACAATTGGTCCGGACCAGTAGCTAAGATTGTTGTAGTCCCTGAATAAACTTGACAAAATGGCGTGCAAGGCTTGGTCTGTTTCACATAAATAATCTGCTTTACGTTCAAACATTGCCTCTTTATTTTGTTAAACTTTATAATTCGAATCGACACTTTAACAACATGAAGAACGCGCCACAGCTTTAGGCCTAACGTCAGAAATATCTTTAATTACCAAAGTTGAACACGTAACTATCGAGTCGATAGATAAAAGGAATATTCCCATCCGACTCAATACTGAAAGAAATGTGAAACAACATACCTTTTCGCTAAACAAGGGAAGGATAAAAACCTAAGTCGTCCCGCAAGCGATTTGTAACGCCCGTGACCTTTTTGATAAATCAAGGGCAGCTAATCTTAGTTAATACTCTAGATTGGAGTGGTTTCCCTTTGTACAAGCCCGTAGAGTACAATCTACCTTACCCAATGTATCAATGTTGTTGAATCGCTGAGCTCCCCCTATATTTCTTTTAGGTCACATTCGTGACAGTTATTTTGTCTTTAGTTTATCATTGAATTAATCTACAAATAAATATAGGCTGAAGAGCAATTCATGCATGTTTAAATCTAAAATCAAATGAGACGAGGACGAGCGGTTAAGTATCAGAATTTAAAGAAAAAATACAAGTAGTCATCAAACATATTGATGGAACATTTGCATTTTTGGCAAAATATCCCATAAATAGCAAAAATAAAATTCACTTTAAAAAAAAAAAAATGAATACCCAGTGAATATATAATTTTATAACCCTCCAGTGACATCATCCTATTGTTCTCTGGTCGTGTAAAATATCATAAACAGGGACGCTGTAATGTCCCCGGGATTTTATAGGATATTCAAGTCATATTTGCTATATAATGTGTTATAATATCCGATGGATTTTATTTATAAAACTTCGGTTGAAATTGCAACATGAAATGAAATGTAAAATCAAATGACAAATATCTTCTGTTTATCCCCGAGGTTCGAACTCGCAACCTTCGTATCTGTAGTCCAGTGGATGTACCACAAGACTACAGAGGGGCTGATAAATCACTATGTTTTTAGGATGTCCTTTTCAAGAACAGTATGCCAGCAACAGATATTTTACGCCCGTTTCCTAATGTTCATGGAAAGTATGTTCGAAACATAAAAATGTTGATAAATGTTGTTTTAAGTTTCTTTTTTCGGTTCATAAGTTAGATAAAACACTTCCCCTCGGGTTATTTAGAGATATCTAAAACCCTTTCCCTCGGAAACTCCCTCGGGGCAAGCCCCTCGGGATGCGGGTTTTAATTATCATAACAACCCTCGGACGTGTTTTATCCTATACATAAACAATTGCTTTCTCGAAACATAATTCATTATTCTTATTTCCCGCCTATGCGTTTTTGAAAGTTCCCTTCTATGAAACGAAAACATGAAAGATATGTTTAGGATTTTACGAAAAGCTCCCCCAAATAGATGACGATCATGCATTTACGCGTTATGTTTTTAGGAAATATTATTATTATTATTTATTTTAATTTTCATAATAATTGTGTTGCTAAATAAGGTATTTATTTGTATTTCAATACTTTGAATACAATCATGAGTAGGCATTTCTCTTGTTGAAATAGAAAACAAATCACGACAGTATTAATGCCGACACGAATATATACCTTCATTCTGGTAATCGTTTCCTTCAAATAATTGGGACCTTTCTTAAAACTGTGCAAAGTGCGATGGAGGGAGGTACGTGTTACGTGTCGTTACCGGTTCCACGTGTTGTATGAGCAGCAAACTATGCGCGTTTGCAGACAACTGTAGACAGGAGTCGAGTTTAAAATATTCGTAAATTCACCGTTGAAGATTTCAATCTTAGCTAAGATCGCGATCTTAACTCCTAGCCGTCTTACAGTCGCGCTAAGTTCAGTTTGTGCAAGTGGAATAGGACACTTGTATAGTGATTGTAAAGTTGATTGTAGCCGCCTAAGATCGATTGTAACTAAGATTGTTCTGTGCAAGTGGGCCCTGACATACTAATAGTAAGACTCTTTCAACTAGCCACTCATCAAATGCCAAGGCCACGGCTAACAGTTTTTTGGCCTGACGTTTACTCATTATTCTTCATTACTGTTTATTAAACCCATGAAGATCCGGGATAGAATATGTCTTCAGCAATCCATGCATGTCGTAAGAGGCGACTAACGGGAACGGGTAGTCAGGCTCGCTGACTTGGTTGATGTATGTCCCAATTGCGTGGATCGATGCTCGTGATGTCAATCACTGGATTGTCTGGTCCACACTCGATAATTTACAGACCGCCGTCATATAGCTGGAATATAGCTGAGTGCGGCGTTAAACAACAAACAAACAAACATAAAACCCGGCTGGCCCCGATTGCGACAAAGCCAACAGCTGAATCAGTAAAAGCCCCCAAACTGTCTGAGGTCAGCCGAAATTGCTGAGGCAGAAGGCGACCTCTCAAATACTTAAAGCAACAACATTGCGCAAAAGGGCGGAAATTGAGCTGTTGATAGCAGGCGAAGCTGCGCCCGGTTCAGGGTAAGTACATTCGAGCGTGAGCCACGGTATCTATTTATTGTTCGACTTGACGTGCGTTTTCAGACCCGCTCTTAAATTTCTTTTGACAGTTGGACCGCCTCCGTGGTCTAGTGGTAGAGCGTCCGCCCAGGGTTTGATCGTCCAAAAGACGTTAAAAGATGGTACTTGTTGTTACCCTGTCTGACGCTCGGCATTAAGGGGGTAAAACATGTTAAACTGTCACATGGTATCTCATCATGGGACACATTAACTGAAGCCTTCTGATAGCTGATCGCCATAATCTGATCTCTCTCTGGATAAAGAGGAAAATGAGAAATGGTTAAGATATGTTTTGGAGTGATGAGTCACATGGTGCTTTTGATGCTGATAAGCCTTTAACAGTTTTAGCTGATATTTTCCATTCAGCTGCAGGTCATATAAGAAGGCTGTGCAATGGTTTGTCAGCTTCAGGTAAGAGTCAACAACCTCCGTGGATGGATAATGCTTGAGAACTTGAGAAATTTAAGCAGCTAAATCAATCAGCTCTCAGAGCACACATAAGTCTGGGTTAGGATATGGACAATATAAGAAACATCTTTATTCAGGACGCATTTAGAAAGAAAAAAATAATTACTTTGAGCATTAATAGGATAACTAATATCTTTCACAACTAATCCAAGACAGTTTTGGAAAACATTGAAGTTGAGGTGGCGGCGGGACCCACAGAATCAGGAAAAAGTTCCTTTGTGAAATCATGTATGGAGCAGATCCATCGCTCCAAGGTGTTGGATATGCCACCCACACCATTGCATCGTGTGGGTGTACAGCGAATGGCAACCGCTCGATCATGAGCTGGAAGAGATGGCAGACCGCTTAGGGGACGCTCTTGAGTTTGTGCACAGTCGATCGAGCCTTGCCTGAAAAAGGGGTGGCCCCATATTGGCTGGTCATCGATGATTTGCTGGGGGACAACACGAAAGAAGAAGAAACGTAAGTGCTGCGATGGTTCACCAAGAAAAGTCATCACAGAAACACATCCGTGCTGTATCTCACTCAGAACTTGTTTGCTCAATCGCCGCAACATCGTACAATCAGCCTGAATGCTCACTACATGGTTCTCTTTAAAAATCCGAGAGATGCATCGTAGAGCGCCAGTCTGGCTCGGCAGGTGTTTCCAGGTATAGTTCCTTTTCTGCGTGAAGCCTGTGAAGACGCCACCCGAGAGCCTTACACTTACCTGTTCTTGAAACCCACCTCGTTGCAGGACCATCGCGTACGCGCCCGTTTTCGACATCCGAGATGCCCCTCGTGTATGTGCCGATCCTATGAGATGAGGAGAGGTGACTTTCATAAAAGCAGGCGAACCCCTGCTCTTCCTTCAGTGGAGTCACAGTCATCATGGGGCAAAGACGGTCTATGAATGCCATGCCATCATCCCAAGATGTGCCCGATACCGAGTGGTTTTCTGAAAATGCGAGAGAACAAGCGAGAAAACACACTCTTTATGGACGACACATGGCGACTCAGTGACATTCTGGAGGGACCTTCTCCTTCTTACACATTGAGTCATCCTTCTCATCCTGACAATGATTCATTTCAACAACGTCTGAGGTATTTTCAAACGTGGCCTAGACAGATTACCCAGACCCCTTAGGACATGGCCATGGCTGGCTATTTCTATCAAGGACGAGGTGACCGTGTTATCTGTTATTGCTGCGGTGTGACACTCTGCCAATTGGAAGCCACAGACAAACCCTGGAAAGAACATCTGAAGCACGCCAAGGCCCCATGCGAAGACCCCTTGTGTGTGTTTTGTCCTGATGAAGAAGTGAACGAAAAATACAGACTTTTGTTGTCAGAAGAAAAATGGAAGAGAAGAGCAGAGTGTCCTGTTCACTCCTAGTGACAAAGTTTACTGTTTACAAAAATCACAGGGATGCCCCCTCATCCTGTGTGTGTGTGTGTGTGTGTGTGTGTGTGTGTGTGTGTGTGTGTGTGTGTGTGTGTGTGTGTGTGTGTGTGTGTGTGTGTGTTGGTTCATGTGAGCGGGGATTAAAAAGTTGAAAAAAAAAATAATAGGAGTTGTGTTGTCTTTAGGATGGGGATTGACATGGACACCCAAGAAAAAAAACAACAGGATATCGAAATCAAACCAATCAGAAGCTTGGTTTTTGGACCAATCAGAGGGCTCACTCGGACCGTTCTGGGCTCTGATTGGTTAAACCGGGGTTGTGTTCCTATGGAAAAGAAACAAAAGGGTCGGTCCGGGACTCAGGCCGGGTGCCGGAACGAACCAATCGGTGCGCTATGTGTTGGACCAATCAGGAAGCAGGGTGTCAGTGCCTCTCCTATAAAAAATAAAAAGAGCAAAGCCACACACACTGTCACAATCCTAGCACTGAATGAGAGTTCAACCATGTCGTCTCAATACAACTGTATGAAGTGCCAGACCGACAGTCTCAGTTACCTGTACTGCCCTGAAGTGACATGTACCGAGCGCCACACTCAAAGTCACCGCCACTATATCTGTCCAAAGATAAGCAGTCAAGATAAGCAGAAGACTTCCCAGAGCCCATGTTACAACTGCCAAGCCATGGGTCATTTAGCTGCAGATGCCCAGAAGCCAGTCGAAAGAAGACTCCTGCAGCGCTGTCCATGTCGACACAAGTGACACAAGTGCTTCATCTCATAGAAGCCATGCATATCGATGTCCGTGCCCTAAAACAATGCATCACACAACTCCATGCAGACGTCACACTACGTCTAGATAAAAGAAAACGGGACAGAAGCCCCTCAAGAAAGCACTCTTCAAAGCGTCGGTGACGTCATCAGTCCGAGGAAGAGGAGGAAGAAGAAGAAGATAGATCATCTGAGCAAAGTGACTAACGCATGGCACATGCTACTCCACTGTTTTTCAAGTTTCCAATCGTTTCCAGTTTCCAGATTTCCAGTGTTCCAATTTTTCTACAGTTTCCGACCGTTTCCAGTTTCCAGTTTGTTTTCCAACGGCCCTTTTCAGGTCGACCCATCTCTCCCGAAAGAAACGTTTTGATCCTTGCTTTGCCAACACAAACAAGAATCCAAAAGAACCCACACCCTCCCCGTCCTCTTGGAGGTACACATCTACGAGTAAAACACACGCCTACGAGTAAAACATCATGTATGTCTATCTATCTAAATATATAAACGTCTGTTTGAAGACAGGCATGACACCACGTTTTGCATGGAGACGCGCTTGACACCACGTTTGCATGTAGACACGAATAGTAGCACGCATGTAGACATACACGAGTGCCAACACATCGGCGTGGATGAGCGAGTGACAACGTCACGTACGTTTATAAACAACAAAACAACAAGACAACGTGTGTTTGTAGTCACGCGTGACATCACGTTTGCATGGAGACACAAAAGTACATCACGTAGGCATTCCTTCATCGCGTTCATGTCTGCCCATGTTGGTCCGCCTTCGGACGAATTCGGACGAACGTTACGCAACATGATCGTGGTGGCGGTGGACAAAAGAACAGGATCGAAATCTGACCAATCAGCAGCTTGGGTTGTCGTCCAATCAGAGGCCGCCTTTGTCCTGGGAGGACCTCTGATTGGTCGAACCGGGGTTGTGCTTTCTCTCCCATGGTAAAATCCATTTCCTATGAAAAAAAAAGGCGCAGGCCAGGCACCGGAAAGGACCTATTGGTGCGCTGCGTGTTGGATCAATCAAGAAGCAGAGTTTCAGTGCCTCTCCTATAAAACAAGAGCGAACCCAAACACACACACTGCATTCTATGAGATCATCATCATCATCATCATCATCATGGCAACCACCTCAGAGAATTGGGACATGGAGATAGTTTCGATTGAAGTAAGGGTGCAACTGTGCAAAGAGTGCCGGTGGGACTTTTCTACGAAGACAGTACCATCACCAGCATTGCCATTGTTTCGTCCATGGCAATGCGACAAGTGCAATGGTTGCCTGCCTGTGTATGCGCATGGGACGAGGGCACGTGATGGCACATTCCAGTGCGTGTATTGTAACACCGTCCTGAAGGACACTTATGTGAGGCGTTTAAGCCACACAAGTAAGTGTCCTGTCAGGAGACAGGTAACGATCCATCCGTGCCTTTGCACCACTGCGTCTATGCAGGTGAAGAAATAATCTTCTTCTTCTCCAAAACGGCCCTTTTCAGGGCCCATCTCTCCTGAAAGAACGCTTTCATCCTTGCTTTGACTACCCTCAAACCAAAACAAACAATCCGACTCCCTTCCCTCCTCCCACCTCCGCCGCCGCCGCCGTAGCCACCTCCCCCCCCCCCCGCACGCACAACCGGAAGTGACGCCATCTTGGATGCGCACGCCATAGGAACCGGAAGTGTCGCCAACTTGCATGCGCACGCATGACCAACAATGCCCTCTTTGCATGCGCATAGGTCACGTGGCGCCACGTGACCGGAAGTGACGTCATCAGAGGTCACGTGATCTGACCGACCAATCAGAGGCCAGGAGCGGTCCTGGAGTCCTGCACACAACTACTGATGTGAATGAGATAACATTGTCTGTCAATTACCAAGCAGGGCTTTGCAATCACTATTCTACAACTGATCAAATGTTCAACCTTCAAGCAATTACTAATTACATTTTATTTGAAGCAAAAGCAAGTGATACCAGCAGTGGAATCTGACTGGTCTATAGCAAAGGGTAAGAAGCGACTTACTCGTAAAAGCCACTGGTGCCGCTACGATCGAGCCCTGGAATTCCTGCCTATTTCGGCAAGAGTGGCCGCCGCCACCTCCCTCCCTCCACCGCCGCCGCGGCGCCACCTACCTCCCTGCCTCCCTCCCTCCGCCGCCGTCGCCGCCATCTTGGAGGCACCGTGCCGCCATCTTGGATGGGGAGATAACCCCTCGGAACCGGACGTGCCGCCATCTTTGAGTCGCATGCCTCCCGGAACCGGACGTGCCGCCATCTTGGGTGCGCACGCACAACCGGAAGAGACGCCATCTTAGATGCGCATGCCACATGAACCGGAAGTGTCGCCCTCTTGGATGCGCACGCATGACCCACAATGCCCTCTGCGCATGCGTATAGTACACGTGACCGGAAGTGACGTCATCAGAGGTCACGTGACCAAACCGACCAATCAGAGGCCAGGAGCGGTCCTAGAGTCCTGCACACAACTACTGATGTGAATGAGATAACATTGTCTGTGAATTACCAAGCAGGTCTTTGCCATCACTATTCTACAACTGATCAAATGTTCAACTTTCAAGCAATTACTAATTACATTTTATTTGAAGCAAATGCAAGTGATACCAGAAGTAGAATCTTACTGGTCTATAGGAAAGGGTTAGAAGCGACTTACTCGTAAAAGCCACTGGTGCCGCTACGATCGAGCCCTGGAATTCCTGCCCATTTCGGCAAGAGTGGCCGCCGCCACCTCCCTCCCTCCACCGCCGCCGCGGCGCCACCTACCTCCCTGCCTCCATCCTCCGCCGCCGCCGCCATCTTGGAGGCGCCGTGCCGCCATCTTGGATTGGGAGATAACCCCTCGGAACCGGACGTGGATCGCTTTGTGGAACGGGACCCAGTTTCCACCCTTGCCGAACTAGGCTGGTATTATTGAGTTACATTTTGCCTGAAATAAGGAGTCTGTGCATCTGACTGGTCTATAGGAAAGGGTAAGAAGCGACTTACTCGTAAAAGCCACTGGTGCCGCTACGATCGAGCCCTGGAATTCCTGCCTATTTCGGCAAGAGTGGCCGCCGCCACCTCCCTCCCTACACCGCCGCCGCGGCGCCACCTACCTCCCTGCCTCCATCCTCCGCCGCCGCCGCCGCCATCTTGGAGGCGCCGTGCCGCCATCTTGGATGGGGAGATAACCCCTCGGAACCGGACGTGGATCGCTTTGTGGAACGGGACCCCGTTTCCACCCTTGCCGAACTAGGCTGGTATTATTGAGTTACATTTTGCCTGGACTAAGGAGTCTATGCATCTGACTGGTCTATAGGAAAGGGTAAGAAGCGACTTACTCGTAGAAGCCACTGGTGCCGCTACGAACGAGCCCTGGAATTCCTGCCTATTTCGGCAAGAGTGGCCGCCGCCACCTCCTTCCCTCCACTGCCGCCGCGGCGCAACCTACCTCCCTGCCTCCCTCCTCCTCCGCCGCCGCCATCTTGGAGGCGCCGTGCCGCCATCTTGGATGGGGAGGTAAGAAGCGACTTACTCGTAAAAGCCACTGGTGCCGCTACGATCGAGCCCTGGAATTCCTGCCTATTTCGGCAAGAGTGGCCGCCGCCACCTCCCTCCCTCCACCGCCGCCGCGGCGCCACCTACCTCCCTGCCTCCCTCCTCCGCCGCCGCCGCCGCCATCTTGGAGGCGCCGTGCCGCCATCTTGGATGGGGAGATAACCCCTCGGAACCGGACGTGCCGCCAATTTTGAGGCGCACGCCTCCCGGAACCGGACGTGCCGCCATCTTGGATGCGCACGCATAACCGAGACAGGAAGTACCGCCATCTTGGATGGGGAGATAACCCCTCGGAACCGGACGTGCCGCAAATTTTGAGGCGCACGCCTCCCGGAACCGGAAGTGTCGCCCTCTTGGATGCGCACGCATGACCCACAATGCCCTCTGCGCATGCGCATAGTACACGTGACCGGAAGTGACGTCATCAGAGGTCACGTGACCAAACCGACCAATCAGAGGCCAGGAGCGGTCCTATAGTCCTGCACACAACTACTACTGGTCTGTGAATTACCAAGCAGGTCTTTGCCATCACTGTTCTACAACTGATCAAATGTTCAACTTTCAAGCAATTACTAATTACATTTTATTTGAAGCAAATGCAAGTGATACCAGAAGTAGAATCTGACTGGTCTATAAGAAAGGGTTAGAAGCGACTTACTCGTAAAAGCCACTGGTGCCGCTACGATCGAGCCCTGGAATTCCTGCCTATTTCGGCAAGAGTGGCCGCCGCCACCTCCCTCCCTCAACCGCCGCCGCGGCGCCACCTACCTCCCTGCCTCCATCCTCCGCCGCCGCCGCCATCTTGGAGGCGCCGTGCCGCCATCTTGGATGGGGAGATAACCCCTCGGAACCGGACGTGGATCGCTTTGTGGAACGGGACCCCGTTTCCACCCTTGCCGAACTAGGCTGGTATTATTGAGTTACATTTTGCCTGGACTGAGGAGTCTATGCATCTGACTGGTCTATAGGAAAGGGTAAGAAGCGACTTACCCGTAAAAGCCACTGGTGCCGCTACGATCGAGCCCTGGAATTCCTGCCTATTTCGGCAAGAGTGGCCGCCGCCACCTCCTCCCCTCCAACGCCGCCGCGGCGCCACCTACCTCCCTGCCTCCCTCCTCCGCCGCCGCCGCCGCCATCTTGGAGGCGCCGTGCCGCCATCTTGGATGGGGAGGTAAGAAGCGACTTACTCGTAAAAGCCACTGGTGCCGCTACGATCGAGCCCTGGAATTCCTGCCTATTTCGGCAAGAGTGGCCGCCGCCACCTCCCTCCCTACACCGCCGCCGCGACGCCACCTACCTCCCTGCCTCCCTCCTCCGCCGCCGCCGCCGCCATCTTGGAGGCGCCGTGCCGCCATCTTGGATGGGGAGATAACCCCTCGGAACCGGACGTGCCGCCAATTTTGAGGCGCACGCCTCCCGGAAACGGACGTGCCGCCATCTTGGATGCGCACGCATAACCGAAACAGGAAGTACCGCCATCTTGGATGCGCGCCCCACCGGAACCGGACGTGCTGCCATCTTGGGTACGCACGCACAACCGGAAGGGACGCCATCTTGGATGCGCATGACACCTGGATCGGAATTGTCGCCCTCTTGGATGCGCACGCATGACCCACAATGCCCTCTGCGCATGCGCATAGTACACGTGACCGGAAGTGACGTCATCAGAGGTCACGTGATCAAACCGACCAATCAGAGGCCAGGAGCGGTCCTGGAGTCCTGCACACAACTATTGATGTGAATGAGATAACATTGTCTGTGAATTACTAAGCAGGTCTTTGCCATCACTATTCTACAACTGATCAAATGTTCAACCTTCAAGCAATTATTCAGAAATATACATGTAAGTAAAGGGCAGATTATATCGTCTCTTTATAGGCATTTTAGAGGTTTTTGATACAGTTAACCACGATGTATTTAATATTTGATAACCTAGCCGACGAATCAGTGTAATGAAAGCTTACAACACGTGTTAGTACAGCAGATCGTCTGTCCAGCTAGTTTTCATACAGTGTTGGTACTCGCCAAGGCTGTTTCTTAAGTAATTAACTATTCATCATTCATATATCAAGCTGAACGACATTATGCAAAGAGTTTGTGGTTAGGGCATATGTTTGTCATCTTCCCGAGGCAAGGGAGTTAACTGAGTATAAAAGTCCAGGGCCCCGTTCCACAAAGCAATCTTAGTGCTACGACTATCGTAAGTCAGTGTTAAAGAATGGGAGTTACAATCACCTTAGCGCTAAGATCTCTTTGTGGAACGGGGCCCAGTTTCCATCCTTGCCGAACTAGGCTGGTATTATTGAGTTACATTTTGGCTGGACAAAGGTGTCTATGCATAGTCCAATCAAAATCGCGCAACGAAATCGAAATCCGGTTCGTAATCTGTCGTGCAGATTTCGGTCGATTGCAGGATTTGCAAAGCAAGCCTCTATAGTAAAGTGGGATTTGGCGTGGTTGTTTGACAGATATAATGGTCAGTAACCCCGACCGTTTAACTGGAATGTTAGATAATACGAGGGCTGGTCGAAACGTTCTAAGCTTTCAACTATTGGCCATAACAAAGTGAACTAGTCAATGTTGTACATTGTCTGAGTAGTTCATTGTAAGTGTATTTGATCTGTTGAGGCCGTTTGCATATTAGGGACAGCCAGTTGAATGTGATAGGGCTCCAAATGGACACAGAAATGGAAAAGAATGAGTACCCAGAAGTCACCAAGTGTTTGACTTTTAAAGAAAAGTTCTCCCCCAAGACATTCATGTCCGCATGTCACAAGTGATTCGGGATAAGGCCACTGTTAAACGTAGGGCAGCTATGTTTCAGGCTGGCACCATTCCACTTCTTGGGCACTACAGACATTCAAGTCTTCAAGATCAGTGAAGAAAGTTATGGCCACGTTATTCTGGGATGCAAAGAGTGTTAATTACCTTGGAAGTCAAAAGACGATCACCGGTGCCTACTATGCTGATCTGCATCATTGCCTAAGTGATTCTATCAAAGAATAGCGGCGAGGAATGCTGACTGCTGAGACAATATCTCTTCTCACACCTCGACTTGCAAAGGCTGTTGGGTGACAATTTGGGTTCAAAAAGCTTCCTCACTCTCCGTACTCGCCAGATCTAGCACCAAGTGAGTTCCACCTGTTTCCTAAACTAACAGAACACCTTCGTAGAAAGCGCTGTGACGACAACGATGACCCTAAAGCTGACGTGAGTGGGTATTTCAGAGTGGCTTCAGAAAACTTCGTCCTGACTTGAATTAAAAAGCTTCACTATCGATATGAGAAGTGTATTGAAAATCAGAGAGATTATGTTGAAATAGGAAATAAACTACACTTTCATAATTGTTGTTTTCTTTGTTAAGCTAAGAACTTTTTGACCAGCCCTTAATATATCCAGATTTCAAATAATATATATCTTTAACTGTTGATACTCCAAATACAGATCAGTAAAATATTGTCACTCACCCTGAGCATGCGTGGTGGTAAGGATGTTTGCCAGGAGGACGAACACACAAACAGTTGATACGGGCGACATGTTGTCATGCGTTGAGGCAACTGCGCCTTCTACACAAAACTGTACTTAATATACAACCTGAAAGCGAGTAGCTCAACTGAAAAGAGTTTTTAACACATTCAGTTCACAACATGTGCTATTGATATTCCTTACAGCAAGGTTTAGTTCAGATCTCAAGGTTTATGTCTGTGCGCTCCAGTGGACACAATGTTGGTTGGTTGGTGCATTGTTTAACGCGCACTCCGCGATATTCCAGCTATATGACGGCGGTCTGTAAATAATCGAGTCTGGACCAGACAATCCCATGATTGATATCATGAGCATCGATCCACGCAATTGGGATCGATGACATGCATCAACCAAGTGAGCGAGCCTGACCACCCGATCCCGTTAGTCGCCTTTTACGACAAGCATAGTCGCCTTTTTACGGCAAGCCTTGGTTGCTGAAGAACTATTCTACCCCGGAGCTTCGCGGGTCGGACACAATGTAAAACAGCTTTTGGATAAACATATTTCTTTAAAAACAGAAACTCCTAACCATGGACAAAATGGGAATACGGAGCAACCGTACGGAAATCTTAGCCCACTCGGCAAGCTGCTCTACTGTCGTTGTTGGGATAAGGATGCAGTACGGGGCGATACATCTTGTCCGGTGGATGGTCTAGTAGGTTTAAACCTTGCACGGTATAGGGCTACGCGAGCTCCTGAAAATTGTTGTTCTGCAGCAATGCATGCATTGTCCTGTTATAAGTGTAGTATTAGTTGAAAGATAAAGCTAGCTTGACAACACTGACGTCGCAGTTGACGATGTTGTTGCGTCAAATCAACACCTCTGACTCGCTGTCTGGCTTGGAGACTGGCCTCACGAAGGCGTTTACGCTATGTTCGGTCAGATACTCTTTGCAATCCTGGACTTCAGTTGTTATAGAGTTGTATGTTGGTATCGATACCTAAGTACATAGACGCGGCCCTCGGACACATTTAACACGCTTGATACTTACGAAATCGATTCTTCCGCTTCCAACTTAAAACGACGTTGTTCCGTCAGGGTTCTGTTATTCATGGCCCTGCAATTGAACCGTTGATAACAGACATGGGTTCGAATCCCGATTCGCCCCGACTATGTTTCAAGGTTTGTCAGGACCATACCCGTGACGGCGTTAAACCCAACTCACTGGCTCACTTACAAAATACGTTTAGGCAACCGAGAAAACACACACACACACACACACACACACACACACACACACACACACACACACACACACACACACATGTATTGCTCATACCCAAATTCGAAATGATGCATAAAATTTCAAAATATAGTATTAACTTATAATATCTATACCTCTATCCAAATACAAATTTGTAATTTATAATATACACAGGTGACTTTCATATGGCCTGAAAATAAAGTTGGCAGATGTCATTTGAATGACAGCATTCTGAATCTATCACAAATTTTTTGTACTTTGCAACTTATATAAGACTGTCACGCGGCCTCGGCGTGACAGCCCTAGGCGTTGCCTCTGAATGCAGGCTTTCAGCTCTATAGTTTCAGCTCTATGGCGTCCATTGAAAACAGCTATCTAAAGTTGCAAGAAAAGTGGGTGTTTTCGGGTTCAGAAAGCGATTGTTATACCTCGTAGCGTAACGAATCTCTACATGCCGCACATATTTGATGTAACTAATGTCATAGTCATAGTGTATCTGCATGCCCCCGCTATACTGTGGTGTACTCTATCTGTATCGTAATGCGTCCTCGCTATGCTATGCAGTTCCCTTGCATACTATGGCGTTCCCTAGCTATACCAGGACTATGGCGTACAATGTCATCAATGTACAATTTGGGGGTGAGAAGTGAGGCAAGAAGTAGGCATCCTCTCTGGCACCAATCGTGTTCCCTTTCTTTCTACTCTGTTTCCTTATGCATATGAATCGGAATGTAAGGGACACTTGAGCACAGTCGGTCACTTTCACAATTCAGTGTCTGCTCATAGTCATCCCCAGACAGAAGAGACAGGGGACCCTCGTCCCATGAGTACCCTCGTCCTAGTCTTTGGAGTCAGTTGTATGGTATACATTGCATGTCTGCTTCTACAATGTGATGATCACAAGAGTACATTTGCATTATTTAGTGAACATTGACTGCACCTAGTTTTCAAATTTTGTCTATTCCAATATATTTTGCCTATAATTCCAAGTTATACAAAATGAGAACACTGGCAGTCCATATTTTCCAATAGCCAGTTGGACCAATCAGATTTAAGATTACTAGTCCAGAATAAGGTTTATTATCTGTTGTCTAATGGACCAATCTGTTTGATTAACCCAGCTGATGAAAATACGAGAAATAATACTTCAACAAATACTTGGTTTCATTTAGAAATTAACTGTCTGTGCCATTGATTATGTTTTATTTGCTATGAAAACATGTGACTTATAAGCTGAAAATCAAGTACTTAACCTTTAATGTGTATTGTTATGAAAAAGTATCATACCCAATGGTAGAACAATAACATGGTTTGACACCAGAAATATTCATAAACATGCCAATTGTGCTTTATTTATCCATACCACACTCAAAACATGATAATTACGCTTTAGATTCAAAGATCATGATTACTCACAAATATTTAAAAACCTTAGCGAAAAGTTTCCTAAATTCCGAGTCTGGGCAATTACTGTACCAGTATGAATTGGAACATATTCACCAGTATGCACTAAATTCCGCATGTACAGTATCTAGAATCACGCTAGGCTATGTATATTTGAGAGCTTCAAGATGTTCTACAACATGTTTTGTTTCCTATTCCAGCATGTCCAGTGTTCATGGTGTATTCTGACGGTGACCAAAGATTTCCAGAATCAGTTCTTCAGATTGCCAGTGTGTAGGACTTGAAAATGTTTACAGGCCATGTTGTTTTTGTCGTAGGCAATATGTTGCTTGACCCCAAAATATTCAAGGAAATCTGAAGATATGTTACAGTTCGGGTTGTCCTTGGGGTGCAGTTATGCTTGGTGTCAGTGGTAATTCTTAAAATATGTAGATATGCTCAGGGGTGAGATTAGGATGTCGCTCCCCGCTCAAATTGTACTCTCGGCCAATTGCAAAAGATAAAATTTTGAGAACACAGAAGGTGTACGTATACAAAGGTAAAATATCAACTTTTACAATGCTTACATCAAGAGTTCAAAAGTTCAGTTGAAGATAAAACTTACATGCTTAAGTCTTATCTTCAGCTGAACATGCTAAGCAACAAACATTGCAATGATTTATTTTTCGTTTACATCATCATTATTTACAAATAACAGTAATAACTTTCACATGAATGTTACCTGATTTGTTACATCTAAAGTTAGCATTATGATCACAAAATATTTTTTATTTCTGCACAGACACTCATATACATGTTAACATTTTACATTGCCTAAATATGCATCATTTATTCATTTAGTTTGTCTCATCTCTCCTGGACGCAAAAATATGATTTTGTGAGGTGCCCCTAGAGCTCTATTTTGCAATATATTGGAAAAGGCTTAATGTAGATTTAACGGATATTTGCCGTTACATTCTATGGTGATTAACAGTTGAGCACGAAATTTTCTAACCCTTCAAAGTCCTTTTTTTCTTTCTTTTAACACAATAAATCGACAGTTTCTGTAATGCTGAGCGAGGTGACCTGTAGATCAACTGCCCTACGTCTTTAAACTTCAAACCTTACGTGTATTTAGTCCCGGTTAAACCTAAAGATAATCTTGTTCTACTTTGAAGGCACAGAATTTGTACCTCATAATTAATGCATAGAATATAGGACATTATATTATCACTGTCTGTATCAAACACAAAGCGTGCGATCACGACATGACGATTGAACAACATGTAATACTTCCTTAATAAACTCAAATAGCACAAAATATTACACATTGATAAAAGCACCGATCGAAGTTTCCCTTTTAAAGTTTCACTTAGACAGGATATTCAACTTGAAGGCGACAGAACGTTTGCTTGTGATCATGGTTCTACTTTTGTCCTGGTACAGTGAGTTACCGCATCATAGATAACGAATTCGACGGTATCACATCCGATAAATGTGCATAAAACGTGGCATTGACGTTTTAGGTACGGGTTAGATAGGGCTTTACCCTATGTGTGAGTGACAAGCACGGCTGCAAATGATATGGCACTCTATGAAGTGAGGTGAAGCGAAAAGGGGTTTAACGTCGCGTCCAAGATTCTTGCACTTATTGTGTGTGTTTGTGTGGCTGCTTGTACTAGTCCGGACTGATGCCGATGTATAGTGCCAGCTCACTAAGATACCATGCCCCAGTTTAACATGAATATCCCACTCAGACACAGTATACTGACCATGAGCCGACCAGTCCTTGTTTTAGCCCATTAATGCCGAGCGCCAGACAGGGTAACAACAAATACCAACTTTTAACGTCTTTTGGTATAACGTGGCCGGGGATCGAAATCCGGACCTTCCGCTCTCCGGGCGCACGCTCTACCACTAGACCACGGAGTCGGTCTGGCACTCCATGATGAATTGGCGGTTCACTCAAACAGTGTATTCATTGAGTGGTAATATGTTTTAACGCACCGACCCCCATGTGTTTCCTTATTGTAAATATCATAACAAAGAGTGAAAAATAAGTGTATTAAATGAAAAAATGCGATCAGTATACATGATTGAAGCTGGACAATCACAGAATGCAGTTGCCAGACACATAATAAGTTTAAATTGGTTAACCTCAACGTGTGATATCCCGACTGATGGAACGATATCGGCAAATTGGTGGGGTTAAGCTTAGGATGGATGGTGGAAGGGCAAGAAAGACTACTATCAGTAAGAATCAATATGTACGCACAGTTGCGTTGAGGAACAGATTCATTTCTGCATCAGAACTGAGGGGCAACTTCAAAACTGACACATTAGACTTTCGGCGTCAACGATATGAAACGGGTATATGAACTGCGGATCTGATACCAAGATGTCATTTCAGAGGAATACGTCTGACTATGACACACAGGCGCCTCAGTCAACAGTGGGCAGAGCAGGCAGTGGAGGTCGTCAACAGCGGCATAAGAGATACACCATGTATTCTGGTGAATCGAGATTGTGTTTATGCTTTACAGATGTTTGGAGCTGTCGTGGGGCAAGGTATTATCCGGCAGCAGTCTAAGAGCACGATAGAGACGGTGGTTGCAGCATCATGACCTGGACTGGCATCACATACCACAACAGGACGGATTAGATGATCGCGCAAGATAACATGACCGGTCAATGTTATGTGGAATGTCCAGTGGTCATCACTTTTCCCAGCGGGTAAGTCAGTTCCAGAATGACAACGTACTTCCTCACAGAGTTTGTGGTGCATTCGACTGTCAGAAGCAACAATGTGTGGCAACATTGTGACTAGCCAAATATCCAGACATGTCACATTTGGGATATTCTAGGGCGAAGGGTTTGCAGAATTTGTAACAGCTTAGACAGGTCTTACAAGAAGAGTTGCGACAGATACCAAAGGAGAAAATCCCAGAAGATGTCTTGCCTGCATTGAGGTATGGGCCGGATATGGACGTTACTATGAAGATTGAATTCCACAACGTCATTTCTTTACGTATCGTTTCTTAATATACTGAGTCAAATTAAAAAACTTCACATTTTTAAAAGTAATCCCATATATGATATACAACGGACAAATGTATCAGAGAAGGTAATTTTTAATCATTAATGTCCAAAGAAGGATTTTAATCAACGGTGGTAACAATAATTTGTTCCAAGCACCTACGGTATTCGGTAATAACATCAACAGTATAAATCATAAGTCCCAAGCACGAGAATCTGATGGCACACAAGTTAAGTAGCGTGTATGCCCACCTTGTGCGTTGACAACTGCCACACAACGCCTCCGCATGGACCTTGTGATGCTTGTGAACACATGATTGGGAAGACGACGCCATTGTTGCTGCAAAATGGTGCCAAGATCTAGCAAATTCTGTGGTTGGTTCTGGAGAGTGCGCAGACTTCTGCCAAGAGCATCCCAGACGTTTTCGATGGGATTGAGGTCGGGAGACCTTAACGGCCAGTCCATGACGTTGACTCCCGCATTCGGAAGGAAATTCCTTGTCAAAATTGCTGTTTAGGGTCTGGCATTGTCGTGTTGGAAGATCAAACCGGGTCCATGTGCTGCCATAAAAGGCAGAAGTTCTGGTGCCAGTACCTGGTCGCGGTAAGCAGCAGCGTTGAGGTTGCTACGGATGACAAGAAGCCTGGAACGTGCATTGCCACAGAAAGCACCCCACATCATGACACTTCCGCCTCGAAATCTGTCAACTTCCTGTACTGGGCGTAACGTTCATGACGGCGCCTCCACACCCTCGCCCTACTATCAGCAAATCGAAGATTAAATCGGGATTCATCACTGAAGACGACTTGATTCCAATTCCTCTGAGTCCATCGTAAGTGTCGCTGTGCCCACAATTGACGTCTGTGTAATTGAGTCAGAATCGGCCCGCAGTATGGTCGTCGTGCTTGAATGTGAGCAGTTCTCCGACGGTTAAGAACAGTTTGCGCACTCAGTCTACCCCTAAACAGTTCATTTGTGGTTGATGTAGCCGTCAAACATCAGGTACGGAGGTGACGTAAGACAATCTGACGATCCTCTGCATGTGACGTCACACGTGGTCGACCTTGCCGAGGGCGATCAGCGGTGGTACCCGTTTGCTGTAGACGCGTCTGTAAATCATAAACAGTCCGTCGACTACAACCCATCGTCCTTGCGACTTCAGCTACGGACGTTCCCGTCTGCAACATGCCGATGGCACGTTCACGTTGCACATTTGACAGGCGTGGCATGACAAATGGCCGTAAAGACTTTTGTTTTCTTGTGTTTTTCTTTTTTTGTTTATGACTGCCAACAAGTATGGCTGAAAACACGTGCGGTATTATGGCCACGTTACCAGTTGCACGTGAAAAACCACTCTTGCCACTATAGTGCTGTGCACATGATTTTGATCGATTCACCTGGACAAAAACAGGTGTTATCTGAAGACAATACGTGGCCATTACTGTTTAAATACACAATAAGGGCCCACAATGATAACTGGTCAAAATGTTTAAATTTTAGGATTGTGAAGTTTTTAATTTGGTTCAGTATATATCTGGGAGTTCACTTAAATATTGATCAATCGTGTTTTCTGGCTCAGAATTATTCATGTTTCGTGTGTACATGATCAGTAAGTTTTAATACATTTCAAACCTGTTCAATACTAGCGTATATTCCACAATAATAGTTGAAAGAATGTAATTAAGACTTATAAGAAACAACTTTAAGCTCATCTGAACAATGAATGTCACCCTCAATTCCCAGACAGGGTGATAAACTGGCATACAAATATAATAATGAGAGTTTATCTGGGATTTCAACTCACTAACAACACATGTGATCGACCCGATCCTGATCAAGCAATCCCAGGTCACTGGCTTGGTCGGATCGGGTCTGTCACGTACGACTGCCAGAACGTGTTGTTGTGAGGGCAACACCATGTCTTTCGTAAAGGATCTGTACGGGTTCTATATGGTTCTTGGGTCCTTGTTAGGAAAAAAGGTCATTACAGTGAGGTATACTAGTATTCATACTTGTATCGCAACATTTTTCTTCAAATATGCAAAGTGTACCCTAGAATGCAACATCCCCACCAGCATGTACACATGGGCCCCACTTGGGTTTAGAGTATGCCAGGTGAAGCAACTTGTCAAGGGTTTTGCCTACATGTAGATAGGGTTAAAACAAGCAATCACGCGAGTGCATTTTCTGATGGTAAGTATTATATATTATGCATGTTTGTATGATGTTCTATATTAGCGTATTATAGACGGATTTTGTGATAAGCGAGCCTTGATGAGCTAAATACATATATTGTGTTTATTCCTAATAAAGGATTTGTTTCATTCCACAGCTCACACGCGATATAATCTCTTCATCATATAATGTTATTCTTAAAATCTATCGTCACAATCGGTTCCTAAACATTGCAAGTATTCCTGGAATGTTCGATTAATATAGTGTGTCAATATACATGTAGTTCCAACCGAAACGTTTTTAAACAGTTGCCTAAACTATTATGTAGGCCAAATGACAATTGCCTACACAGTGTTAATGATCATTTTTCGCGGGAATCAATCGGAGCGCCGACTATAGAGTTATTGCCCTTTATCAAACGGAAGCTACTGCAGTCTACGAAGCATCTAAGCGTCTAATCGCCGGAATCCAGTGAATGAGGCATTGCGTTCATTTAGAGTCTGCCTGGTCATTACATTGTTATTTCGTTACCGCAAACATAGTCAGATGCCTAACACACCGACACACTGCTACAAGGCATAGTATGAATGCAGGATACAGGACACCTTCCGCCATTTTGGACTCGTTTTGGTAAGGGATGTGCACGAACTTCTTCCTTAGTAACCAGCTGGTAACCGTAAAAGTAAATGTTTTTTCAGCCGTCCAGTAAACTGTCTTTTTTCGGGAAAAGACCCAAAGTCGCAGAGATCTACAAGCGCAGTTAATTATGGGGATTGATACCCAGACCATCCTTGTATTATGTCCTCGCAATTTATATTTCCAATAGTGCCTGTACACTTGCAAAAGGCCCCTCAAGATCCTGGATAGAGTAGAGTAGGTCTTCAGCGGCCCATGCTTGCCGTAAAATGCGACTAACGGGATCGGATGCTCAGGCTCGCTGACTTGGTTGATGCATGTCATCGTATCCCAGTTGCGTAGATCAATGCTCATGATGTCAATCACTGGATTGTCTGGTCCAGACTCGATAAGACTATATTATCTTAGACTATAATTTTGACAGTGATGACAATTATCTGAGGTAAAAGCTAATGCATCGTTTATATATATTTATCGCGTTTATCTACTTACGTATTTACGTATTTAATGTGTTTCTGTGGAGGTTGTGGGGAGGGGGTTGGATGCGTGAATTGACATGAACAGAATGTCTTGCGTAGTCACAGCAGAAATGGTTACGACAGTAAGGACAACACATTATATTCTTGGTTTCGTGGATTAGCTAAAAATATATAAAGAAAAGGTCGATACGTGCATGAATGCTGTGATTGAAGGATCTAAATAAAGAAAATACAACCCAAACAGTTCTTCTTGCTGACTGAAAACTGTTGTCGTGAATGTTTGTGTTGTCACAGTGGAGAACGGGGTGTGTTTAATGCACATTAATTTGACCAATATATGCATGTATGAGGTAGAGATACCACAAAAGGGCTGCATGTGATATGCATGCAGGAAACAACTCATACACACCTTCAGAGGCACAAGCCCCTGGCTCCCATCTGGGCAATATAATGTATGCCCATTTGGGATCCTGCTGGAACCCTTGCACAAATCCGAACGGGGCCCAGAAGGGCAACCCATCTAGGACCGATTTCCCAGCCCACTTTACCCCAAGTGGAGCCCATGTGTAAATGTTGGGGGGGGGGGGGGGGGGGGGTACCCAGAAATAGACTTTTGATGGCTTAAAGACAAATATCATATAGTTTGCACATTCTCGCATTTCCGTTGGCTTTCAAATATCAAGAATATGATGTAAAAAGATCAAATTCAAATATAACTAACATGTACGAGGTCATTGTGACTTCACCATGTACCTGTAGTCCCTGATCGTCTTCAGATTTGCACCTTTTGGTATGGTTCGAAGATATGATAGTCTCCTTTACACACCCGTGCTTGTAAAGCAATCACCCAATCCTATTCTAGCCCTTATCCACTGTCAGCATATACCCATCCCATCATCAACTCCAGGAAATAGACGGGGCGGTGGGGTAAGGCTATGGTTAAAGCGTTTGCTTATTACGCCGAGGACCCGGGTTCGATTCCCTTCGTGGGTACAATGTATTCAAACCATATCTGGTGTCCCCAGCTGTAACATTGCTAGAAAATTGCTGAAAGCGCCGTAAAACCACACTCACTCACTCACTCACTCACTCACTCTAAGAAACAGAAAGGGCTCGAGGGTTCCCTTATAGAATTATTCTTGTTTAGCCTTATACAGAACTTACACATACATTCTATACGTCAGCCTGACAATGTGCCTGCCAGTATATGCTCTATTTCCGTTCTTTCAACATCAAGCTGTTTCGTTTAACCTCAATACTATTCAAATCAGCATTCCCTCACTTTCAATCGAAAAAAAAGTCTTTATACATGGTACATATACTGCAACGGCGTGTACAGTCAAGCTACACTGCACGTGATGCCTCACTAAAGAAATACGTTTGTAGATAGAATGTGTTTTTGTGTTTTCTGTTTCAATAAGCTTCTCACGACTTGTATCCTTGGGGGAAAGCGTTCGCCCCTCGACACGGGTGCAACTTTCAATCCAAATAATGCCAGGTCATCAAAGTGAACAAAATACATTGTCATCAGCATGTGAGATCATGAGCAGAAATTGATGTGAAACATTTGCATATTTAAACCAAGATTACATATATGTAGAGTCAGGTGATCAATTATTCATAGTCTTACATGGACATGCACGCATATATATACTACTCAAAAGAAGTTAAAGAACACCCAAATAAGTTATCAAAATCACTCAAAAAATAAATCGTGGCTACAGGAACAACACTGATTGGGAAAGATAAGTATTTAATCATGACATTTCATTGACGAAAGAAACGCTGGCATACAGCTGACCAGAGCAAATCAGTATGAATTGCATGTACCCTATAAATCAAAAGTCACACACTACAGTTCAGGATAATCCTGTTCCTTCAATATCGGGTATACCCACCCCTGGAAGCAATACAGTCCTGACATCTTCTACGCATAGATCGGACAAGCTGCTGCAGTGTTGTCTGTGGAATTGCTTGCCATTCCTGATGAAGAAATCCTAACAGTTGCTGGAGATTAACAGGAGGTGGGTGGTTAGCTTGAACGGCTCTTCCCAAGGCATCCCAAAGATGTTCAATGGGCGCCAGATCTGGCGAATAAGCAGGCCATTGCATAACGGTAATCTGCCTTTGTCTGTGATAGTCAGTGATAATCCGAGCGCGATGGGGTCTTGCATTGTCGTCCTGAAGGATAGCACCTTGACCAATCTGACGAAGTGTGGGCAATACCAGGGGTTCAAGAATCTCATCACGGTACCTGGCAGCATTCAGATTCCCGACAATATGGTACAGAGGAGTCCTGTGATTCCAACAGAATCCTCCCCATACCATCACTGATCCCCCTCCAAAAGCGACACGTTCACGTACTGTGGCATCAGTGAATCTCTCTCCAGTACGACGCCACACCCGTATTCTTCCATCATTGAGCTGCAAACAGAATCGGGACTCGTCTGTAAACAGTACACGAGACCATTGCTGTCTGTTCCAACGCACATGTTGTCGACACCAAGCCAGACGTGCTGTTCTGTGAACTGGACGTAAAGGTGGTCTCACTGCTTGTCGTCGACTTCTCAAGTGCGCAGCTCGTAAACGGTTTCGCACCGTCTGATCACTAACGACAGTGTTATTGACAGCCCTTAACTGTAACCTGAGGTTGTTTGCTGTTGATGTACGCTGCCTGAGTGCTTGGAGAACCAGGTATCGGTCATCACGTTGTGAGGTACACCTTGGCCGTCCAGAACGATGTCGCTCTTGCACTCTGCCAGTGGCAGCAAAACGATGCCAAAGGGTGTGAATGACAGAGGGGGACACCTGCAATCTTCTGCCCACTTCACGTAAAGAAAGGCCTTCCTGGAGCCAACCAATAGCTCGTCCTCTATCAACATCAGTCAGATGTCGTCTCTGTGGCATGGTTTTGGAAAGTGTGATAACACGATCATCGTCATCGCCTTCTTAAAGGGAAAGCATGCACGTGCACCATGAACATCACCACTTTCATATGCTGAGCATGAAAATTGTGTTGGTTGTTGCTAAGGATAGGTGCAGCGTTGTGTTTGGGCGACAATATTCCTGTGTTTTGCTCATGTTTTCAATTCATTTGCATGACTACCAGAAGTGTTTCCAGAAAGTGTCAGGAGGATCAGCAATACCCCAGACGTGGTGCAACATGTTGCCAAACATTAGATGATAGTAATGTTATAACACATAATGCCATGACCAATTTGCTAAATCGTGTATTATATATCTGGTGTTCTTTAACTTATTTTGAGTAGTATATAAAAGCCGTGCACAGTTTAACCATTTGTATCCTCACCCTTCAGTAATGCCCGTCAGCAGGTTCACTGATATCGGTTTCACTGTGGTATTAAGGGTTAATATCAGAAACAGTTTCTCCACTATACCTACAGTTACTTGCGCTATAACATATCAGGGTGATGGCCGCCTCAAATAGCGATGAAGGCTTCGATAGCATACTATTGGCCTTGAAATGGAGAGGGGTATATCAGATTTATCAACTAATTCCACTGGTCCTAAGTATTTTACCTACTGCCTTCGCAGTTTCCTGTATCATATTCACAGGTGAGTCAGTAAATAATACCTATACATGAGAATACACACACCCTTGTCCAAACAAAGTGTCATGGTTCTCGAGTATATGTTGTTCACTCAGATCATACTGGAGACAAATGTGCTTAACGCGGACATTAACCACTGGGAAACGCCAGCCATCCGGTTTTCTTGAGTAACTAAAGTTATGTATTTACCAAATTGTATTTACTAATGAGGTAACTTATAAACTTCGAATGGTGACTTGTCATAATAAATAAGGTTTGTATTGTCTTTCTTTTCAAATGCAAAGCATGTAGTATTGTAATGTTTTAGTGAACTTCGTGTCAGTAGAATGCACTGTGCTAATATATACATACATTACCTAACAACATACTCTATATAATTCGTGATTTTGCATTATATGTAATGATACCTAAGGAAATGGGGAATGTTGTCAGTTTTGAGTCACTGTTATCACAATATGGTTGACATTAGAATCACAATGCATGGTTGCACTTGAAACAAGAAAACAACCTTATCACTATCCCCGCCTGGGACACATTAGAATTTTGTTAGAAAAACTAGAAAAAAAGAGACCTATAAAGCCTTAAGAAGAGATAGGCAATAGGGTCGCTTTATCTCAGCAGAACAAAGTATTAAATGTGAAACTGATACCCACAAAAGGCCTCTTTTCTGGAAGAAAATAATGTACGGCACCAATTCTCGTACTCAGTCTTGATACGTATCTCTTAGGTAAGCTAACTTCAAAAGTTTCTGAGAAAACTTGTCCCCATTGAAGACGCTTATATGCACTTTGTAAAATAACATGGATCAAGGGCTGAAACTGTGTATGCTCAAATCTTAAAAAACACGTAGGAAGGGAAGTAACTCTGGGTAAAACCAATTTTCGAACTCAGCCTTCACAAGTATCTCTTAGATAAGCATGCAAACTTTCATTCATGTAATTTCAGTAGTGTCTGAGAAAACGCGTCCCCAGTATGCACGAATTTGAAAAGCATGGAACAAGGGCCATAACTCTGTAAAAAATGAATTTTCGAAGTCATTTAAGATCATGACCAGTTATATCAGTGTGTGAAATTTCATTTTTCTGACTTAAATAGTTTTTGAGAAAAGTTGTCCCCTTTGAGAAGCGGACGGACAGATGGAAATACGGGCAGAAGGACAGCTAGACGCAAAACACTGCCAAAACCAGTATCCTGTCACATCAATATAGAACAGTATCCTGGACACAATGAGCCGTGCGTTTTTCCCAACGACGATACACATGCACACCCTGTCCCACATCCATCTGTTGTGAAGGGCTGTAACCTGCTCTCATCAGAAAACGGTTTCTGTTCTGCCATCGTTGTACAGACTCGCCTACCTGAGTCTTTGTTGAGGGTTGACAACATGTCCTATGGTAGCTGAAACTGATGACGTCAGTCATGGTAGCGCAGTCGTCAGGATACAGTGAATGTAGAGAGTCCAGCAATCAACGGTAACATGCCACAATTATAGTATGTTTGTTTGTTGTTTAACGCCGCACTCCGCTATATAATGGTGGTCGGTAAATAATAGAGTCTGGACCAGACAATCCTGTGATTGACATCATGAGCATCGATACACGCAATTGGGATACGATGACATGCTTCAACCAAGTCAGGGAGCCTAGCTACCCGACCCCGTCAGTCGCCTCTTACGACAAGCATAGTCGCTTTTTACGACAAGCATGGATTGTTGAATACCTGTTCTAACCCGGATGTTCATGGGTCAATTGCGCCATGGGTGAAATGTCGACGTTATTGCACATCTGGTGAACATATCATGTCTATGGCGCCACGGATCATCAAATGATGCAATACTTTTAACACAAAATGGGTAAGAGTCAGCGAAGACATACAAATATTGTATCATTTTGCTATTAGCTTCAGTTTTGTTGAAAATGGGATAAGTGGCAACATAAGATGTGATACACATATCACGCTATAGCCTAGGTTTATTCACAAACACTGTATACATTTTGTTCCCGTTTACAACAGTTGTAATACAAACTATGGGTAAGAAACGGCGAAGACACGAGACCTCAATGCAGTCTCACCTCCCAACGCCTGTTACTACCTCCAATCGCGAAGAACTTAAACATTCAAATAAGTCAGCATTTTTTTAATAATATCATAAAACATGAATACAGTTCATGAAAACTACAAAAATATAGCTCAATGTGTATTTCCTCTTTAAAGCTAACGTTACAGTCTTCATACTGTTATGAAGGTGGAAACTCGCTTTCAGATCCTCATCCTGACATCCGGAAGAATGTGGTACAAAACGATTACAATTCTCCAAATCCAGCATCCATGAATATATACAATTCGAAAAAGAGAAAGCACATTATGCAACACGAAAAGCTACCCGGCACTCACTCTCTCACATCCTACAGCTACGTGTTGTAAGGAGCGGGAACTTTATGGCGGAAAGAGTTCCCTTGCTGACAAAGATTATATTTAGGCATCAACTGTTTCTTGGCTATACTGTATATGTTAAAGATGTTTAAGTTACAGATATAAAGGTCCCACAAATCTTCCCACCTTTGAGAAAAATGTTCCCGAGAAACATCTTTTATGCAGCCAAAATGATATTAACGTGTTTGTTTTTTATACCTTCCGTATGCAGGATCTTATGTCCCATTCCGGTGTAAAGAGCTTAACCGTACATCAGTTGAAGAAGGTCTTCCAGTTGGGGAAGATGACGCTGGATTAAACATCACATACCATGAATGTGGCATCACCATCACAACCAACATGTCGGACCATTTGGAAAGCAAGAGACTGGACTGCATTGAGGGCTATGAATATGAAGCGGCAAGAGAATTGTCCCTTGTATCCGAGGTAAAAGCATAAAAGAAGAAAGTTTCATTTGTTGTCTTTTGCAGATGACGTTGTACCTGTTTTCGGATACGTTGTTTACGAATAGAATATTTGTGAAAAAATGGAAATTGAGGGTAAATGTGTCCGATACTCTACCCCAAACAGTACAGAAATACCAAGAGGTATCGGGTGATGGTAGTGGATAAAGACAAAGGAGGTACCAGATGCAACATGACAATCAACAGAACAAAGGTGTGTTGTGCAAACAACCAAGAAAGACGGCAAGGGTGTGTAAAAAGGAATGTTTGAGATGACTTGATCCAAGGCTTGCCTCGAGAAGATGCAATGGACCATGCTCCCACGATTCATCAAACATTCGTTTGTACGGCGTGGCATGGTCCGATTTAATCTCCCAGTGACAAGTTGAGGGAGTCTCGTCCATTCCTCTTGCAGCACCTTGGTCCAGTTCGGCTAATGTAGTTTGTGGCCTTTGACGTTGACGTCTCCCGATTATGTCCCAGACATGCTTTATTGGGGAAAGGTCAGGACTGCATTCTGGTCATGTTTTGCTGCTGGATGAAGTCAGTTACGATACTTGCATGGTTGACACGACTTATTGTCTTGAAAGACAAAACGTAGAGCAACATGACGAACAAGAGGCACAACAAGTATGTTGTGCTGTTTAGTGTCCCTTCCTTGGACAATATGAAGTGGCGTGCTGGCAGTCATATTGATCCGCCCCAAATTTTTCATGTTGCCTTACGTTGATGTTCGTAGGACGTTCGTTTGAACGTCTCCAGATACATCCACGTCTATCGAGAACATTACACTTGGCCATCGGCGATTCCCCCTCTTGCTCTTGCTAAATAACGTTGGCTTCTTGTTGGAATATGTCGATTTGTTAACGATGGCACAACACGAGGTCGCCGAGTATGGAAATTAGCTACAATCAGACGATTTCAGTACCAGCCCCAGTTCGGTGGCCTGGCGCAAGTAAACAGCGATTGGCAGCTGTTTGGGCCTGGTTTCAAAGTTGTTGACGTAGGGATCCCTGTGCGGGGCCGTTCATTAACATTTTCTTACTGCAGAAACCTCTTCCAAAGTCAGCAAATCATAGGCGGAAACACGTGGGACGTATTAGATGCCTCTTGCTGAATTCTTCCAGTTTGAAACATGCCAACAGCTCTTTAGCGTTTATCACGTTGTAGACGACACATTCCCAATTTGATCGCAAAAGCCACTTTAAAGCAAAAATAGAGACCTTAGGTGTTACTGTGGAAAATGAAATAAAATGAAAATTAACAATAGCTAACTTCTTTCAGTGGCATTTAGAAGTTGGTGTGATGAAGTAAGACGAGTTCTATGGATGAACAACCTCTTTATTACAATTAGTGCGACGTTTCGGTGTAGATCCTAACACCTTTATCAAGCAAGGGATGAATAGTGCTAAACAACATAGGTATATATACTTATTGACATCAAAGTTTATACAGTTAACAATAACTAATTGGTAAGTGTCAAAATCGAGCAAGACCCCCTTCCCACGTGCACCGAGGAATTTCATGGCCCACGTGCAATGTTTCGAGTGTGATTGGGCGTATGGTGTTGGCTCCGACATCTTTCAATCTGCAGCAGTCATTTTTCAAAGCTGATATTTCTTCTAAAGGCCGATCCTAACATTTATATGTCATGATCCCCAGCTTTTCTTTTAAAGTAAAGTTATCTTTCAGAGAGGTGTTTGGTAATCTAATATGAAATACAATCAGTTGGAACCAAATAATTATTCATTGGATTTAATACATGAATTTTAATACTCGTTTGTGAATTTGAATTACTGTTACATTAAACTGTATGATACAATACTGAATAATTGTAAAAAAAAAAGAAGAATGATGAGCAAAACAATGCAAGCGCAAAGGTGTTCAGTCTGTCAACATTCTAATTAATTCTGTAACCACAAAACCCATGCATGTTTACTCGCATCAAATTTTCCTATTGTGCTTTGTAATGGGTAACATTATAGTAAATATAGTACCATGATATTATCATTGGCGTTGTCTATTCCACAGTGGGACCTTGTTTGTGAAAAAGAAAGTCTTGGTGATCTTCTTCAAACCTTCTATATGGTTGGTCTGGGTGTAGGAGCAGTCGTTTTCCCAGTCATAGCTGATACGTATGGGCGCAAGTACTCCTTGGTTATGGCTGGGATCTCAGCCTTCGCAGTTGGCACTGTCATGCCATTTGTTCCACAATATGCTGCTTTCGCTGCCCTGAAGATTCTACAGGGAGCGGCGATGATGGTAATATTTATGTAGGCACCAAGCATGCCAGCTACCATCTATCGACAAGCTCATGCCCAATAAGACCACAAGCCAACACACTCAACGGCCTCACTCGCCCAACAGGCCGACATCCCCGATTGACTACTTCATACACATCTTAACTCGCCCAACATACCCAAGACAACACACTCACAGGGTTCTCTCGCCTGACACAATTTCATTCCATACACAACTATAACATCAATAACCGTCCGGTCGCCAAAAACACCCCCATTCTCACTCGCCCAATCCACACTGATACGGCCCGTGAAGATTCGGGGTAGAATAGATCTTCAGCAACCCATGCTTGCCGTAAAAGGCGACTGTGCTTGTTGTAAGAGGCAACTAACGGGATCGGGTGGTCAGGTTCGTTGTCTTGGTTGATGCATGTCATCGTATCCCAATTGTGTGGGGCGATGCTTATGATATTAATCACTAGATTATTTACAGACCGCTGTCATATAGCTGGAATATCGCTGAGTGCGGCGTAAACAACCAACCAACCACCATCACACTCATACTCATTCGCCCAATACACACTCATACGTACTCGCCCGAAACACCCGCATACTTACTCGCCCAATACAGACACATCCCAGCTCCCACAACTTCAGTTGCTTCATACAACCACACCATCACTCACTCGCCCTATACACCACATCCTAACTCGCCAAAAACACTCTCATACTCACTCGCCCAGTACACACTTATACTCTCTCGCCCAAAAGACACTCATACTAACTCGCCCAAAACACACATTCTCACTCGCCCAAAACACACACATACTCAATCGCCGAAATGCCCATAACTTCACAACAGTATATACAAATCTTAACTCGCCCATTAGACCTACATCCTCATGCGCTCAATACAACCACATCCTGACTTGCCAAGCTCCATAACCTGTCACCACACTCAAATTATACCCAATATGGTGCCATACCAATATATAAATATCGTACATATGCTCTTGATTATTAAGGTGGGCAAAACTTTAAGACCGCGCCATATGTTTGTTGTTTAACGCCGCGCTCGGCAATATTCGAGCTACATGACGGTGGTCTGTAAATAATCGAGTCTGAACCAGACAATCCATGGGTTGTCATCATGAGCATTGATCTACACACTTGGGATACGATGACATGCATCAACTAAGTCAGCGAGCCTGACCACCCGAGTTGTGAAGTTGCTGAAGACCTATCCTACCCCGGATCTTCACGGGGCATATCTGTATCTAATGTTCTTTTTGAGAAAAAAACAAATTGTAAGATGCAAACTATTCCGCACGCGCTTTATTCCAGGGTTGTGTCATAGCCTCGACATCACTCTGTCTGGAGCTTGTCCCAGCAAAACAGAGATCAACCATCTCTGTCATAATCAGTGGGGGCTGGTCAGTTTCAATAGTGATCTATGCTGCATTTGCCTACCTCGCGAGGAACATGAGCTGGAGGATTCATCAGTTAGTTACGGGCCTCACATCGTCTTACTTTATATTTTTACCCTGGTAAGTATATCTTCTTCCATTGAGACCACCTCCGTGGTCTAGTGGTAGAGCGTCCGCCAGTAGAGTGGAAGGTCCGGGGTTCGATCCCTGGCCGCATCATAACAAAAGATGTTAAAAGATGGTATCTATTGTTACCATGCCTGTCGCTTGGCATGGTCAGCTCGGAGTTAGACTACTGTGTCTGAGTGGGTATTCATGTTACACTGCGGCATGCCCAGTGGGCTAGCACTTTAAAATCGGCATTAGTCCGGGCTAGTACAAGCGGCCACACATGCACATCGCTCTATAAGTGAAATAATCGTGGACGCCACGTTAAGCCCCATGTCACCTTACCTCACCTCATCTTCCCATCTTTCTGAGATCGATTGTAATAAAATGGATTTTACGTCTCAAAGTGCATCATATCACCTGAGCACCCTTGATTAAAAACATGAAAAGATTTAGAAATAATATGTTGACGGTAAACATGCTCTGCAAATCCTGCGATCGAACGAATTAGGCACGGCGGTTGCCATGTTGTTACGGGACTTTTAAGTACTACTCGTTAGTCCAGGCAAAATCTGACTCCATAATTCAGTCTCAGTTCCGCAAGAGTGGAAACTGGATTTTTAAAGTCAGTTAACTCCCTTGCCTCGGAAAGATATGATCTATTTTGTAGCATTTGTGTTTCTATATTCTATTTAAAAATTAAACAACAAGAAGAGCTGTTGCTTGTTTCCGGTAGGTTAGTTGAATACATATTGATGGATTTTGTTCTCAAGCTTGGTAGTGAGTAAGGTGGATTTAACGCCGCTATGAACAGTATTCAAGTTATATCACGGCGTGTCAGCTTTGATGTGGCAGGAAAGCCTGAATTCATGCAGGTCTCAGACGTTTACCACTTTGATGAAACCCACCGGTATGGTGCTGACAAACCAAGAAACATAATCGGAGTGAACCGGGATTGGAACCTACGATCATAGGTTCCTGGCATGCCCAAGAAATAAAATCCAAATAGACTGTAATAAAGTGCTGAGGCCTAGATCTGGGGAAATCTAGATTTGACAAATTATTCTAGACTTGCGTTGGATTCATTTCTTAATTTATTCTTTGGGATCGGGCTTTCCTCTCATATTAAGTAAATACGTTGTGAAATCACTGCAATTCAAAGCGGCGTTAAGCCCAACTCACTCACTCATTACTCTATATTTTTGCTGCAGGATATTGGATGAAAGCTACAGGTGGCTTGCAGCAAACAAGAAATACCACATCATAGAGCGCAACTTGAAGAAGGCTTGTCGTGTGAACCATGTTGATGAAAATGTTATCACGGCTCTCTTCAGAGAGAAGGTGATGTCGCCAAATGAGGAACATCACTCTCTCCTTGATACACACTCCAACCGTGGCCTTGACAAGGTGAAAACAACAGAAACGTTCATGGTAAAGGAACAGAGGAGAAGCCAATTCTGCAGATCTTCAAGGATAGAGAGATACTCAAGCTGTCCGCAGTCACGTGGTTTATGTGGTAGGTTATTGACCAGCCTTTTCATCTTCCGGGGTGAAGCTGATCTAGCGATCTAGCGAGACCTATATTTATTTGTCTGGCAAATGAAAGCGACAAAAAACATTAAAATCATAATAAAGATCTCTGCTAAAAGCAGAGTATGTGTACGATTCCAACTATATCATGTGTTCATGAATCACCATCAAATACCAGATGTTGGCGAAGATTTTAGCGTATCCTTCCCCAACTGTACATCCATGTTAACACATTCCTAACACCACCGCCCAGAGATGAAAAGGTCCTTTTTTAATATATATTTTCATAGAATGCTTATGCAGGTTGACTTAACTAGGTTAAAGACATGTTGTGCATGTCAAGTTGATTGGAATCTAAAACCACCTGGAGTTTTCTCCCTTGTACTCAAGCACATGTTGAGTCAGACATATTAAAGTGTCACTGATGTCTTACACCTGTCTTGGTCATTGATGTCTCACATGGTGTCAGAAGTAAACTGGAAAAGGAACAATTAAGCCCACCTCCTGGACTGAGTTTGAAGGGCAATTTGGCAGAAAACTGGAGATGGTTTTAGCAGCAATTAAGAATTTATCTGATTGCAAGCGGTACTGCTGAGAAGGATGAAGTAGTGCAGGCAAATACATTGCTTCATGTGCTTGGAACTGATGCTTTAGAGATTTACAACACTTTCAGATGGACAAATGCAGGAGATGAAACAAAATTAGAGCCAATTTATGAGAAATTTGAAGCTTACTGTAACCCAAGAAAAAATGTTATGAGAGACATTTGTTCAACACCAGAAATCAAGGTCCAAATGAATCTATAGACAATTATGTTACTGATCTCAGAAATAAGGCAAAGACTTGTGAATATGGCAATTTGAATGACTCTTTGATTACAGACCGCATTGTTTGTGGAATTGTCAGTGATAAAGTTAGGGCAAGACTGGTGCGACAAGGCGATAGACAGAGTTAGCAGGAGAAACAGAAAAACAAATTTATGAAATTTCGAAGATAATCCAAGGAAAAAAGCTGCACCAAAATCCTCATCAAAGTGAATAAAAAAGAAATCCAACCGAAAGAAAAAACAAATTCAAGGACAGGTATGAAGATAGGTAATGAAACAGAAATGAAAAAGGACTGTTATTTTTGTGGATAAAAACACAGAAAAGGAAATTGTATTGCATATGGTGAAACATGTGGAAATTCTGGCAAGAAGAATCACATGGCACGCGTTTGTCATTTCAACCAAGAGGATACAAGGAAGAAAAAAGTTCACATGCTGGAAAATGACATGACAGATAATGAATCTGAAGATTCTGATGGAAACAAAGAAGAAACTTTATTCATAGACACACTGACAAATGGAAAAGACACAGAAAAAGACTGGAAAATTGATTTTGAAGTTTGTGGAAACCAAGCTTCAATGAAACTGGATACTGGAGCTGAATGTAACGTCATGTCAAAGGAATTTTACAAATCGCTTGGAGAAAGAATGCTTACCAGATCAAAGGCAAAGCTAGTGTCAACTTCTGGACAAAAGCTGGAACCGATGGGTGAAGCACATCTTCTTGTTGAATACAAGAAGAAGATGTTTCCTGTGGAGTTTGTCATCGTAGACAGAGACGTAAAGCCAGTACTAGGACTTTCTTCGTGCATGGAAATGAACTTGATCAAGCCGATGTTCACAGCTGAAAAAGAAGAGAAAGTAGATACATCACAGATATTCAGCGAGTTCAAGTCTACATTCAAGGGTCTTGGGTAGATCAAGTGCATCAAACATCACATGAACGTGGACGAGTCTGTAACACCAGTAGTTCAGCCATCACGAAAGATACCATATGCCCTCCAGGATCAAGTGAAGGCTGAATTGAACAGAATGGAGAAAGCCCGCATAATAACAAGGGTAACAAAATCAACAAAGTGGGTCAGCCCTATTGTCGTTGTAGAAAAACCAAACAAGAAAGTAAGGATCTGCCTTGATCGGCACAGCTTGAATCAAGTTATACTTCGTGAACATTTCCCTATGAAGCCTGTAGAGGAAGTTGCAGCTAACCTGAAGGAAGCAACAGTATTCACGATTGATTGATTGAGTACGGTTTTACGTCACTTTTAGCAATATTCCAGCAAAATCACGGCGGGGAACACCAGAAATGGGCTTCACACATTGTACCTATGTTGGGAATCGACCTGGGTCTTCGGCGTGACGAGCGAATGCTTTAACTACTAGGCTACCCGACCGCCTCGGTATTCACGAAACTGGACGCAGCATCTGGATATTACCAGATAGAACTGGATGAATAAAGTACCTGGCTCACCACCTTTAATACACCCTTCGGCAGGTATAAATTTGAACGAATACCCTTTGGGATTAGCCGTGCTCCAGAGATTTTTCATGGAACATTGACACATATGTTTGAGGATATTGATGGATGTGACAGCATAGCTGATGACATTTTGATATGGGGAAAGACAGTGGAAGAACATGAAAAAGTAGTGGAAAAAGTGCTGACAAAGTGTTCTGATATGAACTTGAAGCTAAACAAAGAGAAATGCAAGTTCAGGCTGAAGGAAGTAACATAAGTCGGACATACATTCGGTGTGGAAGGGCTGAAACCATGTGAAGACAAACTTCGAGCAATCACAGAGATGCTAGCTCCAGAGATTAAACAAGATCTACAAAGATTCATGGGAATGGTCAATTATTTGGGAAAATTCATACCAAACCTCTTATTAATTAACAAGCCTCTTTGACAGCTCTTGGAGAAGAATGTTGACTGGGAGTGGACTGAAAGACAACGTGAAACAACCTGAAAACAGTGATCTCAATTCACTAGTATTGAAATATAACAATGTCAGCTCTACAATCAAGCTTTCTGTGGATACATCATCACGTGGAGTTGGAGCGTATATCACTCAAGAGGAACAGCCTGTAACATATGCTTCCAGATCACTCAACCCTGTGGAATGGAAGTACGTGCAAGTTGAGGAGGAGATGGTAGCTATTGTCTTACGGAGCAACACAATTCCACAAGTACATATATGGAAAACTGTTGTCATGGAAACTGATCACAGATCCCTGGATACCTGTTCCAGAAACCGTTGTCAGCAGCGCCACCCTGGATTCAATGCCTCATGTTGAAAGTAAAGAAATATGACTTGAGAGTCATATACAGACCTGTATCAGAAATGTACATCTCAGATACCCTGAGCCTAGAGGAATCTGAAAATATGGATTTGGAGGTACTTACAGTTGAGAACTTACCAATTTCCAGAAATCGACTGGCCGAAATGAGGTTGGAAACAGAAAATGACAGTTCTCTACAAAAACTAAAGGAGTATGTTCTTCATGGATGGCCTGATGTTCCTAACAAGGTTGGGAAATTAAGCCACACTGGAATACTCGTGAATTGATTTCATTTCAAGATGGACTCTTGTTGAAAGGTGAATGCATCATCGTACCTACAAGCATGCACAGAGAAATGTTGAGAAAATTTCATCAGAGTCACGTTTGAGTGGGAAAATGTTTGCACCGTGCACATGAGTACTCTATTGACCAAGCATGAATGCACATATCAGAGATTTAGTATCAAGCTGCGGTGTGTGTTGTCACTACAGAAAACGTCAACAACGAAAGCCGTTGATTCAGCATGACATACCTGACAGACCGTGGCAAGATGTTGGATCAGATATATTTGAACTGGGAAGTGAACACTACATCATTGTGGTTGATTATTACTCAAAGTAGTTTGAGGTCTCCAAACTACATGACATGAAGGCTGTTACTACAATTAACATCCTGAAAGAACATTTTGCAAGGCATGGGATTCCAGAATTTGTAATGACAGACAATGGACCACAGTATACAAATTATAAGTTTCATGATTTCGCAAGAGAATATGGATTTGAACACAAGACGTCATCTCCTCATTAACCACAAAGCAATGGGTTGGCAAAGCGAACCATACAAACTGTGAAAAGATTGTTCAAGAAAGCAAAGGACGATGGTCAGGATCCCTATCTTCCATTGTTGAATCTCCGAAATACTCCCATAGCCGACATTGGATCTCCTACACAGCTACTGATGGGTCGTCGAACAAGAACAGTTATTCCAACTAAACCAAGCCTCCTGAAACCAGGATTCGATCACAGCCATGTCAGGAGTAACCTGAAACAGACACAGTAAGAACAGAAATATTATCATGACAGGAAATGCAAAGAGGTGAAACCACTTCAACAAGGTAATGTAAGGTCGGTAAATGGATACCAGGAACTGTAGTCAAACCAAGCAAAGAACAACGTTCATACATTGCTGAAAGTAGTGGAAGATTCTTCAGGAGAAACCGGAGAGATCTCCTGAAAACAAATGAAATTAACCCACTGAAATTGTGTTTTGACAACAATGAAAGAGGCCATACTCCAATTGAATCTCCCATAACATCCAACAACACAACACAGTTCCAACAGCCAGTGAAGACACCACTGTCATCAACTACAACGTCATCGTCACAGTCATCATCACAGTCATTGTCACAGTCAGCGGAAGGGTCAGCACCGTTGTCAACGTCGCAGGCCACAACCGGACCAGTCATCACTCGTGTCAGCAGTCGTGTGATGAAGCCACTAGCCAGATACTCAGATTGCCTTTAAAGTGTTTTAAAGTTCAAGTTTAAATAATGATTAGTAATGATAGTCCAGTGTTGTGATGGACAATTGATAATGTGTTTGCAGTTAACACTTAATACCAGAGAAGAGACTTTAATTTGAAGTAAAATAGAGATAAGTGATAGGATTTATATTATGGACTCTAAGGCTTGCATGCAGTTACATTTATAACTTTTATTTCAGGAACATTTATAAGAAAGTTACATGTTGAATAAATATCTTAAGAAGGGAGGTGTCATAGAATGCTTATGCAGGTTGACTTAACCAGGTCCTTCGTTGTGTCAAGTTGATTGGAATCTAAAACCACCGGGAGTTATCTCCCTCGTACTCAAGCACATGTTGAGTCAGACATATTAAAGTGTCACTGATGTCTTACACCTGTTTTGGTCATTGATGTCTTACATACATGACGTTTGAACATACTCTAATAAATTTGATCGTTGATAAGAATCACTTGGTTGCCGGTCTGTATTCTGTTATGTACAGACGGACTTCATGTAGCTGGAAAAATGTTGAGTGCGGTGTTATGCAACAAACAAACAAACAAACAAAATAGCCGGATTGCATGTGTTTCCGTGCATATCATTTTTTTGTTTTGTGTTTAGGGTAACCAACAGCCTCACCTACTATGGACTGTATCTCAACTCGACAAAGTTCCACAGTGACAAATACATCGGCTTTGGTTTGAACTGTATCACGGATGTTTTGAGCGTTATCACATTTTGGCTCACAGTTGACCGGTAATGATTTACGTGGTCTCAATTAATTAGATAGAATACAACGGATATAAGACCATATAACTCTCATTAGGGGTAAATATCTGTGTACGGTGATTTTATGGGCTTATACTCCACAGATTTGGAAGGAAACGTACTTGCCAGGTCTTTCATCTAATAGCAGGCGTATCACTGATAGCCTCGGTGCTATTTGACAACTTCAAAGGTAACTTATTACAATTTTGCATTTCATGCTTTCTGTCAGTGGTTGGTTTCTTCCATACTCGATAGATTACTGCTGATCTGATATATAGAGGATATTTAATGTGTTTTCTCAAATACCACTTTTATCTCATCGAGTAACTGCGTCCCCTCACTCTACTACCGCCTCTCCCCTCTCCACTACCGCCTCCCTTCACTCTACTACCGCCTCCCCTCGCTCTACTACCGCCTCTCCTCGCTCCACTACCGCCTCTCCTCACTCCACTACCCCTCCCCTCACTCTACTACCCCTCCCCTCACTCTACTACCCCCTCCCCTCACTCTACTACCCCTCCCCTCACTTTACTACCGTCTCCGCTCACTCTACTACCCCTCCCCTCACTCTACTACCCCTCCCCTCACTCCACTACCGCCTCCCCTCACTCTAATACCGCCTCCCCTCACTCTTATACTCCCTCTTCTCACTCCACTACCGCCTCCCCTCACTCTACCATCTCCTCCCCTAACTCCACTCCCGCCTCTCCTCACTCCACTACCGCCTCTCCTTACTCCACTACCCCTTCCCTCACTCCACTACCGCCTCCCCTCACTCTAATACCGCCTTCCCTCACTCTTCTACCCCCCCCAACCCCCACCCATCCCACTCTACTACTTCGTGCCCTCATTCTACTACTTCATGCCCTCCCTCTACTACCTCATCCCCTCCCTCCAATACCGCCTCCCCTCACTCCACTACCGCGTCCCATCAGTCTACTACCTCCTTCCTTCACTTAACTACCTCATTCCCTCACTCCACTACCGCCTCCCCCACCCCAATACCGCCTAACCCACTCCACTACCGCCTCACCCACTCCACTACCGCCTCCCCTCACTCAATTACTGCCTCCCCTCACTCTAATACTTCCTACCCTCACTCTACTACCCCCTCCCCTCACTCTTCTACCGCCTCCCCTCACTGTTCTACCCACCCCCAACCCCCACCCATCCCACTCTACTACTTCGTGCCCTCACTCTACTACCTCATCCCCTCATTCTACTACCTCATCCCCTCACTCAACTACTTCCTGTCCTCACTCTACTACCTCCTCTCCTCACTCTACTACCTCCTCCCCTCACTCTACTACTTCCTGTCCTCACTCTACTACTTCCTGTCCTCACTCTACTACCTAATCCCCTCACTCAACTACCTCCTCTCTCACTCTACTACTTCCTGTCCTCACCCTTCTACCTCCTCCCCTCACTCTACTACTTCCTCCCCTCACTCTACTACTTCCTGTCCTCACTGTACTACCTCATCCCCTCATTCTACTACTGCGTCCCTTCACTCTACTACCTCCTTCCCTCACTCTACTACTTCCTGTCCTCACTCTACTACCTCCTCTCCTCATTCTACTACCTCATCCCCTCACTCTACTACTTCCTGTCCTCACTCTACTACCTCCTCCCCTCACTCTACTACCTCCTCCCCTCACTCTACTACCTCATCCCCTCACTCTACTACTTCCCGTCCTCACTCTACTACCTCCTCCCCTCACTCTACTACCTCACCTCATCCCCTCACTCTACTACTTCCTGTCCTCACTCTACTACCTCCTCCCCTCACTCTACTACCTCCTCCCCTCACTCTACTACTTCCTGTCCTCACTCTACTTCCTGTTCTCACTCTACTTCCTGTCTCACTCTACTACTTCCTGTCCTCACTCTACTACTTCCTGTCCTCACTCTACTACTTCCTGTCCTCACTCTACTACCTCATCCCCTCACTCTACTACCTCCTACCCTCATTCTACTACTTCCTGACCTCACTCTACTACCTCCTCCCCTCATTCTACTACTGCGTCCCTTCACTCAACTACCGCCTCCCCTCACTCCACTACCTCCTCCCCTCACTCTCACTCCACTACCCTCACTCAACTACCGCCTCAGTATTATTGGTAGGGAACGCAGCGGTATAGCGAGTGAACATTATAGTATAATGATTGAAGGCTATAAATATGTTTTTACCATAGTAGATTTGGAACTTGTGGCATCTCACACCAACTCACTCTATACATGATTCATATATCATTTTAAACTGATATTTCAGAAACAGTTCCTTCCTTCACTGTAGCGGTTACAGCATTTGCCTTTATAGGAAAATTTGCAATATCGACGTCATTTTCAATTGTGTGGCTGTATACCCCTGAAATATTTCCAACAAACATACGGTAAGACATGAAGATTGTTTAATGAAGATATGTGTATAATGAATTTGATGATAGTGTTAAAGTCTCTAAATACGTATGAGCACTGTGTGACATGAGTGTATACATTTGTCGATGTGGAAGCAAATATTACATTAAAGTGATTGGTATTGCTTTTTTCTTGTTATCTATTGGAAATTAGTCTGGATGATATCTTAAGTGTCCAAAGAAAATCATGATGTTGTCGTATGAAACGGCTTCAAGAGCTGCTACAGCAAAACAAGAGAATTTTATTGTTACAATTTTATTCTAATTATTACCCAAATGAAGTCAGTTGACTATAATAGATTTCGAGAAAATTCACCTGCAGTAACGTCCATTAACTAGGACCCCACTCCGGGGAAATAAACATTTACTTACTTTCTCTATTTAATGTGAACCCCGTGGACATCCTGGTCGACTAAGGGGATCGGGT
Source organism: Haliotis rufescens (assembly GCF_023055435.1). NCBI lineage: Eukaryota > Metazoa > Mollusca > Gastropoda > Lepetellida > Haliotidae > Haliotis > Haliotis rufescens. The sequence goes on along the minus strand of NW_025963779.1, from coordinate 59,922,519 downwards.
GGTCAGGCTGGGCTACTAAGGGGATCGGGTGGTCAGGCTGGGGTACTTTCCTGATTGCATGTCATCGTACTCCAATCGCGTGGATCGATCTTCATGATTTCAAACTGCAGTATTTCAAAATCAGAAACCGCGAGGTTTCCGGGAGTTTTCACATTCTCTTGTCTTTAATCTTAATTCACGTCTGATAATTTTTACGTAAATGATATTGATATTACAAGAAGGTAGTTGTGTTGATGTGAATCCTTCAAATATAACTGAAACGGTAACGAGTACTGGTAAATAGTCTAAATGCTTAAAGAAACAGAACCATGGCAACGAGACAAAGGTGGTTACACTTAAGTTAACTTAGGTACATGCGTTTAAAAGAGCATACATATGGTTGCACTAATATAGATGTAAGTAATATATCAGGCACTACACACAGTACTTCTCATAGTAATTAACGACTCCATATATTTTTTGTATTTGAGGCCATAGGACCCATATTCCAAACAATTACAACAATCTCGCTTGTCAGAGGTTACAAGTCACCCGAAAGCTGGAATACTCATGATAGCTACAAAGCAAAAGTATAATTTGTTTTTATATCCTCATGTTAATGGCGCTATGTTTTCAGAAATGTTGGGCTTGGCCTGGCATCAATGTCTGCTAGAATTGGTGGACTCTTTGCTCCATTTACACGAACGTTGGTAAGTGTACTGTAGGTGATTGAGTGAATATTATTTTACGTTATTCATGTGCTTCATACCTTGTTAGGTTGCAGGCGGTCTGGTGACTTCATTTAACTTCAACAACGTAAATAATATTAGAATATACTATTTGTATAGCAATTTAATGGCCATGCCTTGTTCATGTGGGCATTGTGGTATTTTCCTTTGTATCTGCGTGATGCGTTTGTCTGTTTGTTTGCTTGTTGTTTGGGGCTGACTCAGGCAATATTCCAGCTAAATGACGGTATCCTGTAAATACATGAATGTGGACCCGACAAACCAGTGATTTTTTAAATTATGAGCACCGTCCCCGCCGCGGGGTTCAGTCACTCCTGACCACTTGATCCATCTAGTGGCCTCAAACGAAAAGCATAGGCCCATTCTAACCCCTGTCAATACGTCGTACTACCACATCCTCAGTTTTATACCCAGTTAAACCTATGCGGTCCCGTAACACTTCCCCTGTTATCTGCGCATGTGTTTATCATCGGTAATCCGGACCATACTCAGTAAAATAGTCTACGTTTAAGACTAATGGATGCGAAACAATATCCCTTTGTCTTTATCTAGTCACGAATTTTCCCATATAAGGGGTTTCCAAATTAGAGGAATCGGGGGTTATTATTATGATTCTTATATGACAGTACCGCTACCTGCCGTGGGCACCTGGCACTGTGTTCGGCACATTGTGTATCGTGGTGGCTCTCATCGTTCGCTTCCTACCGGAGACCAACAACCAGGAGCTGCCGCAGACCATCCATGAGATGAAGCAGTGGATCAGGCAACAAAGTGAAACTCCACGGGAAAACAGCATACCGGAAAAGTAAAAAACAAATCTGTATTTTCAGACACGAAAGAAAGAAAAAGTGAAATAAATATCAGGAACTGAATATTTACCTTTCTCATGTTTTGTTTCAGTCTATAACATCCACAAACAGCGACACGAACACTTCCCCAAAGTTTGACTTTGTTCACCCCTGCCACCTGGGAACATATATTTGCCGTGAATAAACTTCAGTATAACTCGTTGGTAACTCTGCCTGAACAGTGGGAGGTCGGTGGTTTGAATTACATCTACTACGTGCAAGTGCAAAGAAGAGAAACACTTAAGAAATATGTTTATTTGGCAACACAGTGGGGAAGGGGGTGGGGGCGGTTTCATGTCGCGGCCCAAACAGTGTAGTTGACACAGCATTATTGATAATACTTCTGAACATTATTGATAAACAAATACAACTCAACATTACTGATAAATACTACTGAACTTGTGATGCGATAATCTGCTTAAATTGATGCTTTAAACTTCAAAACGTGCATGTCGTTATAGCGTGTAGGGAAGTGATTGTATGTAGAATTGTAAACGCTCCTGTCCTTGTTGCGTGTAGGGAAGTGATTGTATGTAAAATTGTAAACGCGTATGTCTTTATGGCGTGTAGTAAAGTGATTGTATGTAGAATTCTAAACGCGTATGTCCTTCTAGCGTGTAGTAAAGTGATTGTATGTAGAATTGTAAACGCGTATGTCTTTATGGCGTGTAGTAAAGTGAGTGCATGTAGAATTGTAAACGTGCATGTCCTTCTAGCGTGTAGTAAAGTGATTGTATGTAGAATTGTAAACGCGTATGTCTTTATGGCGTGTAGTAAAGTGATTGTATGTAGAATTGTAAACGTGCATGTCCTTCTAGCGTGTAGTAAAGGGATTGTATCTAAAATTGTAAAGCGCGGATGCCCTTATAGCGTGTAGTAAACTGATTGTAGAATTCTAAACGCGCATGGCCTTGTAGCGTGTAATAAAGTGATTGGAGAATTGTGAACGCGTATGTCCTTGTAGCGTGTAGTAAAGTTGATTGTAGAATTTGTGACATACACCTCCACTCCGATGTTTAGATAACCAGCTTTAACAGACTTAGGAAGGGCCGACAGTGCAAATGCAAGCATATAGGTATTTGACGGGATGATGTCACCGTCTCTGGATTTCACAGTGAAACGCTTTACTGCAGTTACCCCTTGACTAGTCAGTTAATCTGTAATTTTGGACATGTCGGACAGGCAACGAGCTCTGTCTCGAACAATGCCTCGGCAAGAATTTAAGGTTTTGTGTACGGACACAGCAACCTCAATATTGGCAAATGTAGGTATAGATAGCAAATTGAGAAATTGCTGTCTCCGTGAACACTCAACAAGAAGAGAGCCAGTACGAAGACGTGTCTTATTTTTAACTTCTCCGCCAATTCCTGAAACTGCTTTTGAAATGGCGAAAGGATTAAGCTTTAATGGTTGTTTATCAGCTGCCTCGATCACAATAAATCGGGCCCAGGAATCCAATTCACGAGATAAATTTGCAGTTTGATCAGTGTCATCTAGATCCACATGTCTACGTTTTGATCGGTTTGAACCAGGGTATTGGTGAGACATGATGAAATAAAGTAATTCAGCACCCCTGCTACCCACCCACCACGGAGTGTTACCAAGAACGGTGTTT